>NC_138736.1:20844915-21592269 GCF_965113295.1 Leuciscus leuciscus | reverse complement strand
GGAAAAGTCCAGAACGGCCGTCCAACCGAGGGCCGTCGGCACAAAAAAAAAAAAGAAAAGAAAAAAAAGTCTAATAAAGCAATATGAACAGCCAACAGCAGGGGCACTAATACGATCACTTATATGCTACGTGTAAAAAAAAACAACAACTGAGGAAGAAGAGTCGGCCTACTAGCCACTGTCCGAAAGTTCGTTTATAAGGCTTAATTACCTATACTGCACTTTTAAATTTGCTTACATTATATTTGAATAGTTAAGTTATAGTATAGCAGTGGTCTCAAACGTGGTGCCTGTGAGTTGCCCGCTAAACACATTCTATAAATAGCCCCAACTGGCCAATAGCGATCCAATGTAATTCGGGGCTCCAGACTTAGACTAAATAGTATCATTTTGCGACCTTTTTTCGTGCCGGTGCAACTAAACATTTGAACTTTTGCCTCTACAAAATTACCCAACTCTCTTTGATTATAGCCTACGCTGTAATTTGCGTTGCGTATGAGAAACATAAAATGGCAAACGCTCAAAAAGCGGAACAAAACTTGTTTGATCTGAGCAGCGCAGAGCATTATCAGCTCGGCCAAATAACAGCGATCGCGGCCAAAGCTGATCTCAATCACGCCAACATTATTACACAGAGCTGCGCGATCCACTGAGAATCAGTTCAATTCAGCGCAGAATTCTCTATCTCTCTTATAAACCCACATGACTATGTGATTTAAGCTTGTTAAAAGCCAGCGAAACATTGTTCCAAGAACAAACCAGTTAGAAGACATTTCACTCCACAACTTATGAATTAACTGTAGTAAAACTGTAGTAAAACAAACTTTTTGGCAGAAATGTGCCTGTAGCCTATATATTCATATGAAATATGCTGTTATATTAATATAGTCATGTATAAATGTATTAAATGTAATGCAGTAATGCTTTTGTTTAGAAGTTATGGCAGTTTATTATTATAATTTTTTTATTTATCAATACTAAATGTTTGGTCTACTGTTTTTGATAACTCATAATAGGTTAAAAAAAAAAGAAAAGAAAAAGATCAATAAATATTTTCATTATTTTTCAGGAATTGTTGTTTTTTAAAAAACGCTTGTAAGTCTGAAACAGAATATCAAGATATTTTATTATTTTGCATATGATGGTGAAAAGTAAAAAAGCACCACCATGTTATATGTAGCCTATAATAAATATTTTTGAGTATACACACACTCGCACACAAAAAGGTTGGAGACCCCTGCATATTGTAACTATATGTTTTATAATTACAAGTTGTGTAATTTGGGGTTTCTGTTGGCAGTGACACTTCATTGTTTATATTTTATGGCATTGCACATTTTTTGTTTTTATTTGAAGGCTGAGGCTTTATTAATAAACACAACTCCAAAATTATCATCATTGGTTCTGAGATGTTACTTGCTGTGTATACCTTGTCTGATAGGCTACAGTATGTGGAATATATCAGGACATCCTGGCTGTCACTGCCGCACACGGCTAGAGGCGAATGGCCGGATGATGGGCCTATTTGGGAGAAAGTCCAGGGCTGGTTTTTAGCCTCAGTCCGTCCCTGCCTATTTCTACACATATTTGTTCCAAAAAATTACTAATAACGATGGAAAGTGCTGGAGACGAGTTGTTGTTCTTATCACGTAATAAGGGGGCGGAGCTTAGCTTGAATCCCTCTGTAAGCTATGTAATGCATCTCTTAATTAATACAATTGAGTGCATTATTGCTGCACTTTTTTCAGCAGCGCAGGTTCCGGAAGTAGTTTTTCCATTAATTTATCCCATAGGGATTTAACAATAGTCATTAAAGTGTTGTAAGCCATGAACCAAACCAATCAGCTATGAGGTGAATCATAACATTATTCATGTTATACACATTATACGCTTGTTTCGGGTCTCTGATTGGTGAAATTATCTAAATAGCATCATGGGAAATGTAGTTTTTCACCACAAATTCTGCTGTTGAACTATCTTTTTTTTTTTTTTTTTTTTAAGTGTGACAAGACAAATGACAAGACAAAAAAAAAAGGCAGCAGTTAAAAACGTACACAAAATGAAAAGTTTAATGGATATCCTAAAAGAAAAGAAAAAAGTTGGTGAAACACACAATGAGTATGTCCCCATGGCTGTGCACAAGGAACTGCAAGACAAGTACTACAACCTCAACAAAAGGAGGATATGAGTAATAAAGAAAAAGAGGACAAAATGAAATGTTTAAAAGAAGAGAAAAGGGACACGAAAGCTGAACTGCAGCAACTAAGGCGGATAAACCTTCATCTCCAAGAGGAACTCTTCCAAAACAAAAAAAGTGAGCATTTTCAAACTGGCTATTCATTTAGCATAGATGGTCCTTATAAAGAATTGGACACTTTTAAATGCAACTTATAGCCTATGATTTTACTATTTTTCTGCAACTAAACTAATAAAAGTGTCAATCTGATATTACAGTAGCACAAAAGGAGCCACAGACCTCTTCTGCAGGACACACTCCTCTCCCACAGCAGCCAGTTCACGGTCCAGAAGCAGAGGACCAATCGGCTGCAAGACACAGGGATGACGAGGTGTTTCGTAGACTGTAAAATATAAACTCTAAATATTCCTATCAGGAGTCTTGAGAAGCCAGGTTTTCCCTGTATACCCTTACGAAATGTTTTATTCAGGTGTGGTATTGATATACTTCTTTTAAACTAGGGCTCGATTTAGCAAAGGCTGCGATCATTTTATTTTATTAGCAAAGGTTAACTGAGCATTTAGCTACAACATAGTTACTTACAGCTATATGACATTTTCTTAAATAGTTTATATTTTGCAAATATTGTACCAAATTCTTTTTTTCTTTCTTTATATAATATTTCTTCTTGCTTGACTTTATTTATACAGTATATGTGACCTTAAAGTAATCCAAAAGTAACCAGATTACATTACTTTCATATTGTGGTACTTGGATTATGTTACTATGAAGTAATTTGTAACTGTAACGGAATACATTTTTAAAGTAACCCTGCCAAGCCTGCCTGCTACCTATTGGTGCCAAGTAATCAGTAAAACCAATATAATGGTCGACCTCTACTTTTAAATGAGCTAGAATGGTCTTATTCTGCATATTAATGTGTTTTTCAGGATCTAGGACATGGAGTCATGATACCCACAGAGTAATGGGACATCGTGAGGAGAGTTGAGGGTGACTCGAGGTTCTGTAAGTGCCTGGATGTTGTTATCTGGGGTCCCACAGTCCTCAAACACAGGAAATGTAATGCTAAAAAAACTGCTGAGGCAAAACCACCTCTTGACTCCTGAAAAGATCTCAGCCAAAGGTAAAATTTTCAAATTTAGCTATAATATAATTAAAATTCAACACAAGACACATTATTCATCTATTAAAATATACATAAAACAAGACATAACTCCAAAATCACTTAAGGCTGAATTAGACAGCATCATTTATACATCTAAAAACATTCTATAAAATACTAGTTATCATACAAATACAGACTTGATAAATGCCCAGAAAACAACTCTATCATATACCTGACGATTGAGGAAATACACCATATGTCCATCATATTATATCCAAAAAATCAGTTTGAATGTCCGCTGAGGAAAGCGATATGTTCGTCTTTGTCCTTCCCATGACAGACAGCGCTAAAACAACTTCCTTGTTCTGACTCAATCATAAAGACATCTAATGGCATAATAATGTAATGTCATTTAAGTCCATAAAGAGTGTGTGTGTGTGTTTGTGTGTGTGTGTGTGTGTGTGTGTGTGTGTGTGTGTGTGTGTGTGTGTGTGTGTGTGTGTGTGTGTGTGTGTGTGTGTGTGTGTGTGTGTGTGTTCCAAACAGAGTGTTTGTCTCAGAGGCTGAAGGGAAGGGGTCACACCTCAGAGGACATTAATAAGCGTCTCCCAAGTGTCCGAAAATACCCGGCTGAGAAGATCAGTGACATAAACAGGACAAAAACTGTCAGTGGTTAGTATTTACACACCCATTTCTTAATGTAATAGTAATGTTTTCTTATAATATCTTTGTACTTTTACATTTATATGTTCATCATTTCATTGGGTAACTGTTGAGCAGCTTTTTTTGTTGAAAGCTTGACCACTTTCTTTGACACATGAGTTCCTACACTTCTTGAGTGCTCGAGTAGTGTTATAATATGGATAGTTCTGTTCCTCATGATTGGCTGAATTGCTTTCAAAGCCGCTGTAAAATACTGTAAAACATAAACACCTACACATAATTACAGCAGTAGCCCCTCCTCACTGGTGAATGACTGTGAAGATATCATGTGTGAACAGGACCTTTTCAGAAATACTGGTAAACCAGTTCTGCCAATTTACCAGTAAGGGAAGTAATAACATTACCGGTATGATGCTATGTGTGAACAAAACATGACGATTACTGGTATGAGCCGTACAAAGTCAGAACATGCTGACGTAAGAAGTCTGCTTTGGGCCAATCATAAAGTTCTTATGGAGATGATGCGATTACTCCACTGCTTTTTAATAGTTTTTCTATGTAAATATGTGCTAGATGGACATCTTTGACCATTGCGCCGCGTCTCGCAGCTTTTCCAACATGTCGTACTCGAGACCCAGCCTTCTTTCCCATTCAATAGTGCTGCGGCTCTGCAGTCGGATGCTATTATGCGCGTCTGTTTTTAAGAGCAAAAACGCTAACAAAATTTCAGTGCATCCCTAACCTGAACTGTTCTGATCAGTTTTATAATTTAAAACCTACACCTGGAGAAGGTTAAATAACAGAT
The DNA here is from genome assembly GCF_965113295.1 of Leuciscus leuciscus. Lineage (NCBI taxonomy): Eukaryota > Metazoa > Chordata > Actinopteri > Cypriniformes > Leuciscidae > Leuciscus > Leuciscus leuciscus. The sequence continues at coordinate 21,587,499 of NC_138736.1, read as the reverse complement.
GACTGTAATGCTATGAACATTACATGACTAGTGGACAAAGTTCACAGCTGGCAAGATCTTGAATCTGCTCAAAGTACACCCAAAGATGTTGGATGAATATATTTAAATATATAATGTATGGATAATCTTATGTACTGGTAATGTGGTTTAAGAGGCACATTGTCCTAATGAATTCTCCTTTTTGCAGGTCTAATCAGTCAGCCCCAGTGAAGCCACACAATGTAGAATAATAACTGTGAATCAAATAATTAAAATGTAATATTAATGTTGTGTGTCAGATGTTTATTTCCAGCTGGGTTGAGTAAAAAAGCAGGTCTTAATACTGTATATTATTTGTATTTCAGGTGCATGTTCTTCATTCTTTGCTAAACAAAAACCTGAGCTGTAAGCTATTGAAAAGCTGGTGTGCAGTTTATATCAATTGTGTATAATTGTAGTAATAATTCAGATTAATTAATTAAAAACTATAATTAATGTCCTAATTATTAACAGCTAAAAATATGTAACCATACCAATACAAATTTGTAATGAAACCATTACAAATCAGAACCAATACAAACTGTAATGGAAACCATTAAATACAGTATGTACAAAAAAAATCCTGAGGAAAATGTAACGTTATGTGACATAATTGTTCTCCTGCTGTTATATTGACCTTTTTCCGTGGTTGAAAAACACTAATTGGTCGATATTATGTATACTTTCGGTAAGTTGTACTGCATCTTTAAATAAAAAAGTAACAGATGATCGGTTCACGTGCACTTGAACTGAGGCGCTCAGCGATCTGTCACGTCACATTTACAAGCGCCAAACCTATTTTTGTCTGAATTTCGTAATAAAATTGACGGAATCTAAGAGCTGATAATTAGTTTAATATTAAAAGTACCTCTTTGCTCCGCAATTTTTCTGTGTGTGAGAAAATGGATGTGTGGCGTGAGAGCGTGTGAAAAGTGTCAATTGCGTGAGTCTCACGCTCAATGTGTGAGAGTTGGCAGCCCTGGTTATAAGAAGTGCGCAAGTACATAAACGAATTTCAGTAGAGTTGAGGGAGCATTCCTGTTCTAGTGACGTCATTAAAGAAGGAAGTAGAGGGATGTAGTCCAAACGAGCCGTTCGATGTAGGCGACTTCTGTTAAATAAAATATCTCGCTTGGCATTGAACTTTGAGCTTTATAATTTTACAGATATTATTTATGCTCTAACAGCGACATTACACACTAACTAAAGTTTGAAACATGGGATCATGAAGAACGGAGTCTAATAAACATGCTGACGATTGCGCCATTACTGCGAATCAAACCTCAAAAGGCAAAGAGAAAATCACTCACAGCTCTTGAATGATTAACATCAGCTTTAATAAGCATTAATCTATCTTTGATAAACTATGCAGTGTTATTTTACATTTGATTACTTTATTAGATTTCTTTTTAGACCATACCTGAACAGTAATGTTAGTAGACCTTCCTGAAATTAAAGCACTGTGTAGGCCTATATAATGTGTATCTTTGTTTAACTGTTTATCTTTTGTTTATCTATAGTTTATCTTTGTTTAATATATATATTAGTATATATATATATATATATATATATATATATATATACCGGATTGATAAGCCGTATCAGTAAGTCAAGTCAAGTTTATTTGTATAGCGCTTTTCACAATACAGATTGTATCAAAGCAGCTTCACAGTATTACAGTTTTTCTCGATTGTTTACACACATTTTCTGAAAGCATGCCTCATATTCTCAGAACTCTACACACAAATTCAAAAAAACACACACAATGGGCAAAACCCCTCAATTCTCCTGCAAAATGACACTTTACATTCAAAACAGTGTTATTTCTTCTCAAAATGGTATTTTGTTTTCAAATGACACACACAAACCATCATATGAATAGACATTTATAAGAACCAGTTGAACACTGATGTGCTCAATGTAAAACACTATGATGAATGGAAAACACTTCTTCTCCATTCATCATAATGACTTAGGCCTTTTTTTGTTCAGTGTTACACTTACTAAAGACAGTACATACATAAGTGTGTTGTAAAATATTTGAGAATATTGTTTTTATACTCAGAACACACAAATACATGGTAACAAATATATTTTATTTTTCCCACAAAAACAATGTACATAGTGTACATCCCAACCAACACAAAGTTGTACATACAGTGGTCTACATACAAAACAACAGAAGAATTTACTGTATACAGTTACAGTAAAAAAAAAAAAAAATCCAATGTTGGCATCCATTGCTCCATTGAAGAGCTGACCTGTTGCCCTTTTATGCTAAAGCTCTGATTGCTAATTGTAAAACTGTGTGACGGGTGTTTGCCCATGTGATGAGTCAGTGTGTATATTTGAATGGCAGTGTGTTCCTTGTGAAAACAAGAGATTTTCTGCATGAAAATTGTGCCAAAAGCAGAGAATTGTGTGTAGTGTTTTGAAAAAAGTGTGTTTTAGAAGTACAATTTGAGTGTAAAGCAGGAATTGTGCCTGTAGTTTAGCAGAATTGGTTCAGGGGGTTGGTGAATGAGTTACATGTTGTGGTCATTGTGTCTCAAGTACCAGAAAATGTGTGTAAACAATCGAGAAAAACTGTAAATTAAAATAATACAACAAAGTTTGTTTCAAGAGGAATTTATTGATTGATAAAATAAAATTAAATATCCCCAAAATATCCCCAACTGAGCAAGCCAAAGGCAACAGTGGCAAGGAACCGAAAAACTCCATCAAGTGACCTAATGGTGTCCTAAAACTCCATCAGGTGACCTAATGGAGAAAAAAAAACCTTGGGAGAACCCAGGCTCAGTCTGAGTAGTAATACCATTAACACTTTAAAGATACCCATCCCTACTCCCCGGTCAATGCTCCGACAACAGCCCAGACATGAGCTACTTCAGCCACCAGTCTCCCCAGTCCCTGGTAAGATGCCAAGCACTGGTCCTTCGCTGGAGATGGCACCCGACTCAGAGACGGAGCTAGAGACTCAAAATAGTTAGTTTGGCAACTCAGTGAAACACTTTTTTAAAAAGATTTTAATTTTTATTTTTATATACAGTATAATTGGGCTTTAAATTAAAAAAAGTATTTACCTACACCTTATTCTTGTTTAAAATCATTTACATACTATATATGAATGTATATGGAGCGTGATAAAAAGATGAAGGAAAGCGAGAGAGAGAGAGATAGAGAGAGGGAGGGTGAGAGAGAGATATAGAGAGAGAGTCACTTACAGCACTTGATAGAGAGAAGAAGAACACACACAGAGAGAGAGAGAAAGAGAGAGAGAGAAAACTACAAAAACAAAATTATAAGAGATTATAAAGCAGCAGAATACCTGAGCTGTGTGAAAGAGCATAAAGTGAGAAAGACCCTGACCAAGTACAGGCTGAGTGACCACAGTCTGGCTGTAGAGAGAGGTGTGTGTGTGTGTGTGTGTGTGTGTGTGTGTGTGTGTGTGTGTGTGTGTGTGTGTGTGTGTGTGTGTACTCGTCTATCTATCTAAGAGGGGACCTTGGTGTCGTTACACACTCACTAACAGGGGACCGTCGAGCCAAGTGGGGACATTTTTCAAGTCCCCTGTTGGTCATGCTTTAAAACATGTTAAAATCAGCTAAAACACGCTCTGGTTAATTTTTTACATTTTTGACCAAGTGGGGACTTACATGTGTGTGTGTGTTTAAGTCCATACTCAGCAGCGCTCCTGTAGGCTGGAGCAGGAACTGCAGTGGCCCATTAACACACGTCGTTCACACTTCTCTATTGTCTGAATGGCTGCTGTCCTAGAGAGGCTCTGAGACTGTAGAGCTGCTGTTTAACTGCTTAGTTCAGGAGCTTTCAGTAACACTTAATAATAACTCCACGCTATTAATCATTAGTTAAGCATTAGTAAACAGTTAATTAATTTATAAAGCATTAATATACACTAATAAGCAGTATATAAATGCAGTTATAAATGCTTTATTCCTGTTTTAAAAGCATATCTATAATGTGTTTAATCATTGTATTTTCATACTTTATTAATGATCAATTTATCATTTCTAAATGAAGTATAGCATCATTTACAAAGCAGTTATTTAGGAGTTGTCAGTGGTTCATAAGATCCCTTAGAAAGTGTGAGTAAATGATTCAACTATTTCAATGTACATTCATACATCATACACTTATTATTCAGACATATAGTAATAGTTACTTAGTGTGTTAATAAATGCTTTATTAACATGTATTTCTACTGTAGTTCAGGTAGTTATAAAACATTTAGTAGAGGTCAGTTCACTATTTTTTGTGAGCTCATCTAAAGTGAGGACTAGTTATGCTAGTTATGTAGGAGATTTAAAGGCTGTTCATATTTCTATGTTCTCTATCACTGTGTTGTGTTGTGTGTTTCCTTTTTCTGTTTAGAAGATAAATTAGTCTTTAAATCTCCTTTATAAATGCTTTAAGCATAACTAGTCCTCACTTTTGCTCACAAAATAGTGAACTGACCACTACTAAATGCTTTATAACTCCCTGAATCTACTAAATTTACTCTAAGTGATCTTATTAATCACTGACAACTCCTAAATAACTGCTTTGTAAATAATGCTATACTTCATTTAGAAATGATAAATTGATAATTAATAAAGTATGAAAATACAATTATTAAACACATTATAGATATCCTTCTAAATCAATAATACAGCATTTAAAGCTGTATTTATAAACAGCTTATTAATGTCTGCTTTATGAATTATGATTTAACTGTTTACTAATGCTTAACTAATGATTAATAGGATAGTTATTATAAAGGGTTACCATATATATTATATTATATTTTTCATAATATAACTTCAAATATGCATTTTTTTATAAAAAAAAAAAAAAAACATGCCAAGAGGGGATCTGCAACTAAATGTCATAATTATAATGTAATTATTATTATATTATTAAGATATTAATAATGTGACTGATAGTATTGGCTGCCTATTAATTAAAACATAATTTCTACTCTTAAAAAAAATCAATAGACATGTCCTTATTTTTCTGTTTCCTTTGTTTCTAGGATGTTGATGTACAGAGATATTCAGTGTTTGAAATATTGCTAAATTTAAATGCAACCAAACATATGTCGTTCGTTACCATCCAACAGTGGACCTTTCTTGATCTAATTCAAAACTTTTGAGTTGACTTGCTGCATCTGGTCATTTTGAAGAAACAAAAATGAAATACACAATTTTCTTTTAAGGTCTTTTTTCATAATATAACTTCAAATATGCAAAAAATAATAATATTTTAAACATGCCAAGATGGAATATCATCTCTGAACGATTTCTACCTGTACAAGAGGGGACTCGCAATAGCCTGCAATGGAACTGTGTGTGTGTGTGTGTGTGAACAGTTAAGTCTGTCTTTATTTTGTAACTATAGTTACAAAATAAAGACAGACTTAATTGAATGTAATTGCTTGAGGAAAGACCATTTAAATCTACAACGGGGTAAAAAATACAGACGGTCCGGCAGCAACAGTTCAAAAGCAGAGGCGAGAATATCCTCTTATCATTCATAATATAATTTTTTTACTTTCTATGCTTGGTTATGCAGTCCCTAACAATTTACTTGCCATTGTTATGTGTCATTGCACACACACATACATATCTATATTACTAACAGACCAATGTCGCTCTACACTGGCCGAGAGGGGACTCTCGGAACGATCTCTATCTATACAAGAGGGGACTTGGCTGCAATGGAGCTGTGTGTGTGTGTGTGTGTGTGTGTGTGAACAGTGAAGTGAACTGGCAGTGAAGTCTGTCTTCATTATGTAACTATATATATATAGTATATTATATAGTATATTATATATTACGCCTTTTATCATTCATAACATTATTTTTCTTATTTAACGCTTATTTTCTCTCTTCATAGATACTTTCTATGCTTGGTTATGCAGTCCCTTTAGGGTTTATAGGATTAATCAAACAGAAATAGCTCTTTAAGGTAACGATTTCAGGTCACTATAGTGACCTATATTTAGTATAGCGTAAAGCATACTTTATACAGTGAATAATGATTTTATTAATCAAAATGAACTTCGCGTCCCCAGTTGGATGGTAAAGAACGATACGTGTTTGGCTGCTTTGTAGATTTCTTGCCATCACAAACACACTGTAAAGATTTTGGAGGTCAATCTCAAAATGTTATGTCGACTTGCTGCACTGAACATTTTTAGTTGGTTCAGTTGAAATATATGAAGTAGGGATGTTCATTTAACATTTTGTTTTCTGACTGAAAGCTGATGGTTGTTAACCAGTCATCATCAGTTAACTGACATGATTTGAAGGTTAGATTAGAATTAAATGGACTTAGAATAGAATAGTCTGTGACCGATTCAAATACCTAAAAAATGTAGATTTACATGTGCAAATAGCAGCATAAACAACAGAACATGAGGATTCACACATCAAGCACCCGCAGTGCTTCTGTGAACACAGTAAACCAGAATAAAAGTGTATATATAACTGTATATATAATAAATAGGCCAACTTAAATGAACAATTAACAAAACTAAAGTGCAATAAATAATACACGCTTTAGGGTCTGTTTACACGACATCATTTTCAACTGAAAACTGAAAACGTTTTGGCCGTTCATTTCAACGAAAATGCCATTTTGGGGGCCTGACAATGAAAGCTTTTGAAAACGAGTTTTTGTGAGCTCATCTAAAGTGAGGACTAGTTATGCCTTGTAAAGCATTTATAAAGGAGATTTAAAGGCTGTTAATATTTCTATGTTCTCTATCACTGTGTGTGTTTGTTCCCTTTTTCTGTTTAGAAGATAACTGAGTCTTTAAATCTCCTTTATAAATTATTTACAAAGCATAACTAGTCCTCACTTTAGATGAGCTCGCAAAATAGTGAACTGACCACTACTAAATGCTTTATAACTCCCTGAATCTACTATATTTACTCACACTTTCTAAGTGATCTTATTAATCACTGTAAACACCTAAATAACTGGTTTGTAAATAATGCTATACTTCATTTAGAAATGATAAATTGATAATTAATATTTAATAAAGTATGAAAATGCAATTATTAAACACATTATAGATATGCTTCTAACTCAATAATACAGCGTTTAAAGGTGTATTTATAAACTGCTTATTAATGTCTGCTTTATGAATAATGATTTATCTGTTTACCAATGCTTAACTAATGATTAATAGGATGCAGTTATTATAAAGGGTTACCATATATATTATATTATATTTCTCATAATATAACTTCAAATATGCATTTTTTTATATATAAAAAAAAAAAACATGCCAAGAGGGGATCTGCAACTCAATGTCATAATTATAATGTAATTATTATTATATTATTAAGATATTAATAATGTGACTGATAGTATTGGCTGCCTATTAATTAAAACATAATTTCTACTCTTAAAAAAAATCAATAGACATGTCCTTATTTTTCTGTTTCCTTTGTTTCTAGGATGTTGATGTACAGAGATATTCAGTGTTTGAAATATTGCTAAATTTAAATGCAACCAAACATATGTCGTTCGTTACCATCCAACAGTGGACCTTTCTTGATCTAATTCAAAACTTTTGAGTTGACTTGCTGCATCTGGTCATTTTGAAGAAACAAAAATGAAATACACAATTTTCTTTTAAGGTCTTTTTTCATAATATAACTTCAAATATGCAAAAAATAATAATATTTTAAACATGCCAAGATGGAATATCATCTCTGAACGATTTCTACCTATACAAGAGGGGACTCGCAATAGCCTGCAATGGAACTGTGTGTGTGTGTGTGTGTGTGAACAGTTAAGTCTGTCTTTATTTTGTAACTATAGTTACAAAATAAAGACAGACTAAATTGAATTGAATTGCTTGAGGAAAGACCATTTAAATCTACAACGGGGTAAAAAATACAGACGGTCCGGCAGCAACAGTTCAAAAGCAGAGGCGAGAATATCCTCTTATCATTCATAATATAATTTTTTTACTTTCTATGCTTGGTTATGCAGTCCCTTTAGGGTTTATAGGATTAATCAAACAGAAATAGCTCTTTAAGGTAACGATTTCAGGTCACTATAGTGACCTATATTTAGTATAGCGTAAAGCATACTTTATACAGTGAATAATGATTTTATTAATCAAAATGAACTTCGCGTCCCCAGTTGGATGGTAAAGAACGATACGTGTTTGGCTGCTTTGTACATTTCTTGCCATCACAAACACACTGTAAAGATTTTGGAGGTCAATCTCAAAATGTTATGTCGACTTGCTGCACTGAACATTTTTAGTTGGTTCAGTTGAAATATATGAAGTAGGGATGTTCATTTAACATTTTGTTTTCTGACTGAAAGCTGATGGTTGTTAACCAGTCATCATCAGTTAACTGACATGATTTGAAGGTTAGATTAGAATTAAATGGACTTAGAATAGATAGGTGTCTGTGACCAATTCAAAAACCTAAAAAATGTAGATTTACATGTGCAAATAGCAGCATAAACAACAGAACATGAGGATTCACACATCAAGCACCCGCAGTGCTTCTGTGAACACAGTAAACCAGAATAAAAGTGTATATATAACTGTATATATAATAAATAGGCCAACTTAAATGAACAATTAACAAAACTAAAGTGCAATAAAGAATGGACACTTCAGGACATAATTTTCAATTTTCACCTGACAATGCAAGCTTTTGAAAACGAGTTTCAAAGTGCAAGGTTTTGAAAACGATGCCTTTACCATCTGCATGTAAACAACATAAACGTGAATTTGTGAAATTGGTATGTCATTCCAACCCGGTCACACTAAATGTGTCTCTATAGCACACATTGTGTTTATTGTGCAATTTATACGCGAAAAGGAGTTTCTGTGTGCATATGATACGCATGGGTGGGTTTAGGGTAGGTTTAGTAATGGTGTGTAATATGTAATATGTATTATATGTTTGGTTAGGATTAGTGTTGTAGGGTGCATGACATGTGTATTCACCTTATTTTCCACGAGGGTGACGCCATTACGTTCGTTTTGTCATCTTACTTTGGGCTGAGAGGGACCTCAACTTCCGTCTGAAAGGACGCTAGTTTCTAGACGTAATTCTATTGTTCTAACGGTAAAATATGTCAAGTATTATATGGTCAGTTAGGGGCTGCCATAACAATTGGATTAAGAGGATAGAACAATTTAACCAACAGTGTTACGAACACAATGTAAAGCGATCGGAATGTTGTGGTGTACTTTACGATTTACACCCGGATGTGCCGTGTCAGTTTAGCGGAAGTCGGATGACAAATTGCGGAAGCGCAAAGTATTAAAAGTGGGCGGGGCGGAATAAGGTGAATTACACGCAATAAAGTGCTATCATATGAATGTATTAAATGCATGAATAAGCCTTTCTGCATCTGACAGGGATAAATAAGTTTGAATTCTGGCAATATTTTTAAGATGGAAAAATGCAGATTTTGAAACCATTTTGATATGGGCATCAAATGACAAATGCGGATCAAAGATAACACCTAGATTTCGCACTTGTGATGCTGGAGACAATAATTCAGAATCAGAAAACAGACTTAGACAGTTATGTTTGTGCAAATCTGTCAGCATACCAAAAAGTAACAGTTCCATTTTTGATTTGTTAAGCTTAAGATAGTTGTCATGCATCCATACCTTTATTTCTTCCAGACATACGGTAAGAGCTGTAATTGCGAGATTTGGATCAGGGAGTGAGCTAACATAGATCTGCATGTCATCAGCATAACAAGGAAAAACCCCGTACCGTACTTTCTAATAATGTCACCAAGCGGCAACATATAGATGCAGAACAAAGTAGGTCCTAGTACTGACCCCTGCGGGACGCCCTGCTGTACTAATGTTGCCTCCGATTTGTTCTTCCCCAAATAAATATACTGCAAAGAGATGCCAGAGGTGCCTAACAAAACACGCAACCTGTCAAGGAGGATGATATGACATATAGTGTCAAAAGCAGCGCTAATGTCTAGCAGAACCAAAATGCTGCAAGCACCCATATCAGCAGAAACATTAGGCGTTTCTCAATAGCAAGTACGCACAGTTTGGACTTGCCAAGTCCAGCTCAGGAGAATGACTCCCGAGGACGCGAGTCCGGTAATTCTGCTAATGGAACAGCACGTTCTTCAAAGCGTCAGTCAGCTCGCTCTGCTACTCCGGTTATCTCTGTATGTACATTTTAGGCAACAATAAAACAAAATATGTTATAAAACACCACACTGCCTCTTTTCGTTTTCATTTAAAGAAATCTTAAACATTATAGCCACACAAATGGTGATTGCCTGGATCTCACAACCTGGATCAAATTTTCATAAATCTTTATAAATAAACCACAGATTTGAGCTTTAAACAACTACATTCTCGCCTGAAAAACTCTTAAATTTACATTTCGTGACACAGTAACAGTAGTATTATATGTCAACTGTAAATTAAAAGATGGCGCTTCTTATGTTGTCATTCCCCTTGTAGCACGCGCAAGTGACGATTCTCTGTCAACCAATCAACGTCCTGCAGTTAGTCTAGCTCCACCCTTTAGTACCATACCACTGTGCTGGTACCCCAACGGAAGGGTACCCAAAAAGTGTTAAGGTTCGGCTTTTTGGTACCATTCACAACTTTTGACAGTGGAAACGGAAATAAATGCATACCGTACCGTACCGTACCGCTCAGTGAAAACAAGCCATTAGAGATTAGAGTCGAATCTTCCCTAACAATTTTTAAGTCTCTTTTAAAAAGGTATTTGTTTTCTCTGGCGTATTGATTTTTTTTTTTTTTTAAATGTATATATTATATTATATTTTTGTGTATTAGAGTGTGTATATTTAGGATACGTATTTAGTTGTCTTGTACAGCACTTTGGCCAGTCTTGTGGCTGTTTTAAATGTACTTTATAAATTAATTAAACTTGAAACCACTGATTGTAATAATACATCAAAATTCTTACTGTCAGTTAACCGGTTAGTCATAGTATTCTCAATGTATTTTAACACTGGCACTTTAGTTGAACCATCTGAATATTTTAAATGCAACAATCAACATAAAATTGAGTTTTGACCTTTGTGTATTTTTTTTACAGTGTATTTTTTAGGGCAATAAACCCAGACAGCAACATAGTGTTGGCCCAGATCCGGCCCACATCCGGGCTGTGTGGATTCCAGATGTGGGCCAGATCCAGGCCGATACTATGTAGCTGTCTGAGACTGGTGTTTTAGTGTTATTATGAACATCGCCATCACATTCAGAGATACTGCTAAATGTAAAAGCAATCAAACGTGTCATTCTTTATTATCAAACAGTGGACAAAATAAGTAAATTTGTGTAATGAAATGAATATAACATGTGCATGCATACTGCTGCTGCTTATCTTTAGCATGTACACTAACTTGTGTGGAAATGGGCATGGAATGGTGAAAAAATGCTGACCTAAAAATTGTTACACTTAATTTAAGTGATATTACTTAACATTAATGAACCAACATACAATAAAACTACCAAAACACATCATTCATGTCTCAAATTAAGGCATTCTTTCAGAACTCTAGTGAAGGTTTCAGCCAACAAACATAAATTAAATATACAAAACAAAAAACACACAAACAACAGGCAGCAATATGCACTATTTTCTGCTGTTCAGAATTCAATGCAGTTTATGTTACATGGTTCATGTTTACATTAATGTACAAACCTTTTGTATAGATGGTGATGAAAATGAAAGACTAAGACTTGTGTATGTGTTTAGCTACATCTTATTTTTTCTGATTCAAAAAAAATAATATTTCAGAATAATATATATCAATGTGGTATACGGTAGAAATATTACACATTTCAGTCTAGCTTAGGTTTTTAAATTAAATAACACAGTCTTGGAAATAACATGTAAGCATGTGCAAATAAGCCTGTATAGTAAATCAAGTTCTGTTGGTCTTTGTGTTTAAGTGAGAAATTAATTCATTTAAATTGAAAGATCTCAATGTTTATAAGATCTTTCAATTATGTTTAACAGTTTTGAGTGTATAAAAGAGTGTATAAAAATGGGCTCTGAGTTTTGGCAGTGGTTGTGTCTAAGTGAAATATGTAGTTTGGAAGATGTAGTCACTGAATGCATTAATACAACATTGAATGACACAGACATTTGCAACACTTCTACAGTAATACCGTAGTAAAATATATTCAGAATCTAAAAAATGAAATACTATCAAAACAATTAGATGTAGCTGAACACATACAGGTATTAATCTTTCAGTTTCATCACCATCTATAAAAAGGGGAAACTTGGGGGAAAATGTGTACTGTACTGTAAACAATGACCATGTAACATATAATGTTGTGAATTCTGAACAACAGAAAACAGCAGAAATATTTTATAATGCTTCCTGTTATTTGTGTTTTTTTATTTAACGTGTGTTTTTTGGGGGTAAAACCTTTTCTAGTGTTCTGGAAGAATGAGTTGATCTGACACATGAATGAAGTTTCAGTGCATTTTGAATGTGAAATGAACTGCTGTCAAGCTGTAAGTTGGTTTGGAGAAGATATCATGGTCTTTTAACCTGACATCATTTAAGACATCATTTAAGACTGTGGTATAAATGATTGAATGATTTAACCATAACTCATTACTATCCTTGATTTCTAAAATAGGTATTTTTCATGTGTATGTAGACTAGGGTGTGTGATATTGAGTTGTTGCACTTCCCCCCCACACACAATTTACATATCAATGCAGGAAGGCCTTAAAGGCCAGTGTTTTTCTTAGGTGAGAGCCAACAACCCCCAGAGTCCTGTTACCAATATCTGTGCAACTTCTCAAATACACTAGAATAAACTAGAGAAAACGCTGGGATTTACCCTGCCAAATTAAATTAAATTACAGGTTTTTACAATCACTAGGAGGTTAGGAGAACTGAGTGAAGAGTTTTGAAAATGTACCTAAATATTGAGAAATGTGTCCTAGTGATTGTAAAAACCTGTAATTTAATTTAATTTGGCAGGGTAAATCCCAGCGTTTTCTCTAGTTTATTCTAGTGTATTTGAGAAGTTGCACAGATATTGGTAACAGGACTCTGGGGGTTGTTGGCTCTCACCTAAGAAAAACACTGGCCTTTAAGGCCTTCCTGCATTGATATGTAAATTGTGTGTGGGGGGGAAGTGCAACAACTCAATATCACACACCCTAGTCTACATACACATGAAAAATACCTATTTTAGAAATCAAGGATAGTAATGAGTTATGGTTAAATCATTCAATCATTTATACCACAGTCTTAAATGATGTCTTAAATGATGTCAGGTTAAAAGACCATGATATCTTCTCCAAACCAACTTACAGCTTGACAGCAGTTCATTTCACATTCAAAATGCACTGAAACTTCATTCATGTGTCAGATCAACTCATTCTTCCAGAACACTAGAAAAGGTTTTACCCCCAAAAAACACACGTTAAATAAAAAAACACAAATAACAGGAAGCATTATAAAATATTTCTGCTGTTTTCTGTTGTTCAGAATTCACAACATTATATGTTACATGGTCATTGTTTACAGTACAGTACACATTTTCCCCCAAGTTTCCCCTTTTTATAGATGGTGATGAAACTGAAAGATTAATACCTGTATGTGTTCAGCTACATCTAATTGTTTTGATAGTATTTAATTTTTTAGATTCTGAATATATTTTACTACGGTATTACTGTAGAAGTGTTGCAAATGTCTGTGTCATTCAATGTTGTATTAATGCATTCAGTGACTACATCTTCCAAACTACATATTTCACTTAGACACAACCACTGCCAAAACTCAGAGCCCATTTTTATACACTCTTTTATACACTCAAAACTGTTAAACATAATTGAAAGATCTTATAAACATTGAGATCTTTCAATTTAAATGAATTAATTTCTCACTTAAACACAAAGACCAACAGAACTTGATTTACTATACAGGCTTATTTGCACATGCTTACATATTATTTCCAAGACTGTGTTATTTAATTTAAAAACCTAAGCTAGACTGAAATGTGTAATATTTCTACCGTATACCACATTGATATATATTATTCTGAAATATTATTTTTTTTAAATCAGAAAAAATAAGATGTAGCTAAACACATACACAAGTCTTAGTCTTTCATTTTCATCACCATCTATACAAAAGGTTTGTACATTAATGTAAACATGAACCATGTAACATAAACTGCATTGAATTCTGAACAGCAGAAAATAGTGCATATTGCTGCCTGTTGTTTGTGTGTTTTTTGTTTTGTATATTTAATTTATGTTTGTTGGCTGAAACCTTCACTAGAGTTCTGAAAGAATGCCTTAATTTGAGACATGAATGATGTGTTTTGGTAGTTTTATTGTATGTTGGTTCCTTAATGTTAAGTAATATCACTTAAATTAAGTGTAACAATTTTTAGGTCAGCATTTTTTCACCATTCCATGCCCATTTCCACACAAGTTAGTGTACATGCTAAAGATAAGCAGCAGCAGTATGCATGCACATGTTATATTCATTTCATTACACAAATTTACTTATTTTGTCCACTGTTTGATAATAAAGAATGACACGTTTGATTGCTTTTACATTTAGCAGTATCTCTGAATGTGATGGCGATGTTCATAATAACACTAAAACACCAGTCTCAGACAGCTACATAGTATCGGCCTGGATCTGGCCCACATCTGGAATCCACACAGCCCGGATGTGGGCCGGATCTGGGCCAACACTATGTTGCTGTCTGGGTTTATTGCCCTAAAAAATACACTGTAAAAAAAATACACAAAGGTCAAAACTCAATTTTATGTTGATTGTTGCATTTAAAATATTCAGATGGTTCAACTAAAGTGCCAGTGTTAAAATACATTGAGAATACTATGACTAACCGGTTAACTGACAGTAAGAATTTTGATGTATTATTACAATCAGTGGTTTCAAGTTTAATTAATTTATAAAGTACATTTAAAACAGCCACAAGACTGGCCAAAGTGCTGTACAAGACAACTAAATACGTATCCTAAATATACACACTCTAATACACAAAAATATAATATAATATATACATTTAAAAAAAAAAAAAAATCAATACGCCAGAGAAAACAAATACCTTTTTAAAAGAGACTTAAAAATTGTTAGGGAAGATTCGACTCTAATCTCTAATGGCTTGTTTTCACTGAGCGGTACGGTACGGTACGGTATGCATTTATTTCCGTTTCCACTGTCAAAAGTTGTGAATGGTACCAAAAAGCCGAACCTTAACACTTTTTGGGTACCCTTCCGTTGGGGTACCAGCACAGTGGTATGGTACTAAAGGGTGGAGCTAGACTAACTGCAGGACGTTGATTGGTTGACAGAGAATCGTCACTTGCGCGTGCTACAAGGGGAATGACAACATAAGAAGCGCCATCTTTTAATTTACAGTTGACATATAATACTACTGTTACTGTGTCACGAAATGTAAATTTAAGAGTTTTTCAGGCGAGAATGTAGTTGTTTAAAGCTCAAATCTGTGGTTTATTTATAAAGATTTATGAAAATTTGATCCAGGTTGTGAGATCCAGGCAATCACCATTTGTGTGGCTATAATGTTTAAGATTTCTTTAAATGAAAACGAAAAGAGGCAGTGTGGTGTTTTATAACATATTTTGTTTTATTGTTGCCTAAAATGTACATACAGAGATAACCGGAGTAGCAGAGCGAGCTGACTGACGCTTTGAAGAACGTGCTGTTCCATTAGCAGAATTACCGGACTCGCGTCCTCGGGAGTCATTCTCCTGAGCTGGACTTGGCAAGTCCAAACTGTGCGTACTTGCTATTGAGAAACGCCTAATGTTTCTGCTGATATGGGTGCTTGCAGCATTTTGGTTCTGCTAGACATTAGCGCTGCTTTTGACACTATATGTCATATCATCCTCCTTGACAGGTTGCGTGTTTTGTTAGGCACCTCTGGCATCTCTTTGCAGTATATTTATTTGGGGAAGAACAAATCGGAGGCAACATTAGTACAGCAGGGCGTCCCGCAGGGGTCAGTACTAGGACCTACTTTGTTCTGCATCTATATGTTGCCGCTTGGTGACATTATTAGAAAGTACGGTACGGGGTTTTTCCTTGTTATGCTGATGACATGCAGATCTATGTTAGCTCACTCCCTGATCCAAATCTCGCAATTACAGCTCTTACCGTATGTCTGGAAGAAATAAAGGTATGGATGCATGACAACTATCTTAAGCTTAACAAATCAAAAATGGAACTGTTACTTTTTGGTATGCTGACAGATTTGCACAAACATAACTGTCTAAGTCTGTTTTCTGATTCTGAATTATTGTCTCCAGCATCACAAGTGCGAAATCTAGGTGTTATCTTTGATCCGCATTTGTCATTTGATGCCCATATCAAAATGGTTTCAAAATCTGCATTTTTCCATCTTAAAAATATTGCCAGAATTCAAACTTATTTATCCCTGTCAGATGCAGAAAGGCTTATTCATGCATTTAATACATTCATATGATAGCACTTTATTGCGTGTAATTCACCTTATTCCGCCCCGCCCACTTTTAATACTTTGCGCTTCCGCAATTTGTCATCCGACTTCCGCTAAACTGACACGGCACATCCGGGTGTAAATCGTAAAGTACACCACAACATTCCGATCGCTTTACATTGTGTTCGTAACACTGTTGGTTAAATTGTTCTATCCTCTTAATCCAATTGTTATGGCAGCCCCTAACTGACCATATAATACTTGACATATTTTACCGTTAGAACAATAGAATTACGTCTAGAAACTAGCGTCCTTTCAGACGGAAGTTGAGGTCCCTCTCAGCCCAAAGTAAGATGACAAAACGAACGTAATGGCGTCACCCTCGTGGAAAATAAGGTGAATACACATGTCATGCACCCTACAACACTAATCCTAACCAAACATATAATACATATTACATATTACACACCATTACTAAACCTACCCTAAACCCACCCATGCGTATCATATGCACACAGAAACTCCTTTTCGCGTATAAATTGCACAATAAACACAATGTGTGCTATAGAGACACATTTAGTGTGACCGGGTTGGAATGACATACCAATTTCACAAATTCACGTTTATGTTGTTTACATGCAGATGGTAAAGGCATCGTTTTCAAAACCTTGCACTTTGAAACTCGTTTTCAAAAGCTTGCATTGTCAGGTGAAAATTGAAAATTATGTCCTGAAGTGTCCATTCTTTATTGCACTTTAGTTTTGTTAATTGTTCATTTATGTTGGCCTATTTATTATATATACAGTTATATATACACTTTTATTCTGGTTTACTGTGTTCACAGAAGCACTGCGGGTGCTTGATGTGTGAATCCTCATGTTCTGTTGTTTATGCTGCTATTTGCACATGTAAATCTACATTTTTTAGGTTTTTGAATTGGTCACAGACACCTATCTATTCTAAGTCCATTTAATTCAAATCTAACCTTCAAATCATGTCAGTTAACTGATGATGACTGGTTAACAACCATCAGCTTTCAGTCAGAAAACAAAATGTTAAATGAACATCCCTACTTCATATATTTCAACTGAACCAACTAAAAATGTTCAGTGCAGCAAGTCGACATAACATTTTGAGATTGACCTCCAAAATCTTTACAGTGTGTTTGTGATGGCAAGAAATGTACAAAGCAGCCAAACACGTATCGTTCTTTACCATCCAACTGGGGACGCGAAGTTCATTTTGATTAATAAAATCATTATTCACTGTATAAAGTATGCTTTACGCTATACTAAATATAGGTCACTATAGTGACCTGAAATCGTTACCTTAAAGAGCTATTTCTGTTTGATTAATCCTATAAACCCTAAAGGGACTGCATAACCAAGCATAGAAAGTAAAAAAAATTATATTATGAATGATAAGAGGATATTCTCGCCTCTGCTTTTGAACTGTTGCTGCCGGACCGTCTGTATTTTTTACCCCGTTGTAGATTTAAATGGTCTTTCCTCAAGCAATTCAATTCAATTTAGTCTGTCTTTATTTTGTAACTATAGTTACAAAATAAAGACAGACTTAACTGTTCACACACACACACACACACACAGTTCCATTGCAGGCTATTGCGAGTCCCCTCTTGTATAGGTAGAAATCGTTCAGAGATGATATTCCATCTTGGCATGTTTAAAATATTATTATTTTTTGCATATTTGAAGTTATATTATGAAAAAAGACCTTAAAAGAAAATTGTGTATTTCATTTTTGTTTCTTCAAAATGACCAGATGCAGCAAGTCAACTCAAAAGTTTTGAATTAGATCAAGAAAGGTCCACTGTTGGATGGTAACGAACGACATATGTTTGGTTGCATTTAAATTTAGCAATATTTCAAACACTGAATATCTCTGTACATCAACATCCTAGAAACAAAGGAAACAGAAAAATAAGGACATGTCTATTGATTTTTTTTAAGAGTAGAAATTATGTTTTAATTAATAGGCAGCCAATACTATCAGTCACATTATTAATATCTTAATAATATAATAATAATTACATTATAATTATGACATTGAGTTGCAGATCCCCTCTTGGCATGTTTTTTTTTTATATATATATATAAAAATGCATATTTGAAGTTATATTATGAGAAATATAATATAATATATATGGTAACCCTTTATAATAACTGCATCCTATTAATCATTAGTTAAGCATTGGTAAACAGATAAATCATTATTCAGAAAGCAGACATTAGTAAGCAGTTTATAAATACACCTTTAAACGCTGTATTATTG
Source organism: Leuciscus leuciscus (assembly GCF_965113295.1). NCBI lineage: Eukaryota > Metazoa > Chordata > Actinopteri > Cypriniformes > Leuciscidae > Leuciscus > Leuciscus leuciscus. Next base: position 21,568,697 of record NC_138736.1, on the reverse strand, counting down.
AGTTAGAAGCATATCTATAATGTGTTTAATAATTGCATTTTCATACTTTATTAAATATTAATTATCAATTTATCATTTCTAAATGAAGTATAGCATTATTTACAAACCAGTTATTTAGGTGTTTACAGTGATTAATAAGATCACTTAGAAAGTGTGAGTAAATATAGTAGATTCAGGGAGTTATAAAGCATTTAGTAGTGGTCAGTTCACTATTTTGCGAGCTCATCTAAAGGGAGGACTAGTTATGCTTTGTAAATAATTTATAAAGGAGATTTAAAGACTCAGTTATCTTCTAAACAGAAAAAGGGAACAAACACACACAGTGATAGAGAACATAGAAATATTAACAGCCTTTAAATCTCCTTTATAAATGCTTTACAAGGCATAACTAGTCCTCACTTTAGATGAGCTCACAAAAACTCGTTTTCAAAAGCTTGCATTGTCAGGCCCCCAAAATGGCATTTTCGTTGAAATGAACGGCCAAAACGTTTTCAGTTTTCAGTTGAAAATGATGTCGTGTAAACAGACCCTAAAGCGTGTATTATTTATTGCACTTTAGTTTTGTTAATTGTTCATTTAAGTTGGCCTATTTATTATATATACAGTTATATATACACTTTTATTCTGGTTTACTGTGTTCACAGAAGCACTGCGGGTGCTTGATGTGTGAATCCTCATGTTCTGTTGTTTATGCTGCTATTTGCACATGTAAATCTACATTTTTTAGGTATTTGAATCGGTCACAGACTATTCTATTCTAAGTCCATTTAATTCTAATCTAACCTTCAAATCATGTCAGTTAACTGATGATGACTGGTTAACAACCATCAGCTTTCAGTCAGAAAACAAAATGTTAAATGAACATCCCTACTTCATATATTTCAACTGAACCAACTAAAAATGTTCAGTGCAGCAAGTCGACATAACATTTTGAGATTGACCTCCAAAATCTTTACAGTGTGTTTGTGATGGCAAGAAATGTACAAAGCAGCCAAACACGTATCGTTCTTTACCATCCAACTGGGGACGCGAAGTTCATTTTGATTAATAAAATCATTATTCACTGTATAAAGTATGCTTTACGCTATACTAAATATAGGTCACTGTTTGATTAATCCTATAAACCCTAAAGGGACTGCATAACCAAGCATAGAAAGTATCTATGAAGAGAGAAAATAAGCGTTAAATAAGAAAAATAATGTTATGAATGATAAAAGGCGTAATATATAATATACTATATAATATACTATATATATATAGTTACATAATGAAGACAGACTTCACTGCCAGTTCACTTCACTGTTCACACACACACACACACACACACAGCTCCATTGCAGCCAAGTCCCCTCTTGTATAGATAGAGATCGTTCCGAGAGTCCCCACTCGGCCAGTGTAGAGCGACATTGGTCTGTTAGTAATATAGATATGTATGTGTGTGTGCAATGACACATAACAATGGCAAGTAAATTGTTAGGGACTGCATAACCAAGCATAGAAAGTAAAAAAATTATATTATGAATGATAAGAGGATATTCTCGCCTCTGCTTTTGAACTGTTGCTGCCGGACCGTCTGTATTTTTTACCCCGTTGTAGATTTAAATGGTCTTTCCTCAAGCAATTACATTCAATTAAGTCTGTCTTTATTTTGTAACTATAGTTACAAAATAAAGACAGACTTAACTGTTCACACACACACACACACACACACACACACACACACACAGTTCCATTGCAGGCTATTGCGAGTCCCCTCTTGTACAGGTAGAAATCGTTCAGAGATGATATTCCATCTTGGCATGTTTAAAATATTATTATTTTTTGCATATTTGAAGTTATATTATGAAAAAAGACCTTAAAAGAAAATTGTGTATTTCATTTTTGTTTCTTCAAAATGACCAGATGCAGCAAGTCAACTCAAAAGTTTTGAATTAGATCAAGAAAGGTCCACTGTTGGATGGTAACGAACGACATATATTTGGTTGCATTTAAATTTAGAAATATTTCAAACACTGAATATCTCTGTACATCAACATCCTAGAAACAAAGGAAACAGAAAAATAAGGACATGTCTATTGATTTTTTTTAAGAGTAGAAATTATGTTTTAATTAATAGGCAGCCAATACTATCAGTCACATTATTAATATCTTAATAATATAATAATAATTACATTATAATTATGACATTTAGTTGCAGATCCCCTCTTGGCATGTTTTTTTATTTTTTTTATAAAAAAATGCATATTTGAAGTTATATTATGAAAAATATAATATAATATATATGGTAACCCTTTATAATAACTATCCTATTAATCATTAGTTAAGCATTAGTAAACAGTTAAATCATAATTCATAAAGCAGACATTAATAAGCTGTTTATAAATACAGCTTTAAATGCTGTATTATTGATTTAGAAGGATATCTATAATGTGTTTAATAATTGTATTTTCATACTTTATTAATTATCAATTTATCATTTCTAAATGAAGTATAGCATTATTTACAAAGCAGTTATTTAGGAGTTGTCAGTGATTAATAAGATCACTTAGAGTAAATTTAGTAGATTCAGGGAGTTATAAAGCATTTAGTAGTGGTCAGTTCACTATTTTGTGAGCAAAAGTGAGGACTAGTTATGCTTAAAGCATTTATAAAGGAGATTTAAAGACTAATTTATCTTCTAAACAGAAAAAGGAAACACACACAACACAACACAGTGATAGAGAACATAGAAATATGAACAGCCTTTAAATCTCCTACATAACTAGCATAACTAGTCCTCACTTTAGATGAGCTCACAAAAAATTGTGAACTGACCTCTACTAAATGTTTTATAACTACCTGAACTACAGTAGAAATACATGTTAATAAAGCATTTATTAACACACTAAGTAACTATTACTATATGTCTGAATAATAAGTGTATGATGTATGAATGTACATTGAAATAGTTTAATCATTTACTCACACTTTCTAAGGGATCTTATGAACCACTGACAACTCCTAAATAACTGCTTTGTAAATGATGCTATACTTCATTTAGAAATGATAAATTGATCATTAATAAAGTATGAAAATACAATTATTAAACACATTATAGATATGCTTTTAAAACAGGAATAAAGCATTTATAACTGCATTTATATACTGCTTATTAGTGTATATTAATGCTTTATAAATTAATTAACTGTTTACTAATGCTTAACTAATGATTAATAGCGTGCAGTTATTATAAAGTGTTACTGAAGCAGTTAAACAGCAGCTCTACAGTCTCAGAGCCTCTCTAGGACAGCAGCCATTCAGACAATAGAGAAGTGTGAACGACGTGTGTTAATGGGCCACTGCAGTTCCTGCTCCAGCCTACAGGAGCGCTGCTGAGTATGGACTTAAACACACACACACATGTAAGTCCCCACTTGGTCAAAAATGTAAAAAATTAACCAGAGCGTGTTTTAGCTGATTTTAACATGTTTTAAAGCATGACCAACAGGGGACTTGAAAAATGTCCCCACTTGGCTCGACGGTCCCCTGTTAGTGAGTGTGTAACGACACCAAGGTCCCCTCTTAGATAGATAGACGAGTACACACACACACACACACACACACACACACACACACACACACACACACACACACACACACACACACACACAAACGGGTGGTTCCGTTATGTCTGGACAGTTCCGAGGATATCACGCTGTTTTATGTTTGTAGTACGAGAATTAGTTTTTATTACAGGTTGTACGAAAGATTTAAAAAACACTTATTTTTTTCTAGTTGTAAAATCACGACGCTGAATTCACGCTGTGATAAAGGGGTGTTTTCTTTGAAAAAATGAAGTGGGAAAAATGTGTTCTTTCATAAGGAGAAATCTTTCATACAAGCTTTAAAAGGAGCCAAAACTAATTAATTCACGTACCAAACCACCGAAGAAGACAGAACATCTAATCGCGAGTCCTAGTCTCCACAATGTCTGCAAATCATCATGAAGCAGAAGGAGACAAAGTTTCATCGGATCAGTATTTGATTCAGATTTAGCAGAAATTTTGAACGACCTATGTGAGTATTTTCATCATAAATTATAAATTTATACAAAATTGGAAAGATATTTCAATAAATGCTTTTATTTGCAGATGATGCATCATTCCCAGACGGAGTGTCGCCCGATGATTTTTTACAAGGTACGGAATATATTTTTGTTATGTCTTCTAATTATCTTTTAAACAAAATAACTTATGTTATATTTCAACAGAAATTACAAGCGACTTGCTGGCTCATAGCTCCGCCCGTCCGGCGGAGTCAGCTAAGCACCCATTGGTTGTTGTTCCAAGCCCATCCAATCAGATATACGAAGACGTTACCCCATACTCTACACCTCATAAACAAGCCTCCGGGGGCACAGAGAGCGGCAAACGTCAAGTCTCACATGCAGCCGAAGAGAATTCTTCATTCCATTCAACAAGCAGCGGAGCGGCTAACATCATTGCCGGTTCACAGAGAGGCGTGAAACGTCTAAGGGAAATTTATGGAGAAGAATTAATCTATCCGGATATAGGTAAGCGAAAAAGAAAACTATTTTTTGTCTAATCATAATATTTTTATTCGTTGAATTTTTTTAAATAACATAATATTGTTTTAGAAGAAAACAGTGAAAGTCCATCTGTTTCTTCCACAACTGGAGGCAAGAAACGATTCGAGAAATATTCTCACGAGAGCCCGATTTCGGAAGAAGACGGTAAGATATATTTCCTTGTTTTCATTATATTTTATCTATATTAAATAAGCCATATAATAAATTATTATGTTTTTGCTCTAGAAGAAATCTCAGACGAAAGAGGTTTACAGGTGTTTTTGGAATCTCAGGCATCGGTTCTGAACAGTATAATATCGAACCGAATTTATCAGAAAGCAGTGATGAAGATGAGCGGAGCTTCAGCCCTCTGTTCAGCGCGGGAGACCTCCGCGGTCTGACTTATGCCACTTTACGCACGGCAAACAGAAGCTTCCAACGTGTTCTGGAAATCGCTACACTACCTCTCACTTACCACCAGACAGCAGATATAGTTTCAGGAGCCCAGAGCGGTATTGTGGACCTTCTACATAGACTCATTGATGCACAGAATCAGCACACCGCCGATTTAAGAAGTGCGGTGGAATTTTCCGGTGTTTGCCGAGACCGCGTCTTGGAAGAAAACAGACAATTACGCAATACGGTATTATCACTCCAACAAGACCTTTCGGAGGTGAGGAATGACCACTCGTTGCTCATTACTGTACTGTCTTTAATCTCTAAAAGGTTAAATGTTATTCAGAGACAATCGAGGGGTACATAAGATGATGATTGACTAGTTTTTAAAAAATCCATTTCGCTGTTATTGTTTTAAATTCGTTTGCCTGTTATTGTTTTTATCTAGGTGTGTGAGATTTTGTATTTGTGTTTTAGTTTTTAAAATCTATTTCTCTGTTATTGTTTTTATCTAGGTGTGTGTAATTTAGTTTTACTGATAGCCTACATTTTATGATGTATACCCATTAGCAACATTGTGTTCTATATTTGATGGTACGCTTCTGTTTCACACAATTTAAAAAATAAAAAAACATATCAAGATGTTTCCTAAAAGGCCGAGAGCCGACTCAGAGTGTGATGAAACAACTCGCTCAAGATCAAGACCTAGGCCTGAGAATAACGAGAGACTCAATCTTTTAATACGTGAACAGTTAAGAGGTCTAAATAGTACTGATTTGTCTAATACGGAAAGATTGGATAATATTATAATCGACCAGCATGGTTTGATAGAGCCGCCCGTGGATGATGGAGATGAGAGCGCACAGACAGGTGGTGTAGTGGCGTCATCTCAAACGCTGCGTATGGAGTTAAGTCGTGCGCAGATAGATTCTCTGATGGCTGACGGAGGTGTTGTGGGGAATTTCACGATAACACCACGGCCACGTTTTAATGGTGTAGAGTTAGCGAAATCGTTAGATCTCAGACAAATACAGACCACCGATTTTGTAGAATATAATTCATGCCTCCATAATATTCTAAACGAGGTGGTTGACTTGTCACAACAGCTAGCTGGCCAGACAGGGTTCATAAACATAGCTCTTGCCGGAGAAAGTTTGCCGGGGTCAGTAAATACAGTATTAACACCTGATAATAACCATGACCGAAGGAAGATTAGTGACGTAGCTATCAGCGAGAGTATCAGTCGGAATAAAATGCATGTATTTAGCCCAATTAATATCGATAATGAAATGTGTTTGAGTTACTGTCTAGCATATTTCCTCAATCCAAAATTCACAGATCAAGAGTTACAGACACCTGCGATGGAGATCCACACCGGATGTGGTTTTAAGACAGACGAGGAGATAGGTCTTCACAATTTGTCTGTTTTCGAAAATAAATTAGGCATAACATTTTTTGTTTTTTACAGGGACTGTTCTGGGAAGCTGGTGGTATACAAAAACACAGACAAATTACACCCAAAGACAGTCCATCTATTTCTGCACGAGGGACATTTTCATCTAATAAAAAATTTAACCGGCTTTATAGGAGCTTCGTACGTGTGTGAGCACTGCTTTAGGGGGCATAAAGACAGAAAAACACACGAATGCCAGTTTGTTTGTAAAATATGCATGACATCTGAATGTCGCTCGTATACAAGCAGAACAAGACAGTGTGCAGAATGTCTGAGATTCTGTAAAAACAACTTCTGTTATGAATCACATAAAAAATTACAAGGCCCCGGTGAAAGATCTCAGTGTAAATCTGTGAGATTTTGCTCAAAATGCCACACCGTTTATAGACCATCACCTGATGGTGAAAAAATAAAACCTCACAAATGCTCTCCAGAGTGTTGTGTACATTGTTACGAGATTTTGGCGAGTGAAGGTAGTCACGAATGTTACATCCAACCTCTAAAGTCTGAAACAAATGATGAAAAATACATTTATTATGATTTTGAAACAATGTATCAGAATGATAAACATGTGGCTAATTTTGTATGTGCAATGACACAGACAGGTGAGACATTTGAAGCCGGAGGGATAGATTGTGTGGCACGTCTGATTAACCCCCTGAGGTCGGCTGTCGCGCCGGCGCGATAGGCTCGTTTTTTTCTTTATCAGCTTTTCAGAGACGAAAAATACTCTGTTGATTTTGATCTTACAATCTTGTGTTTTACATCACTCGATCCAGTTAAGTGTGTATTATTATTTTTTGTATACTCACAATAAAAACAAAGTGTTGTGCTTTTCGCCAAATAAAGAAAAATAAACATGATGCGAGTTCTGTCTTCTCTCTGTCAGTGAAGTCTATTCTGAAACGTGTCCGAAAATTAACTGTAACTCAGCGAATATTTCTCCCACTGACACGTGAAATAGGTCTTTATGAAGCTTGAATTCTCTTCTTTTAAATGAAGTAATTTATGTAAAAAACAAATATTCTCAGCTTATGTAATCCATTTGAAAGCAAGGAGAGGTACCGTTTTTACGTTCTCCCTTCATTATATTTAATGAGCTGAGGTCGCCACGCCCCCGGCGCTATTCACATGGTAAATAGTTTAGGTGATCTATGCATCGCACACGCACCCCGATCAATGCCATAAAAACACAGTCTCTTCATCAGATTCACTGATAGTTCATCGCGCTCCGAAGATGGCACGCTTCTCCGGTAAAGACGCCCTTCAGATGATTCTGGACAGCGAGGAAGAATTCACCTTTTCCTCAGAGGAAGATTGCAACTCGGACGACGAACGGCTGCATTTTCAAGAGCGCATTGATCCCGCCGAGGATACAAGTTCGGAGTAAGTTGTTTACTGTTATATAATTCCGTTTCTGATAATATAGAACTCATATGAATTTTCAGACTATATTTTGCCTAGTTTTGGCTAGCTTTTGACATCTTACAGGAACGATTGCCTTACAATATCCCTAACATTCGTGTATACGCTCAAGTGTAAACTTTTTTAAATGCGATATTACTCTTTAAACATATTTGTATATTAAATATATTTCACTCAGTTTTGATTAGCTTATGACACTGGTTAAAATGCTAAAATACTGCCTTATGCGTAATGTAGCATGTTTGTGAATATCTGCTTAGGTGTGATTTAGTGCAAATATATTTCAGCCTCTGGTAAAATATGTGATACTGTCTAAATACATTATATTTTTATATAAATGTTCGATTTTGGTTAGCCTATGACAGTGTTTATCATGCTTCAATACTGCCTTATGCACAGATGTTTGTGAATACAGGTGTACATTTTTTAAAATGTAGCGATGTGTCGTTCGCGAACGATCCGTTCATTGCGTGCGTCACTAAATGCGTGCGGTGTATATCGCCCATCAACAGATACTCGCAGTGACGCGGTCTACGGCCCATAAATAGATATTTCTCCATCCTATGGCCCATCAACAAAACATTGTGCGTCCATAACCATCAATTGCTCATCAGTTTACTTTGAATAATGTATGCTAACAGTTTTATTTTGTTGTTGTTTTTTTTAGGAATGTGTCTGGATCAAGCTCTCCTTCTCCAGCACCCCGCAGAAGGGCACGCAGGTGTCGTTCAGTTCTCAGTGCGATCGAGAATCATACTGAGTAAGTGCATAGACGTAACATTTTACAGATGAAATGTAGCCTAATTGTGTTTACAGCGTCATAATATAAAAGTAGCCTACCTATTCTTGAGTGAAATGACAAATCCATGGCCATTAGTGATTGATAATGATAATACAATTTCTTTGATTGTGTTATCAGCATGCTCACGTGTTTTTTTTTTTTTTGTTTTTTTTTTTTTACAGATGTGACAATGAACTTGTCCAAGCACCTGTCCCGAAGAGAGCCAAGGCTAACCAGCAGGCAAGCAACAGGCAGTCCACTCTGGCATGGAAAACAGAGACTGATGTTGACATGGTTTGTTTATTTTGCTCACATTTGATTTGCTTAGAGCCCGCATCAACGGGGCATAAGCATTTACTGTGAGATACCTGCCTTTACTTTTGTTTATTTATCGCTCACAATTGCTTTGTTTATAACCGACTGATTTTTTTTTTTATTTTGCTCCCATTTGATTTGCTTAGAGCAAATTTAGAACATTTAGTTCCTCCACATAGAGGAATTACAATAAAACAGACTGAAAAACAAAACCTTTGAATCTCTCATTCTTTGTAAAATGCGACTTAAATATGTTGAAATAAAATGTCTTTGTATAAGCAACGTATTAAACTGCAAATTAACCCTCTGGGGTCTAAGGTGTTTTTGGGGCCCTTGGGATGTTTTGACATGCCCTGACATTTGTGCTTTTTTCAGTTATTTATAAACATGATAATGGCAAAGGTGTAAATCCACTCTATATAGCACAAACAGGGCTACCATAATATGTAAGCAACATGAATGTAGATGTTTGTATTTTTAAGAGAATAATGTTTATGCGTGGTTATTGGAAAAAATAAAAATGAAAGTTGCTGAAATAAGACCACAAAACTCATTCTAAATATGTGTCCACAAGACTTTTGACTAATGGATGTTGTCGCTTCGAGTTCTGGCTTCAAAATTATGTGAAAATAGTCTTGCTTTATCGTTCACATAAAACAATACATTGATTTAAATTGTGTAAAACAGGTTTTGCTTGGAAAGCCAATATGCGAGGGGGGCGTGAACGAGGAGTGGTTTACACCTGAGAATACAATGTCCCACCCACTCTGCATAATGAGCCATTCATTCAGGTGTGACACTGACTGAGCCACAATGCAAGGACAAAAGATATATTTAGAAGAAGACTTATATTGACCATTTAAGATTTTGCTTACATCTATCTTGTAAATATGTTTTGCTATTTTATTAAAAAGGTTACAATTACAACAATAATTACAATTTCAACAATATTTCAAGTGTACTCTTTCTTTGTAAAAAAAATGATTATAGGCCTACATTTTATCATATGTATTCATTAGTTTGAATATAGCCAACATTGGAACAGCTAACATCTTAGTTGATGACTTTATTTTTGACAAAAATAGTATTATATTTATATATATACTGTATATATATATATATATATATATATATATGTGTGTGTAACATATGAGCAGAAATTGCTAAACAAAAGCTTATTTGATATGGCAGTATATTCTACAGTAAAAACTGTACCCAAATCTAGTCAACAAAATGTTGTCTTTCATATTTCGCCTGACTGTAACGTTGTTTTTATGAAATATTAGGGCATATAAATGTTAATTTGCAGTTTAATACGTTGCTTATACAAATAGCCTACATTTTATTTCAACATATTTCAGTCGATTTTTACTCATCTCAGTATAGCAATACAGTTTGCTAAAACATCATCATTCATTCACACACAGAAATGCGATTCACTTGAGAAGGAAAAAAAACGTACTACAGTATTCCTCAGCTCAGTTGGATCCTTGCTCCTCGAAATACCCGCACTTCTGAGGTACATTTTCCATTATTATTATTCCTCACAGCGCTGCGAGACGGTGTAAACAAGTAATGATCTGAATAAACTTGTGTTTTCTCGAGCTGATATGGGGGCGTTCACAGGTTTGCGTGGATTACCTCAGTCATTTGCGTTTGAATAGCGCGCACTCTCTGTGGGCAGAGTCACATTAAAAATAATTAGATGAGATGAGATCGACTGACATCTCGCTCTTTTCTTACAGATTACATGAACTGAGAATATTTGTTTTTATATAAATTACTTCATTTAAAAGAAGAGAATTCAAGCTTCATGCCTGTGTGTCTGTATGCCTGTTTGACTGAGTATTCGCTGAGTTATTGTTCATTTTCGGACGCGTTTCAGAATGGACTTCACTGACAGAGAGAAGGCAGAACTCGCTTCGTGTTTATTTTTCTTTATTTGGCAAAAAGCACAACACTTTGTTTTTATTGTGAGTATACACAAAAATAATATACATTTAACAGAATCGATTGATGTATGAAACTTGTTTGTAATATCAAAGTCAACAGAGCAAAATCAATCTCTTTTGAACTGATAAAAAAATAGCGAGCTGGTATCGCCGGCGATACCGCCGACCCCAGGGGGTTAACATTTATATGCCCTAATATTTCATAAAAACAACGTTACAGTCAGGCGAAATATGAAAGACAACATTTTGTTGACTAGATTTGGGTACAGTTTTTACTGTAGAATATACTGCCACATCAAATAAGCTTTTGTTTAGCAATTTCTGCTCATATGTTCTATATATAAAATACAATTTTTGTCAAAAATAAAGTCATCAACTAAGATGTTAGCTGTTCCAATGTTGGCTATATTCAAACTAATGAATACATATGATAAAATGTAGGCCTATAATCAGTTTTTTACAAAGAAAGAGTACACTTGAAATATTGTTGAAATTGTAATTATTGTTGTAATTGTAACCTTTTTAATAAAATAGCAAAACATATTTACACGATAGATGTAAGCAAAATCTTAAATGGTCAATATAAGTCTTCTTCTAAATATATCTTTTGTCCTTGCATTCATTCTTGTGGCTCAGTCAGTGTCACACCTGAATGAATGGCTCATTATGCAAGTAATTACGCATAATGGGTGGGACATTGTATTCTCAGGTGTAAACCACTCCTCCTTCACGCCCCCGTCACATATTGGCTTTCCAAGCAAAACATGTCTTACACAATTTAAATCAATGTATTGTTTTATGTGAACGATAAAGCAATACTATTTTCACATAATTTTGAAGCCAGAACTCGAAGCGACAACATCCATTAGTCAAAAGTCTTGTGGACACATATTTAGTATGAGTTTTGTGGTCTTATTTCAGCAACTTTCATTTTTATTTTTTTCAATAACCACGCATAAACATTATTCTCTTAAAAATACAAACATCTACATACATGTTGCTCACATATTATGGTAGCCCTGTTTGTGCTATATAGAGTGAATTTACACCTTTGCCATTAACATGTTTATAAATAACTGAAAAAAGAACAAATGTCAGGGCATGTCAAAACATCCCAAGGGCCCCAAAAACACATCAGACCCCAGAGGGTTAAACACTTCAGACATCCAAAATATGCAGGATACACATTTATTGGCCACAACTCGTCAGGGTTTGATAACTATCTAGTTGTTAATTATCTTGTCGGGGAGGGCTTGACTCCAAAAGTTATTATGCAGGGTTGTAGAATTCTATACATGTATGGAACTGTGTTTAAGCAACGTTTCATTGACTCATGGCAATTTATCCCCTTAAAACTTGCAAAAATACCACTTAACTTAGATGCACGTGAGAAGGGGTATTTTCCTCACCTTTTCAATAAACCACAAAATGCGGAATATATCGGTCCCTATCCTGCAAAAGAGTTTTACGGTTATGAGGCAATGAGTGAAACCGAGCGTGTCAGATTTGACACATGGTATAGCGATGTATTGGATGATATCTTTGACTTCAAAAAGGACCTCGCTTTTTACTGTCGAAATGACGTGATTATTCTACGTTACATACACGTGATGTAAACACTTTCGTGGGGTCTTTTACAACTGCTTACGCGAGACTCGAACTGTATAATCTTTTGGATAAGCTAGGCCGCTGTGTTATGTATGCAGATACAGATTCCGTGGTTTTTGTGTCAAAAAACGGGGATTGGGTGCCTGAGACAGGACCTTATCTCGGTCAGCTCACGAGCGAATTAGATTCTGGTCAGCATATTATTCAATTCGTTTCGTCTGGTCCAAAATCTTATGCATTTAAAACAACTAATGGCGGTTCATGTCTCAAAGCTAAAGGGATCACGTTAACAGCAGAGAACGGTGAAATAGTGACATTACAGAGCCTTATTGGCCTTGTGCGAGGTTATGTTGAGACAGGTGTCAAATTACACCTGTCAGCACAAACACACACCATTATTCGAAACAAGAGTCTAACGCTATCTAACAGATCACATCTGAAAAAAATCTCAGTGGTGTATGACAAGCGTGTGCTTCAACCAGACTTTACAACTTTGCCTTACGGATTTTAAACAATATTTTGAAAATGTGTGAAACAGATGTTTTTGACTGCAGACTGCAACACCCGTTTTCGGGTGTTGTTGCTGGTCCCAGTGGTAGCGGGAAGACTTTTTTTGTGAAGACTGCAGCGTAAATGCCTCTGGGTTAATGCGAATTAGCTCAAGAATATAGGGAATTTTGGCAATATTAATATTTATAACGCATGGTCATAATTCATAAATCGCATATGCATTTACTTTATCAATTATAGGAAATGCCTCGTTCTGTACTGTCTGATCATTACAGTTAAGAAGAAGCATTCCTGTTTACAAAACTCCAAGACAGTTTGTCTTCTGGCCACGAAGACAAAACCTCTTTGGGTTTATAAATTAAAACTACTCAAAGTAGTTTTATAATATAGAGCCTGTAGCTTTATAGATCTTTTGTTTCATTGACTTTATAAAAAGTGGGTTTTCAAACACAGAGACAGTTAAAAGTATAAATGGGTTTATTAATAAAATGGCACACGCTAGAGATTATATAAACTACAAACATAAACGTACGTAAAAATGCAAACAAACGAATAAACATTTAACCGAACAAAAACATAAACTGAAAGAAAGAAAGATATAGAGGGAAGATAGAGGGTAACTTAAATCACAGACCTAAGACCTAGACACCTGGAACAGCTTTTATAGGAATCAATATACTTGCGAGTTGTGGTACTCTTTCAGTGTGATGCTGAAAAGGGGACGCGCGCGTGCGCGTGTCCGGCTGGTTTGCGTCTAGCTTTGTCTTCTGGGTCGTTTCGCAAAACGATGTAAAGGCTCACTTGAATTTAACGTTACCGAGAAAGTTCAGATTCGTCTCCCGGGATGGGAGAGGCTGGAAATCTTAGTTGCAAAGGCCGGCTGTTACGACTCGAACATGGGTTCGTTCGATGGAGAAGGCCAGGGCCTCCTTCAGATGTTCCTTGGAGAAGCGCTGCGCCGGGGAGGAGGGTCCAGAGAAGTTGGATGAGTTGGAAGCGGAAGAGAGAGTGAGAAGAGAAGAGAGAATCTTCCTTTTAACAGACATCTGTTTACGCCCTGTTTTGGGGACAGAGCGAATCAAAACTTCTGATTTGTAGCGGGAAGAAGTCTTCTTTGTGTGAAGAAAAACACGCCCCCTTTTACCATATGTCTTATGAGGGAAAGGATTCATACTTAGAAATATGATATTTCCTGGAATCAAATGCATATTATTGTACCTTGCAGTCAAGATTCGTCTCCGTGAGATGGAGAGGGTTACAGAGATATCAATTATGACAGGTAAAGATTGGGGAAACATAACGTTACACTTATATGCATAATTACACACAAATAAAGTTTGATTAAACACACAATAAAGTTGTCAGTGTTTCCGTTATGGCAAGTGACGACACTTTGAGAAACATAGGAATACATATCAACATTCAGTGGCTTGTTATGTGGAAGAATATCTGTTTCCAAAGTTCCAGAGTGTGTGTGTGTGTGTGTGTGTGTGTGTGTGTGTGTGTTCTGGAATGCCTTTGAGGCTTGGGTCGTAAAGTTTTATGGTCTGAGTTAGGGTTACAACACTATGGAGTGAATATTCTTTCAATGAATCTTCAGAATTAAAGATTTTACTCTAGCAAAACACACCTCTATTATAAGGCAAAGCTAATCACACACATACATATCGGAAGGTATACATTCAAGAGCCATATTTCTACATGACGTTGCACTTTAGTGGCTTTCGTGTGTGTGTGTGCGTGTGTGTGTGTACGTGTGTGTGTGTTCAGAGCGGGTTTTCTGTTGAGATCGGAATGTCAGTAATGTCTTTGAAGCTCACACTGTCGAGAGGGGGGAAGCGAGTCGTAAACGGGGGTTCAGTTACAGAGTTCGCCAAGTCTGTGGGACTTAGAAAGTGTTTTCACTTTTAATTAGTATATAAATTAAAAGTCAATTTTTACCCATCGAGCCATAGTCGTTACATATCCCCCTTTTTGTTAGATAAAGACCTCGGAAGGACTTTATCGAACAACAAATTAGCGCAATGGTCGATGGCAAGCGGCTGATGACTGAGGACTCAGGTCAAATGAGGTTTAGGCGAGCCCCGGATCGGGACCCCCTTTTTGCGGTTCCATAGGAAACCACCAGACACGGCTTTGTGAGCTTTGCTGTGGCTGCTCACATTTGGTAGGGTCTGGTACAGGGTGAAAGCCAAGACGGGAGTCAGGGCGTGGTCGGTTGCTGTGGAGGTACACAGCACAGTGTCAGCTGCGGTCCAGGTATGGACACAGGTGAGGTGTTCAGGCTGGGCGGTTGCCCATGCTTGGAGGGACTGTGTTGAGTGCGAGTCCTGCCTTGGTGTTCAGGACTCAGGGTTGCTCTCTCCGTGCGATGCCGGATGCCAGACCTGGTGAGTGTGGCTGCTTTCTCGCGAACCACTGCGGCCTGCATCCTGTTAGAGGAAAGAGGGAGAGAGAGAGAAAGGGAGGAAAAATGTCAGCGATGGAGGTCCTTAGTTGGTTTAGGACAGTCTTTTTGGTTCGCTGAGGTTGGTATGCCACATGCTTTGATGTCCCATGCATGGCTTTTTGGCACATGTGGCGTCATTGTTACGCCTGGCCCCCCCTTGTGCTTTGTGGCTTTACGAGCTGTGGCGCTGTGATGGCAACAGGTGCACAATGCGTATTGAAGTCTTGTGAACGCAACATGTGCGTGGTGGCAGACAGCTGTCTGAGGCACTGGTCGTCAGTGAGCTCAGATGGCCTGCGAGGGTGGTGGAGGGGTAAGTGGTGGCATAGGAAAAGTCTGTTCATCAGAGGCCCGCATGACTTTTTTGTACACAGCGGAGGTAGCGTTTAGCGGCTCTGAGGCGTGCAGTGTAGTTGGTAAAGTTCGTTTGTGCTGTGTAATCACTGCAATCGTTAGGGTGGGTGGGTGGGTTGTCTGTATGTGGCGCAGACATTGGTTTGGTTACTCAGCTGCGGTTCAGTCATGACCTTGAAGCAGTCGGTGTTAGTGTTCGTTTTCTGTGTCTGTGTCAGACGTGGCTGCACTGTCTTCATCTGTGATGTAAGAAGACTCTGCCTCACCAGTGTTCTGGAGAGAGTGGTTACAGGTTCGACGGTCTGGGCTAGGAGTTCTGGACGGCGGGTGATGCTGGTTCCAGAATCTTTCTGAGCGGTCGGTCCGACGCTTTGGACGGGCACCGTCACCGTCGTGCTGCCATCTGCTGGCCTGGAACGGTGTTGATTCTCTGTGGTAAGGTCTGTGTGCCGACGAAGATCGTCCAGGGCATTTTGAAGTCTTTCAACTTCCTGTTGTAGCGTTGTGTCCGTCTCGTCCTCTTCCTCGGTCAGGAAGATTAGCTGGTCTAGCCGACTCTGTGTGTGGGCTCGGTCCTTCCGGGCTTCTGTGGCCTGGACGCTGTAGTGCGGCTGTCTTTTGCTGCAGGTCGGCGTTGCTCCTTTCGCTGTCCCGGGCCCTGGCGACGAGTTTGAGTGCGAGGTTTCCGAAGATTTTGGACAGCTGCTCGTGGCTGTATGTCTGGGCTGGATCATGGGACTCGAACTGGCTCAGGTCTGTGTCCCGTTGCTCTTGGCTCGAGCGATGTGGGTCCTGGGGCAGCACGGTCTTTGTTATGTCCCTCAGCCATGCCTCAAGGTCGTCCCAGCAGACTGCAGGACAGGGTGAGCTCGACATCTCGGCTTACTGTTGACGAGAGAAGCACAGCACACACAAAAAGAGACACAATGCAAGTTTGTTTTAGGGTTAATGAGCTATACTCATACGGGCTATGCCGTTTATGAGAATTTTGGGGCTAACTGATGCCGACAGTTAGCTGAGCCAATTTCGTGGGTATGGATGAAACCCACAATAGAAATTTGGACAGGCGGTAGCCTGGGGGTCGTTTTAGCGACGCCCGCTTTGATCGTCACTCTATTATTCAGCTTTTCCTGGGGTCTCTCTTAGGTTCTGTGTCTAAGTGAAATGAAAGAAACAAATCACAACAGAGTGGAGAAAGAGACAAGGTTGAAGGTAGGGAAGATCAGAGGGAAACACAACACAAGGAAGTGAATTGGTCTGCAATGAAATGTCACAAACAATAACACGGGGAGCGTTATTTAAGGAAAATAAATCAAATAAGATAAAATAAAATAAAGAGGCCTAAGCCTTATTAACACTGCGAGAGTTCCTGATCGGGCCAGGAGATGCGTGGGTTATCGGGACAGGGCCTCGAAAGAAGGTGTGTCTTAGAGAGAGAAAGGTGAGTCCAAGCACTTAAAATACACCCGAAGGAATAGCTAGTATTCTGTGGTTCCTAATAAGTGGATGGGTTCTATCAAATTTTAGTTTACCTGGGGTTAATAGAGGTCATCCAGGTGGAAACCAGCGGGCGCGGTCAGACTCTCCGACGGTCCCAACACCAGACAGGGCGCAGTGTCAGTAACGCCGGACAGATGATCCCGCCCACCGGAAACCACCAGGGATGACTTTTGGATTATCACAGTGCACTGACTGGGTCCTGCCAATAGATACACAATAAGGGATTGAGAGGTTAGACTTAAAGTGAATTAAGGCTTTCTGTTTTCATCAAATTGAGTAAATATGTATGCAGGGGTCAGAGGCAAAGGCTTTACTAAAATAATGATACAATGCAAAGGAATTATGATAACCGATGGTTAATTATCGGAATAACCTACCCCCCCTTTGAAAAGGCTGGGGAAAGAGAAAAAAAAAAAATTATCAATGAAATAAAATTCAAATAAACAACACAGGCTTGGGACGCAGGCAGAGGGATAGGCCCTGCAGTGGGTTTGTGCCACAAGGGAAAGGGGCGTATTCCTTCTCCGTGGTCCACCTGGTTGTTAGTGAACACAATTTAAATTAAAATTCAAACTAGCATGCAAGGAGAGGTCCAAAATAATAATAATAAGGAAGGAAAGAAAATCAGAATGATAACAGTGATGTATCAATACTAAAAATAATCAAAACTGAAATTCAGAATGACTTCCTATAATCCTTACAATAACACTGAGGTTATTAGTATTGATTATAAAAATAATCAAACGAAAAGGGTGGCAATGAGACACTTCAATTGCAGACTGGGGGTTAAACAGATATTGATAAGTCGACCCAAGATCGCCACACGGTGGCGTGCTTCTTCCTAGGTGGACCTTATCAATGAACTGAGTGAATCAAATCTAAGTTTTTAATTCGAAAAGTTTTCCCTTTTTTTTTTTTTTGAACTTAACTTAAAGTGTGACAGTCAAAAACAGAAAAAGGAATTGTCTAACTCCAAATAATATCAGCATAAGCTAAGCTTGAATGCAGTTAAGTATTTGAGAGAGAAAATGAATGCAGAGAGAAAAAGAAATTGAAAGCAGGTATTATCTTAGAACGCCACGAGATGGCGTAGTTGCGCTCGCGCAGGCTGACGTCAGTGGGAGGCGACGCTCACGCAGGATGACGTCGGTGGGGGGGCGCGTAATTTGAGCCCTGCCACACCTCTAGAGGCTGCCCTCTAGTGTCGGTGACGTGATTCAGCAGTTAAGACAGCAGATTTTTTTATCTGTGGAATCACGTGGTGTTTTGCGCTTCTGTTGCATGCGGAAAACTGACGCGAGTTTCACAACATGTGACTAACAGGAATTACACATTATACATTACACATTGAGACGGTTTTAGAATGAGAACAGGGATTATCATCTTTTCTTAATTCATAAAACTGGTCTCCAATTACTCATTACATATAAAACGGTTTACATAAAAACAGGTATTAAAACTTCGTGTTTTAATCACTAGAAACTGTGAGCAAACAGGGATTGAACATCTATTTACTTAAGCTGTGAGCACACCAGGCATCAGAACAGCTGTGAGCAGGACTTATCATCTGCTCATCTCCCATAAGCATTAATCAAAATAGCACTTTTATGATTTTTGCGTAGGTTTACGAAATTGGATCGCGAGGCCAATTTCTGACCAGGAGCTTTATCGTTAACGTATTGTATATCATAAGGCCTATTACGACTGAAAACTATCAGATTTACGTCTTCGTCCTAAAAGAGATCCTTCGTCTTCATTTAGTCGGTTTAAATCATGTTACATGTATCAACTGCAAAGAGTTTTGCTTCGTCTTTACAGAGACAGATGTAATGTCATGAACTGCAGTTTTAGCAGAGCTGAGCTGGCTTTTGTGCCCGCGATCAGCTGGGTGAGTTCGCCTTGGCGACTTATCTCACAATTCAAAACGCGCGTATAGCCTACAATTATTAATACCAATAATACACATTCAACTGAAACTGAATTTGCCCACAAAAATGAAGTTTGAAACTGCTCGAAATGTCTCCACCAATATACATGCAGCGTAAATGCCTCTGGGTTAATGCGAATTAGCTCAAGAATATAGGGAATTTTGGCAATATTAATATTTATAACGCATGGTCATAATTCATAAATCGCATATGCATTTACTTTATCAATTATAGGAAATGCCTCGTTCTGTACTGTCTGATCATTACAGTTAAGAAGAAGCATTCCTGTTTACAAAACTCCAAGACAGTTTGTCTTCTGGCCACGAAGACAAAACCTCTTTGGGTTTATAAATTAAAACTACTCAAAGTAGTTTTATAATATAGAGCCTGTAGCTTTATAGATCTTTTGTTTCATTGACTTTATAAAAAGTGGGTTTTCAAACACAGAGACAGTTAAAAGTATAAATGGGTTTATTAATAAAATGGCACACGCTAGAGATTATATAAACTACAAACATAAACGTACGTAAAAATGCAAACAAACGAATAAACATTTAACCGAACAAAAACATAAACTGAAAGAAAGAAAGATATAGAGGGAAGATAGAGGGTAACTTAAATCACAGACCTAAGACCTAGACACCTGGAACAGCTTTTATAGGAATCAATATACTTGCGAGTTGTGGTACTCTTTCAGTGTGATGCTGAAAAGGGGACGCGCGCGTGCGCGTGTCCGGCTGGTTTGCGTCTAGCTTTGTCTTCTGGGTCGTTTCGCAAAACGATGTAAAGGCTCACTTGAATTTAACGTTACCGAGAAAGTTCAGATTCGTCTCCCGGGATGGGAGAGGCTGGAAATCTTAGTTGCAAAGGCCGGCTGTTACGACTCGAACATGGGTTCGTTCGATGGAGAAGGCCAGGGCCTCCTTCAGATGTTCCTTGGAGAAGCGCTGCGCTGGGGAGGAGGGTCCAGAGAAGTTGGATGAGTTGGAAGCGGAAGAGAGAGTGAGAAGAGAAGAGAGAATCTTCCTTTTAACAGACATCTGTTTACGCCCTGTTTTGGGGACAGAGCGAATCAAAACTTCTGATTTGTAGCGGGAAGAAGTCTTCTTTGTGTGAAGAAAAACACGCCCCCTTTTACCATATGTCTTATGAGGGAAAGGATTCATACTTAGAAATATGATATTTCCTGGAATCAAATGCATATTATTGTACCTTGCAGTCAAGATTCGTCTCCGTGAGATGGAGAGGGTTACAGAGATATCAATTATGACAGGTAAAGATTGGGGAAACATAACGTTACACTTATATGCATAATTACACACAAATAAAGTTTGATTAAACACACAATAAAGTTGTCAGTGTTTCCGTTATGGCAAGTGACGACACTTTGAGAAACATAGGAATACATATCAACATTCAGTGGCTTGTTATGTGGAAGAATATCTGTTTCCAAAGTTCCAGAGTGTGTGTGTGTGTGTGTGTGTGTGTGTGTGTGTGTGTGTGTTCTGGAATGCCTTTGAGGCTTGGGTCGTAAAGTTTTATGGTCTGAGTTAGGGTTACAACACTATGGAGTGAATATTCTTTCAATGAATCTTCAGAATTAAAGATTTTACTCTAGCAAAACACACCTCTATTATAAGGCAAAGCTAATCACACACATACATATCGGAAGGTATACATTCAAGAGCCATATTTCTACATGACGTTGCACTTTAGTGGCTTTCGTGTGTGTGTGTGCGTGTGTGTGTGTACGTGTGTGTGTGTTCAGAGCGGGTTTTCTGTTGAGATCGGAATGTCAGTAATGTCTTTGAAGCTCACACTGTCGAGAGGGGGGAAGCGAGTCGTAAACGGGGGTTCAGTTACAGAGTTCGCCAAGTCTGTGGGACTTAGAAAGTGTTTTCACTTTTAATTAGTATATAAATTAAAAGTCAATTTTTACCCATCGAGCCATAGTCGTTACAAGACTCTAATGTATAATTCAGAGAAAATGTGCTCTGTCAAGTTTGACAATTTTGTGTGCGTCTATACATCCTGGCAATCAATGTATGATGAAATGTTACATGGTTTTGATATTAAATTCATTGAAGGTATACCACAGAACCTGAATGACGAGTTATTATTCCCTCCTGGTAAGCGATCGCTCCTTCTCCTGGACGACGTTATGACTCAAGCTGCTTCTAACGCTGAAGTCGAAAAAATTTACACTCAATACGTTCACCATAACAAGATTAGCTGTTTGCTATTAATACAAAATCTATTTTTCCAGGGGAAATCTAGTCGTACTATAAGCCTTAATACAAATTATTTAATTATATTTAAAAACCCTCGCGATAAGCAACAAATAGGCATTTTGGGATGCCAGATGTATCCGAGGAATAACATTTTTTTTATCGAAATGTACCAGGATGCAACCGAACGTCCCTACAGTTACTTGTTAATAGATTATAAGCCACAGACCCCTGAAAAATTCCGCCTCAGAACGGATTTACTGTCAGACTATCCGGTGGTGTATGTCCAGAAGTAACAATGAGCACGAGGCTTTCCAGAAATCTCTACCTCTTAAAGTTATTATACAAGAGCTCACCCAAGCAGCGACGTGTTATTCTGCATTCAGCCCCCGATGAGTTAATATTAGCTCTATGTGAACTGGCTCTCAATATTCTCCATGGCAAGGTCCCTCTAACTGCGAAACAGCACGGGACTTTAAAAAGAAGGAAAAAGGAGATAAAGTACGTTGCAAATAAAAATATTAATATCACCAGGAAGAGACGTATGATTAATCAAAAGGGAGGTTTTCTGCTTCCCCTACTCAGCATAGCACTTCCTTTCATAACTAGTCTAATAACTAGAAACTGAATCTGAAGAGAAAAATGCAACATGCCGAGAAATTGTATCTTGTGCCAAAACAGCAGCTGGATAGACTAAGAACTGCACCGCCTCGTGAGAATATTCATACGGTTGTGGAGAATGATTTGGATTCATCTATTAGGGAAACATTACAGAGGCATGATTTGAACACTTACGAAAAATCCAAGCTCTACACTAATGTTTTACAATGATTCTTAAGCGTGGTAAAACACGGTGATATGGAAAGTAACACTCTAACTCTTACATTACCGGAACATGAGACACCTGCCCCCTCCCACACCCCCGATGTTAGGAATGATGACGTCAGTGATGTCCCAATCGTCTCAGAAGTTTTAAACAATGTAACAACAATGCCTCTAGTTTAGGGAATTTAATTAGCTCAAATGAGAGATAATATTCATAAGGTATGAATATGCATATGCCGTTTACACAAATTGAATTATTCCAACAAGGGAATAGGACAGACCTCACGTATATCAATAATTTCTACGATTACTCGTAGCATTTACTGATATAAGTAGATAGAATTATATTTGAATTGGGGGAAATTTAGATAGAGGTTAATTCTCATTTATCATACAACCATCCGTCCGGCAGATCGGATGTACGATTTCTGAACAGAAACCTATTGCCTCCAACACGACAAATAATTTTCCTGTGGCCACAAAGGAATGATTATTTCCGTGTCTTAGACAACTTAGATTGTTTAATAGTAAAATAAAGGGTAGAGCTGGTAGGCAAATACACTTTCAGGGATTTCAGTAATGAAACAATATGAGACAGATTCAATTCACAAAGATTGTAGGATTTTAATCAAACAACTAAGAGTACAGGTACTATTTCAATCACACAAGAGTAAATATGCATAACAAACAAATAATATAAACGATCGCAAATAAAACATAAAATAAAACAAAATATATGAGAGGGAAAGAGAAAGTGAGAGAGAGTAAAGGAGAGAGTTTAAATGAGAGAGTTTAAGGTGTGTGTGTAAGATGGTAGCGTAAAAAGGTAGGTGTGTGTGTGGGTTTAAAGCACGTGCATATGTTTTCCTAGGAACGCGTGCGTGTATGTGTGTGCGTGTTGGTTTTGAGAGCACGTGTGGGTGTAAGTGTGTGTGTGTGTGTGTGTGTGAGGGTAAGTGTGTGCTTAAAGAATGGATGAGGGAATTTAAAGAAAGGCACAGACAGTTTACAACATTCCTTCACACCGAGACCCCAACAGTTTCTAGTAATTATTAGACAACTTAAACAGCATTTCTTTCAGATTGCGAATTTGAGAATGGAAGGTTTTTACTTTACTTGTACTCGCTTATTTAGGCCCTCGTTTCATGCGTCTGTGGTGTTCAAAGGAGCCTGGAACACGTGGTCTGGTGCGTTGTCACGGCGGAGGTTGTTGCTATGGTAACTCAGAGCGTTCAACTTAGCTGAAGATTATTTAGCCTTATATGGAAGTAAAATAATGTCAAATGTTTTTGAAATAAAAAGCCTGTTGAATTGCACTACTTGAAAAAAAATAGGCATTGCATTAACCATGCTTGCATTTTAATGCATTGTATTTTTAGTGCTTACATTTTTATGGGCTGAAATTCAACATGGTTGAATATTTAAGCTGTGAATATTTCAATTAAAAACATTTCAAACACCTTTTCATTATTAAAAATTCAATAATCCATATTCACCTTTCATATTTCACTTCCAAAATATTCAAACTGTTTAAAAATACAACCAATAATATTCAACAGGCAATTTTCGGTCCATTTTATTTCGCTTTGCAAATTCGCTTCCACAAATTCAGTGGTTCAAATTCGACAGTAAATTCAACATTGACGTCCAGGAACTGCAGGAAAAGCAGTAGATTGCCGATCATACTCTCCATCTGCTGTTAGTCGACCTCACCATCAGATGGTGCAAAAGCGTGTGTTGAAGACCAGCAACAGTTAGAGCAAGTCATTCATTCATAAAACTCATTTACAGCAATGTAAGTGTATTTGTGATTATTATGACGGCTGTTTTATGTTAAATTCAGTGTCTTCACGGTTACTTTTCCTGTGTAGCCTACATGCATCTTTCTCTACCGTGAACGAGATTATAATGTTGTTCCCCGATGCGGATATACAGATCCAATGTTACATTTTTGAGGTTGACATTTCTCTCTTGGTTGTTTAGTTGCCTTAACTTTATATTGTGGATGTGCTGCATGCAGGCTATTAGGGTTTCCCTCAATACTTAAGGATTCCCCTGCTGGATATATACAACGCTTAACGTAGCTTAATGGACTACAGTGATGTAAAAGACCAAACTCGCAGGCAAGCAGATGGACTCAGAATAACGTGCAAAGCTTAATGCTGAGCGTTTCCCAGTGATAGACTGGCATAAAGTTGGCTTGATGTTGGACATTCGCACATTTAGGGACCCTCTCTAAAGTGTATACGACTTTGGTATACACGTTTCTAACTCCGATAGCATTTGAATAGAACGACTTACAGTCATACAACCAACTGGAAAGTGTTCATTTAGTGTCAGGCATAATACTCACCCTTTGGTTTTTGATATTTATTCAAATACATTTAAGTTTGCTATTGAAGTTAGAAACGTGTATGCCAATGTTGTATGCAACTTTAGAGACGGTCCCTAAATGTGC
Organism: Leuciscus leuciscus; assembly: GCF_965113295.1. Lineage (NCBI taxonomy): Eukaryota > Metazoa > Chordata > Actinopteri > Cypriniformes > Leuciscidae > Leuciscus > Leuciscus leuciscus. The sequence continues at coordinate 21,543,948 of NC_138736.1, read as the reverse complement.
GAATGTCCAATATCAAGCCAATTTTTACATTTAGTCATTTAGCAGACGCTTTTATCCAAAGCGATTTACAGTTAAACTAACAATAGGAGGACAATATGCAAGTGCTGTGACAGTTTAAGCTAATGCAATACACGTATGCATACTATATATATATATATATATATATATATATATATATATATATATATATATATATATATATATATATATGTATGTGTTGATTTTATGCCAGTATATCACGAAAGGCTCAGCATGAAACTTTGCGCGTTAAGTTCATATTCTGAGTCCATCTTCTTGCCTGTAGCCTATATAATAGCCTACAGCCTACTTCCCTAATAAGGTGCAAGATTGGTCTTTCATATCACTATCAACGGAAGGGAAATCCTTGAGTATGAGGTATTGAGGGAAACCGATTATAATCCTGTTCATGGTAGAGAAAGCTGATGACATGTAGAATACACAGGGAAAGTAACAATGAAGTTATTGAATGAAACATAAACACAGCTTATTGCGTGTTTATCATCTTTTCCGCATATACTGACACAGATAATCATTTTCATTTTATGAATGAATGTCTTCGTCAGCAACAAGCGCTTTTGCACCATCTGCTGGTGAGGTCGACTAACAGCAGATGGAGAGTATGATCGGCAATCTACTGCTTTTCCTGCAGTTCCTGGACGTCAATGTTGAATTTACTGTCGAATTTGAACCACTGAATTTGTGGAAGCGAATTTGCAAAGCGAAATAAAATGGACCGAAAATTGCCTGTTGAATATTATTGGTTGTATTTTTAAACAGTTTGAATATTTTGGAAGTGAAATATGAAAGGTGAATATGGATTATTGAATTTTTAATAATGAAAAGGTGTTTGAAATGTTTTTAATTGAAATATTCACAGCTTAAATATTCAACCATGTTGAATTTCAGCCCATAAAAATGTAAGCACTAAAAATACAATGCATTAAAATGCAAGCATGGTTAATGCAATGCCTATTTTTTTTCAAGTAGTGCAATTCAACAGGCTTTTTATTTCAAAAACATTTGACATTATTCTACTTCCATAGCCTTAAGTTGGTTTTCTTTGGTTTGTAAGAAGTTATCAAACTGAGGTAAACTATCAAGAAAAGAAAGAATAGAAAGAATAAGACTTAGAATAGAAAACGAAAATAAAAGCAAACGAAGGTTCCTTGGAAGAAGGAAGGAGGCGGGTCTCTCTCTCTCTGGCGAACTGCTACCAACTACGAGAGGACGCGCCGTGTTTTGAAGGTGCTAAGCCTCCGCCTCCTGGCGTGCGTGAACCAATCGTCTGGAAGGACCATTGTGGCCACCTCCTTACGTTTTGCAACGGTACACGCCTTCTCTGACTGTGTACTGACGAAATAAACTCGTTCATGAACATTTATAAACCTAGTATTAATGAAAGAATGCATCTTCTGATATTTTGTGTTAAAGATTCAACACCGTTGGGTTCTTTGGAACAAAACAATACCGCGAATGGTACTTTTGTGAGCCTATAACACTCAGATACATGATTTCTCGTGATTATACACACATCAAATTGGTTACATACAAATACAGTTTATATAGATAGTATTTTGGGTATGGAGACCACGGAACACTTCAAGAAATACATTTTAAACATTTAGAAAGATAACTTTGCACACATGTGGTCGGGTATGAGAGTGAGTCTCTGTGTGAGTGTGTGTGACCCAGGCTGAGAGTTCACATCCGCGCGCTGAACTTTTGTCCTCGAGCGCGGGTTTGAGAGACTATGTGTGTGCGTTTTTAGAAATGATATAATTAACATGGTTTGGACATTTGTTCGGACAGAGTCTCGTTGTTCTGAAGTGTAAATCAGTGTCTAAGAGATCCCTAGGGGGTTCTTCCGAGATTGCTCTATTGGTCAGCGGGTGTTCGCCCCACAGTTAAAACAGAGGGCTTTGTTGATTCAGCCGTAAGAGATCTGTGTTTTCAGATAGGCAGTCAATGAGTTACGCGTTGGTCGGTGCCATTTGGTCTGCACGTCCTGCGCGGCGAAGATTTAAGACAATGGAGGTGTCTGTAAATGGGGATTCCAGTAAGTTGATTAGGTCCCAGACTAGAGAAGGGGGTTTGATCACAGGGTAATCTCAGTAATTTAATCAACAGCAAACCGGGTGACCTGCCTTATGTTACAACAATGTTCCTCAGAGAAGCTTAAAAAATGTAAAATATATTATGGATAAAATGTCCAAAGCCAAACACTTGTCTTCATGGACAGTTGACGGAGAATTTATTTATAAAGGGAGAATCATTCCCGGATCCCATATATTTGATCCGGTAAAGAGCGTAACATCACCACAGATGATGCATGACAACCGACGCCCTGCAGGATGGTATGAGTTTCTGGATGCATTTGCAACATTAAATATTCCTCATTCGACTGTAACCAATGATGTAAGACGGTTGCTTGAATCACTTAAAAGAAAAACACACGCGGATGACTTTGGTACTGCACCTACTAAGTCTTTGAAAAAACGCCACACACACACACGCACACGCCTCTGATGAAAACGTATTTAACTCACCCAGAGTAGATGCAGAACAATGGATGAATTTTTAACAATTATATGTAATGGCATAGCTATGTGTTTTTTTTTTTTACAAAATATTATCGTGTGAGATTTTCATTATGTGTATTTGTGTTTTAGTTTTTTAATCTATGTATGTTATTGTACAACATATTGTATATAACGTCAATGTATATTGTGTTATTGTTTTGATGTCAAATAAAAGAAAGAAAACAAGATTATTCACCTGTTTACGAGTCGTTTATTCATTACATATTCTTTATTTATTTATTCGTTACACAGGAATTAATAAGACTGGAGCATTTTACCAGACTGTACACACTGGAACCATTTAAATATTTTACTATCACAGACAATGGGTTTACATTTTTTCACAAAAAGAGACACCATAGCATCATTTCTTAATAGATTATCGTTATGGTAAAATTTCATTATATCTTCATACTCAACACCTCGTGAAATATGATAGAGAAAAAAGACACAATGCTCCCCATAGGTGACTGATGTAAAATCTTGGACTTGTCTGGTAGAATGATGAACTTGTGTAGAATTGTTTTTAGAAAGTCGAGAATGGATGGAGGAAAAACATCTGAATCCGGAGGATTCCCAAAGCTGTCAAAAAAACAAGCGAGTCCGTTTCGATCCATGTACACAGCTAGCCAGTGCTTCCCCGGTTCATGCGATGGATCCGTATTACAAATTAATCGAGCCGGTACATCTTTCAATGGCTCTTTGGGAAGAAGATCAGAAGCGAGTACTCCTAAAAAATGTACATTACACGTAATGTTATCCATAATTCCCGTTAGCTCCACAGTGTTCATTTCAAAACCCTTCAGTAGTGTTCTGCCAGCACCTGCCTCCGATTTGATATTTCAAGAAGAGAATCGTACGTTGCGTAAATTAAAATGTAAATTAAAATAAAAATCTAAGGTGTGTTGTAGAGGCTCTCTAAAACGTGCTTCTAACCTAATATTTCCTGATCTAATCAACGACACATGCTGCCCGCATTCTTCATCCGGAGTAAGATTAAACGAAAAGAGTGTGTAGCCGTTGAGAAAATCCTCCCTGTCTATGGCCAGAGACTGATTCTTCAGATGTCTCCCCGTGGCTGAAACCAGTTGATAAAATTCTCTGACAGCATTTCCTAAATTAAATTGGGTAACGCTTTAGATTACAGCCCGGAAAGTACTGCGTAATTAAAATGAAAGTACAGTGTAACGTTCGGTAATTACAGTGTACCTATAAAGTACTTACGTGTAAGTATAGGGGAACAATACGTAAAGTCTTGGGAATAAAGGTGTAACAACCAGGAAAATACTGCGTAATTAAAACGAAATTACAGTGTAACTTTCGGTAATTACAGTGTACCTATAAAGTACGTACGTGTAAGTATAGGGGAATAATATGTAAAGTTTTGGGAATAAAGGGGTAACAACCAGGAAAATAAATTATTTAGGCAAATTATTTAGACTGTAAGTATTCCATGTAGTTACAGGGTAAGTATGACATTGCGGGCTGTAAATTAAAGTGGTGCTTCTTACCCTCTTGTTTCATGTAGTTACAGGGTAAGTATGACATTGCGGGCTGTAAATTAAAGTGGTGCTTCTTACCCTCTTGTTTCATGTAGTTACAGGGTAAGTATGACATTGCGGGCTGTAAATTAAAGTGGTGTTTCTTACCCTCTTGTTTCATGTAGTTACAGGGTAAGTACAATAAAAACACATGTACACACACACAATCTGATATCACTCGGAAAACTTTATAAAAAAATAAAAAAAACTTATTTAAAAACGGATTTACAGCACTTTCGCTTGCTTGGTTTCCTCCTCCTCTTGTTCCTCTTCTTTTTCTTTCTTTCCACTGATGAATCTTAATAAGGAATCCCATGACATGTCTCTTGCTATTCTGTATTATGTGTTAAAAGAAAATAGCCTACAGTAGGCTACAGAAATGTCCTCACCATTTACTCATCTTTTACCCTGATGTCATCCGAGATGTATACAAATTTCCTTCTTCAGATTAACACAAACAAAAGTTTTTAGAACAATAAATAATCTCTGTAAATGCATATAATGCAAGCTCATGTGTTCCTAAAAGTTGACAACAGCACATACAACAATAACTACAGTAATCCATACGACCCCAATGGATGAATCAATGTCTTCTGAAGTGAAACGATAAACGTTTTTAAGAAAAATACCAAATATAAAAAAAATTTAAACTGTAGACTATCGCTTCCGACCAACTGTCACCTGCGCGTTCATGAGAGGGTTGAGTAAGTTTACGCTTGAAAATTTAAAGCTTGACGTAAGCGCACCGAAAAACCGAATGTCGAATTATAATTTTTTTTTTAATGTTTTTATTATTGCTCACAACAAAATACAAACAATAACAGATAACACCAATGAAAAACAAACCATGCAGAAGAACAGAGACACCAGTTCTCGCGCGAGTTTCACATCAAACTCCCGCGAGGATGCAATGGACGCTTAAAGCTTCAGCAAACGCGAAGCCATTCAAGCCGACTCTCATGCACTCGCTGGTGACAGTTGGTCGGTAGCGAAAAGATGAGTAAATTATGAGAACATTTCTGGGTGTACTGTATTTTCTTTTAATACATAATACAGAATAGAAAAATACTCCTTCTTATGATTAGGCAAATCAGTGGAACGATAGAAAAAGAAGAGGAGGACCAAGAGGAGGAGGAAGCCATGCAAGAGAAACAAAACAGGACAAAACATGCTACTTTCTATCAGGACTTTAGTATTTGAAATGAAAAGTTGATTTAAAAAAAAAAAAAGAATAAGAAGTGTAATATGTTGTAAATCTGTTTTGAAATAAGTTGTTTTTCAAATAAAGGTTTTCCAAGTGATGTCAGATTGTGTGTGTAGGCCTACATGTGTTTTTATTGTACTTACCCTGTAACTACATGAAACAAGAGGGTAAGAAGCACCACTTTAATTTACAGCCCGCAATGTCATACTTACCCTGTAACTACATGAAACAAGAGGGTAAGAAGCACCACTTTAATTTACAGCCCGCAATGTCATACTTACCCTGTAACTACATGGAACAAGAGGGTAAGAAGCACCACTTTAATTTACAACCCGCAATGTCATACTTACCCTGTAACTACATGGAATACTTACAGTCTAAATAATTTGCCTAAATAATTTGTTATTTTCCTGGTTGTTACCCCTTTATTCCCAAAACTTTACATATTATTCCCCTATACTTACACTTATGTACTTTATAGGTACACTGTAATTACCAAAAGTTACACTGTAATTTCGTTTTAATTACGCAGTATTTTCCTGGTTGTTACACCTTTATTCCCAAGACTTTACGTATTGTTCCCCTATACTTACACGTAAGTACTTTATAGGTACACTGTGATTACCGAAAGTTACACTGTACTTTCAATTTAATTACGTAGTACTTTCCGGGCTGTAATCTAAAGCGTTACCGACATGGTATGGGTTTTAACACAAGCCCTTTCCCACTCCTGCTCTCCAAGCGATAATGACAGATCCACATTCCATGACATAAGTTTATCCCTCGAATTCTCTGCTACAGTGGAGATCAACAGATTATAAAAATCAGACATAATGCCTTTTCTCAATTTATTTTTAACCAACAACTTTTCCAGCGATGTAAGGGGAGGTTTACTTAGATTACTATGATTTGCTTTCACAAAACTTCTCAACTGAAGGTATTTAAAATAGTGTTTTTTATCAAGCTTAAATTTGGATTTTAACTCTTCAAAGGACATAAATATATCAGACTCTGATGGATAAAGGTCATTAATTGTTTTAAGTCCTACAGATGCCCATCGTTTGAAAGTTGCATCTGCCCTTCCTGGTATAAAGAGCTGGTTGCCCCATATTGGGCTTAATTGTGACAAAGTGTTTGATTCTTTGAACGATTTACTTACATCATATAATCATATTTTTAAGTATTGGATTTCTAGTTTGTTTCCGTAGGTTTTTTGCCCTGTCAGAACACATGAATAATGGGAGAGATAATTTTAAATCATGAGACTCCATTTCGACCCAATGTGGATTGTTTTTGCTTGAAAAGTAAAAGATGATAGTCCTTAACTGTGTGGCCCAATAGTAGAATTTAAAGTTGGGACACTTTAGCCCTCCACCATCGAATGGTAAATAGAGTAAGCAAAGACGAATCTTAGGCCTCCCATTATTCCATATAAAGCCCACAGTAATTTTTTTCAAACATATAAAAAATTCAGGAGGAGGTGGCAGCGGAACGTTTTGAAAAAGGTAAAGTAACTTTGGCAGTACATTCATTTTTAGAATATTAGAATATTGACCCTTCCCATTACGGATATAGACATGGTTGTCCATCTGTTAATTGAATCATTTATTGTTTTCATTAGATTCTCATAGTTAGTTTTAACAACGTGATTCAATACTGGAAAAATCTGGACACCTAAATAGGTAAAATTGTCCATTACTTTAAATTGAGTAATCTCACAAATAGGATTGTTCCTTTCAGCTACATTTAAGAGAATGGAGGATTTAGTATTGTTTACTTCTGAATCACTTTCACCACCGCCGGGATTGACGTCTTGAGGTTTGTCAAAAATAAGATGACATCATCCGCAAACAAAGAGATTCTGTGCTCCGTGGGTCCCACTGTAATTCCCGAAATTTGTGGATGGATGCGAATGGCTGTTGCCAAAGGCTCTATTGCTAGCGTAAATAGCAAGGGAGAGAGCGGACATCCCTGCCTACAACCCTTTTTAATTTTAATTGGCTCTGAAAATAACTTGTTTGACATGATTTCCGCCGTCGGGTTATTATAGAGTATTTTGACCCATTTAATAAAGTTAGTTCCACATCCAAACCTTTCCAGAACATGAAGAAGATAGGGCCATTCGACCCTATCAAAGGCCTTTTCTGCGTCCAACGATAGGAGCGCAGTATCTTGGGTACTTTCCTTAGACCAAATAACATTCAAAACCCTTCTTACATTATGATAACCTTGTCTTCCAATTATAAACCCATTCTGATCCCTATTTATTATGTCCGGCAGGATTTTTTGAAGCCTTATTGCTAAAAGTTTACAAATGATCTTGAGATCAGAATTTAGTAAACTGATAGTAAGACGTAAGACGTTTTCACATTTATCAGGGGGTTTACCAGGCTTTGGCAGCAAAGTATTTAGGGCATGGTTCATGGAAGATGGAAGTTCGCCTTTTTCGAATGCCTCTGTAAACATATCTAATAGAGGTATTAGCATTTATCTTTACATTTTTTATAAAGATCAATGGGAATACCATGGTCCTGCTTGCTTACCAGAATTCATTCCATCAATTGCCCGTGATATTTCCACTTTATTTATTCCTATATTTAAATTAACCCTCGAATCATCTGAAATAACTGGAATATTTAGCGCATTCAAAACATTTTTTAAGTCGTTACCATCATGATTTCCTTGGGAATCATATAACTTCTGATAGTAGTCTTTAAATGCATTATTAATATCTCTAGGATCTGTGAGCGTTTTTTCCTGTGTTCTAATAGATGTAATTGGTGTTGATGATTCAAGTTGTTTAATTTGCCAGGCTAATAATTTTCCTGCTTTATCTCCTTGTTCATAAAATGACTGTTTTAATCTTAAAAGACTAGACGCAGCCCTAAAACTAGATTGTTTATCATATTCAGCTCTTAGTAACAGCAATTCTTTTTTCAAATCTGTGTCATTTGTTTGATAAACCCTTTCCTGAATGGTCCTGATTTTAGTTTCTAATTCCAACCTATTCCTTCTGGCTTTCTTAGATTTGTTGCCCGTGTAGCTAATAATATGCCCCCTAAGAAATGCTTTAAAAGCATCCCATCTCACACACGCTGACGTTTGATTTGTATTTATTTGAAAAAATTCTTCAATCTTTTGTCCAATATACTTAAACTCTTCATCCTGCAGCCATTTATGCTGGAAGCGCCATCTAGGTGGGTCACATGTAAGTTTGTCGTCTCTATATATAAGACAACAAGGTGCATGATCTGAGACTACTCAGTGGCGTACCGCACATCTCTGAGGCCCCCCCGCAAAGAAGGCGACGGGGCCCCTCCCACCAGCAGTGATGCTATGCCACGAATTAAAATTTTATGGCGCATCTGCTGCAGTATACTATTGAGTCCGTCTTCCCCATTTACAGAACTGATTTAACAGTAATGAATGTGAAAATTAGCATTGCATTGGTGCATTTTATGTTATTATTGAATAACATTACAAATATGCGTACTGGTTTTGATATCGCTTTTTAGTAAGAAATATCCGCTGGAATAAATAATTAGTCTGAACGTGGAGGCATTAAAAGTGCCGCTGCCTCAATTTGATTGTTATTTTAGCAATAGCATGAGGATCATTCAATAGGCTAATAATAATATTAATAATAATAACACACAATGTGTTACGTATACGGATTTTACGTATTTTATATATAGGCTCAATAAAAGGTGCAGAACAAGTCTAAGCTGGCCTACACAAGTATGTGTAATTGTAGAAAATAAATTATTCTGTAGTAAAAAAAATGAACAGTAAAAGAAAAAAGAATGACTCTACATTTTACGATATATGCTACATTTAAAGAAGAACTACTTTACATTTAAAGAAATTCGCATACCAACATCTGACGATCAACTGGCAAACAAAACATCTAGCGAATCCTTTGTGCTCTCCGCGCGTTTTGGTGCGCAAAGTCTTTCACTGCATCTTTAATGTCAATGTTGCGAGCACGGGCATTCTCAATACTCAAGAGAGCTAAACTCGACAGTCTTTCTTGTGACATTGTGCTCCGGAGGAATGTCTTGATCAATTTCAACTTCGAGAACGATCTTTCAGCAGTTGCAACCATTACAGGTAAAGTCAGGAACAACTTGAGAGCTGTTGCAACATCGGGGACACTGGGCAGAATAGAGTGGTGTTTAATAAACAACAGCTGCGCACGATCTGCAATGGAGCCACGCTCAATCTCCTGTATTTCGGGCTTCAGTGCATTTTTGAACGATAACAATTGCATGGCAAAGTCTGGTGACAGGTCGTCAGTGTACTGAACCGCTAAAGTATTTGACATTTGAAACAGGTCGTTGTCAGAGAAGCGCAGCAGCGGACCAGGGTTCAAAAACCCAAAACGCGTTGCCACTTCATTCATTCCACAGAACCTGCGTTGCAGTTGTCCTGTACATGTGTCAATCGTTGCGCAAAAAACTGACACCCTGAAGTACTCCTTGGCGTTTTGCAGACGCTGGTCTTCACATAATTCATCAAAGTGTGTCTTAATGCGCCTTGCGCGCTTGTGAGTAAATGAAGACCTAATGCCCCATGATTCTGCCAAAGCTTCTGCTGTGGCTTGTAGGCTCTCAAACTCCCCTCTTAGTTTGGTGAGAGTGTCTAGTGCATTCCCTAGGAGTTTGCTGGCCAGCATGATGTCAATGTTTTTGTCTTGGAGCGCACGCGAGGCAACGTTTACGGTCTCCAAAATTTTGCCCTGCATTACTGTCATTAGGACAAATTCAAAACTTTCCATTGCTTTTTTCAAACCTAGAGCTTCTGCGCGCTCATTAGGTTTATTGGAGAGAAGAATGATTTTACTGAGCGCTTGTAAAACATCCACATAGCGAAATCGCAAGGACTCGCACACGGACCAACTTCACTGGACCAACAGATAAATACGTGAGGGTAAGCGTAACCCCCCCATTGGCCCATTCCCCAGTCTGAGATGCTTAATGTAAAACTTCATGCGCTGCGTTCATATACTGGGCTCTTCAGCAGTTCGATCTTTTAATATCATAGCCAGTTAAGCGTTAAAATTTGCTCTTCAGACACATTGTGTTTGTAGGCTATAGTGTTAATGACAAGTCAAATGTAAGAGAAAATTGATTTTCCCTGATTGCTGTTTTAGAAAATTATTTAGCATTATTAAGAGTTTTTCACGTACTTTTTCAATCATTGCACTACCTTCACGCTTTGCGTGCCGTTTCTCCAGCATGACACGGCATTCTAAATTCATCTCAAATTCATTTGCCGCGTCTTGAGTTTTTCAAAGCAAAAACACGTTCTATCCTATGTGGTGTGTGAACGCCTTTTAGAAGGGCCTGGGCGGGGCCCTCCAAAGAGGCGGGGCCCCCACGCACCACGGGGGTTGCGGGGGTGTCCGGTACGCCACTGAGACTACTATGCTGTCGTTTCACGAGTTCACACTTACAAATAAGTCAGATAGAATAAATGCGTATTTGGCGTGCTGTCCGAGGAGAGGGCTCCGGGCTCGGTATTCGGCCCGAACCCAGAGTACTCCCCCCGTATTCCTGGCTGTGAAGAAAGAGCCAAGAGTGATGAGTCGGGGTGGTGGAGGGATGCTGGAAAACTGTCAAGGAATGTTAGGTGAGTTGACAGAGTGGATATATATATATACTTCTTGTCATGCTGATTAGGGTAGACGTAATTGTTTGATGACAAGTAGATTTGGATTGATTATCTGAACGTGCTCCTCCCGAACTTTGTTTATAAAACATAATTTCACGAGTTCACACTTACAAATAAGTCAGATAGAATAAATGCGTATTTGGCGTGCTGTCTGAGGAGAGGGCTCCGGGCTCGATATTCGGACCCGAACCCAGAGTACTCCCCCCAAAAGCTGCAAATAAATGCAGGACAGCCGTCATGATGATGTTGATGACCCCCCCAAAAACTTGCAGAGTGCAAAGCTTAAGGTATCAGAAGTGGAAAAGGGGTAAGTCGCTGGAAGGCTTCTTGTGACATCAGACGGGAGTTGGTTGTCATGACGTCAGATGGGTGAGCCTCTAAGGTGGTAGGCTGGGGATGGTCACAAGTGATGTACTTCTGCGGAAGCGGAGAAGAAATGGTATAACCGCTGCAGTGGAAGCAAGTTTGATGGAGAACTAGCTCTAGAGATGAACCTGCTGCGGCCTTGGATCAAACTTGCTTTGGCTTGCTTTTCAACTATCTGATGACAAAACAATGGATAATAGAGTACTTGTGGGAACGGAAGAGTAAACACTGCTGCGGGGAACGGAGCTCCTGCGGGAGTGGAGGAGATGACACTGCTGCGGCAGTGGACCAAACTTGCTTTTAAATATCCAAAACTATTTAGAACTGAACTGAGCTCCTGCGGGAGCGGAGTAGATGACACTGCTGCGGCAGTGGACAAGTTTGGATGGAGTAACGGAGCTCCTGTGGGAGCGGAGTAGATGACACTGCTGCGGCAGTGGAGTAGGTTTGGACGGAGTAACGGAGCTCCAAATGGAGCGGAGTAGCTGACACTGCTGCGGCAGTGGACCAAACTTGCTTTCAAATATCCAAACTATTTTGGACAGAGTAACAGAGCTCCTGCGGGGGTGGAGTAGATGACACTGCTGCGGCAGTGGAGCAAGTTTGGACGGAGTAACGGAGCTCCTGCGGGAGCGGAGTAGATGATACTGCTGTGGAAGTGGAACAAGTTTAGACGGAGTGACGGAACTTCTGCGGTAGTGGAGTAGATTAGCTGTAGAAGAAGAACTTGTTGACTTGCTTTTAACTGACTGGAGAGCCATTTGGGTCAAGAAAGGGCTCCTGTTAGATGAAGAGGTGGTGCTGCTGTGGTGTTGGAAATAACTTGCTTTTCAAACTGAGATCTGAGAGGTGAGTGGGGCGGAGATCTGAGCTCCGGCTGGAACGGTAATAGCATTGCTGTGGTAGAAAAGCGAGGTAGGGTGGGGAAATGTGGCTCTTGCAAGAGTGGTGGTCTGTAGGGTTGGGTGTAAGAAGAGTTGGCAAAATAATTAGCTGATGAGGATTCGTTGGGCTTGTTCGATATGGAAGCGGTTTGAGCGAATGTAACTCTTGAAAGCTTCCGATGACCATCGGCCAAGTGATTGGATCTGCTGCTGAGAGAGGCCCTTTTGAGCAGCTGTGGTTGCTGCGCCTATGCGGAATGAATGGCTGGAGAAGTGTTCTGCTGGGATGCCTGAATGGAGCAAAATGTATTTTAGGTGTTTTTGGAACCAGAAACGTGTGACGGGACAGTTGGAGTCGTCTGCGAAAAGTGGGTCAGAAGGAGATTTAGTCTGTGAATTTCTGAAAAGCAAGTAGGCTGAGAGAGTTTGGTATGGTTGGATTGGTGATGAGAGATTGAAAATATATATGAAATGGCCTTTCCTGGTTTGATCTGTCTTACTTTGCTTAATGAAGTAGGAGATGGTTTTGTTGTCTAGCACTAATAGATCTGTGATTGTGGGGTGGATTTTTGGGTTAAAGCTGGAAGTGATGGTGAGTTCTGAGCATCTTAGAAAACCGAAAAAAGCCAATATGAACATTGCATCCAGTGTGCGGGCAGTGTTAGTGGAGTGGTAACCTCTGCGGAGGGTGGAGATGCATTTAGTTAGTATGTCTAACGTTATTGGTTGTCTGGCATCTGGGCGGGTGGGTTGGGTTTTTTGGATGCCTTTGATGAGCATTGATGTCTGAGAATTTGCTATGTCTGTGGAAGGTGAACCAAAAAGGAGTTTGTGGAAGAATTGGATTCCGCTTAGATAAACCTTGATGGAGCAGGCTTTGAGGTTCTTGATGCTGTTGAGATAGGATATGAATGAAGTGATGGTGAGCAAAGAAAAATTGGGAAAAGGCAGGTTGTATGTGAAGTGAAAAGACTTAAAACACTTCCATGCGGTTAAGTAGGATTGAAGGGTGCAGGGTGAAATGGCTTGAAGAATGGAATTGAGAGAGGCGTCAAGAAGTGGTTTCAATGGGTGGTTTATGGGAATATCAGCTCTGAATAGTGAGGTACTGGGGTTGGAAATGGGTCCGCATCTGGTGCCAGCAGCCTGAATTTCTGGAAAGCAAAACGAGAGAGAGAGTCAGCTATTTGATTCCTGGGACCTGGAACGTGTTTTGCAGTTAAAATGAACTGGTCGCAAGCTGCGATCCAAATGAGGCGTCTTAAGAGAGGCATTAGTGTGGGGGAATTTGAGCGGCCTTTATTGATGCAATGCACAGTTGCTTCGTTGTCGCAGTGTACCATTATGCTGTTAGTTGACCATTCTTTACCCCACAGGAAAGCTGCTACCACTAGAGGATACAACTCAAACAGCGCTGAGGATGTTAGTGACTGCGGTGAGTCTAACAGCTGGGCGGGCCATGTAGACGCGAACCAACGGCCTTGGTAATACCCCCCGAAACCAATGGAGGGAGCTGCGTCGGTAAACAGTTGGATATCCTCGGGGAGAGAAATCAAATCATTATAGAAGAATGACAGGCCATTCCATTGTTTAAGGAAGGTTATCCATAAACTGAGCTCGTTGCAACATGAAGTAGTTAGGGAGATTTGGTCCTCTAGCGCGTGCACTGATGATGCGAGGAAGAGGAGATGTGAGATGAAAGGGCGGCCTTGCGGGATGATGCGCATCGCAAAGTTTAAGTGGCCGAGCAGAGATAGTAGCTCTCGTTTAGAACAATTTGGATTTTCTAGGAGGGTGGATGCGACCAGAATAATCCTGTCGATTTTTTCCTTGGGTAGTGAGGCCTGGAAGTTAACTGAGTCCAAATTAATGCCCAGAAATTCGATGGATGTGGCTGGACCCAAGGTTTTGTCTAGGGCGATTGGAATCCCGAGCTCAGCGAAGACTTTTTGGACTGTGAGAAGATGCGCGGCTGGGACGATGTCGGGTGGTGAGATGATTAGGAAATCATCTAACAGGTGGATTAAGTAGGGTATTGAGTAGTTATTGGAAAGAATCCAACAAATGGCTTCTGATAGCATGTCGAATATTTTTGGGCTGCTTTTGCAGCCAAAAGTTAAACGGACGGAAAAGTAAAATTTTCCTTGCCAGCGTACGCCGAACAAATGCCATGAATCTGGGTGAATGGGCATCACTTTGAAAGCAGAGGTGATGTCGACTTTAGCAAGCCAAGCGCCGTAACCTGCATCTTTAATCAAGGTTATAGCTTGGTCGATGGTGTGGTAATTAAGAGAAAATTGTTCGAGTGAAATAAGGCTGTTTATGCTTGGAAACGGGGAATTGTGTGGGGCTGAGAGATCGATTATTAAGCGTTTTTTGCCTGAAAATTTCCTGGTAGCCACTCCAATGGGACTGATGCGGAAACACTCGAAAGGAGGATTGTTGAAAGGACCAATCATAAAGCCTGATTCGATTTATTTTTTAATCAGGATGTCGACTGTGTCGGGTTCAGCGAGCGCGGACTGGAGATTATCACATATGATACTTTGAGTGGGGAGGCTTTCAACGCCGGGTTTGAAGCCGTGCTCGAGACCAGACAGTAAATAGTCGGTAAAGTCAGTGTTGGGGTGATGGGACAATTCATTAGACAGACGAGAAATATTCACAGGAGTCGACAAGTAATTTTTTGAATCTTTATTTACAAACCTTTTTACAGGGCATATAGTGCGGGCGTGAGCACCGCCACAATAGCTGCAAATGTGTAAATAACGGCAGCGTTGCCGTGAGCAACGTCCTGAGTTGAAGTTATTGCAAACTTGGCTGTTGGATGGGAAATTTCTTCTTTTGGAATCTGAATCATTGAAATTTATGTTTGCTGGCCGCGGGACGTAACTGGTTGATTTTTCAGCTGGTGATGAATCTGGGCGGGGAGGATTTGGAGGGTTAATCAAGGGACAAGCTGTGGTGGAGTGAGAAACGGATCTGCAAACTGCGCAGGATATGTTACGGCAGCCTAGGAACACTCTATTGTGTAGTTCTGGGTCTAGGGCGCCCCAGTAAGGGCACTGGTTCCACTGGGCTACGCGGACGGCGCACTTTGCAGAGAACAATTTATGGTAAGTATAGAAATGGGTTCCTCCGTATGATAGCGCGAGTTCTGCGATTATCGCGAGATAATCGTTTAACTCTCTTCTCCTGTGGGGTAGTGCGGCGCAAATTATTTCGCTATAACGGCTGAAAGCAATAGCAAATTCAGAGAACGAAAGAATGCGGGATGAATTATGAACTGGGTTTTTGAGGGTGACTTCAAAATCGGCGCAATCGATTTGACGGTTTGAGACAGAGGGAGGAAGTAAAGAGAGAAGGGAAGATAAATCGATGTCCGCACCTGTGAGGATCTGGGCTCTGATGTTACTGGCAACAGGAGGCGGTTCCATAGCTGAAGCGTTCGGCGGGATGGGCATCGGCATTGCGGAAAACAGAGTGAAAGGAGAACGATTTTGAGAGAAAGTGTTAGGAGGAAAAAACCCCGGGGCCGGGGCCGTTTGTGGAGGCAACCTCACACTTGGGTCGACCCCTGGAGCTTGTGGAGGAAAAGAAAAAGTGGGAAAGGAAGGGAGCTGGGGAGGTAGAAATTGTGTCTGGGCCTGCATCTCTAGTTGAGGCAGCCTCGCGCTAGAGTCTGGAGGTGGGGCTGCAGGCCACGGACAGGGGAACGAGTTGGAAAAAGTGGCAGGAAGATTATATGGTAGCTGAGCCTGTGCCGTTGGTGGAGGCATACTCACGCTGAAAGGGCAGCCTGTTTCGTTTAGAAATGGCATTGAGACGTGGGGCGCGGTGCTTGAGAAAGCTGCGGTCTGTAGCTCGGCGGAGCGGAGAGGAGACTGGGGCCTGGCAGCAGCGGCGGAATATGGGGCGCGGCTCAGGCTAGCTGAAGGCCTGCTGCGGCCTGACGCTCACGGAAAACTGGGCCCTGCGCGAGAGGGAGTAGGAGTTTTCTGGGAACGTGAGTTCGGGGCTTTGTCATTACTTGCCTTTTTTGCGGATTTTGCAGGTGGAGTGGATTTTGGAGACGGGAAAGCTGACTGGAGTGAAACATACAGGTTGTATAGTTGTGCTTTATTCATTCTCCTGGAAAAATGAACATCAGCGCTGATTAGCGCTTGTCTCAATCCCAATACTGTCCATTTTTCTATTGCAGGAATGGTCGGTTGTGCTGAAGTGTAGGATGAAGCTGGAGATGGTGGTGGAAATCTTGATGGTGGTGGTGAGGGCAAGCCACGGCGCCTCGGGGTACGGGAAGCGGCTCGGCTAGGCCGGCGGCCTCGCGGTGTTGCTGGAGGTTCAGTTGTGGTGTCCTGTTGAGCATGGGAGCTCGTTGCAGTGCTGAGACACTGCGATGGATCCTGGGTAGCGAGGGTGTCGTCGTCCGACGGGAAGAGTTCGACTTCGATCTCTGACATTGCAACAAATGGGCGGGACCACATGCTGGAAAACTGTCAAGGAATGTTAGGTGAGTTGACAGAGTGGATATATATATATACTTCTTGTCATGCTGATTAGGGTAGACGTAATTGTTTGATGACAAGTAGATTTGGATTGATTATCTGAACGTGCTCCTCCCGAACTTTGTTTATAAAACATCATATAAACAATCTTGAATTTTGGATAGTAGTTCTGATGATATTAAGAAATAATCTATTCTCGAGTATGTCTGAAATGTTGCTGAATAGCATGAATAGACTTTGGTTTGTTGGAGCAATTCCCTAAAGATGTCCAGCAATCTAAAATCTTTTATAAAGCTTTGTAAAGTCATCCTACAGTTGTTATGTGATTGGTCTGTTCCTGCGGATCTATCTATGCCTGGGTAAAGGGTACAATTAAAATCCCCTGCAATCACATAGCACCCTGGTAGTGCTGAAAGTAAAAGGAATAAATCTTGATAAAACCCAGAGTCATCTAGATTAGGACCATATACATTAACCAAGTTTAAGTTTTCTAATAATAAAGATCCCTGAACTATTAAATATCTGCCCTTCTTATCTTTAATAACATTTTTTACATGAAATGGAATGGAATCATGGATCAGAGTCATACAGTAACTCCTCTTGCTCTAGATGTGAATGCTGCTGTAAATACACTACCCCGCCACCTCCTCCTAACCCTTCTCTCATCTTCCTCCACAAGGTGTGTCTCTTGCAGAAATATTATCTTAGAGTCCATATCTTTTAATTTAGTCATAACTTGTTTAATCTTCTTAACGCGTTTTAGGCCCCTGCAGTTCCACGTAACAAACTTCAGGTTCAGTGTTTGTGACATTTGAGATATATCAAAACTGTAAAATCAGGAAATAAGTATTTACCTCATAAGATAGGATTTTTTCATGGAGAAGCGTAACCAACCCGGATATGAGAACGTATATCCATCACCATGAACGCAAACTACCCCTCGTTACTTCCCCGTATGGGTATCCCTCCCTCGACAGTATGTCTCCCGCTATCGCATACGACCACTCCACACACATTGAGGAGCAGCCTAACCACTCTTCTCTAGCCAAACCAGAACCCTTACTACTGATGCTGTTCACTATTAGTAACAATCAATTAACCACTCTTGTTTCACTACAAGTTTACACCCTTTGTGCTCTTTTTATAACGCACAGTAAGTGCGCCTCCATATCCAATCACCATGCCCTTGTAAATTTTTTTTAATAAAATGCACCAATAAAACTGAACACTTCAAAACTTCAGACATTTCGAGCTATCTCAATATCAAAAATCTAAACAAAGACAGGTGTTTACCACACAGCGTACCTGGAAGTTACTCACTGATAGGAAAATAAAGAAAGAGTGTGATTTAGTCCAAAGCTGGCAGTGATTCATCCTCTTCTGCCGCCTTCTGAACTTTCTTCACAAACTCTCGTGCCGTCGTTGCTGTTGTAAAGGAATGAGTCTGACCCTCATAAGTCACCAATAGTTTGGCCGGGTGGGCCACTCCGTGCCGCAGTCCCAGTTTGCGTAACTCCGCTCGAACCGAATCAAACTGCTTCCGTAGTTGATGTAGTCCAGCTGCTGTGTCCAGATACATCCGTACCTGTTGATTTTGGAACCGAATGTCATTTTTTGCTCGTGCTGCTGCAAAAATCACCTGTTTATCCTTGTAGTTGAGGAATCTGCTCCTTATGAGAGTGTGAGGTGGTGTGTTGCTGTCCCTCTTAGGTCCAATTCGGTGCGCTCGTTCTATGACAACTGCCCCTGTGCCGAGCATCTCCGGTAACCACCTCTCTAAAAACACACATGGGTCCTGTCCTTCAGCTCCCTCCGGCAGATTGACCAGTCTTAGATTGTTTCGGCTAGATCTTGCCTCGAGGTCCATAACTTTGTCTTCCAGTACTTTCTCATTGGACTCCAGTGTGTTCACTTTAGCACGTAGGATTTCTATCACGTCTTCTGCATCAGAGATGCGGGTTTCCGTTTGTGATACTCGCCGGATACAGTCATTTATCTCTTTCCTCAAACCGTCAATGGACTCCACCACTTTGTCGAATCTAGAGGAAAAATCCATTTTCATGGAGTTGACAGTGGACAGTATTTCGTCTAACTTGCTGTTTTGGGCTTTCTGTTTATCTTCTCCGCCGGACGCCGCCATTAGAGCAGAGCTAGCATTAGAGCAAGGACTCGGGTTAGTATTAGCATTAGCCTTCTGCGCTTCACCACGAAGATGATAGTCCGTCAGCTTGGGTTGTTTTGATTTTTCGCTTGCTTCTTGGCTAGCTTTTGCTGCTTTAGGCATAATTCTGTCCACACGAGTGTATTAACGCGCCACTTTGTTGCAAAAGAGAGGTTTTTAAAGAAATTTTGACAAGAACAGCAGAGCAGTACAAAACACGTCCTTTCACGTGACCGCCATAACCGGAAGTCTTCTATTGTACATTTCTTAAAAAGTTTGAATATACATTGTTTTTTGAACATACACCGTTTAGAACTACTTCAGATGTTCAACCCATAAGGAGGCGTGGCATAAGTCCGATTTTCCCACGGTGTACGTGCAGCCCATAAGTGGGAGGAGCTAGCGTGGGAATATTCCCACGGTCAAAAAGGGGTGTGGCTTTGAGGGCAATAAACCTGTCAGTTTGATGACTAGTGCCCTCTATTCTCTCTGATGTCAAGCCTTTATTTGTCGTAATAAATTTATAACAAATATATAAGTATATATTATATAAGTTATATGTTTTAATTGATGATTATGGCTTACAGCTATGAAAAACTTTTCACAATATTCTATTTGGGGTTTTCATAAATTGTAAGCCATAATCATCAAAATTATAACAAATAAAGGCTTGAAATATCTCACTTTGCATGTAATGAGTCTATATAATATATTAGTTTCACCTTTTAAGTTGAATTACTGAAATAAATGAACTTTTGCACGATATTCAAATTTTTCGAGTTTCACCTGTACCTGTTTGTAAATTAACTGCATTGCACACTACAGTACTGTACTGCAGAAATTCAATATTTTGGACACGGACTTGTTATTGTGCTGCACTGTACTTCGAAAAAACTTTTCCGATTTTGTTGCTGTGTAGATAGTTGTAAGCCTCTGTGCTCTTATAATTTCTTAGTGTCTCACCATCAACACCCTCACTAAGGACGGAATTGTTGATGATATCAACATACAGATGGTGGACAACCAGAATGCCTACGGCGAAATCACCGCGGCGAAAATAAACCAGCCGGATTTCAAAGTCGTTCCCGAAATGACCGCCAGGTGGCGCAAAGGGACATTGTGCAAAACAGCAGCAATTGCCGTATTTTAAAATGTAAGTGGGTTAAATATAAAACCCTAGGCTAAGCCTAATAGGCATATTTTTCATATATATAAATAGGCCTATTAGGCTACAACAGAATAGAACCAAAGATAGAATCAATTTTAGAACTGAAAAAATAGAATCAAAAGTTAAAAATAGAGACGATATTAGGAGCAATGACGCTGAATATTTTTACTATTCTATTGAGGAATTGGATAAATGAAGAGCTCTCGTGAGCGATACAATTGCATAGTAATTTATAGTGATTTCAAAAGCAGTCCTTAAAAAATAAAATAAATGGAGTAGTGTGGCATAATTTTTGAGAGATTACGCAGAAAGCGTTTTAGTTAAGATCCTAGTTTCAATGCCCTTAATGTATATAGGCTAGGCTACTACTTTAAAAAAAATGTCACAACGCGTTTTGAGATTGTTTTGAATTAAACATTGAAGTTTAAAATGTAGTGTTTTGGCACACCAGGTCGAGTGGCGTTACGCATTGTTCAAAAATCAGGTTTTATTCTGGCATGTTGTATTGGCGTTAGAATTTTTTTTTAGATTTATTAGATTTAGATTTTAGATTTCGTTAGATTAATTTTTCTCATAACAGCTAAAAAAACTTAATATATGCCTTAATATGACCTACTTAATACAGGCAATAGGCATATAATAGCCTATATAATAAATTAGCAAAACTTGGCCACTAAATATTTAATTTAATTATTTTAATTATCACAATTAAAGTTTTAATTTTATTAAATTGAACAAGCGCAACAATCAGCATTTAATCAAATATTCTAAAAGATGTATTATTAATAATAATGTTATTTCAACATAATATTTCGTTTTTTTCGACATAATATGTGTGCGTGCAACAAGCAAGATGTGTATTTGTAAATCCGGTGATGCGTGCATTGATTTTTATCAATAAACTAGTGTTTTCTGACAGTGTCGACTGCAAAGATGAAGTTGACGATCGCCATATTTGTAGTGAACGCACCTAGAGAGAAATGCACATAAAGACATAATCAGAGAGTAGCCTTTTCTTTTCGTTTTGAATTATTTCGTTTGAAGACATTTCAAGCTTTGTGTATTTGATGTATTTATCATGTCTGTGTGAGGCATACGCTGAGTTTCGTTAAGTTAGGAGGATGAGATGCGCTCCAGCTGACGTGCAATGCAAGTGACCGCGCGGGCGCCTCCATGATTAGTGTGTTATATTTGCTTCTCTTACTTATTCAATCCAGGCAATTGGTTGATGAAAAATTGATTAAAATTAAGATACAATTTATAGAAAACGAAATTCACTTTAAAGAAAGGTTTTCTACTAAACAACACTTAATGAAGTGGTCAAAATCATGTCTGACCCACTCCATATCCATCTCTCGATATAATGCATCCTATCTTACTCGTGCTGTTCACTTTTCATATTCAACATAGATGGAAAAAAATAACATTATAATATTTTAACAAATATGATACTAAATGAGATTATTTAATGGCTACAACAGTATAGTAGGCCTATAGACTCTATTTGTACAAATTGCTGCACATTAATTTAATTAAATGAAACCTTGTAACGAATTCACACTGTAGGGTAGACTGTGTACAGTTGAGACACCGTAAATTACTTGCGTTAGCAGCAAGCACAAGTTGTGATTTTTGCTGTACACTTGCATATTAGTATCAGCTGGGAAGGAAATATAGAGACCAGACCTCTTGGAACTTTAATTGAATACATAGCGTTGGTAAAGCATACTGAAATTACATCCCTACAAATGTATTAGGCCCTACTGAAAATAAATGTATCGAATTTAAGCAAAGTAGCCTAAATGTTAAGACTGTAAGCCCTTTGCTTTTTTATGTAGCCTATAAAGGACTCTTATAGCCGACTTTGTGTTAATTTAATTTGTAGAGGATTTTTTAAACTCAAACATTAACACTGAAATAAATGAAACTAAATTATTGTACATTTTTTGGCACACCACGACGAGTGGCGCTATGCATTGTTCTAAAGCCAGGTTTTATTCTGGCATGTTGAATTAGTGTTCGACAAACGCGGCGGCGCGTTCATTTGAATGAAGAGCGCTTCTCGCTCGTGTGAGCGAACACACACTGGAACGTTTAACGTTAGGCCATGTCGCAACGAGTGAATCGTGGCCGAGTGGTTGAACTTACGTTACGATCATTTAGATGACACGGGTTCGAATCCCGAACTAACTTGGACTACTGATATTTTTATATTAGCCTATTAATGCATTTTATAGTCTATTGTTGATGCAGAGAGATTTGTCTAGTTCTAAAACATATATATATAGGCCTATATATATATATATATATACATGGGCGTCGGAACCATTGTATATGGGTGGGACAAGACCCACCCACTTTTTAAGACCAGTGATATTATACCCACTCACTTTTACCATCTCTAATTCAGCGCATTTGTCTGTTCGCTTTTCAGAGCGCCGTCAGTCAAATCCATTCCACTTGAGGAATTCCCTAATAAATTAAACTCCATTTCCGCTGAATCGCTACATTATATTTCTCAACGAGCCGCAGCTGACGAAAGTAACCGCCCGTACCCTTCCAGTCAAATATTGCGTTGCAAAAATCAATAACAGCTTTAAGTTGTCATTGCTGGCAAATGACCGTGGTATTAGCGGGATAATCCACGGAGAGCTGTGCATTAAATGCACAACGTGGAGGCAAAGAACCGCCCGACGTGAAGTGGAGTTTAGTTTACTTGTTTAATTAAAAGGCACCAGAATACATGAAATGGTATTTACTCCAGTAACATTTTTCTGGGGGAGGACCCACCCACTTTTTTTTTTCTTCCGACGCCCATGTATATATATATATATATATATGACGTTTAAACGACAAACAATAAAATCAGAACCAGTATTCTGTTGCGTTCCAGTTGCAGTAGCCTAATGCATCCACGGCTTTTCAAAATGTCACAAAGCGTTTTGAGATTGTTTTGAATGAAATATTGAAGTTAATAATTAAGTGTTTTGGCACACCATGACGAGTGGCAAACTCTTTGTTTTGTTTTGCAAACTCAGCTAGCCTGTGGGGGGTTTGGAGAAGGCAATAGTTGTTTTATCGTGGGGGTGCAGGACAGAGGTGTTAATGTTCCGTCTTTCATATGGAGAGTGTCGGAGCCAGCCTGATGAGCAGGCAAAGGCAAAATTCTTTTAAGGATTAATCTCAAAATCTCCAAAAGTCCATAGCCTATGTACAGTAGGCCCTATATCTTATTAAATGATATATTGTAGTTTTATTGGTTCCCTTTCAAGGGAACTCCCGTTGCGTCGAAAACTGACGCTATGGGAACGCTTTGCGTGATGACGTCTTGAAGCACATGTAAAATCAGTCCAATGGTGTGGCGGAACGTCAGAGGCGGGTGACGTCACGTACCAGGAAACTATAAAAGCCGGCCCAAAACAGAAAACGAAAGCTTTCTGAGTCTTCAGTTGCGCTCTGTGTGAAATCTGTCTGTATATTTGGTGTTGTCTGTCTATATCACATATATATATATTCAGTATGGCGAGCAAGCAGCAGTTTAGAGTGTGTGTCCATCCCTGCCCGCGTTATTTAACGGGAGGTGATACTCACACTCTTTGTGTTGTTTGTTTGGGTGAGGAGCATGCCCAGTCAGCACTCGAGGGTGGTGACTGTGTGCATTGCGACGCGCTTCCATTGCGTTCGCTCCGATCCCGCTTGGCTCGGTTCACGATCGCGATCCCGCGATCGTGATCCGATCCCGATCGCGTTCCCCAGGGCTCTGGTCCCGCCGCTGCCGAGGCACGGCGGCAATCACAGACCTGGGGTTCGCAAATGGATCTATCAGTGGATGTTGAGACGGGCTCTGCCTTATCTCAGCCTCCTTCTGATAGATCCAGTGCCTCTCATCAGGGTGTGGAAGCACGCGTTGCGGTTTCTTCCCCCCCGATGGAGGCACCAATACTGCAATTGTCCAGCTCTGAGGAGTTGGACGTTGTTAGTATTGACGCTGAGTCTGAGGATTCGCCACCTCAGTATCATGCGTTTGAAGAATTGCTTGATGTTATCACTAGAGCTGTCGAGCGATTATCTATTGAGTGGCCAGAAGATAGGCAGGGCGCTCGTTCGAAAAGCAAGCTCGACGAACGTTTCCTGCCATCTCGTGCACAGCCTCAGTGCAGAAGCCTTCCGTTTTTCCCCGATCTCCACACTGAGGTGTCGAGATCGTGGGGGAAACCAGTGTCATATCGAGTGTATACTGCACAAACATCACACTATTCATCCATTCACAATTATAAAGAGCATGGTTATGGGGAGATGCCGAGGGTGGAAGAGACGCTCGCGAGCTATCTCTCTCCAGCAACGGCATCTTCTCTGAAGGCTCCTGCACTTCCATCCAAGCCAGTAAAAGTTACATCTTCCCTGGTTCATAAAGCTTATGCCGCCGCCGGTCAAGCTGCAGCGTGTTTACATACAATGTCCATAATGCAGGCTTACCAGGCTGAGTTATTGGGTGATTCTGAGGATGGCGGGGGTATTAGTGCTGATACAGTGTCTGAACTGCGTAGAGCCACAGTTTTGTCTCTCAGGGCCACCAAGGAGACGGCTAAATCCATCGGCCGCTCTATGGCAGCCCTGGTGGCCACTGAGAGGCATCTGTGGCTCAACTTAAGTGACATAAAGGACAAAGAAAAACATGTTCTTTTAGATGCACCAGTATCCACGCAAGGGTTATTTGGAGACGCAGTTAATAGTGCTGTAGCGAAGTCACAAGAAGCTTCAAAACAGGCAGCTGCACTTCAGAATCTTCTCCCCCGCCGTTCTTTCTATGAGGCTGCTGAGCGGGAGCAGTCTAAAAAGAGCGCTGAGCACCGCGCCACTCAGAAACAGAGCGTTTCCTCCCGTGCTCCCCCACAAAAATCTCGGGGACACGGAGGGCGCTCTCAAACCCAGCAGTCTTCGGATCTGCGGACCGTTATTACCGCCAAGAAGGCTGCTGGGGAAAAGTCCTGATGTCTGAGGGCTCAGGACAAATGAGGGTAGTCCCCCCGAAGCAGAGCGGTTAACACCTCTTTTCACGGTGCCCGTCTCTCTTCGGTGCCCTCAGGGGACCGTTCTGCCAACCCTGCCACCTCTGGTGTTACAGGGCGCAGCGGTCTCCGGCGAGCACATATCTCAAGGTCCACCCGGAAACGTAGTGGCCTCGGGATGCCCGCCCCCTCTGAGGAGGGTGCTAGAGCAGTCTGTTTGGTCGTTCCCTGCCGGTGTGCCGTTACAGGGCGACGAACCGACTACTCAACAGCAGGAGAAAAATACGGTGCCGTCTCTCTTCGGTGCCCTCAGGGGACCGTTCTGCCAACCCTGCCGCCTCCGGTGTTACAGGGCGCAGCGGTCTCCGGCGAGCACATATCTCAAGGTCCACCCGGAAACGTAGTGGCATCGGGATGCCCGCCCCCTCTGAGGAGGGTGCTGAAGCAGTCTGTTTGGTCGTTCCCTGCCGGTGCGCCGTTACAGGGCGACGAACCGACTACTCAACAGCAACAAAATCCAGAAACCAGTCTCGAGAGACTGGTACCTCTAGTAGAATATTTGACAGCGTGGAAGCTACTGTCAAATGTTTCTCGTTGGGTCCTGCAGACCGTGGAAAAAGGGTATTAGATACAATTCTATTAACGCCCACCGCGGTTTATGGGGGTCCTGCCCACAGTGGTGGGCCCCGAGCAGGTTCTGGTTGTGGAACATGAAGTAAACACTCTGTTAGAGAAAGGGGCCATAGAATATGTACCCCCCTCCAACAGGGAAACCGGGTTTTACAGCCGGTACTTCATAGTTCCAAAAAAGGACGGGGGATATTTTTATTGCTCAAGAGAAACGGATGGATTGGGGGGGATGTAGAAAAAAACAACTTGCATCACAATATGTGAAATTGTGATTGTCAAAACATTTGGTAACTAAACAGAATTTTACACAATTTTCACGATTTCAATTCATTTCTTGGGATTTGATTTCAATCTTGATTCCATATTGACTCTTTGGATAAATATTAGGTAGGCTACAGTAGATGTTAACATGTTAATTTTTCTCAAGAAAAAAATATATCTCACATAATGCTGTAAACATACAGAGAGCCCTGTCAGCTGGTAGCCCATTATTAAAGGTTAAAAATTAACAAATTAAATTAAATATAATTTGGTTTTCATTATAACAATTATGACACAAGTAAAAATATAATACAAATGTAATATAGTGCACATATTTAGCAAAATACTCCTCTCTATAGCTATTTTTTTTCTAGTCAACTAACGTGCTGGTCATAAATGGCTTTCCTGAGGTAAATGTAACGTTCTGTGACATAATTGTTCACCTGCAGCTTTACTGACCTCTTTCCGTGGTTGAAAAACACTGATTGATCGATATTATGTATGAGGCATAAATACCTTTCGGTAAGTTGTACTGTATCTTTAAATAAAAACTAACAGATGATCGGTTTACTTGAATGATCGGTCACGTCACATTTACAAGCACCAAAACGGTATTTATTGTCTGAATTTCGTAATAAAATGGACAGAACCTGAAAGCTGAGAATTGTTTTCATATCAATAGTAACCTGCTCTGTCTAGTCTGTCGGTCTCCGTGTCCTCTTTGCTCCGCGATTTTTCTCTGCGTGAGAAAATGCATGTGTGGCGCGAGAGCGTGTGAGAAGTGTAAATTGCGTGAGTCTCACACTGAATGCGTAGAGTTGACAGCCCTGCTTTTAGAAGAGGGATAAATCGTCGGCAGCGTTCCTCCTTCCGCCACGCTTCTTCTCCATGTGAGGATTCATTACATTAGACTAGAGTGCGCACTGCACCGCATGCACACAGTGCTTCTACATGTGGGGATTGTTTACATCTGAGTGCGCACGTGTTTCGCGCAGCATATACGCAGTGTTTGTTTAAGCGGTTGATGGAAAATAAGCTAATGCGCGTTCCATAAATATAAATTCTGATCTATTATTTTTCACGGTATTTTGAAGTGCCCGCGATAACAATATCGTGCATATTCATTACCGCGATTTATCGCATTACCGAATACCGGCACATGTCTAGCGGTGATGCCTACGTGCCTTGGTTATGTGGAAGAAACCTTGGTTCCTGTCCCAGGGCCCAGTGCTGGGAGCTCCTTGTCGTCGCAAACTGCTAACGACGGATGCTTCCCTCACGGGTTGGGGAGCGATCCTGAGGGTCGCTCATCTCAAGGTCTGTGGGAAGACCATCATCGTTCCTGGCATTCTATAGCCTAGAGATGTTAGCTGTCTTCCGGGCTCTGAGGAGCTTTATCACAGGTCTCAGGGGACACCATGTGTAGTACATACGGACAACACGTCGGTAGTCGCCTATATCAAGGGGGTTTGCGCTGGCATGCCATATCCTCTTGTGGTCCCAGGGGAAGTTGCTGTCACTCAAGGCAGCCTACATCCCCGGGGTCCAGAATATAGGAGAAGACACTGTGTCGAGACAGGGGCCGAGGCCCGGGGAATGGTGGCTCCACCCCCGAGGTGGTGGAGCTGATATGGAAATTATAAGTGGATCTGTTTGCGTCTCGAGAGACGTCTCACTGTCCACTTTGGTTCTCCTTCACGCATCCAGCTCCTCTGGGACTGGATGCTATGGTACAGACGTGGCAGAGGCTACGTCTGTACGCCTTTCCCCCAGTTGCTCTGCTCCCGGGAGTTCTGGAAAGAGTTCGCAGGGACCGGGTTTGCCTGCTTTTTATAGCCCCGCGCTGGCCGGGCAGAGTATGGTTTCCCGATCTTGTGTCCCTCCTCGACGGGCATCCTCTGGAGCTACCCGTCAGGAGGGACCTTCTGTCCCAAGCAGGGGGCTCAATATTTCACCCCCGCCCAGAACTGTGGAACCTGTGGGCTTGGCCTCTGAGGGGGCCCAGCTCATAGAGTCAGGTCTCTCAACTGAGGTTGTTGAGACCATTCTACAGTCCAAGCTCCCTCCACGAGGAAACTTTATGCCCTGAACTGAAGAGTATTCACCTCTTTGTGTAGTGACCGTCGGTTGGATCCAGTCAACTGCCCAATTGGTACAGTTCTGGAGTTCCTGCAGGACTGGTTCACTGCAGGTCTGACCCCGTCCACTTTAAAGGTTTATGTGGCGGCCGTAGGTGCTTACCACAGTCCTTTGGGTGGAATGTCTGTGGGGAAAGACCCTTTGGTATCTCGTTTCCCTCGTGGCACTTGGAGGTCCTCCTCCCTTTCGAAATCGGACCAGGAGGCGAATAATTTGCTTTGCCCTGTTCGGGCGTTAGACGCGTATGTCCACAGAGCTGCCCTGTGGCGTAAAAGTGACTTTTGCTCCCCTAACAAGGGAGGTCCAGTGTCTAAGCAAAGGATGAGCAAGTGGGTGGTTGAGACTATCTCACTGGCTTATGAGGCGGCTGGACAGCCTTCTCCTTTGGCTGTCCGGTCGCTCTCTACTAGGAGTATGGCGGCCTCTAAGGCCCTTTTATCAGGAGTATCGTTACAGGACGTCTGTGATGCGGCAGGCTGGTCCTCACCGCACACCTTCGTCAGGTTCTACTCTCTGGATTTAGACTCTACTCCAGGGTCTCATGTTTTGTCTTCTTAGTGCTGCTCACATGATTACACACAGGACAGACATTTGTAGCTATGGAGGCGTTGGTATAGACGTTCCCATAGCGTCAGTTTTCGACGCAACGGGAGTTCCCTTGAAAGGGAACGCCTCGGTTACGACTGTAACCTCGGTTCCCTGAAGAGGGAACGAGCGTTGCGTCGCCCTGCCATATCTCCTTCATGCCTGTCAGCTCGACTTCAGACTTTTACGAAGCTTTCGTTTTCTGTTTTGGGCCGGCTTTTATAGTTTCCTGGTACGTGACGTCACCCGCCTCTGACGTTCCGCCACACCATTGGACTGATTTTACATGTGCTTCAAGACGTCATCACGCAAAGCGTTCCCATAGCGTCAGTTTTCGATGCAACGCTCGTTCCCTCTTCAGGGAACCGAGGTTACAGTCGTAACCGAGGCGTTTTTAAAGGTTTTCTACACACAATTTCAATTTAGCAGATACAGAGCTCTTTAATTCGCGACCCACCTCGTTTTATTGTAAGGTGAATTCAGCAAGGCATGTTGTATCTTTGAAGGAACAAAAGCTATTTGTTACAGTTTTTTCTTTCGTGATTTGTGTGGATGACACACAGCGACATATACAGTATTATCAGCTGTATGGTGTTTTTTTACGCTGAAATGCTTAATTTCGAGAAAGACCCGCGCGCGCAGTGAGGGAGACCAAACTTACTAAAAAAATATCCAGCGCGAGAGAGGCAAAAAAAACCGCCTGTTCTTAATTTATGTTGCTTTGAACTTTTTTCGTTTTGTACAGTTTTAATTTAGCTGCAATTTCTTTGACAATATAAATGTAAAATGTTGCAAGAATAAGAGTCTGTGTTTCTTATTTTGCATCACAAAGGGAATAAACTCTATCGATGCAACCCTGTTTAAATAAAAAAACTGTCCCGACACTTTATTCGTACCTTGAAATGTGCGATGGGTTTTCAAACTTAATTAATTTTCTTTTTCTTTTACATTTTCATTGTTTAATTGAAAGCAATACTGTATTGAAAGTATTTTTCTGATTTGTTCGATCTGTTTTGAAAAATGTCTTCCGTTGCTATGGCCGGGTATAACTGTCAGTCATCTCAATCTCGTGAATGATTCACACACACACACAAAAAAATAATTTAGCAGATTAAAGACGAGCTTCATCATCTTCATTTTCTGGTGCAATCGGCTGACAGTCTTCCTTCATCAGATGTGTCGTCTTTGCAGCGGCTCAACTGGAATGTAGCAAATTTATGTTGTAATGTACAATTGATAATTAAACAAGATGATTGACTTTAATAAATAGATGCATATTTAAGCATCAAGAACGGAAAAACATAAACACTTGTCGGCTACACTGAGATTCGATCTCAGATCGTTTGAAGCTCCGAGAGGCTATTGTTAATGCATTGACCACAGAGCTATCGTCTGAGCTATGAGAAGATAGACTGAGCTATCATCTGAGCTATCGTTCCCTAAAAGTCTTTTTTTTTTTTTTTAAATAAACAGAGAGGAATCTTACCTTTTAAAATGCCGCAGTTGCTGCTGTTTTGCCCTGTCACTTGCGCCACCCGGTATAGCCATTTCGCGAACGACTTTGAAATTCGACTGGTTTATTTTTGCTGCGGCAGTAATAGGCATTGTGGTTGATTATTTATTAAAGAATTCAATTGATAATCATAACAACATGTAAGCCTATTTAATTCTGAATATAACAAAGAATGCTTAAACCGACTAACATCGGTTAGTAACTGCAAGTCCTGAAAATGTTTTAATTTTACGGTAAATTATTTTAATTTATTTCACTGTTATGTTTCAGTTAATAAATCTACAAACACATTAAAATAACACGAAGTAAATGATAAGTAACCTATTGACATAGCCTTTCTAAATTATAGAAAAACTGGGCACACAATGTTAACGTGTGTCTACTTTGTTTAAATTTAATGAATTTGAATTCGTTTAACCACAATATTTATCTTGAATTTATCTGTGACCTCAGCTCAGATTACTGCCGCGGCAGATTACGTCATAAAGAGGATAAACTGACACTTTTCAAAGTCTGTGATTACAGCGCCACTCAGCGGTAAAAGGCAGCAAATACACATCCCAATTTTACCGCCGCGGGAACGGCAGCGGTAAAAGTCTCATTCTGGTTGTAGCACCACAATTTCATATCGTCTACCCATTCCGTTAAGGTAGACGGATGGGGCACTTTAACTGTACTATCACCATTACTTGTAAGATAGTCAGATCCATGCGACCATCTGTGAGATGTGATCATTTTGCAAGATGCAGTATCTACAGGCTAACGTAAACAGGAAGTGCGTTACCGGCTTGTTCTACGTTGCCATAGCGATCACGGGAAAGGTTAGAGTTCGGGAAAGTTGTGAATACATTAACTTGGCTTTTCTACTGCTCCCTTCATAGTTCAAATCGGCGACTACGGTGACGTGGCAGTGTTTTTAAAAACTGCTAATCCAGTCTGCAACGTAACATACTGCAACGCTTTAAACAGTAGGGCCGGATAGCTCGCCTGATTTTGTAGCAAGTGTAAGCAAAGATTCATGTAACTGATACTCCACAGTGCAGTGGTAATTATCACCAGCACCATTGATCCCACGCACACATGGGCAGTTTGCAAAATACTTCACTAACAACTGCGTTACTGAATAGAATTAAAACAAGCTTAAGAGCAACAGAAATATTAAACCAGCTTTATATGCGTATATATGCCATATTCAAAGCTCGCGCTCCTCATTCCGTCTGCTCACTCATCACTGAGAGAGTGCGTTCCACCTCAAAGGAGCAGTACCGAATTCAACTTGTTTTACGCCCTTCTCTGCAGAGCCGATCAGCCCTATACGCACACTACGCAAGTTGCGTAGGGCCCCGCAAATTACTCAAGGCCCCGCCTCCCCCTCGTGTCAAAGCGCGTTGAGAAAACATAGATGAGAAAATTAAGCGGAACTATCCTTCTGGTCACGAAACGAGATAAAAAAACAAAACATAATCAGAGTGAATTGCGGGAACAGACTTGTGTTCTCTCCTCTCCAAGTTTGATGTCAGCAAAGAACAGTAAAGTTAAGTTCATGTGCATCTCTCTCTAGTCTGTCTGTCTAACCCAGCTGGGCAGTGCATCTTTTGGTCTTTCTGTGTCTTGCTTACTAATGCCGGCCACTTCCAGGGCTGTGTTCTGTGACTTTGTGCCTGAAGAAAAAAAAAAAAAAAAAAAAACGAGAGTGAAAAACAACTATTTATTTATTACGTTTGATAAACGACAAAGGGCAACGGTGTTTGTTTGTAAACTGCAGCTCGGAAAAGATAACGCGTCGCGCGTTAACATGCGTTCATAAGTGCGTGCACGAAATGACACGCGCCCTTTCCAGCAAAACATCTATGGGGACCAGTACAATATGGCCGTGATGGCACTCCTCATTATAGACGTACATACTTTTAAAACAAGACAATGATTATCTAGTCTCCAAGTCAGTTTAGTTACAACTCTGCAATAAAGCAAGATGGAAAGCAATGTATTGACATTTGTATTGATTTATAGGCTATATTGCTTTTAAAATGTTGATTGGCTGGACATACTGGTCAATATGGATGCACATCCCTCAGTAAATAATAACCATTATTGCTTTTATAATTTAAAACACAGTGGCATGTTATGGCAAGCCATTTTAGCTTTTATTCATTCACAACATGCATTTTTGATATCAATAATTAAATTTATACTATTTAAAATGTGAATTATTGATATTAAGAATGTACTTTTTCTAGTAACAATGTTTATTTCTGATATCAGGAATTACATTTTCATTAGTACTAGTTAAAGGAGGGTAGTGTAGTGGGAGCACTGGGGTGTCAGGTGTGACTGTGTGGCAATGGCAAATGGTTTACATGGCTCATGGGTCAGGTAGGAGGGCCCCTTAACAGAATTTTGCTTAGGGCCTCAGGGCCTCTCCTTCTCTGAATTCGTTATTGCTTCGGCATTTACAGATATGTTATTTGCCAATCACTTCCCGATCGCCGGGAAGATCTCGACTTATACCTAGCGATTATTGCAGACTTCAACCAAACACAGGGGGGGCACATTATTTTATGAATATCTCAGCTCGTTTTCTGTAAATATAACTATCTATTATCCCCAAACATAAAAGAACAGCCATCAATACAGTTAAATATATGAAAAGTGTACAAAACAATTAAATTAATGAAAACACACACACAAAAAAAAAAAAAGCAGTTCCTAAAAATTTGAAAAATATACATGTAGCCTAAATATATGACCATATCTAAAAAGGAAGAAGCTGAGCTAAAAGAGAGCAAGTTGCTGTAGTAGATATGGTTTTATAGGGTATATATGGGTATATATGAAGTAGGAGTATATAATACAAAGGTAGTAAATTACACATTTACAAAAGTGCTGAAAATTCTCTAACAACTGTTCTACACTATATATTTTTTAAAATTAATATCATTAAGATCTTTTAATACTTAAGTTCTACAATATCAGAAAATATGGTACAATCGCTGTAACACAACTTTTCCTGGCGACTACTTTAATCCACCGATATGTGTGATAGAAATATTTATGTAATAGGTATTTGAATATTAAATGTACAGAGAATGCAGATTAAGGATGCTCAGGTCAAAGGTCACATACTTAGCCAAAAAGTGCTTAACACATTAGAACTAACAGTCATATGTTAGATTATATCATTTCAAACCAATCACCAGAACAAATCACAGTCAAGAAGACTCAAGTGACATTATATTTACTCATTTGTATGATTTAAATGTTCATGTATTTTTCTATTCAAGGAACTCACTTGGTTGTTGATCCAAGTGATCAGCGATCTCCTGGCCGTGAATAAAAATTCCTACAAAGAGCAACTTGAGAGTAATGTCAGGTATATGCTGCACAGCTGAGAAATAGTTCTACACTCAAAAGTCAACAACAGAATATCAAAGTGTGATTGAGGTAGCATCTTGTCGGGACGCCGTCACCTTACTTCAGGTAAGTAATGTACTAAGAATGAATAAGATTAAGATTTAGTGTTTATATAAAAAAAAAAACATATATATAATAATTATTATTTATTTAAGCAGTATAATATGCATAGTGGCCTGGCTCTGTGTGGTCCATCACGGCTTGTGGCTTTCAATGGCTTGTCTTAATGTAGATGTCAGCCCTCATTCTCGGTTTAAAGTCGACATGAAATCAAAATTGACCCTATTTACTTTGTTAGCGCATATTACTAGTCTTGTGGTGAACAATTCATCCGTGCAAGTTAATACACAGAAAAAAATTGTTTGCCGTGGTAATCTTTAATCAAAGTCTGAAAAGTTACTTTTAAAAGTTACCTTTTCTGATGACGTAGGCTTGACGGCTTGGGTTGAAAAACGCTTAACCACTCCCCTCAAACCGTTAGTCTGCTATGAGCAGAGATGGAGAGGAGGAGCACTAAAGTAAAACTCTGCCCTCTGTTCAATATTCCGTTTCACTTGGAAATACGTCACAACACTGGAGAAAAGTCATTTGCAACTTCCGGTTCACGCGGACTTTAATGTTCCACTATTCCCCAGCTCCTTGCTTCCTTTCAACACGTCTTTCCTGTAGCTAAAACAGTAGAGCGTTGGAGCTTATAACACTAGGTCATGGGTTCGTTCTCCAGGGAAAACTGATAAGAATGTAAATGTGTACCTTGAAATGTAATGTAAGTCGCTTTGGATAAAAGCATCAGCCAAATGCATAAATGTATAAATGTAAAATACAGCAGCAGAAAATATAAAAATGCATAATGCACGTCTTCACATAGTACCTTACAGGTTCACTGTTTCTCACAATGATGAAAGTGGCCCTCTTTACTAATTAAGCTATCGGCCTGAGGCATTCCACGTTCCATGTTTCATCATGCTTATTTTATGTGAACTCTTTTTTTCTTTCTATGTTTTAGGAACTACAGGATCCACGACTGGTGGGTATACTTTTCTTTACCGTTCTTTGGGGGTGGGCTCTGTCCTGGTGGAATTATTCATCCACCTATTTTTGGGGCCAAAGAACTTTATATCATAATATTTGCTTGCTGGGCTGTTAATAAATGTATAGTTGTAACTTGTTACGGTATTTTGCCTCCCGAGTGTTTCTGGTAGAACTGAATGTAAGCATGAATTCCCTACAGCCTCGTGCCTTTGGCTGAATCACAGCAGCACTGAAAACAACACTCTTGCTTGTGTGATGTTTACTCTGGCCTTGGACATTTAAGGAAAGAGCTCTTCTAAGGGTTACCCCGCACTACTACTTTGCTCATGTTTAATCTTTAATTTAACCCTTGTGTGTTAAAATTGACCCTTGTGTGTTAAATTAAAAAAAAGTTACTCTGAATGTTACTCTAAATGTCATAAAAATTTGAAGCTTTGGAGCACACGCTTAATCTTG
This sequence comes from Leuciscus leuciscus, assembly GCF_965113295.1. NCBI lineage: Eukaryota > Metazoa > Chordata > Actinopteri > Cypriniformes > Leuciscidae > Leuciscus > Leuciscus leuciscus. The sequence continues at coordinate 21,508,807 of NC_138736.1, read as the reverse complement.
GTCTTTTTTTAAAAAAAATTATTGTGGAAGTGAAAGAGTTGTAGAGTAAACTTTTTAGAAAAGTAAAAAAAAAAAAAGTGAAAAAGGTTTAGTTTATGAAAATTATTTATGAACTTTTTTTTTATAAAACATGTTGAACACAAAAACTGCTAGAAAAATCTAAGCCATAAATCAAAACAAGTTGGGTTCTAAATTTGATGTTAACATAAAAAAAATTAAAATAAAGATTTTGTTTGGGTGCAATACCAAACTTTTTCCATTAGATGCCAGCAAAGCTTCACTGGTATACACAGCGTTGGGATTTGGGATTTGCAGTACAGTATAATTTTTCTCTCAAACATTAGTTGCACACACACAAACAATTTCTTTAGCACATACATACAACCACACTCTGACATCCATACCAACACAACCACACAATTGTAGCTGCATAATTTTTTTAATTGCCTTTATAATACAGCAGAGGCAGAAAACATGAAAAAGTGAGTATTTTCTTTATAGGCCAAACCCAAGAAAATGGCGCCATTTGGTGAAAAATAGAAAATATTTTTAATGAGATTAAAAATTTCAGTTTTAGTGGGGACATAAATTTCACCAATTTGCAAATACAAAATCATAACAAAGGCGTAGGAGCGAGGAATCATGGGAGCTGTGGTCTTCAACTCCACAGCTGATGGAAAGCAATCTGACGGGACTCAGGCAAAAAATCATGTTCATGGATGAGCTAATTTATTAAAGTTTTATTAACGTTACTGTGGTATGAAGCAGGGTCTGGCCAAGAGCCTGGGACATTTTATGTTGCTGTTTTTATTATGCTTATATGCTGCAGTCAGCCACTGGCACTCCTTTCGTTTTGTTGTTAATGTTTATTTTACGATTAAAGTTACGTTTAACATTCCCTGAACTTGAACTTTGTTACAGTTACATTGGATCAGTTAAATTTACATTATTTTACTTCATTCTAATGAAATAGTTGCAAGTGCTGAAATACTACGCACTATACAGTGAGTACAGTACAGGTCACTTTATTTGACAAATTAAAAGTGTGGGGTAACGCATCACTGTTTTACTTGGTCAAAACAATCATACTAAAAATACATTTGAGTATGTTGAAAGTTATGCTACTCTGTGTGTTCGCTCGGTGGCTGGTATGAGACTTGTTGCACATTGCAGTAAGCTAGATCGATATTAGAATGTCATATTAAAGGGGTGGTATAATGCCCTTTTCACAAGATGTAAAATATATCTATGATGTCCCCAGAGTGTGTGTGTGAAGTTTTAGCGCAAAATACCCCACAGATATTTTTATATAGCAAGTTAAAGTTGTCACTTTTTGAGGGTTTGCAAAAACGCACCATTTTGTGCCTGGCCCTTTAAATGCAAATGAGCTGCTGCAGAGGGCAGGGTTTCAAGAGCTCGTGTCTGTTAGCAGCTGCTATTACCTCACGCAGACACACTAAAATGACAGAAACTGTTCTGCCTTTAATGTTAAACGGAGTCAGATAAGGATGGAGAGCAGTGCCGGCCCGAGCCTTTTGGGGGCCCTAAGCAGAATTTGATTTGGGGGCCCCCTCCCACCACGCAGTCACCTGTGCTTCACGATTATTGACACAATGTCACGCTATAATGTTACATTATAAATTAATACAATGAGGTTATTAATACAAAATAAATACTTAATAAAAAAATAGATACTTAAAAAAGTTTAAACTTTTTCTGTACTCTTTTACTAACTCTTGGAAACTTCTAAAAACAAACTGTCACAAAACATATTAAAAAAAATATTTGCAAAATATCCTCCAACGTTTTGCAACACTTTGCAGTTTGAATGATGTCTTGTATGAACATGACGGAGTATGTTTTTATGTTTCTACTGTTCGATCGCGCCCGCGACTCACACACACACACACACACAACATATTCCAGCTTTGTAATCTTCCACTGTGATGTTTCCAAGCACATTTTTGTGAAGAGGATGATTTTTTCCGTTGATATTGGAACGTGAGTGAAGTACAAAGCCTATGATAAAGAATAGTTTACCATCCAAATCCATCGCGAATGTTGAAACATTTTGATTCTGAGAGATACGTGAGCCCAACGCCGTTTACTTTCACTTTCGCTTTAAATTATTTCGTTTTGGCTTGTTTATAGTTATTTTTTTATTCTTGTTCTGTTCTGAATATCATTACATTTAAAGGATAAATCATTGATCAAATCAAATTTTTGTGACATGGCTTAACCTTACCGTGACTTTGCGCACAAATTGTCTATGCACGCGAGGTTATGCGCATGACTCAAAACACTGGCAGACACAGCAGCAGTTGTAGGCAGGTATATTGATCATGAAATCAGAATTTTCTTGTCTTGAATTATTAATCCTTTCATTCATTTATGTCACTTGTTTAAGTTAATTAATATGTAAAAAAAAAAAAAAAAAAATATATATATATTTCGATTGGGGGCCCCCTGGTGGCGAGGGGGCCCCAAGCAGCCGCTTAGTTCGCTTATGCCTCGGGCCGGCCCTGATGGAGAGACTCAAGAAGAAGTGACAACATGTAGAATGCAACAGGACGTCTCTGAATGGTTAGTTGATGAATTTATGTTGCTGATGTGGAGTTAACTATCTTCAATTAGGATATTCTGTCATGATAAATCTATAAATTGCTCATATATGAACTGTTGTGAGATGCACACAGAGTGACTTTCTATTGCATGTGAAAAGATGGATGCTAAAGTTTGAGCTGACTCACAAATGTACTCTTATACAACAACTTTTCCTCTTCTCAACATGGACTGCGTGTTCCCGGGGGCGGGGTTTATGTAAATTCTAGGGTTATGATGTCACTAACCCGAGAGGAATGTCGTGTAGTCCCAACCAGCCGTTTGTTGTAGTCCTTTTCTTTAAAAGCAAATATCTCCCTTTGCTTTGAACTTTGAGCGTTGTAACTTTGCAGATGTTGTTTATGCTCAAACAGCAACATTACACACTAACTAAAGTTAGAAAAGTGAAATCACACTCAACCACCCCTTTAATAAAAGCTGGATGATTTGTGTTGCTAAATGGCATGCAGTTAATTTTAAAGTATGGTGGAGAAAATGGTGTATTACTGATACAAATAAAGCTATTTCTGATTATGCTACAGTATGTTAGCCACTTGACAAAATAGTGTTGTCTCTGAGGCATAGTACAAACATGTTACTCATGGTGTATGAAGAAAACAAGAGATTCAAACTAACCCGATAAAGGTATCCAAACAAGCTCACCTGTCTAATAAAACACAAGATATATTAAAGTGTTTTTGGTGTTTCCATGATTTCTACGGAAGTAAAATTGGAAATTCAGGATTGGGCGAATATGACACAGTGTCGGTTCTAGCCCTGGTGAAAAAAAAGTATATACTTGCAGTCAGACTATTTATCAGTATACTTCAAGTGTGTTAATGATTAGTTAACTTGATGTGTGCTATTTTGAAACAACCAATTTTGTACTAAGTATATTTTAGTAGTAATTAAATTGTAGTAAAGCATAACTTTAAGTGTATTTAGTGTACTTTTGTGTACTAAATTGGAACCACTTTAAGTATACTTAGTATACTTGTAGGGACTTATTACATGCTTATAGTGATATTAAAGTGTATTTTATTTGTGTTACAAGTACATTACAAATTCATTATGAGTGTCTTCGAAACATACAAGCAATATACTATTAAAGGAGAACTCCGGTCAATTTTAACATTGAGCTCATTTTTTTGTGAATTTGGAGTGCTGTCAGTACAGAGAACAACGACAAAAATTGGTGTTGCCTACACCGTGTTATCCTGTTTTAAAAATTTGCACCCTGTTGACTTCAATGGGGCAAGTTTTAAACCTGCTTTTAGCCTCTTAACATCCTTGATGTGTCATTACAAGTGCCCAGCCTTGTGAGTGATTCCTTTAGAGTTAACACGGGTGAATCTGACTGCAGTAGATGTGAAAGATATGAATAAAAATTAAGTTAATTCAGCCAGCGCACATACCTGTATTTTCTTCCTGTTTTCGGTCGAAGTCCACAGTAGTCGATTGTCGAGTTCACGCGCATCAAGGATGTTAAGAGGCTAAAAGCAGGTTTAAAACTTGCCCCATTGAAGTCAACAGGGTGCAAATTTTAAAAAGAGGATAACACGGTGTAGGCAACACCGATTTTTGTCGTTGTTCTCTGTACTGACAGCACTCCAAATTTACAAAAAAATGAGCTCAATGTTAAAATTGACCGGAGTTCTCCTTTAAGCTATTTTCAAAATATTTTAATATATTAAATTGTGCTAAAATGGAACCACTTCAAGTACATCGTATTTCAAGTGTATACAAATGCATTTATTTACAGTACATTAAAAAAGTACAGCAGCATATATAATCTCTTGAACAAAATACATAATAACAAAGATCAGTGAAATGCTATGGCAGAGCTATATTTATCATTTTTTTGTAGAACATTTCAGTTATACCTGTATTACTGAAAAGTACACTATGAATATTACAACACTAAATAAATGAGCATCACAATGCAATTTTCAAAATAAATAAATAAATAAAGTTACAGAAAAACAATGTGCAGAAGTGAATAATGCATTATGTACAAACTTAGGCCTACAAATGGCTGAACCAAAGAAACAGAAGAGTTTGAATGTTACATCTCCATCTTCAAGTGGACGATCACTTCTTTGAGTACGACTCATTTTCTGCAACTGAGGTCTTGTAGTTCAGACACTGTAGTATTTGAAGACTGCTTTATCACAGGATCTGTGAAAGGGAAGAAGAATGTATATAAAATTTACCAATGATTAACATTTTTGTATCCCTGTTTGAATACATGTATAATAATTTGCATAGAATGCATTAGAATTCCATTGACTTCTCAGTTTACCTTTAAAAGCTTTGGCTATATCCTCATCAAGCTGGACATGAGTGTCCATTTTTATCCTCTTGTCTGTCGTCACTATACAGCACTCTATGGGCCCTATATTGCACCCAGCGCAATTGACTTTGTACACCGACGCATGTATCATTCCTATTTTGCACCCGCGCACAGAGGACTTTTCCCTCCACAGACGCACGTCGGTAAATTAGGAAATTAATTTGCGCTCCCGGGGGGGCGGTTCAGCGCAAAGAGGAGGCGTGTTCCGGTGCAAACATTCCCTGGTGCTATTTTGCAGGTTTAGAAAACCATTCCGCCACTGACCAGGAAAAATGCGTTGCGCATGTTATTCATATGCTATTTTAAGGGCGCATGCTTGGCGTATGTAGCGTGTGCACAACGTGCATGCACTTTGCTTATCTCATTTAGCCTACACACTGACGCAGCAGTTCTCATTTTTAGAAAACCATACATTATTACAAGGAACAATATTAACACAACGAGGGAAATCATTGTTGTGTCCATGAAGATGTGAAAAAATAGGCATAAATCTAGTTTACACATTTACCCAAATTATTATACGCCTGTTTAACCGAAGCTAATTTGGGTGGATTTCTCCCATCCCCATACAATGTTACTTCTCTGTCTTTTACGACCCTGACGACAACGTCGGTCTCCTCGGCTGTGAACCGCTCCTGGCGTGCGCCTGGCAAATCCGGCGTTATAATAGCAACACGCCATGGAACAAGCACGCCTGCTCTTAAAGGGAATGTGAGATGTCGCTCTGATTGGTTTATTTCACGTTACGCCCAAACCACACCTATGAATAATGAAGCTACTTCAGACCAACCCATTTTAGATTTGCGTCGGGCGCAAGAGTAATTTATACCGCCGGTATAATAGCAACAGCGCCCAAGACCCGCCCACAAAGTTACTTGCGTTTCGCGCTTGATACTTGCGTTTCAGATCATTAAAATAGGGCCCTATGAGTTACATTGAACATGAGATTAGAAGAAGCCCAACACAACTTACAGTGAGCAAAATTCAATCAAAAAGTCACTGATATAGTTATTTGCAGCAATAAAGCAACCTGTGAGTATTAGAGGGTATGTTGTATATTGATAATTGTGGTTTATTTAAACCTAGGGTATTTCCAATGAATGTGTCTATTGTGGTCATGCTAACATGCACTCTCTTCACCTCTGTTGCAAACATTTAAGGAAATTAGAAGTTGTGCAAAATATTGTATGCCAGGACAACTAGGACAAGTGACTTGCAGCTTTACTAAAAAACAAAACAATTAAATACACAGATTTTTACATGACTCAAATGCAGCACAAATTAAACACCTGAAATGGACACATTGCTAACATTTTCCTAACTGTCAATCACCTTTCAATAGGCTAGATTCAAAAATCTCTATAACAGAGGTGATATGAGATTTAACTATAGCCTAGAAATCTAGACGCACCCTAGTTGCAGCAACATTTATTTTGCAGCCAGTGTGGTCTAGCAACTCTCCGTTGACTTTCGAGCTGGAAAAACGAAACTCAGGTCAGGCCAATCACATTGTGTATAGAGTAGGCGGGGCGGGCTTAACATAATGACCACGGTTCCCTGCTACTTGAAAACAAAGAATGGCTGCTGCTGCTGGCGAACAGCGGACTCTGGAGGACTTGGAGTTAAGCTTTTCTTTGAGAAAAGAGCAAAGAACGGCACTTATGTTTTTTTTTAGTTATTTAAAAAAAAGGAAGATGTGTTCGGAGTTTTGCCGACTGGATACGGCAAAAGTTTAATATACCAACTAGCCTTCTTCGTTGCTTTGATTGGTTGTAGCGCTGTCCTATTGCGTGCAGAGGGATTTTGAGAGACAACCGTTTATCCCGCCCCTTGGATTGAGCCGTGCCAATAGTGAGTTGCCAGACCTAACATCTTGATGTAGGTCTGGCTTGCCAGGTTATACTTACTACCCTCTTCTTCGCTTGTCTCTGCACTCAGATTTCAGTTTTTCTTCTATAGCAGCTGGTCTGGAAAAAGCAAATATTAATAGGATTTTTTTTTTTTTTTTTGCAGATGCATTGGACAATGTTTTATAGTTGTTTTAAGACAGACAAATGTCTCCACATAGATTTTAAACAAATTTATCAAAGACTTAAGACTATATACCCAGTGCTGAAGTTGCTAAAAATCAGTGTCAGCATCATGTTACAGCGGTTAACGTCAGTAGGTTATTCCACCACGTGTTAGTCATATTAGCAAATGCATTACCAAAATATTAAAATGATAAATACATAAATATTTAAAATATATTGCAGTAGGCCTAAGTGTTTATAAAGTACATATATTTTAATATATGTTTTATTGTATTTTAAACACAATAAAAGCTTAATCATTATTGTAATGAATCGTCAGTCATAGAGATCCATTTGCAGCTTTTAATTAACATACTATTAATAAACTGCACTTCTACAGCATTGTTAATATTAATTTGAATTTTAATATTTAGGCTACTAATAGCCTACATTATTGAAATCAAAAGTTGTATGGGGGTTCCCATCTAAGATTATCTCGTCCCGGGCCCAGGCAAGACTGTCAGCTGGCCTGGCCGCAGATATTAATTTTGTTTTGTCTGCATATGTTTTTTTCAATCTCAAAGTGACAGCACCCATCGACCCTAGCTACATCTTGAATGGCCCTTTAATTGCACTTGCAATTGATAAATTAGGTTGTTTTTTTTGTTTTTTGTTTTTTTGCTAAATAGACTTCAACAGACACCACAATCTGAGTAGTAGTACATAGACAGAATTACTAATACAAAAGTATTTACAGGACCCCGATATAGATCAACGAAGGAGTGTGCTGAGTGTTAAATTCAGCACAATAGACAGTCTGTATCCTTTTTGAAGCCAGACGCTGACTGTTGGGGAGTGAGGGGGTTATATATTGTCCTTAATTGCAGCGGTGATTGGTGAAAGTTGACAGTGATCAGAATTCGGAGGAGTGTGATTGCTGCTCGTGAGAGCTTGGCGTGGGTCTTACCCCAGTATCAGAGGAAGCCAAACAAATAAAATAATTATTAACTCAAACACAGTAACTATTTAAATGACATTTAATTTTATACATGTGTTTGAATGTGAAACATCCTTTCCTTTTATTGGTCATTTTAAGTATGACTACTGTCTCCCTCAAGTTCTAAAAGGCAGACAAATTTGGGGCAGCAATTTATCATGCAGTGTTGCTCATTTTGCTGTTTATTACAAATACATGCTGCCTTGATTATTGTTTTTAGCTATTTTGCATTATTCTGTAAGGTCAGATGTATAAAATACCACGGCTCTCTGACCTCCCCCTAACATCTGTCCATATAAATAAGTTATAATAAATTATATAATATAATACACTGCTCAAAAAAATTAAAGGAACACTTTGAAAACACATCAGATCTCAATGGGGAAAAATGTCATGCTGGATATCTATACTAATATGGACTGGGTAATGTGTTATGAACGAAAGGATGCCACATCGTTTGATGGAAATGAAAATGATCAACCTACAGAGGATTGAATTCAAAGACACCCCGGAAATCTAAGTGAAAAAATTATGTAGCAGGCTTGTCAATTTTGCTGAAATTTCATTGCAGCAACTCAAAATGGTACTCAGTAGTTTGTATGGCCCCCACGTGCTTGTATGCATGCCTGACAACGTCGGGGCATACTCCTAATGAGACGACGGATGGTGTCCTGGGGTATTTCCTCCCAGATCTGGACCAGCGCATCACTGAGCTCCTGGACAGTCTGAGGTGCAACCAGGTGATGTCAGATGGACCGAAACACAATGTCCCAGAGGTGTTCTATTTGATGTAGGTCAGGTGAGCGTGGTGGCCCTTCAATGGTATCATTCCTTCATCCTCCAGGAACTGCCTGCATGCTCTCGCCACATGAGGCCGGGCATTGTTGTGCACCAGGAGGAACCCAGGACCCACTGCACCAGCATAGGGTCTGACAATGGATCCAAGTATTTCATACCTAATGGCAGTCAGGGTGCCATTGTCTAGCCTGCAGAGGTCTATGCATCCCTCCATGGATATGCCTCCCCAGACCATCACTGACCCACCACCAAACCGGTCATGCTGAACGATGTTACAGGCAGCATAACATTCTCCACGGCTTCTCCAGACCCTTTCCTGTCTGTCACGTGCTCAGGGTGAACCTGCTCTCATTTGTGAAAACCTTCTGTTCAATGGGAAATGCCAATCGAGCTCCCTGGTGCTGGGCAGTGAGCACGGGGCCCACTAGAGGACGTCGGGCCCTCAGGCCACCCTCATGAAGTCTGTTTCTGATTGTTTGGTCAGAGACATTCACACCAGTGGCCTGCTGGAGGTCATTTTGTAGGGCTCTGGCAGTGCTCATCATGTTCCTCCTCGCACAAAGGAGCAGATACCGGTCCTGCTGATGGGTTAAGGACCTTCTACGGCCCTGTCCAGCTCTCCTAGAGTAGCTGTCTGTCTTCCTGGAATCTCCTCCATGCTCTTGAGACTGTGCTGGGAGACACAGCAAACCTTCTGGCAATGGCACGTATTGATGAGCCATCCTGAAGGAGCTGGGCTGCCTGCGCAACCTCTGTAGGGTCCAGGTATCGCCTCATGCTACCAGTAGTGACACTGACCCTAGCCAAATGCAAAACTGGTGAAAAACAGTCCGAAAAGATGAGTAGGGAAAAAAAATTCAGTGGCCTCCACCTGTAAAACCATTCCTGTTTTGGGAGTTGTCTCACTGTTGCCCATCTAGTGGACCTGCTGTTAATGTCATTAACACTAAAGCAGCTGAAACTGATTACCAACCCCCTCTGTTACTTAACTGACCAGATCAATATCCCAGGAGTTTAACTGACTTGATGATATTCTCTGATTAAAAAGTGTTCCCTTTATTTTTTTGAGCAGTGTATTTTTTGTTGTTGCTCTTTCTACCCAAAAGAATTGCACATTCACATAGCATTTGAGCAGCGCTAGAAAAAAACTGCAGAAAAGCTACCCTAGCATGACCTTTCTTCCCCTAGCAAACGTGTGGGTACTGTAATGACATTATATAACTGCATAATGCTGAAATGTAGTTAAACTGCTGTTGACTCAGACAGAGTGATGAAACTACACACCAAGCACCCTGCTGTTAGACTGTATGAATATTTGGTGGGCAGTTAGCACTGCATAAAGCGCTGCAATCCTTTTTTATTTGGCACAGTTTCTGACAGGCCTGCTGGCAACTATGGAAGCTTGTTTCCGCCACAGAAAAAAATAAATAAAAAAATATTGCGACTTTTTATCTCACAATTCTGACTTTTTTTCTCAGAATTGCGAGATTTGAAGTCAGAATTGTGAGATATAAAGTCGCAATTCTGAGAAATAAAGTCGCAATTGCGAGATATAAAGTCAGAATTCGGAGAAAAAAGTCGCAATTGCGAGATATAAAGTCGCAATTCTGAGAAATAAAGTCGCAATTGCGAGATATAAAGTCAGAATTCTGAGATATAAAGTCAGAATTGCGAGATATAAAGTCCGAATTCTGAGAAAAAAAAAGTCAGAATTGCGAGATATAAAGTCAGAATTCTGAGAAAAAAAAAGTCAGAATTGCGAGATATAAAGTCAGAATTCGGAGAAAAAAAGTCAGAATTGTGAGATATAAAGTCGCAATTCTGAGAAATAAAGTCGCAATTGCGAAATATAAAGTCAGAATTCGGAGATATAAAGTCAGAATTGTGAGATATAAAGTCAGAATTGCGAGATATAAAGTCAGAATTGTGAGATATAAAGTCAGAATTCTGAGATATAAAGTCGCAATTCTGAGAGATAAAGTCGCAATTGCGACATATAAAGTCAGAATTGTGAGATATAAAGTCAGAATTCTGAGAAAAAAGTCGCAATTCTGACTTTTTTTCGCGCAATTGATATCAACTTTGACCTTCTCGCACCATAGGAAGCCACGAGCATAGAGGCCACGAGATACCACACAAGAGTCTCTTCCTTTCCATCGTCAACAACAGAGCTTTGCGGGACATTTTCCGGCGACAAGGTTCGATCATATTTATTCTTTGGCATGCTAATCATTTACCAGTGTTGTGTGTAAGTGTAACGCGTTACAAAGTAACGCGTTACAGTAACGTAACTACTTTTTTGGGTAAAAAGTAGTGTAACGCGTTACTACTAAAAATTTGGTAACGAAACGTAGTTCCTTTTTCAATTCGGCGCAACGTTACTTTTCCCATGGATATATTTGACAGCGACACTGCCTCAGCTGCGCGCTTGAGAGAAGAGAACTGTTGAGAACTGAAGAAAACGATTTAGTTTCATATTTATGTTTAAATTAAATTAAATAAAAAAATTGCGCAATATATCGGGAGACAAATGGAGTGTGGAGACATGATTTTGACCACTTTATTAAGTTTGTTTTTGTAGAAAACCTGTATTTAAAGTGAATTTCGTTTTGTTGTATCTTAATTTTAATCAATGTTTTATCAACCAGTTGGCTGAATTAAATAAGAAGTAAATTAAAGAAAACTATTTAGTTTCATATTTATGTTTAAATAAAATAAATAAATAAATAATTTAATCTATGTTGATTATATGAAAAGTGAAAAGCGTGAGTAAGATCATAATTTTGTGCAATATATCGGGAGATAAATGGAGTGGGCAGACATGATTTAGACCACTTTATTAAGTTTGTTTTTGTAGAAAGACTTTCTTTAAAACGAATTTCGTTTTGTATTAATTGTATCTTAATTTTAATCAATGTTTTACCAACCAATTAATTGCCTGATTTTAATAAATAAGTAAATATGGCATGCAAAATAATCATGACGGCACCAGCGCGTGAACTGGAGCTCCTCTCCATACTGTAAATGAACCGAAACTCATAAGCTACTTGTCTCACAGACCTGAGAAATATATAGAAAGCTTGAATATGTGTACTTTTAAACAACAAAAAAAAAAAAATTCTCTCAAAATCTCTTTTTTTTCTCCTACTCCCTTGATAGAGTGAGTCGTATGTCTGAAAACTAAGCTTATGTCTTCTATATCATTTTGTCCTATGTTATCAAGACGCGATTCGCACCGGTGTTAGAGAGCAGGGAAGCTTTATTGGCTGTTGCCGAAATTTAAAGTTCGGTGGATAGGGGAAGCGGAGCGGAGAGAAGTGGCGCGAGCACGCGGCTCATCGCGGAGTGTCGCACTCTACCCCATGATGCAGAGCCGGCTGAGAATTAAAAGTTGCCGCACACAGCAGCGCCAATGAGAAGGACTTTTTTTCTTTTGAAATTGATACTATTTTTTATAATAAAGAGCACAAAATAATTACCTGTTAGCCTATGTCCTCCATTGTATAACTTTATGTCTACATATTTAGGAACAGATATTGGGTTCTGCCCAAAGTCAAGCAACATAAAAGTAACGTAAAAGTAACGAGTAACGTAAAAAGTTACTTTCCAAACGGGGTAACTAAGTAAAGTAACGGATTACTTTTTTTAAAAGTAACGAGTAACGAGCAAACACTACTTTTTAAAAGTAACTTCCCTAACACTGTCATTTACCATACGATCAGCATGTGTTAATAAAATACGTTGGGCAAGTATAAAATATTAGTTTTGGTAACGTGCGCGTGCTAAGGTTGTCTATTACGTAGCCTAATCTTCTTGCATGTTAAGTGTTGATTTTATGTTTATAAAGAGTGATTTAATATAATATCCAGTCCAGTAGTTTACTGTCACTGAACCAAAACTGTTTTGCATCAGGACAGGAGCTTGCTTTGTTATGCACAACACATATTGACCATAACGACACAGATATTTGGTTTTATGGCTTACATACTATAGACTTAATATTGGCCTACCAGCCTCAGTTTGATCTCGTTATTAATTTCTATTTAACTATCATTATTACAGGATGGACGAATTTATCTTTTTTCTGAGGAAGAGGAACATTCCAGAAACCACCATAAAAAGGCTGGAGGAGGACAAGGTAATATTGAACAAATGAATTAACCCACTGAAAAATTAAAGGAATAGTTCACCCAAAAATGAAAATTGTCATTACTTGGAGGAAGTGACCATTTTAAGCCCACATACCATTTAGGCCTACTTACAAATTTATTTCTTACTGAGATTATTTAATGTTTATTTTATAAAATGTGTAAGGCTGGAAACTTGCGCTGCTATTTTTGAACCAATAATTGGAAAAAAATGCAGTTGAATGATGACGTGTATACTTCAAATATTTATCTGACTCCAATATAATTAATCTGACTCCATTAAAGTTGTTGTTACTCTTTAACCTCGTATTTCTGTAAAGGTCTTTCTTAGATCTGATAGGAAAACATAGGATTTAAGCTGAACGTTTGGATAACGAAAGATATAATCACTTTAGCTTTCAACATAATCTGTGATGAAAGGAAAGATTCTCCTCAATGAATGTTTAACCAATAGTACTTAGATTGTACATTAGGATACTTTAATATCTCTATTAAGTTCACCACCATTCATTTCAGTTTATACGCTGTCAGATGAGACCCAACATGGCATAGTTACATATTAGAACACACTAATAATAAACAGTATGTAGGTGAAAGCATATACAGTACTGTATGTCCTGTGAAACAAATGGTACAGACGTGTCATTGAGTTGCAAATGACTCTCTCTCCCGACAGAACCATCCTGTGCCTGGAGTGTCCCAACAGTCCTCAATCAGCATATTGATGAAATCCCTTGCACTAGATAGGCATTAGCATACTGTGATGATGAAGGCCATTGTGCCAAATTTAATTCACATTTTTGAAGTACTAGGACAGTAAAGAGTTCTGCCCATATTTGCTCAGCCCTACAATGTGTAGAATATTACATTAAAACAAACATGTGGGCTTATCTAGAACATAAGTGGGCTCAAATTATATATATATATATATATATATATATATATATATATATATATATATATATATATATATATATATACCTTAAATAAACCTAATATGGAATGTAAAAAAGCTATTTATTTTGTCAGTCAATGACAAACCATAAGTGTTTCAAATTAGAAATTAATATTTAATATTAAAAGGGTCATGAAATGGAAAATCAAAATGTTATTTACACCTATAAGAGGATACTATTCAATAAAAACATTCTGCAAGTTTTATACCATCAAAGCTAACTTCTCAGTTTAAAATATGAGTTTGTGTTTTCCACCCTTTTGAAGTGCTAGGATAGAATAGTAATTGAAATAGCTCCATTTGAGATGTCACAATTTCCCTCTGTGTGCCCCTTAAAGGGTTAGTTTACCCAAAAATGAAAATTATGTCAGTAATTACTCACCCTCATGTTGTTCCAACCCCGTAAGACTTCTGTTCATCTTCAGAAAACAAATTAAGATATTTTTGATGAAATCTGAGAGCTGTCTCTCTCCTCCATGAGGCTTCTATGGGATTGATATCTGCCATCCCAGAAAAGTTAGTAAAGACATTGTTAAAATAGTCCAAGTGACTACAGTGGCTCAACCTTCAGTTTATAAAGCGACGAGAATACTTTTTGTGTGCAAAAACAAACAAAAATAACGACTTTATTCAAATATTCATTTTCTTCTGTGTGGGCCTCTGAGTGAGTTCACATAGTGTAACAGCGCAGCGCTTTTGGGTTCATAATCATCATTATTATTATAATTAATTAAAATAATATGATTGTAAATACCAGTTTGCTATCAAGCAGCATAACTTACTGTTTTTGTACAGCTAAAATAACTGGAAGTGGACAACTCAACACATTAAAGTTACTAAAGGCAGAGCTGTTCTTACATTAAAAATAATGTGGATACTACTGTGGGGAAGTTAATCTATGTAAAAGCACTGAAATTAAATGTAAAAATGCTAAAACAAAGCTATGTTTTTTTTTTGTTCTACTGATACTAACAAGCCCTATAGCATGTTCTGCTCAAAAAGGCTTGAATGCTCAATTGTGTGTGAGGCATAATGACTGACAAAAAAAATGAAAATAACCATTGCCTTTTATAACTGATTTTTTGGAAAACAACTGCTCAGACTGAAATCTTTTTTTTTTTTTTGAGTAAATGATAAAATGTTCCCTTTGTGCGAACAATTTCTTGAAGGCAGGTATATGATTAGTAGGATTAACCCAGACCTAGATGCTTGTATGAATTGTATCAACTTTGTTGTTTATGTATTGCATAATACTCAAAAATGTGTTTATTTGCAGATTGATGTCAGCGTCCTACTGCTAATGACTGATGACCAGATGAGAAGCTATTTTCCTTCATATGGAGACAGACTGGCAGTTTTGGGATTTTGTAGGAGGCAAGAAACTGAGCCAACTTGCAGGAAGTCAAAGCTGTTTGAGCGCCTAAAATCAAAACTGAGCAAAAGACCAAAAACAAACAATTCACAAACTGAAAACCAAACAACTAGAACAAACATTTCTCAGCGTGAGCGTACTGCAAGAAAAGTTGAGTTTGGGTGGATGCACTATGATGGACAGGGCTTTGTTCAAATGAGAGCTAAAAAAGGAGGGGGAACAAGGAAGTTGAGTGTGCCAAAAGACTGGAAAAGGAAAGAACTGATAGAGGAGGCAATTCGTTTGTTTTTCCCAAATGAAAAAAATTCTCATTGCAGTGTTTCTGAGTTTGAATTGGATCTAACAAATTATCAGGAAGTGTCACTAGATGAAGAAACTACAGTGGGGGAAATGTATAATACATCCAAACTCACAATGATGAGGTTCTACCTCACAACAAAAAAGATCATTAGGGAAGAGGAAACAGAAAGTGGAGTGGACATGTCAGATTCAGACACAATAGATGACTTGCACAGAAATAACCAGGATCAAAGTCTTCCCACTTCTTCCAGGAGAGTGAATGACTTATTTCAAGCTTCAGACACAGATGTAATTTTTGTGGAAAGTACATCCAACAATGACGTGTCTCCCTTACATTCCACAGAGGATCAGAATGATGCAGATGATCTGAATGTCCCTTTTCAAAGTTCATCAATGACCTCACCAGATTATTTGGATGCAAGCGATGTAGTGACATTTTTAACCGGAGACATCACTGGAATAGATGAACAAACCTTAGATGACACTTTGCCTCTGAGCCCAGAACCAGTAGTTCCTCACAAAAGAATTCTTGTTGTTCATCGCGGACAGATATTTTCTGAACTTATTGCACATTTCTGTGATGAAACCCTTGCACACACACAGAGTGATGTAGAAGTGAAGTTGCTCCTCCCAAATGGACAGTTTGAGATGGGCCATGACGTCGGTGGAGTGTTCAGGGATTGCCTATCAGAATTTTGGCAGGAATTTTATGATCAATGCACACTGGGGAACAATTTTAAAGTTCCTTTTCTTCGGCATGATTTTGGGAAAGAAAAGTGGGAAAGTGTTGCCCGAATAATTCTATTTGGCTGGAAGAAAGAGAAGTATCTCCCAATAAAACTTGCACCTGTCATCTTGGAGCAAGCAATACAAGGATCTGTCAAAAGTGATCTGATTGACAACTTTTTGAAGTACTGTATGTCTCAGAAAATGAGTGTGCTGTGTTAGAAAGCTGCAGAACCGACTTCAGTAGTGCAGACCAGGAGGAATTGATCGAGATCTTAGACAACTACAATTGTCGGAGAATTCCAACAGAAGAAAACTTCATGCAAATTTTGAAAGAACTGGCACACAAGACTCTCATTCAAGAGCCTGCTTATGTTCTTGAACAGTGGATGAGCATACTTGGACCTCTGAGCAAGGACCTTCAGGAAGTTGAACATGTGTATTGTGCACTACAACCAACAGTGAGGAAAATTGTGCGATCTCTTAAATTCCCTGAAGAAATGAATGCACACCAAAAGGACATTTCAAAGCATTTGACAGCTTACTTGCGGGAGTGTGATGCAAAACGACAGTCTCTGTTTCTGAGATTCTGTACAGGATCAGATTTGTTTATAGACAAAACTATAACAGTTGATTTCACAGACCTTAAAGGGTTTGAGAGAAGACCAGTGTCACACACTTGTGGCTGTTTCCTGAGGCTTTCAGTACACTATGACAACTACCCAGATTTTCGATCTGAAATGAACAAAATTCTTGAAAGCAATGTCTGGGTAATGGACATAATTTAGTTGCAGTGGTACATGAACTGGGAGAAACTATTTGTGGCCAGCTCATATAAATGTTATTCTTCATACACTGACATTTGTTTTACACATGTATGCAAAGAGTAAAACATTCACTTTAATTTGAATGTTATTTAATACAGGTTACACTTAGTTATTACAGGTTATGTTGAACAAACTATTTTTTCTGAAGATTTATTTTGTTAACTTTCAATAGTGAAAAAATGTCATTATTTAGTTGCAGCCTACTGTTTGCTTTAAATTGTACAAGTTGTTCATGTCAACTCTTCAGTCAGATAGATGGCTTTGAACTGTTAAAATTAGTGAATGGTTCATTCTTCATACATTTACAGTACAGGTGAAACTCGAAAAATTTGAATATTGTGCAAAAGTTAATTTATTTCAGTAATTCAACTTAAAAGGTGAAACTAATATATTATATAGACTCATTACATGCAAAGTGACATATTTCAAGCCTTTATTTGTTATAATTTTGATGATTATGGCTTACAGCTATGAAAACCTTTTCACTATATTCTCATTTTGAATTTGGGGTTTTCATAAGCTGTAAGTTATGATCATCGAAATTATAACAAATAAAGGCTTGAAATATGTCACTTTGCATGTAATGAGTCTATATAATATATTAGTTTCACCTTTTAAGTTGAATTACAGAAATAAATGAACTTTTGCATGATATTCTAATTTTTCGAGATACACCTGTACTTTACATTTATTTTACTCGTATACATAAAGTAAAACATTTACTTTAATTTGTTTACTTATAGTAGTTGTTGCTGGTTATGTTGAAATTCAAACAAATGTATTTATTATGGTTTTAGATCATTTATTTTATATTTTGTTAATGAATTTCAATAGTGATAGATATCACATTGTTTAGATGCAACCTACTGTTTACATAAAATTGTACATGTTGCCTCTTCAGTCAGATACTGTAGATGGCTTTGAACAGTTATGTGTTCTTAATTTAACTTTGTGCTTGTATACAAATGGGTGTCGCATTATTGTGAACCTTTAGTTCATGCTATAGGTTAAACATTTGAACAGTTTTATGAAATTGTTTTATAGAAATCGTTTTACTGTGGTTTGTATAATTCTTACTTGTACCACATGTTATGTTTGGTTAACCACTATGCATAAAATACCAACACAACCTGCATACATGGTGCCAATGTTATTTTGTGCATTAAAGATGGAGTGAGTTCCACAAGCCAATAAATAATGCACATCAAAGTTTGAAAGTCTGACTGTCTTTTTTAAAGAATATTCAAATTCTGAACTTTAGAAACATTTCAGTTGTAGCTCTCTATAGAGGCACACAGAAACTGACAGCCAATGTACAGCTGTTCCCAATGTACAATTATTACAACCATTTAGGTCCATCATGAGTGTTAAATGATTTATAGGAGTACATACAGCACTGCCATTCTGAGAACAAAGTTTAAGGTTTTGTTTGGAGCAACGTACCACAAGGTTACCTAGTTAATAATCTAAATACCATAAGAAATTCAATTCCAATTAAAATTTATTTCAGGGATAACACAAATAACATCAATTTACCTGTAAACCCATTTTTGTTCATATTTTCAATCACCTGCCCTTTTAAAGTCTTCAAAGTCAAGGTTAAACAGAGGAGAAATCCATAAATTTTGAACAGTTTCAAGCCATAAATACATTCGTTTTGAGGTTCAAAACATTGTCTTGTACATCTTAAAAGGCTTGCTGTGCTTCATTTGCATTCAAGTTATGCCTTGAAGTATTGACAGTATAATGTATCGCAAACACGTGCAAAATCATGTAAAGAATGTACATTACTGAAAAACGTAAAAAATCAAAAAAGGCAAACTTTTTACAATTGTTACACATTTTTTTAAGTGTTTTAATTACATCTAGATGCCTCTTATTCTGATGGTTGTGCTTTTGCCATGTTATAACTCTGAAAATAAGCAGAAAACAAGATCTCAATTTGACAGCATGCTGGCAGCACCAGTCAAGCCGTCAATACTTTCTGTTGCCTCATGAATGGTTGTGACCTGTAATAAAATGGGGAAAAAAATAATTACATTAACTTTTAAGGGACAACTTTAAATATCACTCTTGAGTGTCAGTGTAACAACATCATTTAAGACAAATGCAAAAGGAATAAGAGAAAGATTATTAAATCGTCTCGGTTACGTGAAACTCCTTTTCTCGAGAATATTGAAGCAAAAATTATCCTTATAATTTTCCTTTAATGTAAAATGCAGTGCTGCACCAAGCAGTGTTGCCAACTATTTTCACAGGAAATTAGCTAACGCCTTCCCTAAATGTTGCTAGATGACGTCATACGTCAATTAGCATATATTAATGACGTGATCGCTTTGTACTGAGCCTGCCTAATGTGTTTTCCCTCTAAATGAATGCTCACATACTGTATTTAATATAATATAATATAATATAATATAATATAATATAATATAATATAATATAATATAATATAGCCGAATGTCAAATAGAGCTGTTCTCATTTCCTATCTTTTTTTTTTTTTTTTTTTGACAAGAACGAGTAGCTATGATATAGTGAATGACAACATTTTTTTATAGGCCTATGTGGAAAATTATCTGAATTGAGAGAGTTCGGGAACCGGATGAACTAAAGCTCTGTGATAGTGAGTATTACAAGTATTAAGCACAAGAAAAGAAAGGAAATTAAAATGGTTAAACTAAATTCTTTAAATATAAAACAAAAGAAAAGCAGATAAGTCCGTGGAAAAACACTACTCATTCACGTCTGTCTGTCAACAGCCGTGCGCTCAACAGATAAACGTGCTGCTGCTCCTCTCAGCCATTCACTGAACAAGGTAGACACAGCTAGAGAGAGTGACGACGGGGAGAAAGCAAGACCTCGTGCTCGCAGGACAGTATTGGCAACATTTGAAGGTTACAGAGGTTTGTCCAAAAAGTCGGTAGATTAGTCGCTAGTCGCTTTTTTGAAAAAAATTTGCTAAGGGGGTCTGAAAAGTCGCAAAAAATTGCGAAAAAGTCGCTAAGTTGGCCACACTGGCAGCAAGCAGACCTAAGTGAGACGGCTCGCGCGCTTATTGGCTGCTCTGCGGCAACTACTGCAACCTGTGGAGAGGCGGCAGAGACGTAAGAGCCAATGAGGGCGCTTGGCGCTCATTCTGCATCACAGCCCGCCAGGAGGGGAGTGGCTTATAGCTATAAAAGATCCGCTTTCCATAGGTTCCCCGGTTTTCATTGACTAAATCGATCCCAGATCAGAGCATACTGCATGGCAGCTTACGCAATACTCGTTCCCTTTCGAGAGTACTCTAGTATTGCGTAAGCTGGCTTACGCTACGGGTCGGGAACCCAATGTAAGGCACAGTGCATGCTCAATTATCTTCCACCAATATCCCAGGGTACGTGCCCAGGGCTTATAGGAAGAGAAGTAATAATAATTATAATACCCCAGGCTAACATGTTAGTGAATACAGGAATATGTAGGGAAGGACCAGTAGGGCCAACTCATGAATGTGCAATATATATGAAAGAAAGTATATATGCTTAACAAAGTAAAAAACAGCTGAGCCAGACGAAGTCGGGCACAGTAGCTGTAAAGAGGTGTCTTACATCGATAACACTCTAGCTTGTAAAGCGGGAACTTCCGGGTTATAGAACCTGATAAAAGTAGACGGAGAGGCCCAGCCTGCTGCCGCACAAATGTCCTGAAGTGAAATCCCACTGGACCAAGCCCAGGACGAGGCCATGCCTTTAGTAGAGTGCGCTCTGATGCGCAGAGGGCAGCGGAGACCCTTGGACTCATAAACCAGTGAGATAGCATCAACTATCCATCGTGAGAGACTTTGCTCTGTAGTGGTCAGACCTTTAGTGCGACCACCAAAGGATATAAAGACCTGTTCTGATTGTCTGAAAACGGCAGAAGGTTCCACTTAGACTTTCAGGGCCATGACAGGGAAAACTTGACAGGGAAAACCCAAACTCAAGACAGGAAGCGCTTACTGAGAGCGTGTGCAGGTCACCCACGCATTTGACTGAGGCCAGGGCCAGCAGAAAAGCGGTTTTAAGTGAGAGGTATTTTAGATCCACTGACTGCAGTGGTTCAAATGGATCACCTTTCATGGCCTCTAGGACCATGGAAAGGTCACAAATGGGAACTGATGGGGGTCGAGGGGGGTTTAACCTCCTAGCCCCTCTGAGGAAAAGCACGACTAGGTCGTCTTTTCCCAGCGACTGACCGGACACAGGGACATGAGATGCCGCTATGGCCGACACATATACCTTGAGCGTGGAGGGGGATCTACCCGTGTCCAAAAGCTCTTGGAGAAAAGAGAGCACCCCTGTTACTCCGCAACAGTGGGGGTCCAGGTTCCTACCCGAACACCAGCTGGAGAACACTGACCATTTCAAAGCGTACAGCCACCTGGTAGAGGGGGCTCTAGCCTCTGTAATAGTGTTTAACACTCCCTCCGGGAGGTTACTGGGTACCCGTTGAGGGGCCATACATGGAGGGCCCACAAGTCGGGACAAGGGTGCCAGAGCATCCCTTTGGCCTGTGAGAGGAGGTCCCTTCTCACTGGAATCTGTCCCTTCTCACTGGAGGTCCCTTCTCACTGGCGTCCCTGCTCTTCGTAAAATATATTGGGCAATGAGCATTGTCTTCTGAGGCGAAGAGGTCGACCTCTGCCCTGCCAAAGATGCTCCATATCGACTGAACCACCCGAGGGTGAAGGGACCAGTCCCCGGGGGGAACGTTACCCCTGGATAGCCTGTCTGGACCCAGGTTCAGGCTGCCAGGCACATGCGCTGCTATCAGCGAGCGCAGGTTGTGCTGAGCCCACACGAGAAGGCGCTTGGCCATAGTGTACAAGCTCCGAGATCTGAGACCACCCTGGTGGTTTATGTAGGACACCACTGACGTGTTGTGCGATCGGACTAAGACGTGGTGGCCCTTTATGTACGGGAGGAAAATTTCCAGGCACAGCTCAACCTTATGTGCAGGCGCTTCTCCGAGCCTGACCAAAGGCCAGAGGCTGGCCTGCCCTCGTGAAGGACACCCCAACCGAGGTTGGAAGCAACTTTTGAGACGATTTTTAGCTTTGAGACAGTCCCCATACTAACGCCTGACTGATACCAGTCAGCTGCTTTCCAAGGATCCAGGGCTTCGATACAACTGCGGGTTACCTTGATACGAAAGTGACCCGAAATCCATGCACGAGACGGAACTTGAGACTTCAACCAGTAATGGAGGGGGCGCATATGCAGCAGACCCAGCTGAAGTACTGGAGAAGCTGAGGCCATACGGCTTAAAATCCTCTGAAATGTTTTGAGAGGAGTGAAGTTGGCAGCCTTGAATGATGCCGCTAAGCGCTAGATGGAGAGCACGCGCTGTGACGTCAGCTGCGCTCTCATCGACACAGAGTCTATGTCTGTTCCCAGAAAGGAAATATTCTGGCTGGGGAACAGTGAACTCTTGGTCATGTTGATTCCGAGACCCAGACATTCTAAATGACTGTGTAGCCAGGTTTTGTGAGTCACCAGTTTTGCCTCCAACTGAGCTAAAATCAACCAATCGTCGAGATAGTTCAGTATTCGCATACCTCGTTGTCTTAAGGCAAACGTGCAAGGTTCTATAGACAGGCCGAACGGAAGGACAGTGTACTGATAAGCTTGACCCTCGAAGGCGAATCTCAAGAATAGCCTGAGACGGGGTGCTATCTGTATCTTAAAGTATGCGTCTTTCAGATCCACTGAGATAAACCAATCCCCCGGGTGAATTTGCACGAGGATTTGTTTGGTTGTCAGCATTTTGAACGCTTTTTGGAAACTGGAAAATAGCGACTGTAAAAACCCGCCTCGCTCTGTGTTGGAGGAACGGTTTCTAAAGCCCCTTTTCATTTCGCTATTTCGGCATGCAGTAAATGTGATACTTCGCTTTTCACCGTAGTTTCGACCACGGCGTGAGATCGAGTGCAGATTGCTCCGGGGCTCTCTGCGAACGGTGCTTTTTACGGCGCGGCCCGAGAGAGAGCAGTGGGGGAGTGGGATCCTCGCTGAAGGAAGCTAGTCAAGCCCACAGGGTCGACAAGACCATGACCTCGCATTCCGGGCAGCCGAATCACTGGCAGGAAACAGAGGATGTGAAGATCCCCACCGGCGATGGGGGCTCTGCACGAGCCGCAGTTGTCGCGGGGCATTTGGAACAACGCCCACAAAAAAAATTCTCTTTTACAGGAAGTGTGTGTGACGCGACGGCGAGCACACACACGGGCAGAAAGGATATAACACGCTGAAGGCGGCATAGGGGAAACCGGATGCCGGCGTGCAGTCAGTAGCTCGTCCCGCTAGGGCTGGGTACTGAGTTCGATACGTTTTAGGTACCGACCGAATTGCCTCGATACTATCGAGTATCGAAAAATGACTTCAGATTTTGATACCTAAGGGGTTAACGTCAGTGCTCAAACAAATACATATGAAATGCACAACGACACACCTAAAGTCGCTCACGCACATACACGCAAACTCTACACACACAAGACGCGCGGAACTCTCCGCGCACATACTCATATGAGACGCGTGCGCGCACACAAACTGTCCACACACATACTCATATGAGAGGTGCGCGCACACACAAACTCCACGCACATACTCATATGAGACGCGAGCACACACACACACACAAACTCGCGCACATACTCATATGAGACGGGAGCACACACACACAATACCCTAAAGATGTGGAAAAGTCAATCAAAAGTGTGCACAGCGCGCGATGCAGTATTTGCGGTAAAATAATTGCTGCAAAGACTGGTACCACGACAGATATTGTGAAGACCTTGACAGTGCAATGAGTAAACGAGCAGAAAGTTGCTCTGTCTTCGACTGGTAAATGAAGAGATACCTTGTTGATCACTCTGACAGTGTTTATATTGCAATAATAACCTACTGAATGTACACTGCCGTTCAAAAATGTTGGTAGGTCAGAATTTTTTTTCAGGAAGGATGCATTAAAGTGATCAAAAATGACCTTAAAACGTGTAATGTTACAAAAGATTTCTGTTTCAAATAAATGCTGTTATTTTGACATTTTTATTCATCCAAGAATCATGAAAAAATTTATCATAGTTTCCAAAATATTAAGCAGCAAACTATTTTCATATTTCTGAAGGATCATGTGACACTGAAGTAATGATTTTGAAAATTCAGCTTTGAATCACAGGAATAAATTACATTTTGAAATATATTCAAATAAGATTTTAAATTGTAATACTATTTCACAATGTTACAAGATTTACTGTAATTTTGATCAAACAAATTCAGCTTTGGTAAACTGTGTGTTGTGGTAACTGTGGTAAATGTGTTATGTAATATTGTTAAAATGGATTTCATAAAATTGGTATCGGAAAAAGTATCGTTAAGGAACCGGTATCGAAATCAAGGTATCGGTATCGGTATTGGTATCGAAATTTTTTGAACGATACCCAGTCCTACATCCCGCTGAGTGCTGTTTCGACGGCGCAAAGCTTCTTCTGGAGTCCAGCGAAGAGTACCTTACGCTGAAGGAGATGAAAATCAGGGAACCTATGGTAAGCGGATCTTTTATAGCCCTTTTGGCGGGCTGTGATGCAGAATGAGCGCCAAACGCCCTCATTGGCTGTTACATCTCAGCACCCTCTCCATAGGTTGCAGTATATACGCAATATGCGCACGAGTCGTCTTGCTTTATTAGGTCTGCTTGCTGCAGCACTGCATTTACATTAAAGGAAAATGATAAGGATAATTTTTGCTTCAATATTCTCGAGAAAAGGAGTTTCCCGTAGTATAAGCCAGCTTACGCAATACGAGACGAGAGTACTCTCAAAAGGGAACTTTAAATTTATGGGAAGGTGGTAGATTTAAAAATTGGGATTTCCTACATGGCGAAGACAATGATGATGAAGACTTGCTTTTAATTAGCACAGCCAGCCAGTTTGAGGCAAATCCTTTTCCTAGCAGAACTCTGCAAATGTTGTTCTTCTTACCTCAGAGTGAACTACAAACAGGTGGGCATGTGCCGCTCCGATGTTCCCTCCAGTGGTCCAAGGTCGCTGGGGTAAGAAGAGTAACTTGGTGAAAGACTGCAATTCAACACCTACAGACAGATGCGAATTTCAAATTTTCAAAAATGTGCAAAGTTTTATACCAATTTAAATATTTTGGTCATCTGAAATACTAAAACAATTGAAACAATACCTCTACATAGCTTATAGTGATGTTTATTAATTTAGTATGGTGAATCTAGTCCTCAATGTCCAGTCCTTGAAGGATCAATTCACGAAGCTGGAGGTAAAGGTCTGTAATTTCATAAACATCATCGGACATGACAAGGTTATGCTCAGTCAT
Source organism: Leuciscus leuciscus (assembly GCF_965113295.1). Taxonomy (NCBI): domain Eukaryota; kingdom Metazoa; phylum Chordata; class Actinopteri; order Cypriniformes; family Leuciscidae; genus Leuciscus; species Leuciscus leuciscus. The sequence goes on along the minus strand of NC_138736.1, from coordinate 21,483,360 downwards.
GAGTTCTACACACAGTTGAAAGACATCCTCATCACAAGGGTAGTCTTTAAATAAACACTCCTCTTGGCAAATATTCAGTTTTGCTTGTTCAATTGGATGCAAGAAATTCTGCACTCCACATAAGCTGGGAACAGCAAACATTATTGAAGGTCGACCACTGGGAGCCCGTGGGTTGTGAGTTGGCCGTATCCTGTGGCAATTCCAGGCACTGACCGTTTCATCAAGCTCTTCCTTCATAAAAGAAAGGAAATATTATATATATATATTCAGATGCAAAAGCCTCTAAGTGCCATCTGAAATTTTCTTCTAGAATGATCATTTTTATCAAGGTTGTATATTTAAGTTTAGTAATTTAACTTAAATGACAATAATTAGGTCATTTTCATTGCCAATTAAGTGAAATTACTGAACTTAAATATACAAGCTTGATAAAAATTATCATTCTAGAAGTAAATTTCAGGTGGCACTTAGAGGCTTTTGCATCTGAACTCTTCATATATATATATATATATATATATACATTATACGTCAGTAATAATATTAAGTTATAATCAAAATTCAATACTCTCTATAACCACTCTGATAGTGAACAAAATAGTTACCTGTATAAAATGTTGGAAGCAAAACTGGATGAGAGATTTATCAATGAAAGTGTCAACAAAGTGTCCGTCTTCTTTTAGTTGTTCAAAATGATCCATCCAAAACTGTATGCACTGGCTTCTCAAAGTGGACCACCATCGTTCGATTCTCTGGTTCCCAGTGCTTGGACCAAGAGTGACACATTCAGCACTTGCAGTGTCTCTGAAGAATTTATGCATCTCTGCTATATGAGTATTTTCAGTACCATGGTCAGTGCGAATTCTTTGTGGAAATCCGTTATTCTCAGCAACAGCAAGTACAAAATAACCTGCAATTACTCGTGGGTCATTGTTTGTTTTGTATGCTTCAAGCCAGATCATTTTTCTGGAAAACCCATCAATGCATCCGTTTATACATATGCCGTAAGGTTTTAATTTATCATACCCGTCAATATGCCAAACATAATTTGGCCCGCGACTGTTATATACGCGTCGGGGTAGACGACCATGAGCACGTAGATCAACTCCTTGTCCATCTAACAGTCGCATCAACTGACGGACAGTTTCTCTGTCTGTAATAATTCCGGACATCCAACATTTCTGGTGCATCCACCGATAGCCATGTTGTCGTCCCGATGTCTGAAGCTGCTGGTGTATAAAATGTGCCACTTCAGCTTCGTCAGTTTTATTGCATCTCCGCCACAACTGATTCCTGCATAACGTTCTCTCGAGAGTCCGGAGACTAAGCTTTATGTTGTGTGATTCCTCCAGTAAAATGTAATCGGTTACTAACGTAACCTCGGTTCTCTCTAGAAGAGGGAACGAGTATTGCGTAAGTTAGCTTACGCTATGGGGAAAGTCATCTTTTCTCGAGATCTGAAGCCAAAAAATGATCCTTAATTTTTATAATTTTGTCAACGCAGTGCAGCAGCACACAGACCTAGGGCAGGCTTACTAGCGTGCCCATTGGCTGCCCTGCGGCAACTGCAGCAGCCTATCGCTGAGCCTTAGACGTGACGTCACGTCACGTCCAATGAGCGCGCTTGGCGCGCCTCATGCGTCACAGCCCGCGAAAGAGGGGGTGTGGCTTAGCGTATACAAGCGAGGCTCAGAGGCTGCTTCACTGGTTTCTGTCGCTGAAGCGAATGAGCTCGTGGCGCGAGCACGGCGGGTTACGCAGTACTCGTTCCCTCTTCTAGAGAGAACCGAGGTTACGTTAGTAACCGATTACGTTCTCTTACGAGAGGTTCTCTCGTATTGCGTAAGTTAGCTTACGCTACGGGAACTCCCTTGTCAACGCCGTGCGCGCCCAGCATCCACTAAATGAGTCCCAGGGGAAGTCCGGGGAACACGATGAGTGGGAACCGGGCGGCCAATAGAATGGCTAGCGCAGTACATAAGCACACACTAGGGCGCTCAGAGCGGCACGGCCGGTCTGAGCTGATAAACCCTTGTATAATGCAGCTCAACCAGGAGAGCAAAATCAACCGCAGTAGCCCGCACACAGACAGTGGGCCGGCCTACGCGTGACTTAGACTGATAAAACTTTCGCCTGCAAGGCAGGAACTTCCAGGTTGTAAAACCTAACAAATGTCGAGGGGGAGGCCCAGCCCGCCGCCGTACAAATGTCATGAATGGAAATTCCGCTGGACCAAGCCCACGAAGAGGCCATGCCTCTGGTGGAGTGAGCCCTGATGCCCAGAGGGCACTGCAGGTTTTTAGACGCATAAGTAGCTGCGATAGCGTCCACTATCCATCTGGACAGGCTGTGTTTCGAGGCGGCGAGACCTTGGTGCGCCCACCAAACGAAACGAAAAGCTGCTCCGAGCGCCTGATAGTGGCGGAGCGTGTGAAGTAATTTCTCAGCGCTCTGACCGGGCAGAGGAGATTACCATCGACCTCGCTGCCGGAAGGCGGCAGGGCTGAGAGAGAAATGACCTGTGCTCTGAAGGGAGTGCCCAATATTTTGGGGACGTAACCATGCCTCGGTTTAAGAATAACTTTCGAGCCATTAGGTCTGAACTCGAGGCACACGGCGTTAACGGATAACGCGTGAAGGTCTCCCACACGTTTGACTGAAGACAGAGCTATCAGAAAAACGGTTTTGAGCGTGAGGTATTTCATATCCACAGTTTCTATGGGTTCAAAGGGATGCGCTTTCAGGGCCTCTGGGACCAGCGAAAGATCCCACATAGGAACCGAGGGAGGTCGCGGGGGGTTCATCCTCCTGACTCCCCTAACGAAGCGTCTGTCGAGACAACCTTCCGGTGCGAGATCGCTTCCATCGTCACTCCCGTGCGATACCATTCGGCTGCCAGCCAGGGCTGTAGGGCTGAAATGCAGCCTTGATTCACCCTGACTCACGAGTCGCCGGCCGCCCAGGCTCGGTGAGGCGCGCGCTTTCAGCCAGCGTTGAAGCGGGCGCATGCGCAGTAAGCCCAGCTGAAGCACTGCTGCAGCTGAGGCCATATGCCCCAGGATTCGCTGGAATGTCCTCAGCGGAGCCTGGCTGCCCACCTGGAAGGATGCGGCGAGATGACGGATGCGGCGCGCGCGCTGCTCCGATAATCTGGCCGTCATAGCCACCGAGTCCAGTTCTATCCCAAGAAGGAGATTGACTGGCGGGGCGATAATGAGCTCTTGGTCCAGTTAACCGAGAGACCCAGGTTTTACAAGTGGCTGAGAAGCACTGTTCTGTGAGACACAAGCTCTGTCTCTGACTGCGCCAGAATAAGCCAGTCGTCCAGATAGTTCAGTATACGCATTCCCCGTCTTCTGAGGGGAGCGAGAGCCGTGTCCATGCACTTCGTAAATGTACGGGGTGCCAAAGACAGGCCGAACGGCAGGACTGTGTATTGATATACCCGACTGTCGAAGGCGAATCTCAAGAATGGCCTGTGACGGGGTGTTATCTGGATCTGAAAGTACGCGTCCTTCAGATCGAGAGAGATAAACCAGTCTCCTGGGCGAATTTGCGCGAGGATTTGTCTGGTTGTGATCATTTCGAACGGCCGTCTCATGAGGCTTTGTTCAAATGTCTCAGATCTAAAATAGGTCTTAGCCGTGTTCTATAGTGTTCAGCACCCATTCTGACATGCCCTGGATAGCTTCCCATGCTTCCGCACGCATAGCTAGGGGTCGAATGGTCTCTGGGTTCAGATCGCCGCACTGCGCGAGATGGGGAACCTGTATCAGAGAAGATGGGGCGGCGCGCCGGTGCTTGAACATGGGGGCTGGTAGACAGTAGTGACTGGCTGTGCAGCGTATGACGGCTCGATCTTTATGGATGGGTCACATTTCGCTGTTAAAAACCCGTGTCACGAGAGCGGCATGAGGGGTATCGTGTTTGTTAGTAAGTGCGCACACTCGTGAGTGGGCGCAGGGCTTACATTTGTCACACGGCCAGTGTTTGAGCGCTTTAGAGGGTCTGCAACCCGGGGTAACTGTGTGGCAGAGCGGGCAGTGGGTAGGTGTGGGCACAGAGTCGTGGACACATTCTCTACGCTTATCACTCGAGCGGCGCGTGCCCGCTTTATGAGAGTGCACTCTGAGCGCGTTACCAGGGGAACCGTGTTTGTGTGTAGCAGTGAGCACGAGGGTGTGGGCACATTTTCTACACTTATGACACCTTCGGCGTGAGCCGGACAACCTGAATTTATACTCTTTATGAGATTTATCTGGGCCGCCTTAAAAACGGCGTTTGTGTGCAGGCGAGCGAGTTGTGTTACTGGCTCGTTGGCTGCGATGTAAGCTGCTGCAGTAGCCTCTTGTAAGGGGACTGACAGAGCTGGGCGCTTTGATGGCTCATAAATACTCAAGCACCATCCTTGTGAGCGGGAGGGTGCGAGATGCGGGTTCGCTTTCTGTATGTAAAAAAAATAAATAATAATTTCTCTGCTGCCAGGGCCGGATTCAAACTCGGGTCTCTGGCGCGAAAGCCTAATGTTCTGCCACTGAGCCACAGGGGCACACATAAGCTTTCAGTTAGCGCGAGCATATGACAGACCGTCGCTCGTGACGTACGCTCTGATATCCCTTGAGAACGGCGCAGTTGCGCGGCTCGAACAAAGGGAGAGAGAGCGGAAAGATGTCATCATGTGCTGTGACATCGTTTGTTTGCAGGCGTGCGTGTATTAAAAACAGGCTCGTTTACTGCAATATTGATATTTCTAGTCGCCTGAGCTTAGGAGGGGACTGAGAAATGTGTAAGAAATGGAGGTGAGTGACGCGCGCGACCGAGACGCGGGGTAGCTTTCTTATAACGTAAAGGAAGCTAGCCCGTGACCGTCCACTTCTGACATCCCTTGTGAGCGGCGCCTGTTTGCGCGGCTCGAACAGAGAGGGAGAGTGCGGGAAGGAGCGAGCGTCATTATGTTTTGCGTCAGCGTTTGTTTGCAGGCGTGCGTGTATAAAAAACAGGCTCGTTTACTGCAATATATGTATTTCCAGTCGCCTGAGCTTAGGAGGGGACTGAGAAATCTGTGAGAATGGAGGTTAGTCCGACCTGGGTGGGGCTAAACACTCTTCTCTCCTTTCGCCAGTGACGGGGGGGGGGTAGCTTTCTTGTAACGTAAAGGAAGCTATAGCCCAAGACCGTCCGTTTCTGGCATCCCTTGTGAGCGGCACCGTTTGCGCGGCTTGACAGAGGGGGGTAAGCAGCTGTCTATGATAGCAGCGTTGTCTGCTTCATCCCCTGAGGCGACGGCAGTGCGGGCGAAAGCCGGCCGCTGCGCGTCGGGAGGTGGGGGGGAGAAGGAGATAGCGAGGCTCGCGGGAGGGGCTCCGGCGAGCGCTCAGCTACTGCATCCGGGTCCGGAGGCAGGAGGAGGGTCCAACAAGGCGAGTCGAGCCCGCAGGGTCGACATCGGCATCTCCTCGGAGAGTTCGCAGCCGCCCGAAGTAAGGGCGAGGGCTGCGTGGTCGAGGCCCAGGCAGAGAGCGCAGATCACATGGCGGTCGCTGTCGCTGAGCGGGGCTCTGCACGAGCCACAGGGGGAGCGAGGCATTTGCAACAACGCCTCGTGCTCTTTTAGATGCAGTGTGTCACGGGGCGAACACACAAACACACACAACACAGAGCAAAGAAGGATATAATCCGCCGGATAGCGGAGCAGGCAGGGAAGGCTGAAGGCGGCGAAGACGGCCGGCTTCCTCAGGCTGATATCCTCGGCGTGCTGGTCGCTTGTTTCAACGGCGGCGGCTTCCTCAGAGTCCAGCGATGCGGAGAGCGTCGCTGAAGAGACAGAAATCAGTGAAGCAGCCTCTGTGCCTCGCTTGTATACGCTAAGCCACACCCCCTCTTTCGCGGGCTGTGACGCATGAGGCGCGCCAAGCGCGCTCATTGGACGTGACGTCACGTCTAAGACTCAGCGATAGGCTGCTGCAGTTGCCGCAGGGCAGCCAATGGGCACGCTAGTAAGCCTGCCCTAGGTCTGCGTGCTGCTGCACTGCGTTGACAAAATTATAAAAATTAAGGATAATTTTTTGGCTTCAGATCTCGAGAAAAGATGACTTTCCCCGTAGCGTAAGCTAACTTACGCAATACGAGAGAACCTCTCGTAAGAGAACCAATATTTCTCTATTTGTGAAACCGAGCCGAAAATAATCTTCTATAATCTTTTCCATTCTACAACCGTCCGTTGACAATGACAATATGGTGATGGAGGCAATAACAGGAAATGCTAGCAAAGTCAGAATTATATCTCGCAATTCTGACTTTATATCTCGCAATTGCGACTTTATTTCTCAGAATTGCGACTTTATATCTCACAATTGCGACTTTATTTCTCAGAATTGCGACTTTATATCTCGCAATTGCGACTATATATCTCACAATTCTGACTTTATATCTCACAATTCTGACTTTTTTTCTCAGAATTCTGACTTTATATCTCGCAATTCTGACTTTTTTTCTCCGAATTCTGACTTTATATCTCGCAATTCTGACTTTATATCTCGCAATTCTGACTTTTTTTCTCAGAATTCTGACTTTATATCTCGCAATTCTGACTTTATATCGCACAATTCTGACTTTTTTTCTCAGAATTCTGACTTTATATCTCGCAATTGCGACTTTATTTCTCAGAATTGCGACTTTATATCTCACAATTCTGACTTCATATCTCGCAATTCTGAGAAAAAAAGTCAGAATTGTGAGATAAAAAGTCGCAATTATTCTTTTTTTTCTTTTTTTTCTGTGGCGGAAACAAGCTTCCATAGGCAACACATTACACATTTCATGAAAAGTGAAGTCTGCACTACCACCATTGTCACCTGTTCAGTAATAAAAATGCCATCTCCACGTTGCCTTTACATTTTAAATCCCTTAGTTCTCGGTATCTCCAAAAAGCCAAGCCAATGTTGATTTTGGTTTTATTACGAACTCTGTTGCATTCTCTTTTTGCCAGAAGTCTCTCCTATGTTCTGTGTTAATTTAAAACGGGTGATCCCCGGAGTTTAGAGATTTAGCGTGCTCCATGTCAGCCTTTCTCACTCGTTGTGACAACTAACCTATGCCACTCCCACACCATACACACATCAAAGTAGCTGGAGCAACTTTTCTATATTTACATATGTAATAACTGCGCATAATGTAAAAACTGCACATAATGTAGTATTACATTTTTATTGTAATAAAAATTTTCATAATGTAATAATTTTCTCAAAATGTTATAAAATCTTGAGCTCATTATGTAATAAAATATTTTACATTATGAGAATCTTTTTACATTATAAATTCGCCAAAAACATGTCATATTTTCATAATTGTAATAGCTTTTAAAACATTAAAAAATATTAGTATTCCCTTACAGTGCATTTAAAAAAATCTAAATCCAGGCTTTACCTGCGAAATGCAACAGATTTAACCTGTTAACTAGCATCGGGCCGTGGGGGAGTGTCTATACTTTTATTACTTTTTTTTTTACCTTTGTTTTATAACAAATATTCAACTGACTATCATAAACTATGCATCATTTGAAAGCTAAAACACTCAAGAATCATGTTCTAAACTTGTTTTTGCAATCAATACACCAGAGAGAAAAGGGTTAAATTATATGCAGAAGGACTGGTATTGTAAACATGAAGATGAACGGCAATACTTATCTTTCATCTCCTATGAACCATTGGACGGTTTGATCAGTTCAGTTTGGACGAATCCAAGAAACAACAGCATACATTTCAATGTAAGGGTCTACTCTTCAAAATGCATCCCACTTTTTAATCCAAAACAATGAAAAAATAGGGGAAAATTTTTTATATCCTCCTTTGTTTGCATGAGCGTTTTCAAATAGATTTTGCATCATGTTCATTTTCAATGAACTATCGATTCTAATCCGTATTCCAACACTCAAAAGCCATCTCTCCCCCGTAGTTTAGAGTCTTCCGGATTCTTCCAGATTCTTCTCTCTCCTTCAATCACAGGCTTTGTTTTTGACCATAACAGAAAGCCTTACAGGCTCCGCGCCCTGTCAGTCTCGCACCTGGATTTTCGACTGGATAAAAGCCTGGATAAAGCCAGCCAATGTCTAGTCAGCAAAGTTTTGATTGATGGGAGTATTAACTAACTAAAATCGATTGCAGTGATAGACAGTTTATGCAAGCAGATTCGTCAAATTCAAGTGCGCAAAGTTTTCGTTCACATGTGCGCTTTCACCATTCACACGCAGAGCGCACACACGCACACACGCACACACATGTTCTCTTACGAGAGGTTCTCTCGTACTTGCGTAATATCTTACGCTAGGGGAAAACCTCTTTTCCTCGAGATATTGAAGCCAAAAATTATCTTTAATTTTGCAATAATGTAAAACGCATTGCAGCAGCATGCAGACATGGGCGAGACAGCTCGCGCGCCCATTGGCTGCTCTGCGGCAACTGCACCAGCCTATCGATAGAGGCCCCTCATGACGTCAGAACCAATGAGGGTGCTTCGCGCCCACTACGTCATGTCCCGCCGAAAGCGGGTGGGGCTGGGGTTATAAATACGGCCCCGAGAGGCTGGTTTGGTCAGTTTTTCATCTCTTCAGCGAAGCTCACGCATCGCTGGATCCCGAGAGGAAGAAGCCGCGCCGTCTGATAGAAGCACTCAGCGGGATTAGTGCTGCATCTGAAGCTGCTGGTCGACAACTCGCCGCCTTCAGTCGCCGTTCCTGCTCACGCTTTCCGGCGTACATATCCTTTTCTCTGCTACTGTGTTTTGTGTATGTGTGTGTTCGCCGCCGCGACACACACTCTCATTGCACTAAAAGAGCCGGGCGTCTTTTTCAAGACGCCCCTTTTCCTGAGGACACGCAGCTCTCGCGCTCGCTGACGGCGACTGCCCTCACTGCGAGCTAGATGGTGACTCTGAGGACTCACCTGGCATCCTTCTCCGAGACTGCTCCTCCGAGTGAGCGAGCCTGTTGTAATACACGCACGCCTGCAAACAAACGCCAGCATGTTGACGCTCTCTGATAATACTCGCGCTAACTAAATGTCTATGTGTCTTCCCCTTTGGCCCAGTGGCAGATTCTCAGGCTTTCGCGCGAGAGACCCGTGTTCGATCCCGGGTCTACCAGCAGATAAAATTATGCCGTCAATGCTCGCTCTGTCAGTTCCCTGAAAAGGCGACTGCAGATGTGTATTTTGCAGCCAACGAGCGCGTTGTACAACCGGCTCGCCTGCACCCAAGCACCGTTTCTATGGTTTCCGTGCGTCACTGGCGAAAGGAGAAAAGAGAGTGTTCCTAGTCCAGCTGCGGCTGGACCGACCTCCATTTTCACACATTTCTCTGGAAATGTCAATATTGCAGTGGACGAGCCTGTTGTAATACACGCACGCCTGCAAACAAACGCCAGCATGTTGACGCTCTCTGTTTCTATGGCAACTTCTCGCTCGTTCAGTTCCAGTAAATGCAACTGTTCCAGTGTATTCTGCAGTAAACAAGTCGGCGACACAGCCCGCTTGCCTGCACACAAACGCCGCTTTACGGCTACCCAGATAAATCCCATAAGAGTGTATTTTCTGGTGTTCCGGCCACGGCCGATGGTGTTATGAGTGTAGACAAAATGCCCACTGCCCAGTGCTCATTCCTACACAGAAACACAGCCCGCACACAGGGCTCGCGCACATGAAATCGACCCAGATCGATTGCGCATTAAATGTGGTTAATGTGCCCACTGCCCAGTGCCCACAAACACTACGTTCTGCATGTCTCAAGGTTTCTGTAAAACGAAACCAACATGCATTCGCTCTGCTCAGGCGGACAATGCTCTCAGTGTTGTAAATGTACCCGCTATCCCGCGCCCACATTCACACATAGACATGACAGGTCTTACGGGACTCGCCCAGCCCTCCCCCTCTCGGTTGACCACCGCAGAGGAGTCGAGCGCGGGCAATCTGCCCGCTGTTATCAGCGCGCCCCCTGCCTCAAATGTCATAAGCGCGACGCTTATGTTGCAGCACACTGAAGCCCCTCTGTCGCTGAGCAACCAGAGCGCGCTTCGCATTCAACCCCTAGCCATTCGTGCAAACGCATGGGCAAGGCTACCCGGGGTTTCGAAGTGGGTGCTAGACATTATAGAAAGAGGCTATTCGCTACAGTTTCGCCGACGCCCTCTTCGCTATGCGACGCGCGTCAAAACCACGGTAAAAACAGAAGTAGCACACCTACTTCGAGCCGAAATTTCGAAACTCTCCAAATGGCCTTTTGGAAAGGACGCATATACTTTTCTTGAATAAAAGCTTACAGAAACTACATTTTTGGGAGTATCATCCTCAAATTTGAATTAAAACATGGTCAAACATTCAATTTGATCTTTATGGTGTTTTCAGGCCTTTAACATAAAAGTCTGATAAATTTTTCCCTATGTGAAGTTCATTCAAAGAAATCGTGAGTCACTTTCATGTAAATTTTACCTTGTTTTACTCTGTTCCTTTGTGTCTAGTTTTAAAAAAGATCACAGTTATGAATGTGGACCATAGGGTTTAAGAGCTACAGACATTTGTGACCAGTCACGGAAAGTAGGGACACAAGTCGGTTCTGGGGCATTTTGAGTTATTCGCATATTCTGAAAGTGTAGTATTCAAACTTTCCAACGATGTGTAACACATGTACATCTGATCATATTTGGAGAAGTTGTGGCCATTTGAAGGTAGGCACTCAAAAAAAACTGAAATGGTAGAAATCTGCTTCTAAAGATTGGCAAGTTCTCGCCCTTCTGGGAATGACAATAGGGCTCATTTACATCTCATTTAGATAAGTCATACCCCCTGTAAAGCTCCCCGTCTCCCCCTCCCCCCTGAATGTACCAATTCTACAAATTCTCTAAATAAAACATCTCCAGTTAACTGGCAGAGCATTCATTTCGTTCGTTTTTTAAATAAGATACTAGCGCTGAAATGTTTTTTTTTTTTTTATCAAGTGATCAAAGTGCTCGTTGCCACTGCGATCAGTGGCGCAGATAGGCTACAGTGTTTACTCGTGTGGCTCGCGCACACACTGCATTGTCTTCACTCGACGCGCGCTTCAATCCGTTGCGTTGCGGATACTCTCTATTCGTTCTGTTGAAACAACAAAATAATTCAAACGTTTGCGTGTCCCTGCTTGATATACAACCACTGATGAACATAATCGTTTTGATGAGAGAAAAAAAAACTATACGAGAAAAAAATTAATAAATCCATACAAGGGCGGATTCGGACTCTCAACCTTTGACACGGCTGGCGAAAGCTCTACCACTGTACCATTCATATACACATTAATTATATAGGCGGATCTATGTATTGGCACTGACAACATGTTTTAGGCTACATCTCATTAAACGACAAATGAAACCCCATGTAACCTACTATTTAAATCGATTGCTGGACATCGTAATGTTATTGGCGTCCATGTTCATTGAATTTTGAAATCAGATAGAGCCGGCCAGAGCGCTGCATAATAAGTAGCCACGCCGGCTTAAATTCAGTATGGAAATACACACCGACAATGACACGCCCCTACTGCGTGCTAGAATCTCCGAAAAACAAGCCGATTTAAACATCAAAATGTACGCTTTTAAATATACCAATACTGCTATCTCAAACATGGAGAGGCTTCTTCGTGATCTCAACTAACAGATTCTGCAAAAAAACGAAAATCACCAATTTTGAAAAAAAACGCTTCTTTCTCATTTTGCTCGAAAGTTGTGCTGCCGACTTGTGTCCCTGGTTTCCGTGACGGGTCACATTTGTATTTGGGTATGTCATTTTCAGAAAATTCTCAAAAATAGGGGCGCTGGTTTAAATATTCATGCAATTATTCTTATTATATTTTTATTAAACATAAGCATTGGTATTTATTTACAGTACATTTAAAAAAATTTAAATCCAGTCTTAACCTGCCTACAAAATCCACAGTACTATTATTATGATTATTATTATTATTACTACTACTATTACTACTTCTTGTATACATACGGTGTACATACTATTAAACAGTTTTGGGGAAAGTTACTTTTAAAAGTAATGCATTACAATATTGTGTTACTCCCAAAAAAAGTAACTAATTGCGTTACTTAGTTACTTTTTATGAAAAGAGAGCTAGTGTGTGTATGTGCCCGTGTGATAAAACATGTTATCTGCTTCAGCCAATGGCAGCACAGAGCGCAAGTTAAGCAAACATTTCTTCACTTTAATATAAGTTACAGCAAAACAAAACCTGAATGTACATCAAAGGGCATGTTGGAAAACAATCATGTTGTAACGGTCACCAACATCAGACACTCACGTTCACTCTCAGACTACATTTCCCATACTCACTGCCCGGACTCATCATCTCTGATCACTCATCACAGTCACCTGTACCTCATTATCACTGATTGCATTCACCTGTGTCCCATCACCCTGTTAGTCTCAGTCTATTTATACCATGTTCATTCATTCACTCACTGTGAAGTCTTGTTTGTGTTACACTGCATTTCTGAGCTTTCTCCTGGTTTTCTTGTCTCTTGGTTTTGGATATCTTGCCCTGTTCCCTGGATTACTCTCTTGCCTGTGGTCCCTGCCTGTTTTGTTTCTTTCTTTCTTTCTTTGTTTGTTTCTTTGTTTTGACTGCCTGTCTGTGTATGACTCTTGCCTGTACATTGGATTACGCCTCTGGATTGCCCCTTAATAAAAAGCTGCATTTGGATTCTCAACCTTCGTGTCTCGGAGCGGTTCGTAACAGAAGACTTCGCCAAAATATGGATCCAGCAGCTGTCAGTAATGGAGCTCTAATAAGATGGCTATCTTCCATGTATCAGGATGGTCAACCTATCGAGAGGTATGTGAGGGATTTTCTGGCTTGCTGTCACTTAGCGTCATTAGATGACACCCAGCTCATGGACCTGTTTTGGAGTGGACGGGATGAGGAGATTGCTCAGATGATGCCGGATGACAATACCGGCTGGACCCTAGAAGGGTATATCCACCTGGCCCTTTCCTTGAGCAGTTCGGCATTTACTGTGGGCTTGGCTGATGAAGAACCCTGCAAGCTCACAGTACCCCCCGAGCCTGAATCAGTTCATGTCCCATCCGTCCAGCCTGAGAAGCTTCTCATCATGCCAACCATCAAGCTGGTCACCGGATCTGTCTATTACCGTCCAGGACTGGTATCCAGTGTGGCCGATTCCCCGCTGAGGTCAGCACGTGTTGCCATAAGGGCCATCGTGTATGAGTCTCGTCCCGCCGAGACTATCCTGCCTAAATCTTGTTTCGCCGAGACTGTCCTGCCTGAGTATCTTCCCGCCGAGCCAGAGCCAGAGCTTCACGTCTGTCCTGCCTGAGTATCTTCCCGCCGAGCCAGAGCCAGAGCTTCACGTCAGTCCTGCCGAGCCAGAGCCAGAGCTTCACGTCAGTCCTGCCGAGCCAGAGCCAGAGCTTCACGTCAGTCCTGCCGAGCCAGAGCCAGAGCTTCACGTCAGTCCTGCCGAGCCAGAGCCAGAGCTTCACGTCAGTCCTGCCGAGCCAGAGCCAGAGCTTCACGTCAGTCCTGCCGAGCCAGAGCCAGAGCCTGCACTTCACGCCAGTCCAGCCGAGCCCGCACTTCACGCCAAATCTGCTGAGACCAAAGCAGTATGCGTCATGCCCGCCGCGTCTGTGACAGCAAGCGTCATGCCCGCCAGCACAAAGTCTTCACCGCTGGTCCCGTCCAGCACTGAGCCCTCTTCACCGCTGGTCCCATCCAGCACTGAGCCCTCTTCACCGCTGGTCCCGTCCAGCGCTCAGCCTTCTTCACCGCTGGTTCCGTCCAGTTCAGAGTCGTCTTCGCCGCTGGTCCTAGCCAGCTCAGAGTCCTCTTCACCGCTGGTCCTGCCCAGCGCTCAGCCTTCTTTGCCGCTGGTCCTGCCCAGCTCAAAGCCCTTGCCGCCGCTGGTCCCGTCAAGCTCAGAGCGCGCTGATCCTGATCCAGAGACTGTTCACGTCACTTCTGCCGATATAGAGACTGAGCTTCACGTCACTTCTGCCGATCCAGAGACTGAGCTTCAAGTCACTTCTGCCGATCCAGAGACTGAGCTTCACGTCACGTCAGCCGATCCAGAGACTGAGCCTCACGTCACGTCCGCCCGTCAAGAGTCTCGTCCCGCAGAGACTGAATCTGTTCCTGAGCCTGAATCTGTTCCTGATACTGAGCCTGAATCTGTTCCTCTTCCTCTTTCTGCGCCTGTGTCTTCGGACAAGATGGCCGACTCCACGCCTGTGTCTTCGGACAAGATGGCCGACTCCACGCCTGTGTCTTCGGACAAGATGGCCGACTCCACGCCTGTGTCTCCGTACAAGATGGCCGCCGCCGAGCCAGTGTCTCCGTACAAGATGGCTGCCGCCGAGCCAGTGTCTCCATACAAGATGGCCGCCACCGAGCCAGTGTCTCCAGACGAAATGACCGCCGCCACATCGCCTGAGCCCTCAGCAGAGATGGTCGCCGACACGCCTGAACCTGAGCCCTCAACTGAGATAACCGCTGCCACGGCGTCTGTTCCTGTCCCTGAGCCGGTGTCTGTTCCTGTTCCGGTGTCTGTTCCTGTGCCCTGGCCGCCCGAAGGGTCGTCTCCGTCCTGGCCGCCCGAAGGGTCGTCTCCGCCCCGGCCGCCTGCACAGCCTGCTCCGCCCCGGCCGCCTGCACAGCCTGCTCCGCCCTGGTCGCCTGCACAGCCTGCTCCGCCCTGGTCGCCTGCACAGCCTGCTCCGCCCTGGTCGCCTGCACAGCCTGCTCCGCCCTGGTTGCCTGCACTGCCTGCTCCACCACAGTCTCCAGGTCCTCTTCCGCTCCACGGGCCTGGCCCTCCATCCCGCCCCCGGGTCCGCCTCCGCTCCACCACCCTCCTGGACAATTTAGGAGCGTCTGGAATCCGCTCCTTAAATTGGGGGCTATGTAACGGTCACCAGCTGGAGTGCCCTTGAGAGCCACCAGAGGGCACTCCACATCAGACACTCACGTTCACTCTCAGACTACATTTCCCATACTCACTGCCCGGACTCATCATCTCTGATCACTCATCACAGTCACCTGTACCTCATTATCACTGATTGCATTCACCTGTGTCCCATCACCCTGTTAGTCTCAGCCTATTTATACCATATTCATTCACTCACCGTGAAGTCTTGTTTGTGTTACACTGCATTTCTGAGCATTCTCCTGGTTTTCTTGTCTCTTGGTTTTGGATATCTTGCCCTGTTCCCTGGATTACTCTCTTGCCTCTGGTCCCTGCCTGTTTTGTTTCTTTGTTTGTTTCTTTGTTTTGACTGCCTGTCTTGCCTGTACATTGGATTATGCCTCTGGATTGCCCCTTAATAAAAAGCTGCATTTGGATTCTCAACCATCGTGTCTCGGAGCGGTTCGTAACACATGTACAGTGGTTATAAAAAAAGTTCACACACCCCTGCTAAAACTGTTTGGATTTGTCATGTAAAAAAGAAAGAACTTAAATCAGAACTTTTACACCTTTAATCTACTACTGCTAGTGGTAGTAGTTGTAGTATCAGTAATCTGGTGGTTTTTGTAGGCCGGTTTAGACTGGGAATGTACTGTAAAGTAATAGCAATGCTTTGTTTAATAATAATAATAACAATAATGATAATAATTGCATGAATATTTCAATCTGTTGCATTTCACAGGAGGTTTAAGACTGGATTTAGATTTTTTTAAATGTACTGTAATGGAATAAAAAAAATTTTTTAAAAGCTATTACAATTATACAAATATGACAGGTTTTTGGTGAGTTTATAATGTAATACATTTTTCATAATGTAAAAATTATTACATTATAAGCTCAAGATTTTAATACTTTTTGAGAATTATTACTTCATGAACATTTTATTACAATAATAATGTAATACTTATTACATTATGCAATTTTTACATTATGTGCAGTTATTATATTGAGTTGCTACTCATGCACAGTCCAGTGACGCATGTACACAATTTCCTGTGACAACTTAGCAGCAGCATGTGTTATGTAGTGTTAACAGGTATTAATGCAAGCTGAAATGGAATAGGTGGCAAGTTGGCAAGTTTCGGTACTTTGTGTCTTGCTCCCAGTGGGGAGCCTCCCACAAATCAATATAAATAAATATAAATACATTTACTTAGTTGACATTATTTAATTAGTAATTAGTGGTTCTTCTAGTTCTTCCAGATCTTCTGCATTAAATTACTTGAGTTAAAATAATTATTTGATAAACTAATAAATATTAAATTAAGATCCTAACCACATATTGCTCGTATCTGTTATAAATATGAATATTGCAGTGGACCGCTTTGGTTAGAGGGTGATCTGAGGGTTATAGTGAGAGCTCTCCCACTGGGTTAATCCCCATGTCCCTCCCACTCCTCTTTCGGAGGCGAAGTTTTGACCTCCAATCCGCTGCCTCCTCCGCTCTCACTACCCACGTGGAGATCCCCCAGGTGGAGCGTGCAGTTGCAATGCAATTATGCCCGCAAAGTGCTGCCACCTTGCAGGGTCGCCCGCGCCACCCATCCAAGGCCTGAAAGTTCTCGGCTGCACTGCACACTATGGCCCTCCTGCAGATTTACCAGGCCAAATCGCTCGAACTGCACAAGGGTAGTTCTGATCTGGGGTTAATGAATGAATGAATGAATGAATGAATGAATGAATGGAGGCATTTATATAGCGCTTTTATATGTACTACTGTACACCCAAAGCGCTTTACAATCATATCAGGGGATCTCTCCTCAACCACCACCAGTGTGCCTCATCCACTTGGAACTGCAGGAACTGCAGACAGCAATGGACTTCACCCTCTGGGCGACAATTGGTCGCAGTCTGGAGCCCTGTAGTCGCGTCTGCGGACCGAAGGGGCGGACTGGCCATCTGGAGCACCGGGACTTTTCCCGGTGGGCCGCTGGCCAATGTGGGCCGGTACACAAATAGGCTATATATTTTTTTTTAAATGACGAAAATCATAATATTACATCTCTACACAAATGGATGAGTGAGTCGATCGCGACAAGGAGTGTGTTTTGTGTACATGTGAGTGTATTGCCCTCCCTCCCTGTTAATTAGTTTGGTCTACTACTCCATTGCGTATCTTGAAATACGCCCCCTTTTACGTCTCATTTACAGAGAGAGAGAGAGAGAGAGAGAGAGAGATTTATCCGTTACAGCGAATTTCTCTGAGCAGATAATTACAAATAAAAAGCATCAGTGTAATGTCACATGATAGCCTAATAGTATGCCATGAGGATTCGTGTTGTTGCAAAATAGTTTCAATCGGGATTCAGGAGTTGTACAGCTGAGTGGTGCAGCCTACTCTGCTGAGTAGGCAACCTTGATAGTTTTAAATGAATAATGTTGTATGTCTTAATGTTTTTCTGTTTGTTTCCCTTTGTTTTACAAATATGACCTAATATATGTTGTGTTACTTAAAATAAATGTTTAAATATAGCATTTATTTTTGTATTGTGTTATATTTGTATGCTATAAGTGGTGTTAAATATTATTCTGCAAATTAATGAGCCAATGTGTTATGATGTGGGATGTGGTTGGCTGCTGTGGGCCAGAAAGTCCAGGGCCCCTTTTTGGTCCTAGTCCGCCCCTGGCGGACCGTGCATGGAAAACTTCCGCCAGTTGCTTCAAATTACCGCACTGAATAACGCATTTCTATGGACAAAATGCACCTAAAAATAGAAGAGGAATAAGAGTTAGTTGTTGCTGGAAAGGTATGTGATCCAAGCAACCCAAAACATGAGAATTCTTAATTTTAAGCTTCAAGCTAATGCATTAGTGTAATGTTTAACATGGCTTGCCATGTCAGGCGCTTTGACAGATGCGTGTGATGTTTAATGTGTGATATGTTTCCTCAGCGCAAAACTTTAATTTTACGGTTATACCCTTATCATGTGCATCAAACAGACATCCCGACATCCGGTATTAAGCTAGTGTTATACATTCCGTGTGCGCGAGGGTCCGCTAGGGTCAGCGTGACTTTTAGCAACAATCGTCATCGGAGTGTATACTCGGAGGCTCTTTGCGGACCACCTATTTTTTAGGCTACAAAAAGCACCAACTCCGCATGTGCGTAGTGCGTAGCAAATTCAATAGACGTTGAATTTGAAGAGAGGCTGTGTGAAGAAGTCAGTCACTACCCGGTCACACGTCTACAATCTGCCGTTAAAACAATATATAGACAGCCAGATGTGCAATAATTTGTGGAGGGAAATTGCGTGTGTGGAAGTGTACATACCAATCTACTGCGCATGTGTGTACACGCCAATCTACTGCGCATTTGTGGAACATGTCCGCCGTGCGGACCCCAACATACATTTTCAGGAGTATAAATACACGTAGGCCTAGTCCGTGTCCGTGCTGTCCACAGCTGTCCGTGTACGCGTCCAAACTGTAATATAATCAAGGCTTTAGAGGGAGACAATTAATATTCAGCTTAAAAATATTCATTTAGCTATATATATATGCTATATACTGTATATAGCATATAATATACTGTTGTGTATAAAGTGTTGTTACTTTAAGACATAAGTAATGGGCGTAGTCATGTAATGATGACGAAGTGATGTGCTCAAGTGAATATACAAGTGAATGTGAGCGTTGAAGATTCATGTTCTTTCATTCCTGAATTGATTGTTCTGACTCTTCTTTAGTGTCCTCTGTCTTTATAAAAAGGGAAAGACACAACATACGAATATAGTTATCTGTAAAGGAAAAACAGTGTGTAACATCTTACATTTACTCACTGTTATTCCTTTACAGTTACTACTCTCAGAAAATACTTGAATAACATGTTGACAGGATAAACAAATGACAGTAAGAGTGTATTTGTGTCTTCCTGTAGAACATCCCTCTAATCTGTTAACACTGAGTTTATGTTTATCTTTATCATCTTTATTATTATCTTAATTTTTAATGTAGAGACCTTTTGCTTTATAAGTCAAATAATGTATAGCATAGATACAGATATATTCACAATATGTTTTCATAGCATTCAATTGGCATATTTGTTTAAAGGGGTGATAGAATGCAAAACCAAGTTTACCTTGGCATAGTTGAATCAGCTCGTGGGTAAAAAGGCCATACACAGAATCTCAAAATGTCACCTCCTTAATATGAAATTCTCAAAACTTTAAACTGCAGCTGTAAAACGGTCGGATCTCTAATCATCTCAGATGTGATGTCACACTTGGGGGATTTCCTTATTTGGATCTGGTCTGTACCTTTGTTACACCCCTAAATTTGCATACACACAGCCCACTTTCTGGATTTGAATCTGATTGCTCAAACCACTTCAGGAGGTGGTCTGGGCCATAGACATGTATAGAAAGGCTAGATGGCTCAAGGCGGAGTCAGCTGTGTCGTCACTTGGCGGCCATCTTAGGTCAGGAGACTGCGCTGCTGCTCCCTGCGCTGTGGACGGAAGGTGAGTGACATACGCCAACTAAAATGCTTGTAACTTGCTGAATTCTTGACGGATTTACAAACGGTTTGGTTTATTACAAACCTTATTAACGTGGCTATGATTTGTGCTGATGCCGTTTGTGGCTATAATTTTTCACAAGTATGCAGTTAAATAGCCGCATCCCTGACGTTTATGACACACCAAGCCGTTTGAAAATCGGTTGAAAATTGAGCAAAATATAGTTATTTCAGCACTACATGCACAATAGACTTTAATGTTATAACTGGACGAGCGGTCCTGTCCTAAGATGGCCGCCGTGTGACGTCGTCGGGTCCCATTGGCTCTCAGCGCCGGTAAGCTATCTAGCCTTTCTATACATGTCTATGGTCTGGGCCACATTCCAGGCGAAACTAGACAAGTGTAAATGCATCTGGTTGTTGAAACACATATGTATACTCCTCCAAAAAATGCTAAAATAAGAAACGTGTGAGAGTATGTTATAGGCTATAATGTCGTTATAGCTAGATATGACGACTACTGCAACACGCGTCGCTGTAGATGAGAAGCTGAGCATCTATTCATTAAGCCAATGTGCAAACTATTGCAAATCAAAGTGAAAGTCAGTCGCAGACGCTTATCACACAATCATCATCATTAAAAGTAAAGAAATGAAATGATCTTACCAGGGCTGTTGCCGCTCTCTCTTATTGCGGTCTTTGATTTAGAAATTTTAGCTGATGATCAATAAAATGCAGCACATATCTGTTACTTTCGATGACGTGCACTCCATTAAATCTGCATATAGCGCGGAAATTGAAGATTGGATTTAAAATCCGTTTTGCAAAAACACATTTATGTAACCAGGTGTAAATGGAATCGTTTTGATAAATCAGATAGCAATCCGATCTGAGAAAACGCATGAAGAGGCCAGGTGTAAACAGTCCCGTGGATATTGTCTGCTCTGCTGATATGAAAAGCTCACTGTATATTGTAATAATAAATAGCAGCAATGGTATTAAATAGTGACAGCAATGGTATTTTGTGATATGTGATGATTTATATGTATGTGTGTATTTACATTGCAGGTTTGGTCTTAAATTTCAAGGTGGTATTAAAAAGGTCTTAAAAATACTTTAACTTGTTCATATCTGTAAACTCCCTGTAGCTATTGTTATCTAGCAGGTACAGTTAGTGTGACGGTTTGGTTTAATTGAAATATTTATTCGATAGTAGTTTAGATACACAGTGAGCAGTGGCATGCACAGACCTCCTCAGGGGCAGGGGCGGAAGGAAATGCATCTCTCTGTAGGCAAGGGCGTGGTTAGCTGGTACCCTCAGAAGTCACAGGGTACCACAACTTCCAATAGGAAAATTCAACTGCAGTAGCCACCGTTCAACCTGAAGAGGGCAGCACTCAGACGTTTTTACACCATGGCTGCGTTCGTAACCGCATACTTCTCTACTATTTAGTATGGGAAAAAGAGTAGGCGAGCGAAAAAGTATGTACGAATCCAAAAGAGTCGGCGAGAATTACCTGGGTGACGTGCTAATTATCGCGAGATTCGGACTTAAGTGCGTTCGAATATGCCTACTTTCCTACTATATAGTAGGCGAAAACAGTACGTGAAGGAAGCAGTATGTTCGAAACATCAGTATTCATAAGAGAGTAGGCGAGAAGTTCCCGGATGGCTTACTGCTTTCGGCCAGATTTTCTCAACCGATGGATACTCTTCTATCCCAGGAGGCCACACGAGAGGATACGTCATTATCAAACATCGCAAGGATCAGCGACGCGGGTGCTTTCAAATGTGAGTTAACACGGTTGCTTGTGTTAAAATTGCATGTGTTGAACTACTGTAGAGTAAACTGTTGAATTGTTGAAGGTGTAAAGATGTTACACAGTATAGTATAGTTGTGATTTTGCTGTAAAAACACGTTTTATTATGTATTATGTTAGCTAACAGGGGAGCTCCAGTAAGGACACGTAAGTTAGGTCTCTAAAGTGGATTTACATAAACCCTACACCTTAAAGACGATTATTTTAAATGTCCATTTACATCTTACAGGAAAATCTTGAAATATCACAACATGAAATAGACATCTGAGTGATGAATGTGTGCTATTATGTAGAACAAATCTATAAAGTAACTAAACATAAGTTATCTATTTTATTTGTCCATTAGTAGTTGATAAATTGGGGAACATTTATGTTGGATAAAAAGTTAAAACAACCTCAACATGTAAATGTTGTGTTGAGCTCATAAATCACAGAGGTAACGTGAATCTTGTCTGGATGTTACAGGGACAGATGAACAGATGTGTGTTTATCTGGTGGAGAGTGGCTCATGAAGCTGAATGCTGCCATCAAAGGCTTTGAGTGAGTATACTACAGAAATGAATAACAACAACTATTTAAATATTAAGTTGTAGTTTATTTGAATTATTGTAATTTCAAACAGACCTATTACAGCACTTTTCTGATTCTTGATTTCTGTGCATTTGCTGCAGATCTTTTGTGGTGGAGCAGGACCTACAAGGAAAGATGATGGAGGCATTTGTGAAAAAAAGCGTTTTTGTCTTCTAAATAATACTGAAATCAAATGACATTGTGCGGTTGAATTTACTGCTTTTGTGTTATGTTTGTGCATTTTTGTAGGATCTGCAATGTCAGCAGACTGGTGTGAGCACTGAGGATGAAGACCCCAGAGCTGAATCCTGGAGATGGTGCCATGGATGAGTCCCTCCATCACTCCACCTGCCCTTCACTCCACCTGCCCTTACGAGACCCTCCATCACTCCACCTGCCCTTACGAGACCCTCCATCACTCCACCTGTCCTTACGAGACCCTCCATCACTCCACCTGCCCTTACGAGACCCTCCATCACTCCACCTGCCCTTATTGCCTCAGATTGTGAAGCACAACACATCACGCAACAACCTCCGGCACGAAGGCACGGCTCACCTCTGGCGGTCAGCTGATTCATCAGAATAAAGCCGCAGAATGGGAACCGCTGTGTTGAGATGGCAGAAGGATGTGGGGTTCAGCGCCTGTAGCCTACATACATGATTGTAGTTTGAATAAAGCTTTGTTTCATGTGTTGACTTATAAATGCATTTGTTTATTGTGTGATGGTGACTTTCATTCATTCTTTTACTAATTTATTAATATTTCTCATTGTTGTCAGTAAATAAAATATAATTATTTAATTAATGTTTTATTTAATTGTTTGAAAGAAAATGTAGATATGTTCATTATATACACATCTAGAGTGTATTCAATCATGCATAGCTATGTCATATGACATACATTACATTTTGTTTGTTTTATTGAATTATATCATTTTCAGTAAAAAGTAATATAATTAAGTATTGGTCAGCATTTATCATTGTTATTATTGTATGTTTTGGGGTGGGATAGCAATGAAATTCATTCAGAGGTAATATTAATTTTAATATTAATGATACTTAAATTTTTCGAGTACAAAATCAACAGTTTTCTCCAAAGAAGAATCTTCGCACAGCTGCCCTTTGTGCAGACATTACAAACGCTGAGGAAAACCATTCTAGGTAGGGCTGTCGAGTTACTGATGTTATGAGGTATATATATATATATATATATATATATATATATATATATATATATATATATATATATATATATATATATATTATGGGTTTGCAAACATAATATGAGATTTTTTACACAGGAAAAAAGAACCTACAAGGTTGAATATCTTAATATATATTTTCTTAAATAATTCATTATAATACATTTTAAAAAAGCATTTTTTGTGTGTTATTTATAGGCCTAGGCCTGAGGGATGAAACGAGAGTTAAATTCAACAAAAAAAAGAGGAAAACATAAAGCAGCCACTTTTGCTTGTGGATGAAAATATTTGGATATAAAAAATTAAAAATTAACATATACAAGAGATTTTTGGGATTTTGGGATTTCGTAATCAAAATAAATAATATCGTTAAGGATAAAACGGTGGGTCACATTAGTAGGGTTAAATATAATAACTTAAATCAACCCTTAATGTATTCACAAAATAAATGGGCAGCAGTTTAATCAATATCAAGATATTTACAGATAGATGAATTAAACGTGTCATTCAAATCTTTTAAGTTGTTGCGCGTGTGATAAAGCGTCGTAGGCCACATGATAACGTCAACATGCCAGATGTCCGGTTCGCATTCATACTCAACGAGATCTGGCTATAAAGTACCTACTCTTTTAGCGCTCGTTAAGTAAGTACTTATTGAAATTAAGTACCTACTCATTGAGTATGTGGTTTCGAACGCAGCCGAAATTTTTTTTATACGGACACCGATCTGTTTTGTAAGTGATTGCATCCAGGTAATACGCATTTCCGTGACTAAGGCATAGCTAGCTAGCAAACTGTAGGCTGTAGAAAATAGTACTGACAGTAATGCGGAGAACTGATAAGGGAGGGGGCAGCCTCGGTGGCTCCATTGCGTCATCGACAGTAGGGGCCAGGAGCTCAACGGCTCCAGTGCGAGCCACCGTTTTAGCCCCGCCCAAAAAATCCTGAACACAGCAACGGTGAAAAACGCCTCGGTTACGACTGTAACCTCGGTTCCCTGAAGAGGGAACGAGCGTTGCGTCGAGAATGACGCTATGGGGAACGCTTTGCGTGATGACGTCTTGAAGCACATGTAAAATCAGTCCAATGGTGTGGCGGAACGTCAGAGGCGGGTGACGTCACGTACCAGGAAACTATAAAAGCCGGCCCAAAACAGAAAACGAAAGCTTCGTAAAAGTCTGAAGTCGAGCTGACAGGCATGAAGGAGATATGGCAGGGCGACGCAACGCTCGTTCCCTCTTCAGGGAACCGAGGATACAGTCGTAACCGAGGCGTTCCCTTTCAAGGGAACTCCCGTTGCGTCGAGAATGACGCTATGGGGAACGTCTATACCAACGCCTCCATAGCTACAAATGTCTGTCCTGTGTGAAATCCGTAGAGCAGCACTAGGAAGACAAAACCTGAGACCCTGGAGTAGAGTCTAGGTCTAATGAGTAGAACCTGACGAAGGTGTGCGGTGAGGACCAGCCTGCCGCATCACAAACGTCCTGTAAAGATACTCCTGATATAAGGGCTTTAGAGGCCGCCATACTCCTAGTAGAGTGCGGCCGGACAGCCAAAGGAGAAGGCTGCCCAGCCGCCTCATAAGCAAGTGAGATAGCCTCAACCACCCACTTGCTCATCCTTTGCTTAGACACTGGACCTCCTTTGTTAGGGGACCCAAAGCAAACAAACAATTGATCACTCTTACGCCACAGGGCAGCTCTGTGGACATATGCGTCTAACGCCCGAACAGGGTAAAGCAAATTATTCGCCTCCTGGTCCGCTTTTCGAAAGGGAGGAGGACCTCCAAGTGCCACGAGGGAAACGAGATACCAAAAGGGTCTTTCCCCACAGACATTCCACCCAAAGGAATGTGGTAAGCGCCTATGGCCGCCACATAAACCTTTAAAGTGGACGGGGTCAGACCTGCAGTGAACCGGTCCTGCAGGAACTCCAGAACTGTACCAATTGGGCAGTTGACTGGATCCAACCGACGGTCACTACACAAAGAAGTGAATACTCTCCACTTCAGGGCATAAAGTTTCCTCGTGGAGGGAGCTCTGGACTGTAGAATGGTCTCAGCAACCTCAGTTGAGAGACCTGACTCTATGAGCTGGGCCCCCTCAGAGGCCAAGCCCACAGGTTCCACAGTTCTGGCGGGGGTGAAATATTGAGCCCCCTGCTTGGGACAGAAGGTCCCTCCTGACAGGAAGCTCCAGAGGATGCCCATCGAGGAGGGACACAAGATCGGGAAACCATACTCTGCCCGGCCAGCGCGGGGCTAAGAAGCAGGCAAACCCGGTCCCTGCGAACTCTCTCCAGAACTCCCGGGAGCAGAGCCACTGAGGGAAAAGCGTACAGACGTAGCCTCGGCCACGTCTGTACCATAGCATCCAGTCCAGAGGAGCTGGATGCGTGAGGGAAACCAAAGTCCCTCCATATCAGCTCCACCACATCGGGGTGGAGCCTCTATTCCCCGGGCCTCGGCCCCTGTCTCGACAGAGTGTCTGCTCCTATATTCTGAACCCCGGGGAGGTAGGCTGCCCTGAGTGACAGCAACTTCCCCTGGGACCACAAGAGGATATGGCGTGCCAGATTGGATAATGGGCGCGAACGCAAACCCCCTTGGTGGTTGATATAGGCGACTACCGACGTGTTGTCCGTATGTACTAACACGTGGTGTCCCCTGAGACCTGTGATAAAGCTCCTCAGAGCCCGGAAGACAGCTAACATCTCTAGGCTATAGAATGCCAGGAACGATGATGGTCTTCCCACAGACCTTGAGATGAGCGACCCTCAGGATCGCTCCCCAACCCGTGAGGGAAGCATCCGTCGTTAGCAGTTTGCGACGACAAGGAGCTTCCAGCACTGGCCCTGGGACAGGAACCAAGGTTTCTTCCACATAACCAAGGCACGTAGGCATCGCCGCGTGACCTTGATTGTGCGAAATGGGTTGCCCCTCGGGGAAAACCCTCTGGTCCTGAGCCACCACTGCAGGGGTCTCATGTGCAGTAGTCCAAAAGGTATCCCGTTGGAAGCTGCTGCCATGAGACCCAACAGTCTCTGGAACTGTTTGACAGTGAGTAGCTGGCCTAGCTTTACACTTTTCACAGCTGCAAGGATGGAATCTATGTGTGGCGGTGACAGGCGCGCCTGCATCGACACTGAATCCCAAACCACGCCTAAAAAAGTGGTCCTCTGAAATGGAGAAAGCACACTCTTCTCGGCGTTCAGCCGTAACCCCAACTCTTTCATATGGGCGAGAACAACATCTCGATGTTGAACCGCCATCTGATGCGACTGAGCTAAAATCAACCAATCGTCGATGTAGTTCATGATGCGAATACCCTGGAGGCGCCGAGGCGCCAGAGCTGCATCCACGCATTTGGTGAAAGTGCGGGGTGATAAAGCCAGGCCGAATGGAAGAACTCAATATTGGTATGCTTTGCCCCCGAAAGCAAACCTCAGGAACTTCCAATGACACGGACGGATGGAAATATGCGTCCTTGAGGTCTATCGTGACAAACCAGTCCTCGGACCTGATCTGTAGCACGATTAACTCAATGTTAACATTTTGAACTTGAGCTGCATGCCTGACTCATTCAGAACTCGAAGATCTAAAATGGGACGCAATCCCCCGTCCTTCTTTGGAACTATGAAGTACCGGCTGTAAAACCCGGTTTCCCTGTTGGAGGGAGGTACATATTCTATGGCCCCTTTCTCTAACAGAGTGTTTACTTCCTGTTCCATAACCAGAACCTGCTCGGGGCCCACCACTGTGGGCGGGACCCCCATAAACCGAGGTGGGCGTTTCTAGAATTGTATCTGATACCCATTCCCACGGTCTGCAGGACCCAACGAGAAACATTTGACAGTAGCTTCCACGCTGTCAAAGATTCTACTAAAGGTACCAGCCTCTCGAGACTGGTTTCTGGATTGTGTTGCTGTTGAGTAGTCGGTTCGTCGCCCTGTAACGGCGCACCGGCAGGGAACGACCGAACAGACTGCTCTAGCACCCTCCTCAGAGGGGGCGGGCATCCCGAGGCCACTACGTTTCCGGGTGGACCTTGAGATATGTGCTCGCCGGAGACCGCTGCGCCCTGTAACACCGGAGGCGGCAGGGTTGGCAGAACGGTCCCCTGAGGGCACCGAAAAGAGACGGCACCGTATTTTTCTCCTGCTGTTGAGTAGTCGGTTCGTCGCCCTGTAACGGCGCACCGGCAGGGAACGACCGAACAGACTGCTCTAGCACCCTCCTCAGAGGGGGCGGGCATCCCGAGGCCACTACGTTTCCGGGTGGACCTTGAGATATGTGCTCGCCGGAGACCGCTGCGCCCTGTAACACCGGAGGCGGCAGGGTTGGCAGAACGGTCCCCTGAGGGCACCGAAGAGAGACGGGCACCGTGAAAAGAGGTGTTAACCGCTGTGCTTCGGGGGGACTACCCTCATTTGTCCTGAGCCCTCAGACATCAGGACTTTTCCCCAGCAGCCTTCTTGGCGGTAATAACGGTCCGCAGATCCGTTTTACCCCTCGAAGACTGCTGGGTTTGAGAGCGCCCTCCGTGTCCCTGAGATTTTTGTGGGGGAGCACGGGAGGAAACGCTCTGTTTCTGAGTGGCGCGGTGCTCAGCGCTCTTTTTAGACTGCTCCCGCTCAGCAGCCTCATAGAAAGAACGGCGGGGGAGAAGTTTCTGAAGTGCAGCTGCCTGTTTTGAAGCTTCTTGTGACTTCGCTACAGCACTATTAACTGCGTCTCCAAATAACCCTTGCGTGGATACTGGTGCATCTAAAAGAACATGTTTTTTCTTTGTCCTTTATGTCACTTAAGTTGAGCCACAGATGCCTCTCAGTGGCCACCAGGGCTGCCATAGAGCGGCCGATGGATTTAGCCGTCTCCTTGGTGGCCCTGAGAGACAAATCTGTGGCTCTACGCAGTTCAGACACCGTATCAGCTCTAATACCCCCGCCATCCTCAGAATCACCCAATAACTCAGCCTGGTAAGCCTGCATTATGGACATTGTATGTAAACACGCTGCAGCTTGACCGGCGGCGGCATAAGCTTTATGAACCAGGGAAGATGTAACTTTTACTGGCTTGGATGGAAGTGCAGGAGCCTTCAGAGAAGATGCCGTTGCTGGAGAGAGATAGCTCGCGAGCGTCTCTTCCACCCTCGGCATCTCCCCATAACCATGCTCTTTATAATTGTGAATGGATGAATAGTGTGATGTTTGTGCAGTATACACTCGATATGACACTGGTTTCCCCCACGATCTCGACACCTCAGTGTGGAGATCGGGGAAAAACGGAAGGCTTCTGCACTGAGGCTGTGCACGAGATGGCAGGAAACGTTCGTCGAGCTTGCTTTTCGAACGAGCGCCCTGCCTATCTTCTGGCCACTCAATAGATAATCGCTCGACAGCTCTAGTGATAACATCAAGCAATTCTTCAAACGCATGATACTGAGGTGGCGAATCCTCAGACTCAGCGTCAATACTAACAACGTCCAACTCCTCAGAGCTGGACAATTGCAGTATTGGTGCCTCCATCGGGGGGGAAGAAACCGCAACGCGTGCTTCCACACCCTGATGAGAGGCACTGGATCTATCAGAAGGAGGCTGAGATAAGGCAGAGCCCGTCTCAACATCCACTGATAGATCCATTTGCGAACCCCAGGTCTGTGATTGCCGCCGTGCCTCGGCAGCGGCGGGACCAGAGCCCGGGGGAACGCGATCGGGATCGGATCACGATCGCGGGATCGCGATCGTGAACCGAGCCAAGCGGGATCGGAGCGAACGCAATGGAAGCGCGTCGCAATGCACACAGTCACCACCCTCGAGTGCTGACTGGGCATGCTCCTCACCCAAACAAACAACACAAAGAGAGGTGTGAGTATCACCTCCCGTTAAATAACGCGGGCAGGGATGGACACACACTCTAAACTGCTGCTTGCTCGCCATACTGAATATATATATATATGTGATATAGACAGACAACACCAAATATACAGACAGATTTCACACAGAGCGCAACTGAAGACTCAGAAAGCTTTCGTTTTCTGTTTTGGGCCGGCTTTTATAGTTTCCTGGTACGTGACGTCACCCGCCTCTGACGTTCCGCCACACCATTGGACTGATTTTACATGTGCTTCAAGACGTCATCACGCAAAGCGTTCCCCATAGCGTCATTCTCGACGCAACGGGAGTTCCCTTGAAAGGGAACTGTTTAACAGTCTAACTCCACAATTCAGTACTTCACAGTTCACAGTCTTTGTAATGTGTTTTAGCAATACATTTCTAACATTTATAATGTGTTCGATTTTTTATTTTTTATTTTTTGCCTTTACGGGGTCTTTAAACCCAAATAACTTGAACAAAAAAAATTACTTGAATCAATGAACAGCGTTAATAAAGCCCCAGTCTTACAGATCATTAACTAAAAAAAGTTGTTTTAGGGTTTAGTTAACCTTTAATGCCTGGTTCAGATTACACGATTTTAGCCCGATTTTGGCACGATCCGTTTGACGTAGGGTGTCGTGGGGATTCGCAAACCTACATCGCGTCTGCGATGCTTGACATCACGACACAAAGACTAGCATGTTTAATTTTTTAACGGTCCTCCACGACGACGGCGCGTGAGTGAGTGAGTGAGGGAGAGTGAGTGAGAGTGTGTGTTCGCGAGTGTGTGACTGTGTGTGCGCGCGAGAGTGAGTGTGTGTGAGAGAGAGTAGGCTACGTGTATGTGAGTGACAGAGTGAGTGTGTATGTGTGAGTATGAGTGAGTGCAGAGTATGAGAGTGTGTGTGTGTGTGTGTGTGTGTGTGTGTGTGTGTGTGTGTGAATGAGTGAGTGCGTGTGTGAGTGCCTGTAGGCTATGTGAGTGCAGCGTGTGTATGTGCGAGTGAATGAGTGTGAGACGGCTCGCGATGACTGGTCGGAAAACAACTAGTCTAACATGTTTCTTGTCCACGACATGACAAGATTTTTAGGAGTCAAAATCGTGTAATCTGACACAGTGACTATCGTAACATACAAAAAAATGGTGTAATCTGAACCAGGCATAATAGGCCTACAGTAGCCTAACAAATGTTTGGCTCATGGTTAGTTCATGTTAGTTAATATGAATAATAAACAAATAAACCTTATTGTAAAGTGTTACTAAAAATCAAAGATACAAATTACTTACAATTTAGAGTTGGACATGGATTTGAAAATTTCCTTTCACTAGATGTATTTCCCCAAGCTAATAACACTTGATATGGCCTTGGATAAAAACGAATGACATCGAGTTATACTTGTATTATAGTTAAGCATAACTCGCATGCTGACGCAACTTTTACAGTAGCATGGTAGGATAACATTTTTTGTATTATTATTATTTTAATTATTATTATTAGTATTAGCTTACTTCTCCTTAGCTTAATGTTACCTGCTGGCTGCTCGTGTAGTTTGAAGACTCGAGGCGAACTGCTGCGTAAACACACTCAATTTAAATCAACAACACCCAATCTTATGTTTTGGTAAATACTCTATTTAAAAAGGTTTTATGAATTTGCACACCTTCGTCTGATATAAATGTCTGAAAACACAGGACGATGTCAGCGCATGCAGAGGGCAGTGGGTTAGAGAATACGGTTCATATAAAATATGACATTGAAAAACTTTGCCGTTATTTTATGGTAAACATGTTATTTACAATGATTTTATGAATTCACACTTACCTTCGCTTCGTCTAATGTTTAGTTAGCCAAAATCTCACAGAAAATACCGGACGCTGTCAGCGCGCAAGATTTTAATGTCTAACTTTATATCATGCAATTCTGACTTTATATCTCCCAATTGCGAATTATAAAGTCAGAATTGCGTGATATAAAGTCTGAATTCTGACTTTATTAGACGCAATTGCGACTTTATTTCACGCAATTCTGACTTCATATCTCGCAATTCTGACTTTATAACACGCAATTGCGACTTTATTTCACGCAATTCTGACTTTATATCTCGCAATTCTGACTTTATAACACGCAATTGCGACTTTATTTCACGCAATTCTGACTTTGTTCTGTTTATTTCTTAATTCTGAGAAATAAAGTCAGAATTGCGAGATGTAAACTCGCAATTGTGAGATAAAAAGTCGCAATTCTCTTTTAAAATGTTTTATTCTGTGGCGGAAACAAGCTTCCATAATAAACGGCTCGAAAACAACGTCGGGCTAGAAAATACAGGTAAAAAACTGTTACAGCATTGAACAAATTTTGATGTTATGTTCACACTTCACACTTACCATACGTTTTCTCAGCATCAGAAAATAACGGACGCTCTCTGCGCGAGCAAGCTATAGTCAGCGTCAGCGAGACTGCGGGGGAGGGGGAGAACAGGCTCGAGACTCGAGACAGTAGTCGAAAAAAAAAAAAAATCCATTTACAGGCGTCAGGAATTGAAAGTGTGATTCAGGCCACATCCACACGAAGCCAGAGCTTTCCCTATCCGATATTTTTTTTCCCCGTTAAAAAAAAAAAAATTCCGTAAACACGGCGTCATCTCAAGAAATATCTGCGTACACACGAAACCACTGAAACCGACTCAAAACGATGTAGTATACATGCCAGACCAGTATGTGGCGCTGTAATTCTGCCACAGACATACACTAAAAACGGAGAAGAAGACTTAAAGCATTCGCATAAACCTTGCGCGCTGTATACAACAATAATATTAGAATATTAGGCACAGTAGCTTCTTTTTTTCTTTTCTTTTTTCTTTTTTAATCAAGAACTTTGTTGAACAATATGAAAAACCATAAATGTAGTTGCTGTGACTTAACGGTGTCTGACTTGTTGACACTTGGTGTGATGACATCATCGTTTCACAAAATATACGGATTGGCCGTACACACGAATACGCAAGGGCGGCGTTTTCAGATTTATCTACCTTGGGACCCGGTTTCAAAAAATAGCGGTTTCAGTCTCCGAAAACGCCGGATCCGTGTGGACGAAACGCCTATACGATAAAAAATGTATACGTATACAGCGAAACGCGTCTCCGTGTGGACAGGGCCTCAGATCCAAATGCGAGGCCTGAAATGTCCATATGTGATGGACGGGCCGGCTCCGATTTAACCCGAAATAACTGTTTTTATGCAGTGTCAGTGTCTCTGGCCTGCTGCCTGCATCAGCAAATTCACGATGAACAAAAAAATGACTTCCTTGTGTATCGACCAATCAGCGTGTTGTAAAGGCAGAATTTCAGGCACGACCAATCATATTAAACAGAGACATAGCGAATAATTTAAATAACTTGAAATTTTGAGTTCATAACACTTAAAATCTTAATCCGAAAGATTTTTGCTGCCAAATGAGTACATTAAACACATCTGTTTAATTTTTGATGCAAAAACTTGCTATTATAAGTAATGTTAAGTTATGATAACTTTATTTCTTTATTAATGACAACATTGGGGTGTACAGTGTAATAGTGGTAAATCATGTTCTCAAAATGTCAGACAATTCATGTTTTTGGTAATTAAAATGAGTTAGTAATAGTTTTTTACTATTAAATGAATATTAATTAAATAGATTATGGCAAAATTATGCCATTAAGGCGACCATTGACCATTTTAAGTAATGCAGATATTTTCTGTTGAAAGCAAAAGCTATTTCATGTTATGGCAATTTTATGTAAGATAATAGTTTATCTAACTATTATGTGATTTCATGTGAAAGTGGAGGTACAAAGTTCAAAGGCCTCATATCCAGCTGCTTTGAGAAACAGTTTTGTTTAATCTTTTCTTTTGGAGGGGAATATTCTTTGTATCATAAGAGAATTTGAAACCAATCATAATGAGTTAATTTTTATTTCTAGCATTTTTATTTTTAGTATGAATACCAGTTAGTGTATAATGCACATCAGCATTGATACAGAATACCAAACAATACACCAATTAAATGCAAATTGTGAATACAAATAAGAAAACCAATGAAAATACACTAAAAGTGGATTTAGAGTTAAAGTCATGCATTAAATACATTTCACAACATTTTATGACATATCATGAGATGTATGGCACTGAAGAAATAAAAGGCATAAGCATAAGAGACAATAAGATCCAAAAGTCTGAGTCTGCATTTTATATATCATTTAATGCAGTTTTTTCATTACATATTTATTTAAATTTTTTCATCTTAAAGGTAAAGTGGAGGATTTTCCAGAATTTTTGAAAAGAACCGCCCTCTCCACTTTTTGAAAAAATGAATGCGCAACACTCTACCTGCCCCCGAGAGGGAACGCCTATTAAACGTGTGCACGAGAGACGGCTAGCATCGCTAATCATAGCTTACATTAACTTTTACTAGCAGTGATTTTAAATGGATTTCTCCAAATAGCATGCCATACTTTACCTGTCGAGTAGAAACTTCGCGACTGAGGCATCAGTGGGAAGCCCAACCTGTGCTTTTAGCGCACGCCAGCGTGTGAAATACAGTATTCTCCCAAAAACACTCTGGTCTTGTTTCTTTCTTCAGAGGCCTTTCTCTTCTTGTCATACAATTCGTAGACACTTTTTCTCTTGCGTCCCTCAGACATTTTGAAAAAACCCGTTGAGAACGGCGACCTTCAATTAATGGCTGAAACCGTAGCTCACCACACATATGCACCTGAAAGTGCGCATGCGCAGAAAGCGAAAACTACCTAGGGACGAGCACGTATGATGGCCTTACGTAAACATATCACCAGAATGATTGACAATTAGGAGGACCAATAGTCTTGATGATCCACCCGGAAAAAGAAAATCCTCATGATAATGTTTTAAAAACTAGACAAAAAGCACCTAGTGCTTCAATTGAAGTAAATACCATTATCACTTATTTGCTTATGATTAATGGCAAATTATTTATTTCATTTTTGTACCGCACAGAATTCCTTGAGAATATAGCCATAGTCAGTGGCCAATGTAAAAAGCTGTATGTAAGAGAATGTACAGTCGTTGTTACAGAATAAACCCTGACAGGTCATCATGACATCATCCTAAATTTATTCTGAGATAATGTGCTTGTTCACTATCCAGACAGCAAAGGAACTTAATACAGTAAGAACACTTAAATTCAGTTTAGTGTTTAGGTTTAGTGTCTGTCTGGATTGTTGACAGTTAATGGATCGCTCATCAATCAACTTTTGAGGGCTTTGCACACCACCCTATTTCATACAGCATGAAGCACATTTCATTATAATCATCTCATTATTCTTATACTAAAAGAAAACCATAATTAGTTTTAATCAAATAAAACACAGTAGGCCTACAATAAACACTGCCATGATGTACAGATACATTTAAATAATATTATTTTTTTCACATTAATGTAATGAGAATTGAGGGCACAGTGGCAGTAAAACAAACGTCACAGTGCAAAAGATCATGGTCTGCTTAATTGTATGCATAATATCATATTTATTTATTTCTATTGGGTGAAAAATTACCAGAAATGTTTCGTTTTCGTGAGATTCACTCCGCTATTGTATCTAATGCAATGATATTCGTGTATTTTAAGTGTGCTTTAGTATCATATAGTTTTTAGGCCACTGTAAAGGGTTAAACCATCTTTGGCCAGACGTCAAACGCTCTCTGATTCCCCATAGCGATCAGATGAGAGAGCTGCATGTTTCTCTGTGTGTCTCCGGGTCCATGTTGGAGTTGATCTGCTATGCTGGGTCATTTCAGGCCACGTCTGTCCGATCACAGGAACAAACATTGATATTACAGGGATATCTAATAAAGGACATACACGCATACTGTTCTGCAGCTTCGAGGTGAGTCATTATTTCCCATGTTTTACGTCTGTGTCGCTGTACGTGTGAAGTGAAACGGCATTACTTTGCTGTAAAATGTATCCGTACGTGTTAAACATCGAGAGCCAAGTGCAACTCGCTCTCGCTCAGATAGCAGCTGTGTTTCTACATTACACGACATGACATAGCGCGCGTTTAATATTTTACATGTTTTTGCAAGCGGATGTGGTTTTGCTGCACTTTTAACGTCTTTCGGCAAAACAATTAAGAGTCGTGAAGGTATTGAAAATGCATCACCGTAACCTACATTTACCCCAAAGCGAAATGCTTTTTTTTTTTTTTTTTTTTTTTTTTTTTACATTAATGAATGTGATCTGTAATGTCATTAAAACAATATGCTTTTTGTCGTTAACAGTGCTCTGTTGTTGTTGTTGTTGTTGTTGTAGTAGCTGCTGTTGCTGCTAAAGTTATGGTTGCACGTATACAATCAATGCATACGTGCATGCGTGTACCATTTTGCAAACTTTAGTCAGACGTAATAATAAACTTGTATGACATCCGACCGTTTTTTGCTCTCAAAGGTGTTAGAGTTGGCCAGTGTTATTTGGTTGGCTCACAGGCAGAGCCCAACGATTTGACCCACTTACAGATCTGCATCGTTTCAACATATTTATGGTCTGTATGGTTTGATTGATTGTAGTAACAAAATGGTTTCAATTGTTTGTGCATTTTGTTATATCTGTCTGTAATAACTCTTTCATCAAATACTTTGTTTGGAATGGAATACTATCTTGCTACGCTTTTCTGTAGCATGCACCATACTGTGTGCAAGTTCTGTACACATGGAATACCCAGGTGACTATTGCATTTTAAAAAATGCGCCGTAACCTATAGAGCATTACAACAGCAGGCTGCACAGAATAATAATGTATCCCACAAAGCAATTCGAATTTCAGTATTCTTCTAAACTAGAAGTGATTTGTAACATATCTGGTAATTGATTTCTTATTTGCTATCACTGCTAAAATTTTGGACTTTGTTACACAATTTTAACACGAAAAAAAAAAAAAAAAAAAAAAAAAAATTACCTGAATGCTGGTTGCGGAATACACAACATATTGAGAATGTGACTAAAGTACTACAGTACAGATGGAAATGTTTACCATTGCGTACTGTACCCTTTTTTTCCATAAACTGTAAAATACATAAAAATACATGCATTAAACAAAAAGTATACAAAATACATTAGCCTATATACTGGACAGTATTCAGAAAGCAGTATGCTATATTGTTCCATTATGAACATACACAATACTCAAATCTACTGTAATGAATGCAATCAATTAATGAGGTATGTCAGAACAGTGATGCAGTGAACAGGTTATCACTTTTCTGTGTGTAATGAAATAAGTGATTTATGGTAATGTGTTTTTACAGACATGCGAAAGAAAAAGGGATGTTGAAATATGGAGACTATTAGTGGTCCTCTTGACTCTCCGTAGATGAGAATTTCTTTGCAGCTGGAGGGTTATTTCAGGTCAGCTGTGTGCCATGTGGATCGGTGAATCCATTTAAAAGCCTGGGCAAAACTGCAGCTGGCAAGATGACACTGAAGTTTTTTTTAATGAAGTGCATTTCATGTAATTTTACCATTTTAACTGAAAACCTTTGAAGATTTAATTGCATTGGATAAGGGGTTAAGTCTATCTCTTAAGGGTTTGAGGAAGTTGACTTTTGTGAATCAGTGGCCTGTTCTGATTTTAGGAATATAATACCCCCTCACAGCTTTTTGTACTGTGTCCCTGGTGACCTGAGGTCCCAGTGCATATGTCACTCTATGAAGGGCCCAGGGGTGTTCGGTTTCAATAGGCACTTTTAATAGATTTTACATAACTACGTAACTGTGAAAATGCCTTAATGCAATTAGCATTAATCATAGACTGTTGCTCAGAATACATGCTATGCAATTGTTTGTCTTTAAAGCTAATTTCAAGCATTTAAGCAGAAACCGATTTAAAAGATGATCATCAAAAAGTGCGTCCAAACTTTTAAGTTGACATGTACAGTAGCCTATGTGTAGTCAACCTCACATCACCTCACGCTTTAGGGGTCCTTGTGAACGTGAACAAGGGGCTCCCACAGTCTCTAACAGCCCTGATAGTCTGTATAGTGACTGTGACCATATAATCTTTACACTCTTCTGCAAGTCTGTTGTTTAATTTTTTCCCTAGCTGTCTAAACATCTGTCTGTCAGCCTTTATTGGACGTAGAGTAGGCCTATATTTGTAGTTGCTTGGTTGAGTTTATGGTATAGTATGGTTATTCATGAAAATAGGCCATTGGCCATTTATAACTTTAATTTGACAGACCCCAGAGTTCTGAAAAGTAACATCAGAAAACATGAGAAATATCAGAAAATTTCCCTAACCATTTATGAATTTTTGTAGTTCATTTTGTAGTTCAAATTTGTGTGAAAGTACAAAGTACAGCGGGTATACAAGCGGCACATATAATTGTTAGATTCAAGTGTGGTGACCTGTGAATTAATTTAGTGAAAAGGCATTGGAATGCTGAATGTCTCAACATCTTGGCTGAGAATCCAAAATGGAGGAAATTCTCATTTTGGCAATTTAGCACTAACTTGAGACAGGCAGATAGTAGGGGTGGAACGGTACACAGAAGTCACGGTTCGGTTCATACCTCGGTTCAGACATCACGGTTCGGTACAAGTTCGGTACAATGGCGGGAAAAGCAAAACAAAAATGTAGAAGGCATTTTTTTTTATTGTGCATGTCTGTGTAGGCTGTTCCACCAAAGGAAAATAAATGTCTCTTTAAATAAGTTTTATTAATAAAGTAAATGCATAGAACCAGTTTATCTGTAGTGCATTGCCAATAGTTTTATATAATTAGTTTATTAATTAAATTAATAAAAAGACAAAAATACCTTGAGATATGTTTGGTAATTGTACCTGAATGAATTTAACATTAATTTGCTATATTTCAGATCAATATATTTGTTTTCCTTAAAATTTTAATAACACTAACTTTATTCTCATCTAAATTATTAATAATTTATTGCTGTATAAAATAATACTACCATTAAAAACACATATTTGATTTTCTTTTAATCAATGTAGAATGTGTAACTTACTCACTGTGTTGGGTGACAGTTGTAGGTTACAGTTTGACAAGAGTTTACAGTTTGACAAAAGCACAATGTTGTGTTTCATTACGAGTGTACACTAATATAAGTAAACACTTTGCAGTTTGAATGATGTCCAATGAACAAAATGAGTATGTTTTTATGTTTCGATTGTTCGATCGCGCCCGCGCCTCTCTGAACGAACACACACACACACACACACACACACACACACACACACACACACACACACACACACACACACACACACACACACACACACACACACACACACACACACACACACACACACACACACACACACACACACACACACGCACGCAGGCACACACACAACATATTCCAGCATTGCAAACTTGACATCGCAGCCTGTCCATTATAGCATGTCTATGATTATAGCCATAGATATTATGTCTATGATTATAGCCCATAAGTTATAGCCACGGAGCTTCAGAGCTAATAGGCGGAGCAACAGATTAGGTGTCCCTAAAGAACCCGCGTATCTAACAGTAGTTCCGCATTACATGAATTAATTTGCACGCGAGTTTTATTTATTTTTATACCTAGGGCTGTGACGGTATGGGATTTTTTCTTACCGCGGTAAAGAAGCAACAAATCTCGCGGTTTGGCGGTTAACCGACCCCCCACCCACCCCCCAAAAAAAAAAAAAAAAAAAAAAAAAAAAAAAAAAATCACCCGCGGCCGCGTCACACACTGCAGACGCGATCAAGAACGCATGTAGCTTGTAAATGACAATGGAAATGAATAACATAAAGCAGTATTCTTTATTAACAAATAAACAAATTAACATTTAATTAAATTGTAAATATTAATAATTAACTATTAATTAAAGCCGGCGACACACTGGCTGCATGGTGTGAGTGTGGCGTTTCTGCAAACGCCACAGGATGGTTAATTTTTCTAAGATGTGGTCTTAAGTTAGTTGTATTTCCTCGCGAGACGGATACTTTTGTGCGACAAATACGGCATATTGCCTTGTCCAAATTCACCGGGTTCCCCTTAATTGTCACCTGCCTCAAAGGCGACACAGTATTTGGCTTAGACACTATATTCGTGGCTATTTTTTGAATAATGTCATTCGGCTAGCGCCGTCAACTGTTATTGCCTATAACAGTTACCACATAAGAGATCGCTACTTGCAATTAAAATCTAACTCCAACTGTTTACGTTATGCTTGTCTTTTATGCCTGTGTTTGTTTGTATTTAATTGAACATTATCTGTAAACATCACAAGTACTGAAACCTAGCAGTTAATTAATAATAATCAGAAACACACAAAAAAATAAATCCCCCATATGTTTAACGGACTGTCCCTCCCTTGCGCAGGAAGCGTTTTTTTTTCTCCAGAAGCACTTGAACATGGGACTCGCAGAATACAGTAAATTATAAGCAAATATTAATGTGTTTATAGTTCATATCACACACCATATGCACTCCTGTAACTTTCAAAAAAAAAAAAAGAAAAAGTGCGGTGATGACCTCACACCGCGGTAGGCATCTCATTAACGCGATATTGCGGTGATGCGGTTATCGTCACACCCCTATTTATACCGTGTATTCTCCGTGTGTATTCATGCACCGAACCGTGACGCCCGTACCGTCTCGGTTCAATACGAATACATGTACCATGTATACACACCTATGGGGTGGTGGTGGCGCAATGGATAAGACACATTCCTTTGGTGTGAGAGACCCGGGTTCGAATCCACTGTGAGACACCAATGTGTCCCTGAGCAAGACACTTAACCCCTAGTTGCTCCAGAGGCGTGCGACCTCTGACATATATAGCAATTGTAAGTCGCTTTGGATAAAAGCGTCAGCTAAATGAATAAATGTAAAATGTAAATGTACCGTTCCACCCCTAGCAGATAGTGTAAAAACACAAATTACAGATTTTGACTTGCTACTTGGACTTGTCACTTGTTCTTTGTGGACACTCACATTCTAAAATCACTTGGCTTTCCACAAAAACAGCTTCTTGGAACACACCCAACAAGACCACTTCTTGTAAGATGTCTTCTCATAAGAGCTTTATTGGTCTTCTACTGTCTTTCTTCAACTTGCCTGTCATTCAAATTTCTTCATGAATATGTAACAAAAAAGTTTATGTTCTGTATGTAATAGCATGCCATGCAACCATACTACTCATACTGTTTTCGCTGTATGTTTATGGTGTGTATATTTGTATATGTGGAATACTCGGATTACCTAAGTGTACAGCCAGAGCACACTGTGTCAAATTGTGTATCCCATAATGCAATGCAAAGTGCAATGCAAAGAGCTAAGACACTTAGCAGTGTGAAGGATGTAGTAACACATTTTTAACATCTCCTTCTTGGACCTACACAAAAGAAAAAAAAGAAAAAGAAAAATGAGAGAATCATGTATAGTGAGGTCTTGTGATAACATAGGAGGGCTGCTTGATATTGAAGAAAAATGTGATATGCGATAACTTGTTAAATGATACGATATGCGATACGATAATGCTTTAAGTGTGTAAAATCTATTTTAATTTTCTTTAAATATATTCAAAAACTGAAAATGATATAACGAACATACATGTTTCACATTCTTTATGGAAAGCATCCCTACAACTTCTGAAAAAGTGAACACCAGCATTGCACATTTTGCATCCATTGACTGAGCGTGTACGGGTCAGCCAATCTGGGATGTCCGTTAAAATTTACTTTTTCAAATAACAATCGCGGTCCTGGACATTGAGTGACCTTGCACATTAAGATAAAATTGGATTTTCTCCAGTCATTATTAAAAAACAAGCTAACAAAACTGGGGGGGTTAGTGCGTGTGCACATGAAGGGGGGTGTGGGGAGTAGAGGAGAGAGAAACATGAAGAGGGAAGTTAGCTAGAGGAGAGATGTCCTAGACCAGGGGTTTTCAACCTTTTGCAACTCTAACAGGCTAACATACCTGTAACAACAGGTCAGACACACAAGAGGGGAACTTTCACTCTATTCATTAGCAGAAATGTTCAACAAAGTTCATTCACCCCAATTTACAGTATATACTGTAAGTATAATTTATCAAATACTATTAGCGATATTAACATGACTGTTTAAAACAATATTCTTTTGGCTTCCCAACACAGCCCGGGTGTTATGAGTTAAAATGTCTCTGCAGCTTTGATGGTTTTAGCGCCTCATTTGACAACATTTCTCCACATTCAACACATTGTGCCTTCGGCTTAAGGGGGTCGCACACCGGATGAGAGTCTTTAAAATTCAAACACATTATTTTCCATGAGTGTACACACACCGGCAGCGCCATTCGGCGTCTGTCCGCGGCACCCAGCCACGGCTCAGGACCCTGTTCAAAATCCTGCCACACCACAGAGCGCCATTTACATTAAATTTACATTATATTTGTCTCAAATCGTCGTTAATGTATATACTGACTTCACCCTGTGCTGCAAGATACATTTAGTTTTACATTCATTTACAGAAATAATCTGTGTGGATGAATGTGGATTTCCAGGTGAGATTCTCAATTAATTCATTTAATGTACGTCCTGAGGTAAAGTGTTCAGACTGCAGACTCAGTAACGATTGTATTTAATTGTAGCTACAGTACAATCATAACATCGCAACTATCGCAAATCAAAGTGAAAGAAATTCGCAGACGCTTAACACACAATCATCTTCATTAAAAGTAAAGAAACAAAATGATCTTACCATGTGCCATTGCCGTTCTCTCCTGTTGTGGTCTTTGATTTTGAAATTAGCTGATGATCAATAAATTGCAGCTCATATCTGTTAATTTCGGTGACGTGAACTCCATTAAATCTGCATATAGCACGGGAATTGAAGATTTATATCCGTTTTGCAAAAACACATTTATGTGACCAGGTGTAAATGGAATCGTTTTGATAAATCAGATATCTATCTGATCAGTAAAAACACATGAAGTGACCAGGTGTAAACAGGCCCCTAGACGCGGTGCGGCGCATATATCAGTAACGTAATGTTACTGCATCTGATCGAACAAACGTTCAATCTGACATTGTGACGTGATTGGTGTTGCGATATTTAAACACAAATTAGCTTTTAAATAATGCATCATGACTTGACTGGAGTGTTTTTGATCATATAAATTCATAAGAACAATCAGATAATTAGAAAATAACAAGATTTGTCAATTAAAAAAACAAATAAAAATGTATTTTTGGGTAGCTTACCACTGCTTACACGGCCCACCAGATGGCGCTGCGAGGCCCACTAGAGGGCCGCAGCCCACTGGTTGAGAATCACTAGCCGCGTTTCCACTGTCGGGCCAGGGCCGGGCCAGGGCTTTAAACGGGCCGTGCCGGGCTGATAGCCTCGGGCTAATAGCACCAGGCCTGCGTTTCCACTGTCGTGCCAGAAGCTCCACAGCGCTTCACTAAAACACGCCCGTAACACGCCTCTCTGGAACAACGTCACACTAACCCATTCACCAACAAACGGAAGTTTTATCAGAAAACTAATCAGAAATCACTGGAAACAGCGTTGAAAACAAACATGATAAAAGCGGCCGTTTGCTGGCATTTTTGTTGTTTACTTGAATATTTAAAACCCAAGCATCGATGTTTTACCACAGGTTTACAATAAAAAGTGATACATTGATCATAATGAATTAATTTATGTCGAAATTGCACATTAGTCACTCAGAAATAAATTACCGTAGGTCTATTTCACAAAAGAAAGAGGACACACTTACTTCTTCAGTCGCGTCTGTTACTGTTTATCTGGTAGTTACAGGACATATTTACATCACATTTAGAAAGAATGATAATTTCTACAAATATATGCCACCAAAAATACGACCTGAGGAGCTTTAGCACTCTCTCGACTCCCATACAGATATTTTCCGTCAGAGAAACAGAGGAAGCTCCCGAAAAAAAAGTTGCTTTATTTTATGATAGTCCGGTATAAAGAGACGAGACGTCGGCTACTGACAGATAAAATAAAAACATGACTGTGATAGCCTTTATGATTGGTCTGATTTCTTCAAGCGTATGTTTTTTTATGCGTATCTTCAAGCGTTTACTATGTTTACCATGGTAATGGTCTTTTGCATCACAAACACAAGGCATTCAAACATGAACGCGAGTTAAATTATTTTAAAAGTCTTTAATGCTGACAGAATCATCCGGCGCTGCCGTCTCCCGACTCAAATGAACTCCGCCTCTGTTCGTAACCACTCCTCTAGCCCGAGCTGGCCCGCTCTGGCCCAAGGTATTCGACGGGCCAGAAATCCTGGCCGCTGGCCCTGAGTAAGCCCCGATCAAGCCCCGGAAGTGACAGTGGAAACGCGACTGGCCCTGGCACGCACTAGCACGGCCCGACAGTGGAAACGCGGCTACTGACAATGACTAACGTTAGAATTATATTCTCTTGAAAAAAATCCACACTAGTATTTAAACAGGTTTGTAAGGCTGTTTACAAAGAGGTGCCAGCAAGAGGCGCTCTAGGAGCGTCAGAAATAGCGGTTTCCCCGGGACCACAAATAGATTTTCCAAAAGGCTGTGTTGATATTGTGAACCAATGTATGGGAAACACTGTAATATAATTTGACAGCTATCAATTATAGTTTAACCTATCCATCTTCAAAGTCACGCTTAGTAACACGTGCATCACCACAGTGCAACAGTGAAAAATGACCGCGCCGCGTTCCGATCGTTATTAAAGCGACATACACCGGTATTGCGGTATTTTAAGAAAACATATCATAACAAAAATAAACACCGGTATTCGGTATGAACCGGTACACCGCCCAGCACTAG
This sequence comes from Leuciscus leuciscus, assembly GCF_965113295.1. NCBI lineage: Eukaryota > Metazoa > Chordata > Actinopteri > Cypriniformes > Leuciscidae > Leuciscus > Leuciscus leuciscus. Next base: position 21,439,581 of record NC_138736.1, on the reverse strand, counting down.
TGTGGATTTTTTTCTACAATATTCACTCATGACAGTAAAATAGGGCATTCTAAGTCAATCTACTGCAGTATTTCCTCTCTCACTCAGTGAAAAATGGGTTTTACACCCAGTCATGGTTAAAAATAATAAATAAAATAAATAAAACGCCATATACCATGAAACCGGTGTAATTTAGAGAAATACCGTGATGTGGATTTTTGGTCATACCGCCCAGCACTATTTCAAAGCAGCTTTACACTGATAACAGGAAAATAATGCAACAGGGTTTGTTCTGGCTGTAAAGCAGCTCTAGAAGAAAATAGTGTCATTGTCCAGCTTAAGTAAGTTCAGTGTTGATTCATTTCGGTTGTAAACATTTTTGGAAAAAAGTTAGTTAATTTAAGTTAATTTATCTATACAGCAGCTCTGGAGAAAACAGTGATGTCATTGTCCAGCTCAGTTCAGCTCTCATACAATGGTTTCATTGCAGTCAGATCAATAATATAAGAATATTAGTTCACTACAGTATGTGACGTGACTGGCTGATGGTTTCCCTGGCACAGCGCGCAGAAGTGACTAATGGATAATCAAATTCATTGTCGATTATTGTCATTGTTGATAATAATCGATTTTATCGATTAGTTGTTGCAGCCCTAATTCAAATACCACCAACTCTTTGTCCAGCTTGGTAATAATATATACAGTAGTTTTCTCAAAACATACATGCTGCTCACATATTATTGTAGCAGAGTTTGTGCTGAGTATAGTGTAATCAAATTTCTTCTGTGAAAATGTTACAAGTAACAGGAATAAGCACAAATGTCAGGGCATGTCAAAACATCCCAAGGGCCCAGAAAACACCTCAGACCCCAGAGAGTTAAGTGAATGTAAATGGTTGAAAAAGAAAATGCATGTGTAACAGTGTGCACTTGGTCTTAAAGTGACAGCAGCCCAATATTCCTGCCTCAGTCTGTGTATTTTCGTGAAGCGCAGATGAAATGAAGCCTGATCGAGCTTGGTAAATTCATCTGGCCTTTGCTGATCCAAGTATCCAAATTTGTGATTTGACATGTACCCTTCGTCTAGCTGGATTGGGTCGTTTAAATTATGCACGGAGTGGGCAAGCGTTAACAGACGAGAGATACATGCCTTGCCTAGAGGAATGATACTCATAGTGAAATTTAGGTGAACGAACAGAGAAGCACTAGTGGAATAGATACTAGTATCTAAAAAATAAGTACTAGTAGCATGAAAATAGAGACTAGTCGGTTTAAATGATTAAATGTTAAAAAGGCTTGCCATAAATATGTGCTATTGCTAACTATGAGTAGCTGAGTTGAATCAGGTGTGTTTGATTAGGGAGACAAAGAAAACATGCAGTGTTGGGGGTACTCCAGGACAGGTTTGGGAACCACTATAGTCTATCAATTCAATTGTGTGTCACTAAAATAAATGAAATTTTAATGAATAAATGAATATAAAAATATGAATACCTGAATCATGTCAAGGAGCCTTTAACAATTCACTTTGAGACTACTTAAATGGGTTGCTTAAAATGACTTAATTCCATGATGTTCAAGTTACATGAACAAATTATGTTTGTTTAACGTAACCCATATTATATGTGGAACCCGTTGACATAAAAAATTTATTAAAGCCAACACATAATTATTTTTGAGTGGTCAAAAATGAACTAACTGGCTGGTTGATCCACTATATTTATATATTTAATATGTGTGTAATTCAGTCTCATCATCCAAAAAAAACTAAAAGAAAATTGGTAATACATACTAGTCAGAACTGAATAGTTGATATCTGAATGACAGATCCCCATAGAAGTCAATGGCAAAACAATTAATTTGTTACTAGTAACAAAAGAATAGTTACTAGTCACAATTGAAATAAGTACTAGTATCTAATGAATAAGTACTAGTATCTAATTAATAAGTACTAGTATCTAATGAAGAAGTACTAGTATCTAATAATACGTACTAGTAACTAATGAATAAGTACTAGTATCTAATAAATAAGAACTAGTAACTATTGAATAAGTACTAGTATCTAATAAATAAGAACTAGTCACTATTGGAATACTAGTATCTAATAAATAAGAACTAGTATCTAATTAATAAGAACTAGTATCTAATTAATAAGTACTAGTATCTTTAAAAAGGTACTAGTACCTAAATAATAAGAACTAGTACCTAAAGAATAATAACTAGTATCTAAAGAATAAGAACTAGTACCTAAATAAAAAGCACTAGTAGCAAATTAATAAGTACTACTAGTACTTAATGGAATAGATACTAGTATCTAAAAAATAAGTACTAGTAGCATGCAAATAGAGACTAGTCGGTTTAAATGATTAAATGTTAAAACGGCTTGCCATACTATCAAGTCTTTCTCTTTTCTCAAAACCCCCCCATAAAATAACACTTAATTTTAACATTTATTCTCTCTTAATTCAACCATATGCAAAGCATGCTGAGAACTAACAAGCACCGCCCAGTTTCAGTTAATGCAACACAAATCAGTCATGTAATCCAACACAAACGGATTAAGTAAACTTAAATTTTACATATATTTAAGCAGATTGAACACAATCAAATTAATTTAGGACAAAATGTATAGCAATTGTGTTGCTTAAGCTCATTTTAATTAAGCAATTTGAACAAGCAGCAAAAAGAAAGAAAAAATTCTGTGTATTTGAGTTTTTTATTTTTTTTACGTTCTAAAACAAATGTCGTGGAAATTCTTAATGGGAATATAACCAACTAAATCTGACTTCTTAATGCAATACTTACCTGAAGTAAGGTGACAGCGTCCCGTCAAGAAGCTACTATCACTACCTCAATGACACTTTGATGATCTGTTGTCTTTTGAGTGTAGAATCCATTTCTCAGCTGCGCAGCATATACCTGACATGGCTCCCAAGTTGCTCTTTGTAGAAATAGTTTTATTCATGGCCGGGAGATCACTGGCCACAATAACAAATTGAGTATCTTGAATAGAAAGATACATGAACATTTAAATCATACGGTTGAGTAAAAACAATGTCACCCGAGTCTTCTTCACTGTTATTAGTTCCGGTGATTGGTTTGTTATGATAAAAACTAATCATATGACTGTTAGTTCTACTGTGTTAAGCAATATATTAGAGATGCACCGATTACAATTTTCTAGGCCGATTCCGATTTCCGATTTTTCATTGAGTTTGACCTGCCGATACCGATTTTAGCCGATTCCGATTTCATTTTTTCTAACCACTTTACAGCACACACAAATATTTATTTTCTATCTTTTCTTTAATAGAACATTTTACATTTTGCATAGAACATAGATCATTTTTTGAACAGATAATCGCTATAAAATAGAACTATATAAATTACTCCTGGTGTGGGAAATTCACACACATCTAAAGTGTTATGGAAGAAACATTTCCTTCTTTTCATATCCAATATCCAACAATTTTTTTTATATATATTTAGAAAACTAAACTTCTGTATGGAAACAGGTAATGGCAATAATAATAATAATAATAATAATTATATATATATATATATATATATATATATATATATATATATATATATATATATATATTTCTATATTTTCTGGCTAGTTTACTTTATTTTTTATAATCATAACCATACTTGCAACCAAAACTGAATAATGAAAACAAGTTTAAATGGGTAAATCTTCTACAAATATTTTTGAGTCTTCATTTTCTTTTCTGACATACTCCAGTTCTTGTTAAAACACACTAGACATACTTATTCTGTGCATTTTGAGCACTTTTTGTGTGACTTAATTTTTAGTTTGTCCATCAAAAGTGTGCTTTCACTTTAAATGAGCGTGAGCAGCGTAGCAAAAAGTGACCCACGCCGAAACCCCACGCTCCTGCTTGACGCTCACGCGCTGCTCCTGCTCGCGGTGTGAATGCACTCATTGATTAACATACACGGCGGAAAAAATCTGCACTGCTCACGCGCCACTGACATTTGCGGTGTGAAACGGCCGTAATTCACGAGGTTCCTAAATGTGCGTTCCATGTACACGTGTGATGCTGATGTTGCGCGATGTTAATCATGCGGCGCACAAGTGCATTTGACCAGCATAAAATCGGCATATGTCAGACTGACCGGTCATGGCCGATCACGTGAAAATCGGCCAATTCCGGTCACCAGCCGATCAATCGGTGCATCTCTAATATATATATATATATATATATATATATATATATATATATATATATATATATATATGTGTATATAATTTTTTGGGGGCTAAGTATATGTGGCCTTTGACCGGAGCATCCTTAAGGCCCTTGCACACGGAGTCCGAAATTATTGCATGCGTTTTTTCGCTTTCGTGATTCGGTGGCTCTGAATTGTCAAAACACCCTTCATGCTTGCTACGGATGTGAAAAACGCAGAAAATCGAACCTGATTCGAATTTTTTTTTTTTTTTTTTTTTTTTTTACGGACGAAAGTTTCGGAGGCAGTGTACAAGCGTGATTGACATAACGTGAGGTCGTATTTATTTTTTAACGTGCGAAAAAATGGGTGTTGACGTGAATTTCGGACTCAGGGCCCTATTTTAACGATCTGAAACACAAGTGTCAAGCGCAAAGCGCAAGTAACTTTGTGGGCGGATCTCCGGCGCTGTTGCTATTTTCCCGGCGGGATAAATGCCTCTTGCGCCCGGCGCAAATCTAAAAGGGGTTGGTCTGAAGTAGCTTCATTATTCATAGGTGTGGTTTGGGCGTAACGTTAAATAAACCAATCAGAGCGACATCTCACATTCCCTTTAAGAGCAGGCGCGCTTGTTCTAAACCGGTTACCTATTATGACGGCGGATTTGCCAGGAGCGGTTCACAGCCGAGGAGGCCGACGTTCTCGTCAGGGACATTGGGGATGGAGAAACCCACCCAAATTAACTTCGGTTAAACAGGTGTATTATCATTTGGGTAAATGTGTAAGTTAGATGTATGCTTTTATAATAAATTGTCTGTCTGTCTGTCTGTCTGTCTGTCTGTCTGTCTGTCTGTCTGTCTGTCTGTCTGTCTGTCTGTCTGTCTGTCTGTCTGTCTGTCTGTCTGTCTGTCTGTCTGTCTGTCTGTCTGTCTGTCTGTCTATCTATCTATCTATCTATCTATCTATCTATCTATCTATCTATCTATCTATCGTAATAATGTATGATTTGCAAAAATGAAAACTGCTGCTTCTGTGTAGATGAGAGAATCAAAGTGCGCGTTGTGCACACGCTACATTGATTATGGCCAAGCATGCACCCTTAAAATAGCATATGAATAACATGCGCAACGCGCCACTGACTTTAAACTATTTTTTCCTGGTTAGTGGCGCAATTGTTTTCTAAACCTGCAAAATAGCATGAAGGAACGTTTGCGCCGGAACACGCCTCCTCTTTGCGCTGAACCGCCACCGGGAGCGCAAGTGTATTTCTTAATTAACTGACGTGCTTTTGTGGAGGGAAAAGTCCGCTGTGCGCGGGTGCAAAATAGGAATGATACATTCGTCGGTGTACAAAGTCAATTGCGCTGGGTACAGAGCATGTGAGTGGTGAGAATCTCCGCTCATCGCTCACGGAACTGTTCACCCCTCCGCTCCCCCGCTCAAAGCTACATCAGGCCGCTCCGCTCATTATCGCTCAGCGCTCAACGAGGTTTGCTTCGCGCTCCACTCAAATCGCCCCCCGCTCGCTCCGAAAAAGGAAAAAAAATCTACGTGTATATCACTTTTAGCTTAGACCACAGCCTTACCTCCTAAAGAACTAATGAGCAACAACATTTTTCAAATTGAAATGTTTTATTTCAAATTACAGGCCTATGTAAGAAGGAATATAGCCTAAACAAAAAGTCCTGTAAAATTAAATGAATAAATGGGCCTAATAATATAAATAAAAATTATATAAACAAAAATATACATATACATTTTTTAAAAGTAAATTAACTATAAGGCCAGAATTTTGATAAGTGAACTTTTGCGCAACGCGCACGATCAAAATTTAAATTGGCTTCCATACACACAAACTGCTGTAAAATTAAACGAATAAATGGGCCTAATAATATAAATATTATTACGGACGACACAAATTCGGCTAAATAAAACGAACCATTAGGTCTACTTGAATGAAAAAAATAATTTGTTTGAATATTACGCTATATTTAATTTACACTTTGTTACAAGTTACCGTATTCAATTTGCTAACCTTTTGTTGCGTGTTCGCGTACCACATTATCATTGTTAGTTAGTTTTATATTAATAGTAGCCTACACCTGTATGACTTCTCATTTTCCTTTTTGAAGTAGCCTACTTTTTGAACTCCATTATTGAGCCGAGTTTTGACTGAAAATAGTCTACTGTTGATGACTGTGCAAGACAGATGGGTCCTGGTTTAGGTTTGACTGAGCATGCTTCAGACTCGTGGTGTGAACTGAGCGAAATTGGAGCGAAATTGGAGCGAAATTGGAGCGGGAAATAAGGCGACGCTCCGTCCTTTTAAAAATGCCGCTCTGCGCTCTGTCCAAGATCCGCCCGCTCCCGCTCCCCGCTCGCTCCCGCTCCACTCCGCTCACATGCTCTGGCTGGGTGCAAGATAGGGCCCTCAGTGTGCAAGGGCCTTAAAGTGTAAATTGCAGGTTAACCACCACAGCCAATTAATGTGTAAATTAAAGTGCTCTATGTATATATTTAATTATTTCTGTCTTAAAATGCATTAAAATAACATTTATTGGGGTTTCTTCAAAGGTAGCGTGTTTTTACAGTGACTGGGTGATGACGTCATAAGAGGCACTCGCAACCCATACTCTGCTAGATTCTTATTGTATTATGGCTATTTGGAGAACGACTGAGGATGTGGGAAACCATCAAATTCGTTATGGACCACAGCCCTACAATTTTTAACCGGTTATTAATGCTTGGTGTGAGGAGAATAAGTGGAGGGTTGGCCAGGTGTCCTGGTGAGTAGCTACATTAGAGCTAGTCTAGGCTAGCCTGGTGCAAACTTAACCCGGATAATATAAGGGAACAAGCCAGTCTTTTCAAAATCTTGCCGTCATGTAGAATAGCAAGGAGGGACAACGACTGAAGACATTATTTACTTACATGGTGTCAGTCCAAATCAGAGCTGTAGAGATGCACACACTGCACAGGCACCAATCGCTAGTCTCATCGACGCCTCAAACGTCATGTAATACCCTTCCTCAATCCACGCTTTATCAATTTCTCACGATTTAATTAGCAATGTTTATTGTCAGAAAAGACAAAGAGAGATCGATGTCCCCATCACTGTTTGTGTGGGCTATGCCACCCAATTGAATCAGCAGTGGAGAGTATGTGCTGCCGTGAGGTGAACGCGTTTTGGAGTTTAGTGGAACAGCTCGACCTGCGACCGGCTGATCTGACGTGCCTGAACCCGGTGCCTGAACCCGTTTGTTTTGCGAATAGCTTATTCTCATTTCAGGCAGGATCACGGTCCCCTTGAAGTCAGCACACACGAGTATGTTTACAATTGAGTTATTTTAACCATCATTTTTTTTTATCAAATAAAACATATAACCAACTTTTAAGGCGAATATAGCTGCTAGCATACTATTGATTATGCCAGTAACTCTACTAGTGAGTTCCTCTTATGACGTCACGCCCCATCTAGTGGAAGGGAGCGGGAGTGCTTAAAACCACTGTTAAAAGTGCCAACTTTTCATATTATATTCAGCATTTTGGTATAAAAAACAATAGTGGGCGGTTCTTATCTTTGTTTAATAAACACATTGCATTATCTTCGTGAAAAATGTAACCTGCAATTTACACTTTAAGTCTGCATTTCTCTGTACATTTAATGTGGAAATACCCATCACATAAAATATTTCTATCACACATATCAGTGGATTAAAGTAGACACCAGGAAAGGTGTGTTACAGCGATTGTACACATTTTCTAGTATTTTAGATCTAAATTTTAAGTATTAAAGGACCTTAATAATATTAATTTTAAGTAAATCTGGTGTAAAGTAGTTGTTTGTGAAATTTCAACACTTAGGTAAATATGTAATTTACTGCCATTGTAGATATATCTACTACAGCATATGCATAACAGCCAATGACCAACTTGCTTTCTTTTAGCTCAGCTTCTTTTCTTTTTCAGATATGGTCATATTTTTACGTTAATTATTATTATTATTATTATTATTATTTAAACGATCGTGATATTCATAAAATAATATGCCCCCTGTGTCTGGTTAACGTCTGCAATATTGCTAGATATAAATCAAAATCTTCCCGGCGATCGGGAAGTGATTGGTAAATAACGTATCTGTAAATGCCGAAGCAATAACAAATTCATAGAAGGGCATGTAACAAGTTGAATTAGTTACTGCTCCATTAAGGTGGAATGCACTCTCTCAGTGGTGAGTGAGCAGACGTATGAGGTGCACGACCTGTGAATATGGCATATATAAAGCCAGTTTAATATTTCTGTTACTCTTAAGCTTGTTTTATTTCTATTTTGTCCCGCAGGTGTTTAGTGAGTATTTTGCAAACTGCCCATGTGAGCGTTGGATCGACGATGCTGATATTACTAAATTACCACTGCACTGTGGAATATCAGTAACGCGAATCTTTGCATACACTTTGTTACAAAAATTAAGGCGAGCTATTCGGCCCTGCTGTTTAAAGTGTTACAGTATGTTGCGTTGCAGTCTGCAGATTGAAAACACGCCACGTCGCCGTAGTCAGCCAATTATGAACTCTGCCGCTGGTGTAGGAAGCAGCAGAGTAGCTAAGTTAAAGCGATAGTTCACTTTGAAATTAATTTTTGGTATGTTTTAGCTTACCTCAAGGGCATCCAAGATGTAGGTGTCTTTTTTTCCGCAGTAGTTTCAATTTTGATATTTTTAGGTCAAACCGTTCTTGTCTGTCAGTCATATAATGCAAATCTATGGTCACCACTTCAAAGAGCATGCACAGAGTTCAAATTAAAACAATTCCCCGTCGTCCAAATTAAACAATTCCCCATCGTAAGTACACATTGATGGCCTAAGACACGAAACGAGCGGTTTGTGTGAGAAAACGAACAGTATTTATATCGTTTTTACCTCTTATTATTATTAATTTGGACGACGGGGAATTGTTTTAATTTGGACTCTGTGCATGCTCTTTGAGGTGGTGCCCATAGACCTGCATTATATGACTGACAGACAAGAACGGTTTGACCTAAAAATATCAAAATTGAAACTACTGCGGAAAAAAAGACACCTACATCTTGGATGCCCTTGAGGTAAGCTAAAACATACCAAAAATTAATTTCAAAGTGAACTATCCCTTTAATATACTTACCTGAAGGAAGTTTGATCATGGTTGAGGACATATTAACAGTGGCTGGTGGAAGCGCCTACCAAAACTTGAAAACCGACTTGAAAGCCTTGGAAGTGGAACTTGAACTTGAAAACCAGTGTGAGAAAATCGCCTCTCCTGAATTGCAGTTCCCTTTCGAGAGGTCTCTAGTATTGCTAGCTAGCTTACGCTGTGGGAAAACTAATTTTCTCGAGAATATTGAAGCCAAATTTTTAAAACGCAGTGCAGCTGCACAGCAGACACAGATGAGCGACGAGCGCGGTCATTGGCTGTGCTGCGGCAACTGCATGAACCTATGGCGAGGCGGCTCAGATGCACGAACCAATCAGTGCTTCACGCCCTGGCATGTCAGAGCCCGCCAGAATGGACGTGGCTTATAGCTATATAAGCACCCATTCCTAGCCTAGGAATTCAGATTTTATCTCCTTCAGCGAAGTGGTGAGTTCGGAGAGAAGCCTTCTCTCCCCCGTCGAAAAGCCTTCCGCGGAACAAGCATCTACATCGCAGTTCTGAGGACGTCGGATTCCTGGCGCCGAATTCAGCCCGCTGTTCTGCTGTGCCATCCGGCGCGCCATATCCTTTTAAACGCTCAAGTGTATTCGCCTCTTCGTCAAACTTTTTCTAAAAGATACATTTTTGAGGCGTTGTTTCAAATGCCTGAAACAAGGGGCCTACCTGCCCATCGTGCAGAGGCCCTCTCTTCGGTGGAGACCGTCACATCCTCTGCGCTTCCTGTCTGGCCCGTGACCATGCGGAAGCTGCACTCGCCAAGGGCGGCTGCCCTGAGTGTGACGTGATGGATCTCACCACCCTGCAGGCTCGACTGGCTGTTTTCACCGACGACGACTCGGCGCTTTCTGCTCTCTCTCCCTTTGCTTGAGCCGCGCAAAAAGAAGCGCCACTCACAAAGGATGCCAGAGCAGACGGAGACGAGCGAGCACACGCCGGCCCAGTCCCCGCGTGCCTCGCTCTCTCCTGAGGAAACCCCCTCGCCGGTCCTGTTCACACAGGCGGACCAGCGCCCCTCTCTACGAGTGGCAGGTCTCATCTCTTTTGGGGCATCGGACGAGGATGACGAGAAAGATGACAGCCTTTCCATCGCGGCATCCAACTGCGACGAGTGGGTGGGTTCTGCTTCCACTGCGTCTTCAGTGGTTCGGATTTAGGAACATCAAAATGAGTGCTGTGTTCCTTATTGCACCCAAGAACAGAACACCACAATCGATTAGACGCCATTCTGCTCCAGCGTATCAGCAACGGTGGACTATGATGACAGCTCGCTCACGAGCTAGGGCGGGTCTGTGTTGAAACGCTGCTGTCAATCAACAATCGTGGGAGGGGCGTCCGATCTTGTGACGTCACAAGATTGAACGGCTTGATTTGAGACAGGGGAAAACATATAAGGAGATAAAAAAATAAATAAAAAAAAACACTGGATGGATTTTTATAATTTTATGATGGTTGTGTACAGGCACTGCCAACACACATTTCAGTACAATCAACTTGTAAAAGTGCATGCACCATTATATGACCCCTTTAACAATAAGTGCTTTTGAAGTAAGGGATCGAATATTCAGCAACCCAAGCTTTATAATTTGCTAATCTGTATTATAGCTGTTTTTTATTTGTTGAACATCAATTACATTTTTAACCTTAGATGGGTTGAAACGTTTTTTTGGATTTCCAAATTCGGGGAACAGACACAGTCTCTATGTGATGATAGCTAGATGAAAGAGGCTCTAGCCTATGTGATGGGATTTATCTGACCTTGGTGACGTGAGACAACTAGCATACGGTCGGTTTAGCCAGTCTGTCTGCTTCCTGACCTGAGCCCCAGATTGTCATGTTTTATCTCTAAGACTATGAGCCAAATTACTAGAGAGAAGAGCAGCACCATCCCAGGAGGGATGAATACCATCTCTTTTCAACAGGTCAGGTCTGCCCCAAAAACTTTTCCAATGGTCTATGAATTCTATATTATTATGCAGATACCACCTCGCCAGCCAGCCATTGAGTGAACACAATCTGCTGACTATCTCATCACTCCTGCGAACAGGAAGGGGGCCAGAGCAAATTACAGTGCCTGACATCGTACTTGCAAGTTCACACACCTCTTTAATATTAATTTTGGTGATCTCCGACGGGCGGAGTCGAACTTCATTTGTGCTTACGTGAATAATAATCTTAGAGAATTTACGATTAGCATTTGCCAGCACTTTTAAATTTGCTTTGATGTCAGGCGCTCTGGCTCCCTGCAAACATGTGACTATGGTGGCTGGTGTCTCTATTTTCACGTTCCGTGTAATAGAATCGCCAATAACTAGGGCACAATCAACAGAATTCTCAGTGGGTGTGTCACTGAGTGGGGAGAACCTGTTTAATGTTGTTATCGGAACGGAAGAGCAGTGTTTTGTCCCACGACTATAGCGTCTCACCGTCACCCAATTGCCCTGCTGCATGGGCTCTACTTCAGCCGGAACCGAAGAATGTAAAGAGTTCACTAAGCCATTCGCATCCAAAGCAGTATCTAAAGCCCTTGCATTCTTACTATCCTCGATTAAAGTTTGGATGCGTGTCTCTAGTTCTGAAATCTTCCCCGTCAGCTTTACTATCTCCCTGCATTTATCAAATGTAAATCCTGTGCTGACAGAGAAGGATATGCTAAACATGTTGCATGAGGTGCAAGTAACAATAAGAGGAGAAGATGACATGACTTACCGTGTTTGTTGACTGATCCTACTCACCTAAGTTGTTTGATGGACTCGTAAAAGGCGCGAGAAAAATAAATAAATAAAGAGCGCGCGGATGGCACGCTAACAGGCTAGCGAATTACTGGCGTGTTGTGCTAGCAATAACGATTTTGTTTGAAGCTAGCTATGTCAGGTTAATGTGTGATGTTATAAGTTATATTTAGCAGTATAAACAACAAGGAATGATAGTAAATAATGATTTAAAACAGAAAGATAGACAAAGCTTTTCGCAGACGCACACCAACACACACAGCAGCAGAAGCAACGAGGCAAACAGGAGCAATCGAACTGATCCTCATCTTTTTACTTTAAGGGTGTATTCACACCAGGAAAGTCCGATAGTTCACTTGCTTTGGTCTGGACCAAATAAAATGTGTTTTTTTGGGGGGTTTGGTACGGTTCGCTTTCACACTGCTCTTTTTGCAAGTGAACCAAAATTTGTAAACAAAACCACACGTGTGCTAAGGTCGTCCATTCATTGGACAAGGATTCTCAAGTAGGGAAATCAGGAAGCGCAAAAAAAAAAGGCTCAGCATGGAGATATTTCGTACTGCAATATTTGTTCTTTTACTGATTTTGTGTTATGCTCTACAAACGCAATATGAAGAAACTAATGAGTATCATATGATACAATGTCATCATTCTATACGATGTTGTAATTCGGATTGAGAAGACGACAATGTGCTGCAAGACGGTTCCGTCAAGCATTTATGCGCGATTAGACTAAAGAGAACGCTCTGTATGTGAATGTCCTGATGCACACACTCATTCATTCATTCCATTCCAATGATGCACACACGACGCGCAGAAAGACGCGCAACAGTATCGTGTGGCCAGACAGCGCGCCGGAATGGAATTCTCTTTCGCACTTGAACGAACAATAACACAAACCATTATGCCAAAATGTCCGTTGTGTTAAGTATCCTCATAAGAGCATAAGAGCAGTCAAATAATTAAATGAACGTAAAGGCGCAGTGCTTTCTTGCAATTGGGTCGGTTCATGTTCACATCGTAAACGAACCGTACCAGAGTTCGTTTGGAACCGTACCGAGACGACCTCTTCAGCTGGGTCTCGGTTCGATTGTTTGGTCCGCACCCGAGTTCGATTGCTGTATTCACACCTGCCCAAAAGGTCCGCACCAAGGGTGGAAACGAACTAGAGTTCGATTCAATCGAACCAAACAAGGCAGGTGTGAATACACCCTAAGACTGGGTTAAAGCAAGGAAAACTACAATTTACCTCAAAGACATAATGAACAACGCTTGTCTCATTTGTGGAGGTGGAAAAACAAGTTCTTTGTGACATGCAAGATTTAATGTATTAAAAATTAAATGCAAAAGAAAAGGCATGAGTCAATTTTAAGTTTTAATTTAAAATGTTTGCGATTTTAATATAAGTACATGGTTAAATATTTTACCACTTGCTTGAGCAACTTAAAGTCGACATGAATCAAAATTGAGCCTATTTACTTGTTAGCGTATTTTAGTAGTCTTGTGGTGAACAATAAATCTGTGCAAGTTAATACACACAAAAAAAATTGTTTGCCGTGGTAATCTTTAATCAAAATCTGAAAAGTTACTTCCGGTCTGGAATGGCGTTCCTTTTCTGATGACGTCAGTTTGACGGCTTGGGTTGAAAACGCTAAACCACTCCCCTCAAGTCGTTAGTCTGCTATGAGCGAGAGATGGAGAGGAGGAGCGCTAAAGTAAAACCCTGCCCTCTGTTCAATATTCCGTTTCACTTGGAAATATACGTCACAACACTGGAGAAAAGTAATTTGCAACTTCCGGTTCACGCGGACTTTAATATATAAATCTATATAGAAGTAATGCATTGAATAATATGTTGTTTACATTGTGTTTAAGAATACGTCTATTAAAGAGTGTAGGCTATATGTGTACAAAGAGAATCGCAATGCTGACTTTTTTTTAAATTTTTTTTTTAATTTTTTTTTAGAAAAGTTGCTCCTGGATTTTAAATAAAAAATAGTGAGTAAATGTTTGTGGTACAGCCGTGGATCAGTTATGCTCTGCAAACACAGCATGTGTGAAACGGGCGTTATTCTCTTGCCTCTAACTCAATGACAGGGGACTGAAATCATACAATTTACTAGCCATTGGCTATTTCAAGACATTTTTTAGTCGTCCAGCGTGGAATTCGGTCGTATATGCGAGTGATTTACTCGCTTTGTAGAGGGTTGTTTTAAAAATACCATAATACTGATAACTATGAATTTTAGTTAGTATAATCATTATATAAAATTTTTATCTCTTCTTTAATTTATGCCACCTTGATGTCATGTTTTGTTGCATTCTGAAATGTCATTTAAAAGACAAAATAAAACTTTCAGTTACTAAAGTATATCCTTTAAGGCAAGGCAAGGCAAGTTTATTTATATACTGTAGAACATTTCATACACTATGGTAATTAAAAGTGCTTTACACAGAAAGGAATTAGAATAATCACAAAATAAAAGCAAGGAAAATCAAAAATTATAAAAGGAATTAAAAGAGATATAAAGATGATACAGTTCTAAAAGGAATTAAAAGTGTAAAAAGATGATACATAGATAAACTTCTCATCTGGCAAAACATCGGAGGCTCTAGGACTGACTACTGTCCGCACCCCTCAGAACAGATTTGGTCCCCGACCTCGAGTTTCACATTAAATTCACTACTCTACCACAGACTCAGGTCATCAACATGGTTTCATCTCTCAATTTCCCAATTTACATTTCAGAGTAATTTATGTTTGTCTCTTACTCAATTCTCAGTGACACTTGAGTTCAGTTTAGAATCAAAAGGAGGATGCAAAAATAGAATACAGTGCAATCAGTTGGACGTACAGTGGATACAGTTATAAAAATAATTAAAAGAGTAAAAAGATGATACATTGATCAACTTCTCATCTGGCAAAACACCAGTGTGTCATATTTTGCACAGCTGCTTGTTTTACTGTGAGATTTTCCCATGCTGATTGTACTGTGTCTGTGGTGTTCTTTCGGCACACCTAAGTAATCTATTGGAAGTCTCCAATAGATCTGATTTTTCCCTAAAATCGGACAGGATGAGCTCTAGCAAAGGAATCGATCCAATCCGCACCCCTAAGATTTGTTCGGAGGCTCTAGGACTGACTACAGTCCACACCCCACAGAACAGATTTGGTCCCCGACCTCGAGTTTCATATTAAACTCACTACTCTACCACAGACTCAGGTCATCAACATGGTTTAATCTCCCAACTTCTCAATTAACATTTCAGAGTAATTTATGTTTGTTTCTTACCCAATTCTCAGTGACATTTGAGTTCAGTTTAGAATCAAAAGGAGCATGCAAAAATAAAATACAGTGTAATCAATTGGATGTACAGTGGCACAGTACTCATTCAGTAAATGCACAGATGTGTTTTGAGTCTGGATTTGAATGTGACTACTGTAGGAGCACATCCGATCTCTTCTTGAGGTGGTTCCAGCTGTGGCTGGCATAATAGCTAAAAGCAGACTCACCATGCTTAGAGTGATTCCTTGGTATTTCTAGCTGATGTGATGCTAATGATCTGAGTGATCAGTTAGGTTTATATTCAGTGAGCATATCTGCAATGTATTGAGGTCCTAGGCCATTGAGTGATTTATATACTAGTAATAATAATAATAATACTTAAAATACTTTAAAGCTAAACAATTTTTTCTTTAATGCCATCTTTAGAGGGCAGAAAAAGCTCCTGTAACTGAATAATCAGCAATATACAGTGGACATATACATACTATGGCACTGTATGATTATTCACGTATTTACATGGTATTCCTAGGTATTTTACTAAATATGGCAACAGCATTGTACTGTTTGCTTTTTTTTTTTTTTGTGAGAACATTCAGGTCTTTTAAACTGTAGGCAAGAGATGAAATATGGTGTCTCATCAGAGAAGTATTTGAGTGTTTTTTGAAATCGTATTCTGTGAGCAGAGAAAGCAGCTCTTTTGCTCTTCATGCCCAGAACTGATAGCTTGGTGAGCATGTCATGGAATCTCAGAGCAGAGCTGGCAGGGGTTTGTGCTAAGTATCAAACATGACCCCAGTCTTTACTCTGATCCCTCAAAAGCCACTGGTCTTTCACTGGTCTTTTTTGACAAGTAGATAGAATGAGAGTATAATTTTATCCATCTCACCGGATTTTCAGTTGAAAGGAGATATGCTGCATAAATGTAGCTGATGCTGTTGGCTGATGATAGAGAAGACTGATGTGCCATAGTCTGAAAGATGAAAGGTTTTAGAAGAAAAATCTGTTGTGATTAGGGATGTTAACCGATGACCGTTTGACCGATGGTTGACCGTATCAATGTTAACCGATCAAAGTTGTCGGTAGTCTGTAAAAAAAAGAAAAAAGAAAAGTGATCTCTAAATTAGGCTATTATAGACAGTGGACTAAACGTTACTACAGTTAGCCATCTCATTCCAAGATCTTTTTGTGCGAAGTGAACAAAATTATACAAAAGAGTTGTTCTGTCCGTTATTAGAAGGCACACAGTGAGTTAGACCTGCCTTGGCCGGTGCGTCTTTTACGCATTCTGAAGGTGCCTGTTTTATCCATTGGTTTTATCGTATTGCAGTCTATTAGGCAACATTCCGCATAAGATGGGCTTAGATTTGGAAATACATTACACCTACATTTCAGTTGTAACAGATAAGGTGATGATGATCATTTTTATTGTCTATAATGGCCTAATTTAGAGATCACTTTTTTTTCTTTTTTTTTTACCGACTACCGACATTTTATTTTACTCGTTTTTATTGTTTTCTGCACTATATTGCTACTAAGTCTCTCAACAAATGTTGTGTCTACTGCATGGGTGTACGATCGCCAAACAATGCTGTTGATCCGATCTTCCATGGCGGGGCGCGGTGATGGATGTATCTTGAGTGGTATAGGCGAGTTTGCAGCCCCGTTCGCACGTCCGACTGCAACTGCTGTCTGTATGCGGCATGGAGAGGGCCTAATACGACCTACAAATAGACGGCGGAGAAAGCGAGGAAAAAGGGTAGGGAGGCAGATTCATCTGAAAAAACTCTTCAAACTGGGGATCTTGGACTGCGACTCCAGACCTACATGTCTTCTTTCTGTCTTCCCTGACGTCCCCAGGGCTCTGGTTCCGGTGCTCCGGAGAAACTCTACCGCTGGCCGCGGTGTGTGTTTGGTGCATCTGAGGTCGCTGCCACGAGCCTGTTTCTCTGCAACGGGTGTTCCTGCACCTCTTAGGATGGGTCTGATGAATGCGTGTTCAATTGCAAACAAGTCTCTTCTGCTCAGCGATTTATTTACTTCCAAAAGCATGGACTTCATGTTGCTTACGGAGACTTGGCAACGGGATATGGAATACTATCACTTGAATGAGCTCTGTCCTATGGACTGTAATTTTATTAGCACGCCAAGACTCACAGATCGGGGTGGAGGTCTTGCTGTGGTTTTAAAAAAAACGTTTTATCTGAGCGCAGAGCGCATGTACTCTTCTTTCGAACTACAGGTGACTAAGGTTGGTCACTCGAATTCATTTTATTGTATTCTAGTTTACCGGCCACCTGTGCCAGCAGCCTCTTTTCTTATTGAGTTTTCTGACTTCCTATCATCTATTATTAAGCTGGATAAGAGTGATTATTGTTGGCGATTTTAATATCCATGTGGATGATGATACTTGTAAAAATGCTTCTGAATTTTTAAATATTACTGAATCTTTTAACTTAACTCAGCATGTCTTTGGCCTTACGCACAGTAAAGGACATACGCTCGATCTTGTTTTTTCTCATGGTGTAAGTATTAATAATGCCTGTATCGAAGATGTACTTGTTAGTGATCACAATTGCATCTTATTTGATCTTGTTTGCTATGAGGATCCTCTCCCTGCTAAACGAGAGTCCTGCTCACGTTTGATTAACTAGCGTACTGTTTGAGAATTTTTCAGCCGCATTCGACTCAAGCTTGGTTCTTATTTCGAATGATGTGGACGCTTGTGCACAGGCTTTTGATCACTGTACTCTGCTGTTGGACAAAGTGGCACCTTTTAAAACTAGAGAAATTTCATCTGTCAATACATCACTGTGGATGAATGACGCCATTCGCAGCTTAAGGCGTCTGTCGGAGAACTGAGCGCTTATGGAAAGCGACTCAGCTACAAGTCCACCGCTTGTATCTTAAAGAGCTCTATATGGATTTACATGAAATGATTAAAGAGGCTAGAGCCTCTTATTTTACTAATCTGATATCTGCCTGTAAAAAAAAAATATATATAATAAAAAATAAAAAATCTTAAAGCTTTCTTTGAAACTATTAACAACATTGTTTCTCCTGCTGCATGTATTGTCCCTGTGTTTTCAAATGTTGACTGTAACAACTTTTTGTTTCATTTTGTGGACAAGGTTATAACTGTCAGGGCTGGCTTGGTTCCATCAGCAAACCACCATATAGTTGAATATCACAGATCTTCAATACTGGACTCCTTTTGCTCCATTACCCTGAATGACATCATTAAATTAGTGGGCACGGTGAGACCTTCTCAAAGCCCTGTGGATATTTTACCTACAACTTTGTTTTTAAAATCCATAAATCATCTTGGCTCATGTTTGGTTTCAATTTTAAACTTATCTCTTCAGCTGGGCCAGGTTCCTAGCTGTTTTAAGCATGCTGTGTTTCAGCCTATCCTGAAAAATAACAATCTTGATGCAGCTTCATTTAAAAACTATAGGCATATCTCTAAATTGCCTTTTCTTTCTAAAATTCTGGAAAAGGTTGTTGTGAACCAGCTAAATAATGCTTTGGATTCACATAATATCTTTGATAAGTTTCAGTCTGTTTTTTTGTAAAAAACATTCAACTGAGACTGTCCTCCTTAGGGTCTCAAATGATATTTTGATGGCTGCTGATGGGGTAAATGCTCTGTGCTCGTTCTATTAGATCTCAGTGCAGCTTTTGATACTGTGGATCACTGCACTCTGGTTGATAGACTGAAAACAACTGTGGGCATTACTGGATCAGCTCTGGATTGGTTTTCCTCCTATCTTTCAGACAGGAGTTTCTCTGTGTCCGTAGGAACATATATGTCAGACTCTGCTCCTTTGTCCTGTGGTGTGCCCCAAGGTTATGTGCTTGGCCCCCTGCTGTTTAGCCTGTATATGCTTCCTCTCGGAAAGATTATTGGTAGTTTTGGAGAGATATCTTATCATTGTTATGCTGATGATATTCAATTATATTTATCTTTTAGCCCTGACAGGCTGGACAAACTGTCCTTGTTGCACAATTGCTTAGCCTCCATTAACAATTGGATGGCAGACAACTAGACATGTGCCGGTATTCGGTAATGCGATAAATCGCGGTAATGAATATGCACGATATTGTTATCGCGGGCACTTCAAAATACCGTGAAAAATAATAGATCAGAATTTATATTTATGGAACGCGCATTAGCTTATTTTCCATCAACCGCTTAAACAAACACTGCGTATATGCTGCGCGAAACACGTGCGCACTCAGATGTAAACAATCCCCACATGTAGAAGCACTGTGTGCATGCGGTGCAGTGCGCACTCTAGTCTAATGTAATGAATCCTCACATGGAGAAGAAGCGTGGCGGAAGGAGGAACGCTGCCGACGATTTATCCCTCTTCTAAAAGCAGGGCTGTCAACTCTACGCATTCAGTGTGAGACTCACGCAATTTACACTTCTCACACGCTCTCGCGCCACACATGCATTTTCTCACGCAGAGAAAAATCGCGGAGCAAAGAGGACACGGAGACCGACAGACTAGACAGAGCAGGTTACTATTGATATGAAAACAATTCTCAGCTTTCAGGTTCTGTCCATTTTATTACGAAATTCAGACAATAAATACCGTTTTGGTGCTTGTAAATGTGACGTGACCGATCATTCAAGTAAACCGATCATCTGTTAGTTTTTATTTAAAGATACAGTACAACTTACCGAAAGGTATTTATGCCTCATACATAATATCGATCAATCAGTGTTTTTCAACCACGGAAAGAGGTCAGTAAAGCTGCAGGTGAACAATTATGTCACAGAACGTTACATTTACCTCAGGAAAGCCATTTATGACCAGCACGTTAGTTGACTAGAAAAAAAATAGCTATAGAGAGGAGTATTTTGCTAAATATGTGCACTATATTACATTTGTATTATATTTTTACTTGTGTCATAATTGTTATAATGAAAACCAAATTATATTTAATTTAATTTGTTAATTTTTAACCTTTAATAATGGGCTACCAGCTGACAGGGCTCTCTGTATGTTTACAGCATTATGTGAGATATATTTTTTTCTTGAGAAAAATTTACATGTTAACATCTACTGTAGCCTACCTAATATTTATCCAAAGAGTCAATATTGAATCAAGATTGAAATCAAATCCCAAGAAATGAATTGAAATCGTGAAAATTGTGTAAAATTCTGTTTAGTTACCAAATGTTTTGACAATCACAATTTCACATATTGTGATGCAAGTTGTTTTTTTCTACATCCCCCCCAATCCATCCGTTTCTCTTGAGCAATAAAAATATCGTGATAATACCGTATACCGTGATAAAAGCTAAATCAATTAATCGCAGCATGAAAATTTGATACCGGCACATGCCTACAGACAACTTTCTGCAACTAAATCCAGACAAAACTGAGGTGCTGATTTTTGCCCAAGACAACATTACTCCTAAGATTAGGCAGGCCGTGGGAGCTCTATCATTCTCGGACTGTAATGTTGTGCTAAATCTGGGTGTAATTTTTGATAAGTCTATGCGTTTTAGCAGTCATGTTAAATCTGTAGTGGGTTCCTGTTTTTTTCCATCTCAGGAACATCGCCAAGATTAGATCTGTGGTTTCTAAACAAGAGATGGAGATTATTGCATCTTACAGAATGTAAGCTTATTACAGAATGCAGCTGAACAACATGACATCATGACTTTGCGTAAACATACACGCCACTTTCAAGTCAAGTGGCGTGTTATCTATACGCATTTTGAGTTATCCGCGTGTATGTCCACGCCGAAACGAACCGTCATCTTCCGCGTGATTCCGCGTGTATGTGTACGCCGTTAAATGTCCGAGCGAAACGAAGCAAAATGTACACTCACCTAAAGGATTATTAGGAACACCTGTTCAATTTCTCATTAATGCAATTATCTAATCAACCAATCACATGGCAGTTGCTTCAATGCATTTAGGGGTGTGGTCCTGGTCAAGACAATCTCCTGAACTCCAAACTGAATGTCAGAATGGGAAAGAAAGGTGATTTAAGCAATTTTGAGCGTGGCATGGTTGTTGGTGCCAGACGGGCCGGTCTGAATATTTCACAATCTGCTCAGTTACTGGGATTTTCACGCACAACCATTTCTAGGGTTTACAAAGAATGGTGTGAAAAGGGAAAAACATCCAGTATGTGGCAGTCCTGTGGGCGGAAATGCCTTGTTGATGCTAGAGGTCAGAGGAGAATGGGCCGACTGATTCAAGCTGATAGAAGAGCAACTTTGACTGAAATAACCACTCGTTACAACCAAGGTATGCAGCAAAGCATTTGTGAAGCCACAACACGCACAACCTTGAGGCGGATGGGCTACAACAGCAGAAGACCCCACCGGGTACAACTCATCTCCACTACAAATAGGAAAAAGAGGCTACAATTTGCACAAGCTCACCAAAATTGGACAGTTGAAGACTGGAAAAATGTTGCCTGGTCTGATGAGTCTCGATTTCTGTTGAGACATTCAGATGGTAGAGTCAGAATTTGGCGTAAACAGAATGAGAACATGGATCCATCATGCCTTGTTACCACTGTGCAGGCTGGTGGTGGTGGTGTAATGGTGTGGGGGATGTTTTCTTGGCACACTTTAGGCCCCTTAGTGCCAATTGGGCATCGTTTAAATGCCACGGCCTACCTGAGCATTGTTTCTGACCATGTCCATTAGAGCTGCACGATTCTGGCTAAAATGAGAATCGTGATTTTTTTGCTTGGAATCAAGATCACGATTCTCTCACGATTCTGAAAAGCTTTATTATTTTAAAGATCTACAAATCCTGAACATTAGGTTACCAAACAAGATAGAAACAAAATAAGACATAAAACGCTTGCTTCAGTTAAATTTAAATAAATGCAGTAAACAAAAAGAATGTAATATTTAAATAAATAAAAAAATGACAATTAAACATTGACAACATTCAAAGGTATTACGCCAGGCTAGACCTATTAAAGATTCTTAGCAAGAAACACTATCAACATTTTTGGGTATGGTGTTGCGTTGAATAGCGTTGCTTTTATAGACGTTTGTTTCGACTGGCCGCTGGTAACGTTACTTTGTGATTGAGCAGTTTTGTTTTTAACCATCTCATACTGTAGTTTAATTGAGATAAGTTTATAATAACTTTGCTTTTCATTTATTACTTAAAGTTTTTCGATAGCTACTACATTAAAAACTACTAGCCTAACTGATAAAGTTCACACATTATTTAAAACAAGTGAACGGTCAGTAATAAAATAAGAACAAATACACAAATTACATAACATGAATACTAAATAACAAAGTTTACAAAGTCTAACAGTATATTCAGGTACATAAATTAATAATTAAGCCTAAATGTAAAATAACACCATTTGTCACTGTATAAATTGAATATAGTTTAATCTTTGTTAAAACTGTATTTTATTGTTTTATTTAAATCAATGACACAGAAAACAGTATACATAATATTAAGTGTGTGCTGTCACTTTAAGACCGACTGCACGGACCGAAAAAAACGGACAAATAGCCTTTCTCAGCTGTTCACATATGACATAAACGAGAGAATGCTTGTCGAGATGGTCATTTAGACCGGTATGTTGACAATTTTGTGTTTATGTGTCCGTTCAAGGGCAAGGAAACGCGAAAGAGGAATCAATTCTGCATTCGAGCGCTGTCTGAAACGCGCCTCTCTTTCACTGCGCTTCGAGTGTGTGTGGCTGTGCGCACATATAACGCGCGAGTCCCGGTTTTCGGCTCTTCTTCCGCGATTAAAATTGTTTGAATGTGTAAATTGGCAAGTCAATACACGTCCAAATTATGAACTATGAACTATTAAATTTCCATCATATCCATTCCATCGAATCACATGCGTGCCGAACCGAATCTAGTGCGATCCGTTCCACCCCTAGCGCGTTATCTCGTTGAATATCATTGGCAGAATCGTAGAAATGCAGGATTAAGATCGCGTGGGGGTTGAATCGAGATCGCGATCTTTTAACGATTAATTGTGCAGCTCTAATGTCCATCCCTTTATGACCACCATGTACCCGTCCTCTGATGGCTACTTCCAGCAGGATAATGCACCATGTCACAAAGCTCGAATCATTTCAAATTGGTTTCTTGAACATGACAATGAGTTCACTGTACTAAAATGGCCCCCACAGTCACCAGATCTCAACCCAATAGAGCATCTTTGGGATGTGGTGGAACGGGAGCTTCGTGCCCTGGATGTGCATCCCACAAATCTCCATCAACTGCAAGATGCTATCCTATCAATATGGGCCAACATTTCTAAAGAATGCTTTCAGCACCTTGTTGAATCAATGCCACGTAGAATCAAGGCAGTTCTGAAGGCGAAAGGGGGTCAAACACAGTATTCGTATGGTGTTCCTAATAATCCTTTAGGTGAGTGTATATCTACATCTGGGGAGCGATATTTCTTTTCCTAGGATGGTAGGGGAAGACTCATAAATGGTATTAACCCCAGTGACGGGTAGATTTAGGGACGGGGTTGGGGTAGGTCATATATATTTATATATACAGTAATGTAACATTAAGTCAACAGCGTTGATAAACACGCTGAAAAGCGATTATGCGTGTTGATAGCACGCCAAAAATGGAAATACGAATTGGCGTGTCATACATAAGCCATTTCATGAGATCAGTCTGAGCTGCAAGACTTTTGTGTAAGACCAACAGGAGATCACATATTACACCTATGCTTAAAGGAACCGTATGTAAGAAATGTATTTAAATTAATCATAAAATGGTCCTGATATGTCCCTAGACATTAATAAATCATGTTCATTTCAAATACTTATATCACTGACAACAGTAGTCCGGCCAGGATATTGTCATTTAAAAGTGAAGTTGCAGCCCTCAACTGATGTTGATGTTGTCATGTTGTGTTTTGGCCTGATGCTCCACCCTCCACCTATCTACCAATCACGAAGTCAGTAGTGTTTCGGCATCCGGGTTGCCAGCTCTGCTCTAGTTACCACAGCTGCAGCTACAAACGTGTGGATAAAAAATGCCAGCCTATCTGGCAACCTCGAGTCAGGGGGGAGGGGGAGGGGATACACCGCTCTACAGTAATTTGAAAGTGATTGCAGTACCAGTTTTGGCCACAATCTTACATACGGTTCCTTTAAGGCTCTTCATTGGCTTCCAATTAGTTTTAGAGTACAGTTTAAAATCTTAACCATTACTTATAGAGCTTTGCATGGTCAAGCTCCCTTTTACATCCAGGATTTATTGCACGGATACACTTCTGGTTGCTGTTTGAGGTCTTCAGGCCAAGACCTTTTAACTGTTCCTAGAACACGTTTTAAAACAAGAGGTGATCGAGCCTTCTGTGTGGTGGCTCCAAGGCTCTGGAACTCTCTTCCATTAGCCTTGAGAGCCTTGGACTCTGTGGAAACTTTTAGAAAACACCTTAAGACACATCTTTTTAGACAAGCATTTAACTAGCAATATGGTTGTGTATGTTATGTGTGTTATTTACATTTTTGTGAAGCACTTTGTGACCCTTCTTGTCTGTGAAAGGTGCTATAGAAATAAAGTTGACTTACTTACTGAAAAAGATGTCCAGGACCTCCAGCAGAAAAATATGCCCACAACATTTAAGATCCAACGGTATATTAAATTGTACACATGGGGTACTTTTTATCCTTGTGTGCACCAAACCCATCTAGCTTTTTTTGTTTTTGTTTCATCTGACCACGGAACCCTGTGCCGTTTGAAGTTCCGGTCGTGTCTGACAACTGAATTTGCTGGAGTTTGTTTTTGGATGAGCGAGGAGGATTTTTCTTGATACCCTCCCAAACAACATGTGGGGATGTAGGGGTTGTTTGATTTTTTATTTTTTTTTTGGTAAGCTTCTGACCCCAAGACTCAACTAATCTCTGCAATTCTCCATCTGTGATTCTTGGAGAGTCTTTGGCCACTCAAACTCTCCTCCTCACCATGCATTAAGACAATATAGACACACGTCCTCTTCCTGGCAGAGTCGTAACATCTTTAGTTGATTGGAACTTCTTAATAATTGCCCTGATGGCCAAAATGGGGATTTTCAATTCTTTAGATATTTTCTTACAGCCACTTTCTATTTTGTGATGCTCAACAAATTTTTGATGCACATCAGAACTATATTCTTTGATTTTACTCATTGTGATGGATGATTAAGGGAATTTGGCCTTCGTGTTTCCTCATATTTAAACTCCAAGTCATAGCTTGTACGCAATACAATACTCGGCCACAGGGAGAGAAAGTCCAATGCATATAAAGAGTGTGAGATAGTGTGTGATAGTTCTCAGGTGTGAGCGTGATTAGTGGAATCAGCTGTGTGTGTTGTCAATGCAATGAATGATGGGGATTGTAGTGAAGTGCAAGTCCTAAGGCTATGGTGTTATGCTCAGGAACAGACACCGGCTCAAAAACAGGAACAGACACCGTGGCGGTGGCCATCTTTGCTGAGGGCTCAGGTTCAGGCGTGGCGGCGGCCATCTCTGCTGAGGGCTCAGGCGACGTGGCCGGAGACACTGGCTCGACAGACGTGACGTGAACAGTCTCTGGGTCGGCAGACGTGACGTGAACAGTCTCTGGGTCGGTAGACGTGACATGAACAGGCTCTGGGTCGGCAGACGTGACTTTGGATCCGTAACAGGGCAAGACGAGGATTTACAGACGGCCTCCATAGCCTTGCCAGGGCAGGACAAGGATTTACAGACAGCCTCCATAGCCGTTACAGGGCAGGACGAGGATTTACAGACGGCCTCCATAGCCGTGACAGGGCAGGACGAGGATTTACAGACAGCCTCCATAGCCGTAACAGGGCAGGATGAGGATTCATAAACAGTTACCACTGACACCTCCGAAGTCTCTGCAGCAGATGCCGCCACCTCTGGAGGTTCTACAGTGGTAGCATCAAGAAACAGGTAGAGTTCATTAACAGGACAGGTACAGTGCTCATCTACGGTTCCTTTGACCGTGACATAACAGGCTGAGAGGACATTGCTGGGCGCTACCACCACACAAGGGGCTGAAGCGAGCACCGCCGCTTTGAGAGGTTCTGCAGCATGTGCGGCCACCTCTGGAGAAACTGCAGCGGGTGCCATCGCCTGGGGCAGTTCTGAGGTGGTGTACGCAGCCCAAATGCAACATAAAGCGTTCCCCATCATGGGAAGCGCTTCAGACAGGGGAATTAGTGCAGGAACAGGAGAGCTGGAGTAAGAGGATTTGGGGATACCAGCTGCGTGTGCAGACACCAGCGGTGCATCCCTCACACTGGAAACCAGACTGGGAAATCAAAGCACTGACCTTGAATATCTGGGTGTAGCAGCCAGGACGTGAGAAGACTCTGGCTGGTCAGCGGTGACGTGACGAGACTTGTGAAGATGAACCGTGACTGGGCTTGACTTGTGAAGATTAACCGTGACTGGGCTTGACTCATGACGATCAACTGTGACCTCACAAAAGAAATCTATGAGCAGACACTCCGGCATATCAGAAAAATAGGCGAGATCTAAATACTCTTGTATATAATCCTCGAGCGATCGCGAGTCCTGCTCGAGGTTTAATAACATTCGTGCAGTGTCCATACCTGGCCAATATCCACAGGGAAAGCCGCTGGCTCCTTGTGTGGCTGAGTATTCTGTAACGGGGCAAACAAGACGTGAGACGTGCGGACTTGACTTGACTTGACTAATCCTTAGGGCAAGCGTGGGTAGACAATCGGCGAACAATATCCAACAGGGGCAAGGCAAAGAGAGATAATCCAGGTAAACAGCAATAATCCAAACGAGGTGCAAACAGAGTCCAAAGGGCTAGGCTAAGGGTTAATCCAGGAAACACGAGCAAGAATCAGAACACAGGAAAACACAAAGGGCAAGGCAAGACTAAGATCACTGGAAGGGCTCTGTAGAGAAGCTAACACTAGGGGAGTGCTAAACGCAATACAATACTCGGCCACAGGGAGAGAAAGTCCAAGGCTTGTAAAGAGTGTGAGATAGTTCTCTGGTGTGAGCGTGATTAGTGGAATCAGCTGTGTGTGTCGTCAATGCAATGAATGATGGGGATTGTAGTGAAGTGCAAGAGTCCATTCTGTGAGTGGGTGACCTCTGGTGGTGACCAAACGGAAGTGCATGGACCAGATTCGTGACAAATTGTGGTCAACGTGTTTTGGAGAAAAACATTTATTTCATAATGTGATAAACAATGCAGATTTTTTTTTTTACAGCCATTTTTGATCAAATTTACCAGGGGTGCCATTAATTCTGACCACAACGGTATATAAATTTGCACATGGTTTGTCTTAAAGCATATTAAAAACACCACATAGTATAAACAACATTTAAAAACCTAATTTTCGGTTTTAGTATTCGGCCAAGTTCATCCAAGTTCATCCGGTTTTCGCCTAGAATTTCCATTTCGGTGCATCATTACTTACGACTACATTAGTATATTGGCTTAAGAACACCTGACCAACTTCAATAATAATAGAAGCTATACTTTAATAGAATAGAAGCAATACTACATAATTTGTGGAAAAAAATATCTAGATGAGTTGTCAGAATAGATGCTCATCCATTGATTTGATTTGAAATCCAGAGTCGAGAGAGCATTTGAGAGTGTTGAAGCTTGTAATGGAAGATAGTGCTGTTGTGGTCTGGCTGCTGTTGTAGAGAGAGCAAGTAATGTATTGATGTTCTTTGGGCTAGCTGGGGTAGATGGAGTGAATTATTGATGAGGTCAGGAAGGATGATAAAGGAACCAGAGGAGCTGTTGTGTCCAAGTCAAGTCAAGTCACCTTTATTTATATAGCGCTTTTTACAAAAGATATTGTATCAAAGCAGCTTCACATTGATAACATGAAAATAATACAACAAAGTTTGTTTCTAGAAAAAAATTGCGTCATCGTCCACAAGTAAGGCAGATCAGTAATATTGTTGAATATTAAATGTCCCCAGCTAAGCAAGCCAAAAGCCAACGCAACAGTGGCAAGGAACCAAAATTCCATCAGGTGACAGAATAAAAAAATAATAAAAAAAACCTTGGGAGAACCCAGGCTCAATCGGGGGCCAGTTCTCCTCTGGCCAACGAGCGAACAGTGTATGAGTATGATACAGGCAGCATTACAGGTCAGAAGTCAGATAATCACAATATTATCCAGTTCCATCTGGTTGGAAGTCGGAGTCATCACGCCGGTATGGAGACGAGTTTGTTGAGGATCAGTGCTGATGGCTGTCGTGTCGATGAGGCCTTCACATGGCTGATGAAGCTGGCACTTCAGGGATGCACCGTGGATGGGTCCAGGCGCAGGTCCACCATCTGATCTGGATCCGGCCTGGATCCGGCTGACTTCAGTAAACCTCGGAATAAACAGAGAGACTAACATTAGCTTAGATGCCATTCTTCTTATGATGTAACGAGTAGGTAACATCAGGTGTTATAACATCAGGTGTTATAGGAAGTGTCCCCGGTTCCGGCTGACCTAATCTATGCAGCCTAATAATCATTTAACTGATTTGAATAATATGAATGTAATGTTCTATGTGAATGCCAGGTAAAAGAGATGCATTTTTAGTCTAGATTTAAACTGACAGAGTGTGTCTGCTTCCCGAACAATGTTAGGAAGACTGTTCCAAAGTTTAGGTACTATATAGGAGAAGGATCTACCGCCAGCAGTCGATTTTGATATTCTAGGTATTATCAACGGGCCAGAATTTTGAGATTGCAGTAGACGTCAAGGACTATAATGCGTTAAGAGCTCACTCAAGTACTGGGGAGCTAAACCATTTATTGCTTTGTAAGTAGTCAGCAATATTAAAAAATGTATACAATGTTTAATAGGGAGCCAATGCAGTGTTGACAGAACAGGGCTAATATGGTCATATTTCCTGGTTCTAGTAAGAACTCTAGCTGCTGCATTTTGGACCAACTGGACTTTGTTTATTATGTGTGCAGGGCAACCACCCAGTAGAGCATTACAATAATCTAGCCTTGAGGTCATAAACGCATAAACTTACTGTTCCGCATTTTTCATTGAAAGCATATGTCATAATTTAGATATATTTTTAAGATGGAAGAATGCGGTTTTACAGATGCTAGAAACATGGCTTTCAAATGAAAGATTGGTGTCAAAGAGCACACCCAGGTTTCTAAACGACAACAAAGACTTGACAGAGCAGCCATCAATTGTTAGACAATATTCTGGGTTAATAAGTTTTTTTTGCCCAATAATTAGAAACTCTGTTTTTTCAGAATTAATTAGTATGAAAATAACTAGTCATCTAAATTTTTATATCAGCTATGCATTCCATTAATTTTGTGAATTGGTTCACTTTCATGTCTCTCTGTGGCCATCTTTCTTTTCTTCCAACCCACCCTGGCATTAAGAGACACTACAACTTAAAAATGCCCTGTATATTGTCTAGTATTGTTATCAGAACTTAATATTATTAATGATGTATATTTTGGTTTTCATACTGGTTGCTGTTACATTTCAGTTTGCCTTATGGAATTAGAAAAGCATCCGTCCGTCCGTCCGTCCGTCCGTCCGTCCATCCATCTGTCCACATGTCCATCCATCCATACATTCAGCCCTATGTCTGTCCATCCATTTGTCCATCCATCTATCCATCCTTTGACTCCACAGCTTTAAGGCCCCGATATACTCTCAGAGAAGTGCTTCCTCATTCTTCACTCAGGGGTAAACAAGTTCGAAATATCTGAGCAACAGTATACTGTTTGTGAACATTTCGATGCTGCCAAAGCTGCTGGGTAGGGTTGTGAATCCGGTTCCACCTAACGATTCTGGTTCCTGTTCTGACTCCATTAAAATGATTAAACGGCTAATAAAAAATAGTAGTATGGAAAAAAATGCATAATACTCAACTCAAACAATCCTTTTTGTGTTTATTTCTTATACTTGTCAAATGAGTTTAACAGACTGGTAATGTCAACAAATTCAACATATTATTTAGCAATTTTTGCAAAAAATAGTTTTCTGCAGTTTTTCTGCGAAAGAACATTGTAGCTAGTGTTGTCACGATACAAAAATTATGACTTCTATATGATACCAGACAAAAATACCTCGATACCGATACTAAATCGATACAACAGGAAAAAAACTAAAACAGTAAAAGTAATTGAAAAATATGAGAGAACTTACAATTCATTGTTTTATAAATTAATAAATAAATAAATAAAAAAACCTGTAAAACTCACTTGACCAGCATGTTTCTGCCCTGCTTGTTGACCATTCCCTCCCCTTTATTAAATAAAATAATAATAATAATTACATGCCAGTGTGTACGTTTGCAACATTAACATTTTATCAATCATTGTTAACATTCGCTAACCTTTCACAATTCTGAACAGGTTGGGATGACCAAAATCTGATTTCAAGATGAATGTAATTTTATAATTACAATATAGATAATCAATTTAATTTTATCTTTGTTATTAAAAATAAGCAAAAATGAAAATTGCAAACAATATGACAAATACTATAAGAGACAAATAAAATAAACAGTGCTTCATTTCTTTTTTGAATGCTACTGTCAAAAAGACCTACTGTAGCTGAAAAAATAAAGTATTTACTCTATAAATTAAAAGACTGATTCTTAATAAATATATTACATTTATGTAATTGTCTATTTTCTTTTGTTGTTGGATTAACTTTATCACACGCGCACAGAATATTAGGCTGCTGATCCGGCCCTTTAAGACCTGCACATACCCAATACATTGGAACACATACATCGTACATACACTTACGATTTCTTTGTACAAACGGTTTGCATTCACTAAAGACACTATGAGTGTATGTGTGTCGTGATGCTGTATTATTCTGCTAGTTAAAAATGTATTATGCAGTAACTTAATATTGCTCTGAGCGTGTGCGTGTGCGTGTGACAGTGATTCATGCGCATACATGTCAGTCAGCTCCGCATTGCACGTCAACTTCGAAGAGAGCTTTATTCAGTCCATTTTAAATTCTGATTTTGGCCGCCTCTCAAATGGGTTAAACCATAGATATTACCTAAGAAGTGCAAGTAAATGCGCTAGAAATCCGCGCTCATTCAAGGATGTGCATTTATTGCATGGACGGAGAAAGCACTGAACCCTGCAGGATTTCATCTGATGGTAAATAAGCATATCTATCTGTTCAGTGAGAGCGCCGGTACAGCAGAACGAGTGTAGCCTCTATATCTATAGGCGTTTTTAAATCTGAAAACTCCAAAAAACAACGAAATTCTGGATGCGCTGGTTGTTCTCTCTATACTCGACAACAACGGAGTCCAACGGCATGGGCGAAGGTATAATGCATGCATTAAATTTTATGAAATAATCCCGAAAAAAGCACAAACACAGCAGAGATGGCAAGTTCAGCGGCTAAGATTAGCTGAGGTGACGTGACGCTAACAGACAGCAGACAAATGGCTATTAGTGACAGCAGCGGCAATCCACCTGTCAATCAAAGTGGCCACGACCTTAATTATGCAGAAATTTTAGGCTTAACATAATTTAACCCTCTTGGGTCTGAGGTGTTTTCTGGGCCCTGGAGGTGTTCTGACATGCTCTGACATATGTGCTTATTTCTGTTACTTGTGACATTTCCATGGTCTGATTACACTGTATTCAGCACAAACTCTGCTGCAAAAATATGCAAGCAGCATGTTTGTAAAAGTTTGTAGTTTTGAGATAATGATGTTTATGCGTGGTTTGTGAAAAAGAAAAAAAAAAGGTCATGAAACCCATACAGATTATTTCTTCACAAGACTTTTGAAAATTGTATCACGTAGCCTAGAATATTTGCTTCAAAACTATGTGAAAATAAGCAGGTAAGTAAAAGTCTGAAATAAATCAAACTGCCCACTCAT
Organism: Leuciscus leuciscus; assembly: GCF_965113295.1. Classification (NCBI taxonomy): domain Eukaryota; kingdom Metazoa; phylum Chordata; class Actinopteri; order Cypriniformes; family Leuciscidae; genus Leuciscus; species Leuciscus leuciscus. The sequence continues at coordinate 21,407,326 of NC_138736.1, read as the reverse complement.
TCAGATAAAACAATTTATTGATTTAAAATTTGTAAGACATGTTTTGTGTAAGAAAGCTGTATGCGAGGAGGCGTGAATCTTCATGAATATTGATGTGTTTCACACCTGAGAAAGACAAAGACCCATAATGGCCCTATCAGGTGGGGCTGTGAGATAACTATAAACAAAGAATGAGTACAGATTTAAAAAATAATGACTTTTTGATTAACACAACATAATCCAAAGATACACAACAAAAGACAAAAAAAACAACAAAAAAAAACACGTTATTGAACACACTAAGGACAGAGACTTGAACAGTCACATAACTTTGTGCCATTCCTGAAACATTGTAAATACCTGTCATTTCCAAGGTGTTTGATTTTTCATTTTACCATGTTCATGTACAGAGACTCATGTGAACGTTGAAGTTAGCAGGACTCTTCAGTGGCATCTGTATAAAAAAATTAAAAATTAAAAAAAAAACTCTGTGAACATGCTGATATCAAGAGAAACTATAGGGCTGCATGATTTTGGGAATACATTTTAGATTTTTCTGGTTAAAATTGCGATTTAAAAATCATATATATATATAGATAGATAGATTGATAGATTGATAGATATAGATATATATACACCAGGTTTGTTGTGCCTTGTAGGCATATACTTGTCTTACCTTAAAAAATCTTTCTCACAATCAAATTGTGTTCTTCTAATTCTTCCGAGGTAAATCCAAGGTAAACAGCACAAACACAGTCTTCCAAACTCAAGCGATTGGAGTCTCTTCAGAATACTGAAGTCTCTGATTCTTTGTTTTTGAGGTAATGGCCTTTTACAGGTCTGTGGTCCTCCACGTGGACCATTTGCATGTCAATCGCTTGTGCGTGCGTGCGGTCACATTAGAGCTAATGAGCTCTACGTCTTGGTTACGTATGTAACCCTCGTTCCCTAAAGGAGGGAACGGAGACGTAGTCGACTTGACGACTGATTGGGATCATGCTTAGGGAGCCTGTAATCTTCGAGTATTGTTAAAACGAGCCAGTGCACATTGGCGTGTGTGAATTGCATCACACGCTCTGCCCCGCAACGCGGGTATAAATAGGGAAGTTGGCCCAGAAGAAACACTAGAGTGGGGCATGTGTTCGCGAGCGAAGGCGAGTCTCGACCTCAACACCGAGATGATCATTTTCCCGCAGTGGGAACATGAGTCATCCATAAGAGCTGCTTCAGCATGCTGTAAGCCCAAACACGTGATGCAGCTATTGTGACCGGCAGTGGGGGACAGAGCCCTACCGCACCCAGAAATGCATGGATGGAATGGCATCTTGAAAAAGACTCAAACACACCCGTGTTGCTCTTTCAGGAAATGGGACCCGTCACCAGTGCCAGAGCACACGGGAATAACACTGTACAGTGAAGCACTCACTACTTCCGCCGTCAACAAACACTCTTGTAAATTAAATTACTTTACTTTATACTTTATTAGTCCCATCAATTCAGTACAAAAAAATGCTAAACTTTGACAAAAATATTTTATTTTTGTTATAATTGTGATTTTATAATATTTAGATATGAATCCAACTGAATCCAACTTGTGAAAAGATATCTTTCAGGTAGTCAAATAGCAAATAGCATATAGTGGAGCTCTATGGCCATCTAGTGGTTAAAGTGATTTTTTTTTTTTTTTTAAACTGCATTTTCCAAAAAATGGGCATAAATGTTACATTAAACCATTTAAAATGATCCATGTTATCCCCATGAATGAAAGTTAGAAATCTGGGTCTTTTATAAAGTGAATTTTACATCAAATGCTGTTTTTTTGTAAAAAGCTTATTTAAATAAATATTTAATTATTTATTTATAGAAATTTAAAAGATATCATAAATTCTCCAAAAACTGCACAAATGTTGAGTAAAAACATTAACAAACAGAATAAAATTACATTTGTAAAAAAAAAAAACTATTATCTTGTTACAAAATTAAATGTTATTGTCTGGGGTCTCTGGAGACCCCAAAAAACACGAGTGTAGACATAAATAAAGACCATCAGAGGGTTAAAGTTGGCATTCAGAATATGAGTATCGTCTCCAACAATTTTCTTGGCATGGTTTAAAATTGAAGCATCAAACAACTCTTGTGGTGATCGTCTCTCCTCACCTCCTATAATTTTAAAAGCGGTGTGCACCAAGTGCCATTAAAACAGCAGTTGAGAGCTTTAGTAGCTTGCGATCACCACTGCAAGTCGTTGTAGAAACACCAGCACCTTCTTCAAACACCCTTCTTCCAGAGGAACACCGACACACTCGCTCGTTGTAACACAACAACACTCTTCAGAGATATCGACACTGATCGACTCAGAAGGGAAAGACAGCTAGTGCGTGCATCCACTTCCGTAATTATACTCTCGCTCCGGGGCGGAGCGTGTGATGTGCATTGGCTCGTTTTAACAATACTCGAAGATTACAGGCTTCCTAAGCGTGAACCCAATCAGTCGACACGTCGACTGCGTCGAATGTGAGCGACTGAAAGGGAACACTTGTTATATTGGCTTACCATGATTCAGAATAAAAAAAAAATACAAAAAAAAAAAGGTTTGGAAAATGCTGTACATGTGCATGATATACTCGCTCATTACATTTTGTACATTTTGAACACAAAAAAAGTTACGGACTGCAGCATTAACAGTCATTTGTCTTTATGAACGTTTTGAAGCATCGGATCTAATGATACATTCGTTATTTGAAGTGACTTTCAAAAGGTGATTTACTCTATTTTGGTTGCTATACCTTAGACATCAGTGTTTATACTTGAACTATAAACTTTTATCTCAGTACTTCTGTGATCATTTAATCCGTGTATCATTCGTTCAGTCGTTTTTTGAATTAATACTGAAAGTAGAACATTTTGAAAACGGTTCCTTTTTCGGTTTTTCATTTTTTGCAAAAAACGAAAAACAAGAATTCAGCTGGATTTTTCGTTTTTCGTTCTCAGTTAGAAAAATTAATAAACAGCTTGAATATTCGATTTCTACACGTGGGCGGGAATTAAAAGCCCCTTTCCTCTGATTTGTCAGCCGAAGATCAAACTGTTCCGTCATCAGTTCTGCACAGCAGAATAAGAGTCCTCCGTTGTGCGGATTCTTAACGTATTTATTGCAACTACATTTAATCTTTTTCTCATCAAACAACCAGACTAACGAATGTCTCGACACAACCCGTACCGGGGAATAGACTAGATGGGGCTTTCTTCTGTGTAGACCAGGAGTTCTCAAGTGCCAGGGGGTCCGTGAAATAATTAGCTATTTTCCGGATTGTAAAGTCAAGTCACGGGTTTTTTTTTTAACATGAAGCACGCTGTGATTAATCTTAATGTTGACCTTCAAAAATATATAGGCGCGCCAAGAAGGCTATTGGCTGTAGGCTATTTTGGTTAATTTTTGGTGTGCGCCAGAAAGAATATAATAGCCTAATCATTTATAATAATAATAATTCTTATATAATAATTTAAAAGGCATGATATGTTGTAGTCATTTTGAAAGTACACAAATAGACATATAAATGTTACTGTTTCGAATGAGAGTATTCAACGACAGTAATCCCCTGTTGAGCAACACATCCAAGTGATGTCGGGTGTCGCAGCCTGTTCGTTATTAAAATAAAACACAGTCAACCAAACATATAAAACGTTATTCTGCTTAATTGGTCTGTTGACAATCCAAACTAATTTCCCTTGCTGTGAAGATACTGATTTACGTGTATATTGGGACTCGAATGAAGTACCAAGCCTTCTTTACATTATTAATTAGCATCCAAATGTTACATTGCAAATATGGATAGGCTACTGGACGAATAAGAGATGCCCGAAACCAACGTCTGCTTCTCGTTAAAATACGCATATTATGTTATTAATAGTGTTTATAATGTTAATGTTGTATTTTATTTACCGGTCTTTTACACTATTTATGAATAGGCCTATGCTTTTTTTTTACAACGATGTGACGCGCGCGTTTCCCTCTCAACATAACCCGGCGCGCCACGCACAAGCGCGCATCCTAGAGATATAAATTATAATACATTTTAATAAAACACAAGGCCTACATCATAAAACTTCTCCAGTTGTTAGATAGGCTAGTCAGTCTGAATGACAGTTTATACGTTAACGTTAATATAGGCCAATTATATAGTCAATGCATTATTCTTTTCTTTTTGTATTAGTGTTAAAAAGATTTAATTTACAACTAATTATATTGATTTATATCTTAATATATATATATATATATATATATATATATATATATATATATATATATATATATATATTAATTACTGGGCGAGGGCGACAATGATAGGCTAACAGCCGTCATTTAGCTACCCTGCCCATATAGCCAGCTGATGCAAAGCGTAGGTGAATTTATATTTACACAGAAGAATATGGGGCGCCGTTTGTAAAGCGGCTCACGCTGAAAATAACAGCAACGTTTTGTCACATTTAGTTTCAAACAATGTTTAAAAAACTGGTATGAATGTTTGACGGTCACTTTTTAGCACATTTACAACAATATTTGTCAACTTAGAGATATTTTAAATAGTTAAATCTAAATATTAAATTTTACACCTAAATGTTAAATGTTAAATCTAAATGCTAAATCTAAATGTTAAATCTAAATGTTAAATCTAAATCTAAATGTTAAATCTAAATCTAAATGTTAAATCTAAATGTTAAATCTAAATCTAAATGTTAAATCTAAATGTTAAATCTAAATCTAAATGTTAAATCTAAATCTAAATGTTAAATCTAAATGTTAAATCTAAATCTAAATCTAAATGTTAAATCTAAATCTAAATGTTGAATCTAAATCTAAATCTAAATCTAAATGTTGAATCTAAATGTTTCGGGTGAAACTAAATATTTAACTAATATGCAAATTCAAAATGCCGGTAACCGGAAGTGCCAAAATAAAAGCGTGAGGAAGTCAGTGTGTGTTTATAGCATGGTTTAGTGTCAAATAACGAATAAAAACCATCTCATCCGAGGAAATGGTCTCTTTTGGACATGGATTATCGTAATAAAGGCTGGTTCACACGGGACGATTTTAAAATTGTCGGCCGATTTTCCAAACCTGAGAGACCCCACACACGGGGATAAAAAAACACGGGTCTAACAGTTTTGGTCGTACAGTGTGTGGTGCGCAGCCACACGGAAAAATCAACACATCACACACGAACCGATTTGACTCCCGAGCATTCCCAGATCAGACGGGAAATCGCGCAAAATACCTCGAGATCAAACGTGACTTCAGAGTAAACAATCATGGCAGACGAAGAGGATGCAGTGGCAATAGTTTGTAGTTTGTTTTTAACCGAAAAAAAACGTTATCAAAAGAAAAGGCGATGATCTCTGACGTCCACCGGACTTTCTGGTGCGCCATGCCGCCAGCTGTTTTGATTATATTTCCCGGTGTTTCCTCGCCGCCTCGTCACCTCGCTTTCTGATTGGCTACACTCCACAGTCCACAGGCTGCGTGCTCGGGGGACACCACACACGAGAAGAAATCGGGCCAAATAAATCCAACATGTTGGATATCCCCGATTTGAGATCGGAGCGGTCCCGACGTCCTTCCGAGCAGACGAGAGCAGCCTTTACACACCACACACGGCAGGAATATCTGATCAGATTATTTTACGATAATCGGAGCATCCTTAAGATTGTCGGAAGGGGTGAATCGGGGCTAAAATCTGCCTAATTATCCTGCCGTGTGAACCAGCCTTAACTACATAATCAACACGTTTGGAGAAACTGTATTTGAAGAGTAGGCTAGTGTCACTTTTATGAAAAGTGCGGGACTTATGACCTGTAGCTATAATAGTCAGCCACGAGGGGGCTCACTTTGATTGAATGTCATGTCATCACTCTGGCATCATATACAAATACAGTTTCTCCAAACGTGATTATTATTTTAGGTAGTTATTATCACGATAATCCATGTCCAAGAGACCATTTCCTCGGATGAGATGGTTTTTATTCGTTATTTGACACTAAACCGTGCTATAAACACACACTGACCTCCTTGCGCTTTTATTTTGGCACTTCCGGTTACCGGCATTTTGAATTTGCATATTAGCCTAGTTATATATTTAGTTTCACCCGAAACATTTAGATTCAACATTTAGATTTAGATTTAGATTTAACATTTAGATTCAACATTTAGGTTTAACATTTAGATTTAATATTTAGATTTAACATTTAGATTTAGATTTAACATTTAGGTTTAGATTTAGATTTAACATTTAGATTTAGATTTAGCATTTAGATTTAGATTTAACATTTAGATTTAACATTTAGATTTAGATTTAACATTTAGATTTAGATTTAGATTTAGATTTAGATTTAGCATTTAGATTTAGATTTAACATTTAGATTTAGATTTAGATTTAACATTTAGATTTAACATTTAACATTTAGGTGTAACATTTAATATTTAGATTTAACTATTTAAAAAATCTTTAAGTTGACAAATATTGTTGTAAATGTGCTAAAAAGTGACCGTCAAAAATTCATACCAGTTTTTTTAAACATTGTTTGAAGCTAAATGTGACAAAACGTTGCTGTTATTTTCAGCGTGAGCCGCTTTACAAACGGCGCCCCATAGAAGAAAGCCCTATCTAGTCTATTCCCCGGTACGGGTTATGTCGAGACATTCGTTAGTCTGGTGGTTTGATGAGAAAAAGATTAAATGTAGTTGCAATAAATACGTTAAGAATCCGCACAACGGAGGACTCTTATTCTGCTGTGCAGAACTGATGACGGAACAGTTTGATCTTCGGCTGACAAATCAGAGGAAAGGGGAGTTTAATTTCCGCCCACGTGTAGAAATCGAATATTCAAGCTGTTTATTAATTTTTCTAAATGGGAACGAAAAACGAGAAATCCAGCTGAATTCTTGTTTTTCGTTTTTTTGTAAAAAATTAAAAAACGAAAAAGGAACCGTTTTCTCATTTTGCTATATTCAATATTAATTCAAAAAACGACTGAACGAATGATACACGGATTTCATTTGAATATTTGTAACAGAAATATTGATACTGTGTGGTTGAAAAGACTGTGAAAGTGAAGCTGTTTCATACCTATATATTCACAACTGCTCTCTCTGGGTAAGCAACAGAGAAAAAAGATTTGAATGTTCCAGTGTTATTTATTTATTTTTATTTTTTCCAAAGTTGTTGTCATTAAGAAATAAAATCTCGTGGGTGTTGGAATCGAGATCAAACTTTTTTTAAAGATTAATCATGCAGCTCTGCTGTCTTATACTCTCTCTCTTATTACTTTATTAATATTCATGAAGTGATACGTTGCTATTATAGGATAAGCTCCCAGCACTTCGCCCACACATCACACCAGAACCGTTTTCGGAACCGAAACTTAGGAATGTCGCACGGTTCCGGTATTTTTCAAAAAAACACTACCGGTTCTGTATAAGAACCGATTCTTTAAATTTGTGCTGTTTTCCTCTCAATCACAGAAAAAGCACAATAAAAATGACAGCAGTGAGAAAACTACAGAAAGCATCTGATCACAGGAATGCATGTTTACACCAGCTCTTCAATTTGACATGCACTGACAATTTGACATATCAATTCCTCTTCATTAGAAGACCTTGCCCTAAAACACTCAGCCTGGCACCTTGCTGTAACCAATGGGGCCACACTTTCAGCTTCTTAACAGAAGGACGGATAATAAAAATAATGGGTTAAGCTTAGTTTTGCTATAGTTATGTAACGAGGACGCTGAGGCTGAGTGAGAATCCATGTGCAGAAGTTTATTAAAGTTTATTAAAGTTTATTAAAGTTTATCAAAACCAAGGTAGCAGTCAGATCTTTCAACATACAAAGGGGAATTCCAAAAGGCAAGAGTGAGTAGGCAGGCAATAGGTCCAAGCAAAAACATCAGTCCGATCAGGCAACCAAAACAAAGGGGATAATCCAGTAAATCGAAAAACAGAGAACCAGGCAGAATCATACACAGTAGACAGGCAGGATAAACAGGAAATAACGCTCGGTAAGGCAGGTAAACTGGCAATACTTCGCAATGAGTACAAGAATGGTCTCTGGTTAAATAGCAGTCAAAAGAGGAAATGAGTGCAGAAGAAGCAGAGGGAGTGGAACACAGTCAGTACTCAGGTGAGGGCTCCCTCTGCTGGTTTGGCATTACAGAACCCCCTCCTCTAGGAGCGACTCCTGGAGCTCGTCGTGGGCGTCCCCGTGGTCGTGGCGCTGGTCGGTCGGGTCTGGCTCGATGATATTCCTCGATGAGAGATGGATCCAAAATGTCCCGGGCAGCTACCCACGATCTCTCCTCAGGTCCATAGCCCTCCCAGTCCACCAGATATTGGAGCCGACACTCTCTTCGTCGTGAGTCTAGTAACTCATTCACTTGATAAGCAGGAGTTCCATCAATGTCCAATGGAGGTGGTGGTTCTGGGGCCTCATGGCCAGGGTCAGCATTCGGGTGGACCGGTTTGAGGAGGGAGACATGGAAGGAGGGAGAGATTCGGTAGTTATCAGGAAGCTCCAATTGGTAAGTGACCTCATTAATTCTCTTAAGAATCTTAAAAGGGCCAACATACCTTGGACTGAGCTTCCTGCTTGGTAGCCGTAACTTGATGTTCTTTGTCGAGAGCCAGACCCGTTGTCCTGGTTGGTAGGGAGGATGTGGGCGACGTCGTCTGTTGGCCTGGAACTCCTGTGTTCTCACGGCCCGCTGGAGACGGACGTGTGCACTGTCCCACACCCTCTCGCTACGTTGAATCCAGTCGTCCACCGCTGGGACTGAGGAAGGTTCGCCAGACCACGGGAACAAGGGAGGTTGGAACCCCAGAACACACTGAAAGGGGGTCAGGCCAGTGGATGTGTGTGTGAGAGAGTTCTGTGCATATTCTGCCCAAGGTAGAAACTCAGACCGTCGATGTTGCTCTCGACTGCAGTAGGTTCGTAGGTATCTGCCAATTTCTTGATTGAGGCGTTCAACTTGGCCGTTGGCTTGGGGATGATATCCTGACGTGAGACTAACGTTAATATCCAATTGTTTGCAGAAAGCTCTCCAGACCTGAGAAGTGAATTGTGTGCCCCGATCACTGACAATATCTTCTGGGAGACCATATACTCTGAAGACATGGTGGAACAGGGCTTGGGCTGTTTCCATGGCGGTAGGTAGTCCCTTTAATGGGATTAGGCGACAGGATTTTGAGAAACGGTCTATAATGACTAGAATAGTGGTACAATTGTCGGAGGGAGGTAGATCAGTGACAAAGTCTATGGATAGTGGGACCATGGGCGTTGTGGGATGGGTAGTGGTTGTAGGAGACCGGAGGGTAACTCTTTAGGGGTTTTGGACTGGGCACAGACTTGACAAGACTTTACATAAGCGGTGACCTCTTTGGCCATTGCAGGCCACCAAAATGAATTTTGTAGCAGACGAATAGTGCGAGAAATACCGGGGTGGCCTGCACTAATGGAAGTGTGGATCCATTGCATGATACGTTGACGTAAGTAAAAGAGTAAAAGCATAACTGATGTTGTCGACGCCTCTCCCTTTCCCCTTCAGAGAGTGGGGAGACGCTGAGTTGCATAGGTTCGTCGTGAGGGCGTGCCTCGATTGTGTATGGAATCTGTGAATTGCTCTGATTTCCCCTGTTGCCCTTGCGTTTCGGAGCCTGTCTCATGAGGTTATCAATTTTAATGGCCAGAGTGACAAATTCAGAAAAGGAGGAATTCTCTCCTTTACAAGCTAGTTCAGTTTTGAGACTACGGTGAAACATGGCCTTTAAAGCGATATCATTCCAACCACTCTGTGCAGCAAGTGTTCTGAATTCAATAGCGTATTCAGCAGCGGTGCGGTTACCTTGTGTGATGTTAATGATTTGTGTTGACACATCTTTGCCTCCGGCGGGGTATTCAAACACTTCACGGAGTTGCTGGATTAAATAATCCACTGAATATCTGAACCGTGAATCAGAGTCCCAAACTGCTGCAGCCCAGTCGATAGCTCTCCCCGTTAACAGCGTCATTAAGAACGCACATTTCTTTTCCTCTGACTCAAATTTATCCCCTTGATGATCAAAGTACAGTCTGATTTGACGAACGAAGCCTTTACATTGTTCAGCAGTACCATCACACTTTTCAGGAAGGGCAAAGCTTACCGTTTTAGGCGTGGGTTGTGGAAGTGATTGGATGTAGTGCGTTAGATGTTCGTTGACTGATTGGAGCTTGGTTAGTTGTTCCTGGTATTCCTTTAACATATTGCTTTGATAAGCGAATGCTGCTTGCAGGTTCGAAACTTCCGCTGGATTCATGGGAGGCGAAGTATTCTGTAACGAGGACGCTGAGGCTGAGTGAGAATCCATGTGCAGAAGTTTATTAAAGACAGTTTCCACAAACAAATACGATGAGGCGGGCAGAGGGTCAAAACCAAGGTAGCAGTCAGATCTTTCAACATACAAAGGGGAATTCCAAAAGGCAAGAGTGAGTAGGCAGGCAATAGGTCCAAGCAAAAACATCAGTCCAATCAGGCAACCAAAACAAAGGGGATAATCCAGTAAATCGAAAAACAGAGAACCAGGCAGAATCATACACAGTAGACAGGCAGGATAAACAGGAAATAACGCTCGGTAAGGCAGGTAAACTGGCAATACTTCGCAATGAGTACAAGAATGGTCTCTGGTTAAATAGCAGTCAAAACAGGAAATGAGTGCAGAAGAAGCAGAGGGAGTGGAACACAGTCAGTACTCAGGTGAGGGCTCCCTCTGCTGGTTTGGCATTACAAGTTAGCTGTAGTTTCAGTTTTTTACCAGACTCTTCAAAGGTTTTACAGAAGCCTCAATATTTCTATGTTAAATAAAAAAAAGAAAAGAGTTTATGGTTAAATTTGTGTTGTGTTTTGATAATTACATCATGATTTGCTTGTAAAACATCTTAGACTATTGATGTTTTAGATAAATCCTGAATTCCCAGGTTATTGCTTTGATAGACTACATAAAGAAGCATTATGCTGTTTCTTCATCTTCAAATAAGTCTTTATAGAGTTATAGAATTACATCTTTGTTGTTGTGGCTGTAGATAATAGGGATGCATTAGAATAACATTTGTTGGCTTAAACTGAAAATTTAGACACACAAGCTAAAGTTTTCATTTTAAATTTTCCCTTTTTTTGGAATAAATAATTTGGGTAAAATTGTGTTATGGTTTTCCAAATATGCATTGCATGTGTTGTTCAATGCAATATTGACTTTAAACAAACTCCACAAAAATGTATTATAATCGACATTCAATGACCAGAAAACTAATGATCTTAATCTCAAATTGGCTTTTGTGAAAACCATATTTACCTTAGCTCTTCAAGTGAACACTAGTCCCAAACAAATAGGCCTTTTTATCTCTTCTGGCCTAAAATCGCACATTATCTGCACTTCATAGGGTCAGAATTTTTAGAACACTCTTTCCTCTTTAACAGCTGTAACATTGCCCCCGGCATACATGGAAGTGATTGCAACTTTGATAACACTGTTAACATGGCAACAAGTCCTACGCACACAGTTGTTTGCATGACTTTCTCTTGCCAGAGCAGGCCGCATGCCAGCAATCCCACAACCAATGTTCCGACAGCTGCTCAGATGCCTCAATTTGTGTGACTAACATGTACCCAAATGCAGAGGATTGTGCTTGCATCTGGATTTACATGTACTGCTCCTCTGCAGGTTTGATGTTAGAGAACAGCATTTTTTTTTTTACAGCACAGTGCTGCAAACTGGAGAAACACTGTGCTTAACGATACTGTCAGAAGGCTTTTCAATCTACAAATTGCTGTCATTTACCATGGATTTACTGTAGTAACACTAACTGCACCATGGTATTGTGGCAGAAATGTGGGATATTCATACAGAATTTTATTATATGATTAATGTTGACATATTAAATGTATTAAAGGGGTAATGGAATATAATTACAGTATTTATTATGATTAAGCTATGGCATTTGTGCATTTATACTAAATGTATTTTGTAGGGCTGATGCCTAATAATCGTCTAAACGTTAGTTGACTAGAAGAGGCTTAGTCGACCACGATTTTATTAGTCGGTGAGTCACAGAAAGTCACACAGTCCGTGAGGGACGATCTGTCAATGGCGGGTAGTAGTCTATATGGGGGAGGTTGTGTCACTTTTGATTTATGACCCCCTTGATTTATGGCCCTAGATTTATGGGCCTTATATGTCCTTATATGGGACCAACAGGTGGTATGTGAAATTTGACCCATGTGTGGTTCCGGTGGGGAGGGGTTTATGGCTGTGTGTTTTATGACTGCAATAATGGTTGGTGTGACATGGAAGTGAATGTTTTTCAGGGGTGTTTTTATTATTGGTGGAATTAATAATAAAGTCCACAGAATGACGAAATTATGAACATGACGAAATCTGTCATGGATTTGTTTTTCAGATGACGATGCAGCTTCCATAATGTCTGTGAGAGAATAAAAACAGGGGAATGAAATTAAGAAATAGCATAGACAAATTAAAAAGCATATAAAATAACAGATATGTGAAATAAGATGTCAATTTTATTAAGTATATGCATTTAAAAGTAAGTTTTAAACATGTGAAACAAGATGAAATTTCTTTAACTATTTCTAAAAGTAAGTTTTAACCTTTTAAACACCACATTATATGAGTTAAGAATACAAATGTCTGTCTGATAGTCTCCCAGGAGTGTATAAATAGCCAATCATGGATTTTTTTCTGCACAGAAAAAATATGTTAGTGTGAACTGTTTTCAGATTACATAGTCACATCCATAAATAAAAAAAAAATCAAGTATGAGTATTTTAATCTACATCAAAACACTGCCTTACATAGATAAAACATAAATAGTGAATAACAGTTCATATTATTTGAAATGTTAAATTATCAAGTATAAATATTTTAATCTAATACACAACAAAACACTGCCTTACATAGATAAAACATAAAATAATGAATTTTAGTTCATATTATTTGAAATGTTGAATTATCAAGTATAAATATTTTAATCTAATATACAGCGAAACACTGACTTACATAGATAAAACATAAAAAGTGAATAATAGTTCATATTATTTGAAATGTTAAATGATCAAGTATAAGCACTTTAATAGTGAATATTAGTTCATATTATTTGAAATGTTAAATGATCAAGTATAAGTATTTTAATAGTGAATAATAGTTAATATTATTTGAAATGTTAAATTATCAAGTATAAATATTTTAATCTAATACACATCAAAACACTGACTCACATAGATAAAACATAAAATAGTGAATATTAGTTCATATTATTTGAAATGTTAAATGATCAAGCATAAATATTTTAATAATACACAACAAAACACTGCCTTACATAGATAAAACATAACATAGTGAATATTAGTTCATATTATTTGAAATGTTAAATTATCAAGTATAAATATTTTAATCTAATATACAGCAAAACACTGACTTACATAGATAAAACATAAAATAGTGAATAATAGTTATTTTTGTTGAAATGTTAAATGATCAAGTATAAGTATTTTAATAGTGAATATTAGTTCATATTAATTGAAATGTTGAATTATCAAGTATGAGTATTTTAATCTAATACACAACAAAACACTGACTTACATAGATAAAACATAAATAGTGAATAATAAATCATATTATTTGAAATGTTAAATGATCAAGTATGAGTTTTTTAATCTAATACACAGCAAAACACTGACTTACATAGATAAAACATAAAATAGTGTATAGTTTGTTTTGTTTGAAATAAGATGTTAAATTATCAAGTATTTTTTTAAACATGTGTGGAAGTGAACTTACCATCGGTGAAATTAGGAGGTCTTTTTGTCTCTGGTTAAAATCATAGATCCTTGAATTTAGAATCCTTGAGCAGAAGAGATGTTTGCTCTCCGTTTGCTAAATTGAGAATGAAGATTGTTTCCATCATGGCAGGGGCACAGGCCCTCCCCTTCCTCTCTGTGTAGTTGCTATGTATTAGCATTTGCAGTTTGTTTCAGAAAACATTAAGCAATTAAAAGATAGGCTGGTCACCTGGTGTTTTACAATCAAAGATGCCACAGTCTCCTATCATAAAATCTCCTGATCTGAAGCATTCCTGTCAGGAAGGGAGACCCCATTCAAATGTGCCCATTCTGACACTTCACAGGGACCAGGTTGTAAGATCAATATAATTAGATGTATACCAGTGTCTTCAGGAAAAGTCAGGGGTCAAAACAAAAGAGCCAGGAAGTTACATTTTATATAGCCTACTCTTATCCAGTGATTGTGCTGATAAGCTAAATCGTCCTCTTCCTGGGGAGCTGTCCCCCAACCTGTTGTTCTAGGAGAACGCATGAAAGAAAGATGAAACCCAAAAATGACACCTCAATTCTGACACCTTTTGAAGATCAGATTTCTTTTTCTAACATTTAAACTTAGAACACATTATAGAACACCCTTTGACTTTATGAATACACAAAAATTACGGCTTAATGATTTTTATATTCTGTGCATTTACTTAAAGACTGCATGTAGGCCTACCATTTTGAAGCTTGTTTTACCTTACCTCTTTGGCAATATTAAAGGTTTTTATGAAATATTATTTCTATTTTTCAGCACATGCAGTCAGAGTTACAGAAAATAATAAGAGTGCAACAAATAAGGAGATTGTTTTATTTATTTTAAGCAGGATTGTTAAAAGTATGCTTGAATGATGATAGTTCATCTGCGCTACCATGTGTTTGCTATAACAATGAAAATATTTGAAAAACCTGTTAAAATCAAGTAATGATGCAATCCTTTAAATCTTAACTTTGAGTGCATCAGAATTAATTGGATGTAAAATGATTATCATGTGACATTTTATTTAACGTGACAGAAAAAGACAGTGACACCAATGACACAATGAATCACCAATGACACACACACACACACACACAAGACCAAAGATCATTATTCTTCAACCATAATTAAGTAGATGAGACTAAATTATTATTTGGCATACAATCTAAATGAATAGCTTTGAATAAAGTTTATCTTGTCAAGCTTGGCATACTAACTAAATTAAGTTGTTTATTCCATAAGTATTCTAGTTTATTTTAATTTTATTTTTTGCATCCCCTAACAGTAAAGTGGGTCATACCAGTGAGTTCAACTAAAGCTTCATATGAAATCATGAGATAAATTAGAAGATTTTTGAAAACTAAAAAGAGGCCATGGGCCCTTCTTCATAGATATTCATGAATTTGGAAGAAGGAAGTCGAGTGATGTCATCAGTATGATTTTTATTTTAAAATATTAGATTTTTGTTGAACGTTAACGCCAGTGACACAACTCCAGGGGACCAATACTTTCAAATATTAAAATCAAATATTGTAATATAGATGGCTCAAGGTGACGTAATTGTTCAAATAACATATTGTTAATTTATAAGGAATTGTAACCCTAAAGAGTATTTCAAGTGTGATATTTCTGTAAAGGCTAGGGACAGAAAATGGACATTGGCATAAAATGACCCAGAAATGATTTTGCATAAATTGTACCCGAGCTATTATTTTACATATCAGCATCTGTTCAAAACTTTACAATTTTAAAGCAAAACTGTGCTTAGTTATTGAAAGCCATCTTTTTACTGAAAAGATGACACCTTACACTTGAAGAGTGCTCATTGTTTTATCATTTTAGAGTCAAAGACTAGTTATGTGAAAATCACCCATTTTAGTTTCAGGTTCTAAAAAGGGTTAATTCCCTGTTCTCAAACCAAGCTCATACTCCACTCGACGCAATGGTGGTAATCCCCCAAAAAACCAAAATACCAGAAACTTTTCTAAACTATAGCACAACAAAACATTAAAAATTACTAAATCTCCCACTTAACATTAATCTGGTAAAAAAACAATTTTAGCATTTACTCTCATTTTAAGTGTCATGGCAAAGCATGCTGGGGAATAGAGATCCCAGCCCAGTTTCAGTTAAATTTAAGTTTGTCTAATTAAAAGAAACAAGTTCATAGAACTCAAAACAAATAAACAATTCAACATAATTTAGTTTTGTGAACTCAAAAGAAAAGAAAGTTCTAAATACTCATAAAAGTTAATTTGATTGAACTAATTTGTATAATTTAAGTTGGCCCATACTCAACCAATTAATTATTTTGAGCGTTAGGGTTTACAGAAAATCAGCCCACATAAGCCTCTGTAGTCCATGACGCAGCATAAGTAAAGTTGTCTCGAGTGGATATTTAATCATACTCGTCTTAAGGTCTTCAGAAGTCATAACTTCAGGGGTCAGTGGGGATTCCGAGAATATTTAATTTCCCTTAAAACCAAAGATTAAGCTAAAAGACACTAGTTTCCAGTGTTCCCTACCAAAATCAAATAGTGTATACAATTTGTATTACACTTTTTGTTGTGTTCTGACACAATGTCATTAATTGGTCATTTTTATTTAATAAAATTTACTTTTTCTTACGTCTACAAAGTTTCAAATTCAATTCATTTCCTAGCAAGTATAAAGTAAAAAAACTATGCTAAATATGCCTGACGCAATGTTTTTAAGAAATAGCTGCTGCAATACTCCCAACAGTTCCTCACACAATGACACCATTAAGGATGGTCAACGGCTCACATCAATCGGTGAAAACACAGCACATGTAAGTTAGTTTTCCAAATATTTTGTATTACACTTTTCAAAGGATAATCTAGCTTTAAAGTTAGAATAAAAAAGTTAAAACCAATCATAGCTTCATGCCTGGTGTGTTCTGACACAAAGTCATTAACTGGTTATTTTTATGTTATAAATGTAGCCTACTTATAAATATAGAGTTAACACACGATGAAACAAGTGAATAATGCTACCGTCTGACACAATGTTTTTAAGAAAAGCAGTGTTTAAAATACAGATGAGGAATAATGCGATTTATATCATTTTTCCCCACTAGCGGATGACACCGTTTACATCTTGTTTCTTTGCACAGTTTTTAGACGAAGACTACACTTTGAGCGCTGTCAAACATGTTCATATAGGATTTAATGAACAAATACAGCATAAGAAAAAAAAAAAAAAAAAAAATTAAACTGTGATATTCTTTTAGGTCTGTCTACGAAGTGGTCACAAGACACATAATAGGGCCAACATGAAAAGTGAGTCTTGATGTTTTTCTGATACACATACGACTGTTACATTTAAAACAAACCTATCAATTAAGTTACGCATTACGAGTCAAGGTGTCGCAGACACACAATTTGTCATGTTTGTCTTCACAATTTGTGCTGCTTTAAAAAAAAAAAAAAAAAAAAGAAGTTTTTGTCCCTCATCAGCAGAATACCAAATGGTATCTGTTTCCTGTGTAATGTTAGTGAACCACTATTTGTAGAATGATATTGTAATGTATCGAGTTGTTGCGTCTGTTTTTGTGTTACTCGAAATTATATCAGTGTTTCTGGCTATATGTTTATTTGTTTTTGTTTAACCGTGATACAATTTTCATGCCTCTTACAGACGTAATGTGTTTTTTTCAGAATTTAGACTACTGTTTAAAAGTCAACGTGTAGGGTTATATACAATCGGTACACTGTGTATTAATTTTTAATAAACGCTTCAGGGACTGAACTTTAACATTTTAATCTTTGGTAAAAGTTAACTTAAAGTCTGCACAAAAATAAATTCCATCCTGTCTATCCTTTTCTAAGGGCATGTAATGGATATATTGCGAACAATTCAGGCATATGTTTTGACGTGTAATGTTTAATCAAAATTATGCTGGTATATCAAAAATATATGGTGGATTTACTTAACTTTTAATGTCAACAGGCTCTACGTAACTGGGTTATGTGGCATTTAATTAACATTAAGTTTATTACATAAGGTTAATTCAAGGCCATTTAGTAGAATCAGGTTAACATTCTTAATTTGTCCAAAACTATTAAGTTCAATTATCCTAAAATTAATATCAAACAAAAATTAAATCAAATAATCCAATTGTTTAATTGATTCATTTATTTAGTGAATACGTTCAACAATTTTACAACTTTTACAAATGTTATCTAATAAGAAAAACTTTAAAAAAATCTTTACTCCGTAAAGACTCTTAATCTTAAGCATTTGCTAGAAAACGGTTATGTTGCATCCAATATATGTCTGAAGTAGTTGTTTTTATTATTATTAAAACCACTTTAATTGTTGTTAGCGCGTCCTCACCCAAGCACATGGTCTACACCTCACCACAATGGTACCCTCCAAAAACACTAACATATCAGAAACTCTTTTAAATATAAACATTAAAGAACATTAAACATTAACAAGTCACTATTTTTTTATCGTGATGAAAAAACACATAAAATAAAGTTTTATTTTAAATGTACACCCCTATCCAATCCTGTGCAAAGCATGATGGGGAGGGGGAAATCCTGTTCCTAGTTTTCTATATTGCTATTTTAACACAACTAAACTCATTTATGTAATCTCAACTCAAATGGATTAAGTAAAACGGTTGAAAAGAATCGTGCTGAATTAACTCCATTTACTTAAAGGTAGGGTAGGTAATCATTTTTCTAAAAAAAAAACATTCCAAATTTGTTTAAACTGTCTTTATATACCAATACATAATTAAAATGTAAGTACTCTGAAAAAGAAAATATAAAAATCGAGTGACTGTAGACCTTTTAATCTGCAATAAACACAGCTCATTATTTCCATTCACTCCTCCCCCTCCCTTCTGAGCTCCTTCCAAAGCCACGCCCCCAAAACACATGAACGCGCGACGCCAAACGCTCAGGCTGGAACAAGACGCATTTATTACCTGAGATGAGTGGAGAGGAAGGAGCGCAGTACATACAGTGACATCATGTCAGAATCACATGTAATAAAATACCTAACTTTATCACTATGAATATAAACAAATAAGATTTCTTTTAGTACTCACTATCAAGCTAGCATATCGATAATGGTAAAGTTTCATTCGGTAACGAGCTATATTTATAAGGCAAAACTAAAAACAGGTTGCATTGATACACGTTTTTCCATTACCATCAGTTACACTGTGATGAAGATGAATTTCGTGTAAGATTCATAACATATACGGTGTTTTGCATGTAAGAGTTTCCATGATGAAAACATTGTTGACTCTAATGAAGTTAATGAAGTCCGGAGACAAGTACCGCATCGTCGGTTCGAGGACAGGTCCGGGGTTGAGGGCGAAGCAGAGGAGGTCGTTCAAGAGCGCGGGCAGGGTCCGAGGAAGTAGTTTTTGCCTTGTTTGCCTTCGCTGACTGCATATCAGAGGTGGAAAGAGTACTGAAAATTTGTACTCAAGTACAAGTACCGTTACATTGCTGAAATAATACTCAATTACAAGTAAAAGTACTGGTGTCAAAAAAGTAATTAAGTAAAAGTACAAATTACTCTTCTCAAAAACTACTCAGAGTACTAGTTACTAATTACTTTTTAGCTGGCGATAGTTAATGCATTACCAATAAAAATATTCAACAAAATCATAGATTTATGTAGAAAATAGCTACTTTTAACACGTTTTTACCTTATTGTCAAAGGACATTAATTAGTGGATACTGGAATTTCTAACTTCAATATGACACCTTGAAATATGTCAATATTCAGTAGGCCTAGCCTATAATTTTTAATACCATCGGGAAAACTACTACATACTAAATATTTTAATATCTAAATTGTCCATCCATTTTGTCAAGGCAATCATTATTTTCAAGCATTGAAAAGCACAACACTCATTGTAACAGTAATCTATTTGAATGGAAAAGTTTAATTCAAGTCTTCTAAAGAGACACGTCCACTTTATAAGGTGAGATTTTAATTTAGGCTTTTGTTTACATATTTAAACATTGATCAATAACCATTACAATAATCTAATATTTACTCACTCAGTGTATTTGTCTTTACAATAGGGTAACGTGAACTGTTGCAACAGCTCACACACAGCACAAGGAAGCTTGATTTCAATTCAAACTGAATTTAATTTGCAAAAAGACTAGATTTTTCATAGCTTTTGACAGCGTTTAATTCAAGAGCATGGAGTGATTGGAGCTGGACGTCATTTGAGTCTGCAGTGAGAACCACTTGGAGAGATTCGCGATTGCACATGATATGACACACAGTCCGAGAGCGCACACTCAATATCCGAGTCCAGTTCGTTCGTATATTTGAGAGCTCGCGTCCAGTTTTCTGCGATTACATGAATGTGCCCTCGCGTTATAATATTGTTCGTGACATTTGCCATTAAAATATGCCATAGAAACTTGCAGGTATTAATAAAATTATGCGTAATAGGCCTAACGTTACCTGCAATCCCGCGCTGAGAGGAGGCGGGTGTGTCAAACTCGCTGTCGTTGAGATGAGAGAATGAGAACGCGCAGCTGGTAAAATATAGATATTTTGACAATACTACTATGTAGTTGTTTGTTGTTCCAAACTTTCAGTCCAGCCATTAATCACTCTGAGCTCCTCGCCTCCTTCATGATCAGCTCTTCAAAACCTGCTGCGACTGCGGCGGCTTTCATTCAGTCCAAATATCAGGGGTTTTATTGGTCCGTTTACGATCGAATATTTTTATTGGCTACCGAAATGCCATTCAAAGATTTGAATATCAATTCAAATTGTACTCAGTAACGAAATGTGATTTTACAAGTAGCGAAGTAGATTACTTATCTTAATATGTACTTGAGTACAAGTAAAATTACAGATTTAAAAATATACTCAAAAAAGTACAAGTACCCAAAAAAACTACTTAATTACAGTAACGTGAGTAGTTGTAATTCGTTACTTCCACCTCTGCTGCATATGCAGGTGCTTTGAGCTGAATATTTCCGGGAACGGTGACATGTGATGAGTGCACGCCGGGCAGCGCGCGCAGTGGGGCTCGGGGCGGGCATGAGACATGAAGGCATCTGATTGGTTCTTTACATTCGCACCGAATGGCAGTGATTGGTCAGAGTTTTTACTGTCCTGCAGCTGCTACAGAGGTCTGATTTTTTTCATTCCTTTTTCTAAACACATAATGTATTGACTACTATCAGGATGGAAGGACCATTTCACCCAGTATAAAAAAAAGTGTTTCTGAACAGGATTACCTACCCTACCTTTAAGTAAATTGAGCAAGCATCAAATGTTATTTTTGGTCTACTTAACTGAAACATGTTCTTTCGACATGAAAATATTGAGTTAAGCCAAACGCAACTTTTTCAGTCAGTTTAACGCAATGCATTGTGTTTGAATGAGAAAGCTAATACAACGGTGTTAAATGACAATTATTTTTAAATAAACTGTTGAGTTTATTTAAAAATATTTTTTGAGCGAAAACAAAAACTTCTCTCTGGTGAAATGCAGGACTCGCTGTTTATGCAGGCCCTAGTTATTTATGGCTTACTGATGACGACCCCGAACACAAGAGGAGGGCGAGGGCGGACCCCAAACGCTGTCCTGATAAACTCACTCTCTCTGGTGACATAGGATCTCTGAAATATTTAATCTTTTAAATCTTGTAGTATTTATTTACATTTTTTTAATGAAGATTGAAGTATTGATTGATATTTTAATGAAGATTATTAAATTATTCATTTGTAAGAATCAAGATGAATAATACCATTTTTACTAGCTCAGACAAATGAATGACGAGTTAAATGATTCAACCTTTTATTTCAACAATATTTTCTTTACAAAAATATGATTGCCCGAAAACAATATGAAAACAATAACGCCGTTTACAGGTGGTCTAGCCAGAATAGGAAATCACGGCAGGCTATCATGTTTTGGCCAAGGGTATAGTTGACCAGACTTTCAACTATTTCATCAACAAGCGTTTTTGCATTTTTTGACTCCAGTGACACACAGAGATCTGTTACAAATGTATACATACACAATATTTGAGTGACTTCTAGTTCACCACCACATTCACACAACACATCCAGAACTTTTCTGAGGATTACACCGATCGGCTCTTTGGTGTTAAAAAACATGGGGGTCACATCTGTCCATGAATTTGTCAGGCCTCTTACAACATCCATTTCATTTTTGAGATTTGTTACACGTTTGGTATCCAACACACAATCGTTTTTCATATCACAGGCAGCATCGATGATGCTATGCATCAAGCTAACCATCTGGCTTCTAAAATAATCTTTAAACATACAGTCTATCGTAGCTCTTAAACGACACTCATTGCCCGTGGCACACTCACACTCCGGGTGATACTGGTGCCCCGCATCACTAGAACTTGACGGGCAGTCACTCTCCATTTCAGAAGTTTCTAGATTTTTCGATTGTCGAATAGGCCCCTGTTTGATGATGAAAGATTTGGTTAGGTCATTGAATCTCCTGAGTGAGTCCTTGCGATACAATTATCCATACCTTGTGCGTTAACACTCTGAAGTTTGGGTTTTGGGTTAGAAGTGTGAGTCGAAGAAGCCCAGTTAGCGTTAGGTTCAGACAAACAGGAATGTTGACGCAGGCTTTGGCAGTCCATGTAACAAGCAAATGTTCCTTCAGCTTTTGATCAGTGAGATGTTGCAGTAGCACAGCAGTCCGCGCTTTTAACGATTTTGAATCCAATGGTGCTGAAGCAGCCGTCTGTAGCTTCAAAACCGGGTTTAGCTGCGGAATCGTTACCACCACACACGCATCAGTTAGGAAAGCGGCTTGTGTGCGATAACTGAGGCTGAGCTCTGTAAGCTCTGTGAGCTCTGAGTTTATCAGGACAGCGTTTGGTGTCCGCCCTCACCCTCCTCTTGTGTTCGGTGTCGTCATCAGTAAGCCATGATTTATGATTTATGTTTATATTTAACCCTCAGGGGTCTGGGCTGTTTTTGGGGCCCTTGAGATGTTCTGACATGCCCTGACATTTGTGCTTTTTTCAGTTGCATATAAACATATTAATGGCAAAGGTGTAAATTCACTCTATATAGCACAAACAGGGCTACCATAATAGTTGAGCCACGTGTATGTACATGTTTTCATTTTTGAGAGAATAATGTTTATGCGTGGTTATTGAAAAAACTAAAAACTACAATTTCTGAAATAAGGCCACAAAACACATAGTAAATATGTGTCAATAAGACTTTTGACTAATGGATGTCCTCGCCTAGAGTTTTTTCTTCAAAATTATGTGAAAATAGTCTTGCTTTATCGTTCACATAAAACCATACATTGATTTAAATTGATGTAAAACAGGTTTTGCTTGGAAAGCCAATATGCGAGGGGGGCGTGAACGAGGAGTGGTTTACACCTGAAAATACAATGTCCCACCCACTCTGCATAATGATGAGCCATTCACTCAGGTGTGACACTGACTGAGCCACAATGCAAGGACAAAAGATATATTTAGAAGAAGACTTATATTGACCATTTAAGATTTTGCTTACATCTATCTTGTAAATATGTTTTGCTATTTTATTAAAAAGGTTACAATTACAACAATAATTACAATTTCAACAATATTTCAATTGTACTCTTTCTTTGTAAAAAAAAATGATTATAGGCCTACATTTTATCTATGTATTCATTAGTTTGAATATAGTCAACATTGGAACAGCTAACATCTTAGTTGATGACTTTATTTTTGACAAAAATAGATATAGAAATTGCTAAACAAAAGCTGACGTGGCAGTATATTCTACAGTAAAAACTGTACCCAAATCTAGTCAACAAGATGTTGTCTTTCATATTTCGCCTGACTGTAACGTTGTTTTCATGAAATATTAGGGCATATTGTTAATTTGCAGTTTAATACGTTGCTTATACAAATAGCCTACATTTTATTTCAACATATTTCAGTCGAATTTTCCTTTCCTCAGTATAGCAATACAGTTTGCTAAAACATCATCATTCATTCACACACGCAATTTAAATTTAACTTCTGGCAAAGATGAAGTTGACGATAGGCTATTGACTCGCGATCTTCGCAGTAGGCTAGTGAACGCACCGGAGAAATGCACATTTATTAGGCTACATAGTTTTTTGTTTTGGATGGTTTTGTTTAGAACCAGCTTTCTGTAAATATATTTCAAATTTTTTAGACATGTGAGGCGAGTAGGCTACGATCTGGTTAATGATGATCTCCAGTTCAAGCACCTTATGTTGTGATTGCTAGCCTATATTTACTTTAAATCCAGGAAATTTGTTAATGAAAAAATTATTAAAATTAAGATACAATTGATACAAAACGAAATTCGTTTTAAAGAAAGGATTTGTAGTTTCTGTTTTGAGGTCTCTGTGAAAGTTTGAAAGTCTTTTAGTGCGCTTTCAGAGCGCTCGCGTCCATAATGGAGAACTGTCACGTAATATTGTTTTTTCCTCATAAATGCGAACACGAAAAATAAAAGACAAAATACTTTTAAGTAAAACTTACTCCGAAATTGTGTCCTCGGCGGAATTCGCTCTTCAAAATGCTGCCGTTCGTAGTCTGAGTTACAATCTTCCTCTGAGGAAACAACTTCCTCGCTGTCCAGAATCATCTGAAGGGCATCTTTACTGGAGAAGCGTGCCATACTCAAAACGCGATGAACTATCAGTAAGTCTGATGAAGAAACTGTGTTTTTATGGCATTGATCGGGGGGCGTATGCGATGCATACTAGATCACCTAAACTATTTACCATTTGAATAGCGCCGGGGGCGGGGCGGCCTCAACTCATTATAGAGATAATGAGGGAGAAGGAAAAACGGTACCTCTCCTTGCTTTCAAACGGATTACATGAGTTAAAAACATTTGTTTTTTATATAAATTACTTCATTTAAAAGAAGAGATTTCAAGCTTCATAAAGACATATCTCACGTGTCTGTGTGAGAAGTATTCGGTGAGTTATTGTTCATTTTCGGACGCGTTTCAGAATGGACTACACTGACAGAGAGAAGGCAGAACTCGCTTCGTGTTTATTTTTCTTTATTTGGCGAAAAGCTCAACACTTTGTTTTTATTATGAGTATACACAAAAATAATACACATTTAACAGAATCGATTGATGTACGAAACTCCTATGAAAAATCAAAGTCAACAGAGTATTTATGAGTTTATTTTACACTGATAAAAAAAAAGCGAGCTGGTATCGCCGGCGATACCGTCGACCTCAGGGGGTTAAAAGAGTTTCTGATATGTTAGTGTTTTTGGAGGGTACCATTGTGGTGAGGTGTAGACCATGTGCTTGGGTGAGGACGTGCTAACAACAATTAAAGTGTTTTTAATAATAATAAAAACAACTACTTCAGACATACATTGGATGCAACATTTCTAGCAAATGCTTAACATTAAGAGTCTTTACGGAGTAAAGATTTTTTTAAGTTTTTCTTATTAGATAACATTTGTAAAAGTTGTAAAATTGTTGAACATATTCACTAAATAAATGCATCAATTAAACAATTGGATTATTTGATTTAATTTTTGTTTGATATTAATTTTAGGATAATTGAACTTAATAGTTTTGGACAAATTAAGAATGTTAACCTGATTCTACTAAATGGCCTTGAATTAACCTGATTCTACTAAATGGCCTTGAATTAACCTTATGTAATAAACTTAATGTTAATTAAATGCCACATAACCCAGTTACGTAGAGCCTGTTGACATTAAAAGTTAAGTAAATCCACCATATATTTTTGATATACCAGCATAATTTTGATTAAACATTACACGTCAAAACATATGCCTGAATTGTTCGCAATATATCCATTACATGCCCTTAGAAAAGGATAGACAGGATGGAATTTATTTTTGTGCAGACTTTAAGTTAACTTTTACCAAAGATTAAAATGTTAAAGTTCAGTCCCTGAAGCGTTTATTAAAAATTAATACACAGTGTACCGATTGTATATAACCCTACACGTTGACTTTTAAACAGTAGTCTAAATTCTGAAAAAAACACATTACGTCTGTAAGATTCTTTGAGGCGTGAAAATTGTATCACGGTTAAACAAAAACAAATAAACATATAGCCAGAAACACTGATATAATTTCGAGTAACACAAAAACAGACGCAACAACTCGATACATTACAATATCATTCTACAAATAGTGGTTCACTAACATTACACAGGAAACAGATACCATTTGGTATTCTGCTGATGAGGGACAAAAACTTCTTTTTTTTTTTTTTTTTTTTAAAGCAGCACAAATTGTGAAGACAAACATGACAAATTGTGTGTGTGCGACACCTTGACTCGTAATGCGTAACTTAATTGATAGGTTTGTTTTAAATGTAACAGTCATATGTGTATCAGAAAAACATCAAGACTCACTTTTCATGTTGGGCCTATTATGTGTCTTGTGACCACTTCGTAGACAGACCTAAAAGAATATCACAGTTTAATTTTTTTTTTTTTTTTTTTTTTCTTATGCTGTATTTGTTCATTAAATCCTATATGAACATGTTTGACAGTGCTCAAAGTGTAGTCTTCGTCTAAAAACTGTGCAAAGAAACAAGATGTAAACGGTGTCATCCGCTAGTGGGGAAAAATGATATAAATCGCATTATTCCTCATCTGTATTTTAAACACTGCTTTTCTTAAAAACATTGTGTCAGACGTATTTGGTAGCATTATTCACTTGTTTCATCGTGTGTTAACTCTATATTTATAAGTAGGCTACATTTATAACATAAAAATAACGTCTCAGGTTACGTATGTAACCCTGGTTCCCTGAGAGGGAACGAGACGCTGCGTCGAGACGCGGTGGGAACGCCCTGCGTGATTGCGTCGTGAAGCACGTGTATAATCAGTCCAATGGAAAGACGAGACGTCATAGGCGGGTGACGTCAGCGACCAGGAAGCTATAAAGCACCCCTGCGACAGACCGCGGCAGCTTCTGAAAGCCGAAGCAAGACGATCACAGGCATGCAGGGAGTATGGCAAGGTGACGCAGCGTCTCGTTCCCTCTCAGGGAACCAGGGTTACATACGTAACCTGAGACGTTCCCTTTCAAGGGAACTCGAGCTGCGTCGAGACGCGGTGGGAACCCTATACCCACTACGCCATATGACAAATGCCTGTTCTGTATGAAGACCATGCGCACACTAGGAAACAAGCACCCTAGGCCCTGGAGTGGAGCCTAGGTCCAAGTCATAAATCTAACAAATGTAAGCGGTGAGGACCAGCCTGCCGCATTACAGATGTCATAGAGTGAAACTCCTGATAATAAAGCCTTAGAGGCAGCCATACTCCTGGTAGAATGGGCCGGGACAGCCAAAGGTGAAGGCTGTCCGTCCGCTTCATAAGCAAGTGAGATAGCCTCAACTACTCACTTGCTCATTATCTGTTTAAATGCAGGGCAACCTATCTTAGGTAACCTGAAGCAGACAAATAACTGCTCTTATATATATGCCACAGGGCAGCTCTGTGGACATAAGCATCCAAAAGCCCGGACAGGGCAAAACAGATTAAGTTCTTCCTGATCTGGCTTGTATTAAGGTGGAGGACAGAAGGCCTGCAGCACAAATGACCCACACATTTAGTAGGAATACAACCCGGCAAGGGGTGAGGAAAGGCTATCACCATACCAGGTGCAAATCCAAGTACGTGCAGGCCTCAGCCTCAAGTACCACGGAGAAGATGAAATAAGGATCTCTCCTCAGAGATAACCCAGCAAAGAAACATTCATTGCAGAAATCAAGTACTGTACCATAGGGCAGATAGCAAGATTCAGAAGGCATTCTCCGCACCAGGCAGAGAACAGTTTCCATTTCAATGCATATTCAGTCTTCTCGTGGAGGGAGCTCTAGACTGGAGTATGGTCTCCACGACCTCAGTCGAGAGACCTGAATCTATGAGCTGGGCCCCCTCAGAGACCGAGCCCACAGTATCCATAACTCTAGATGAGAGTAACTCCCGGGAGCAAAGATATCGGGAAATGCGTACAGGTGTAGCCTCAACCACACCTAATACGTTGCATCCAGTTCAAGCAGAGCTGGATGCATCAGGGAGAACCAAATGGGGCAATGCGTTGTATAAACGATGCGAAAGGTAGACTTGAGTTTTGACCGAAGTTCTCCTAAAGGAGCTCCACCACCTCGGGGTGAAGTCTCCATTCCCCGGGCCTCAGCCCCTGCCTCAACAGGATATCTGCTCTGATATACGAAACCATCAGTGTGTTGTCCGGAAGGACAAGCACATGGTGACCTCTCGGGTCTGACAGAAAGTATTGAGATTCTCGGAATACCACCGTCACTTCTAGCCAATTATGTGCCAAAGGAAGATGGTCCTGCCAAAGACCCTTCGCCAAGCGACCACTCATGATCACCCCCCACTTGTGAGGGAAGTATCCGTCGATAGCATTATGCGTCGACAAGAAGCTCCCAACACTGGGCCTGGGCGAGGAACCAAGGTTCTTCCACATGACCGAGGCACGTAGGCATAGCCGATTTCCCCTCGGAGAAAACCCCTTTGTCCTGAGCCACCACTGCAGGGGTCTCACGTACAGAAGGCCAAAAGTAATTACGTTGGACGCAGCTGCCATGAGACCCAACAGTCTAAAACTGTTCCACAGTGAGTGACTGGCCTAGTTTTACCCCATCTACGGCGAAGCCGCAACCCCAACATCTTTAAATGAGACAGAACGACATCTCGATGCCGAACTGCCATCTGCTCAGATTGAGCTAGGATCAACCAATCGTCGATAAAGTATAATACGCGAATGCCCTGGAGTCTCAGAGGAGCCAGAGCTGCATCCACGCATATTGTAAAGGTGCGGGGTGATAAAAAAGGCAGAATGGAAGAACCCGATACTGGTATGCTTCGCCCCCGAAAGCAAACCTCAGGAACCTCCTGTGATGAGGATGGATAGATAAGTAAGCGTCCTTCAAGTCTATTGTGACAAACCAGTCCTCGGACTGAATCTGTGACACAATCATTTTAGCGTAAGCATACTTTGAACTTGAGATTCTGAAACCTGCTGTTTAATTGACGCAGGTCTAGAATAGGACGCAACCCCTCATCCTCTTTCGGAACAATGAAGTAACGGCTGTAAAACCCTGACAGTCTGCTGGGAGGAGAAACCCATTCTATAGATCCTTTTGCAGAAGTGTCAGTACTTCCTGCTCCATAACCAGAGCCTGCTCGGGGTCCACCACTGTGGGGAGGACCTCTAGAAATCTGGGCGGACGAGAACCGAACTGAATTCTGAAACCCTTTTCTAAAGTGTGCAGGACCCACTGAGAAATATGTGGCAGTAGTTTCCACGCTGCCAGAAATTCTACTAGGGGAACCAGTCTCTCGAGACTGGCCTCTGGATTTGGTTGAACAGTCACTTTGGTGCCCTGAAGCGGCGAACCGTCAGGGAACAACCGAACTGACTATTCTACGCCCCTCCTCGGAGGATCGTTTGGGGACGCTGACACCTCGGTGTCCTGAAACGGCGAACCGGCAGGAAAACCGAACAGCCAGCGTTGCGACCCTCCTCAGAGAGTCACATCCCAGAGGGCGCAGAGGAGAAACGATTTCTCAAAACCGTCCCTACCCCGGAGGGGACCACCCTCAGAAGCCTGCAGCCTCGGCGTCAGGGCTTCTTCCATTTTTACCTATTTTAGAGATAAAACAGTCCTCAGATCTTGCATATCTCTAACTGGCTAGA
Source organism: Leuciscus leuciscus (assembly GCF_965113295.1). Lineage (NCBI taxonomy): Eukaryota > Metazoa > Chordata > Actinopteri > Cypriniformes > Leuciscidae > Leuciscus > Leuciscus leuciscus. Next base: position 21,377,711 of record NC_138736.1, on the reverse strand, counting down.
CTGTGACCGCCACCCAGGTCCCCATCGATTGTGGATGAGCCCGAATGGCGAATCTTTGTTTTGCCGCACTCTATGCTGCGAGGAGCTTAAATATGCTGAGACTGCTCCCGCCCAGCAGTCTCAGGAACGTTAGATCGGTGAGGAAGAAACCTTTGGAACGCCACTGAAGAGTTTATTTCTTCGTTTTTTTGAAAGCTTTTTTTGTTTTTTTTGTCCAGAAGAAAAGACATATTTTATCTTAATTTTTCTTTACATCAGGAAAACTATATATATATATATATATATATATATATATATATATATATATATATCACTCCGTGGCCACCAGCAGGAAACAACCGAACTGGCAGCGCTACGACCCTCCTCAGAGAGTCGCCACCCAGAGGACGCCGAGGAGAAACGATTTCTATTACCGTCCCTCCCCGGTATAGTTTATCTGTTGTGCGACGCAATTCTCGAATAGCGTCAGTGCTGTTACATCCTCACATTCATCCATGCTTATATACTTTACCTATCAGTGCTGCCTAATAATATTTATCTATTATTTATGGTGGCTGGTGGGTAACGTCGGGGTTATGATGATGCCAACACGGGAGAGAGATAGCTCGCAAGCGTCTCTTTAACCCGAGGCACTGTCATACCATGATACTTAATACCCATAACATTACTATAGTAGAAGTTTAGGGATAAAACACATAAACAGAAACCGGTTTATTCCACGATCTCGACACCTCAGTGTGGAGATAGGGAAAAAACGGCACTCCCCGAAGAGGAGGCTGAGATATAGAGTTTTCGTTATATTTTCACTCTCATATATGTTCGGCTGGCCAGTAATATTTAACTTAGCAACAGCATTATATAAAACCTCCTTTTATAAGCTCCTCTTTATTCAACAGAGTTATGAGCTGACTTATTTATTTATTGAAAACTCATAAACATCTGCCTTATATTGATATTTTTTTCTTTTATTTATTTATTTTTTAAACAAAAACACTAACGATACCAATTCCTCGGAACTGGAAATCGCAGCATGAGTGCCTCATCCCGGGGAGGAGAAACCGCAGAGCGTGCTTCTCCCCGAGATAAGGCACTGGATCGAACAGGTGTTTGTTAGAACCATTTGCGATCCCCAAGATGCGCGTCGACGGCGTGCCTCGGCAGAAGCGGGACCCGCGCCTCGGGGCGCGCACACTGAACCGTCCTCCTCGAAGAACGGCCGGCGGGAGCGGAGCGTCCTCACGGACAGCTTCTCGCAATGCTCACAGTCAGCCCCCCCGAGAACTGACTGTTGGCATGCTCCACTCCCAAACAAGCAACACAAAACTGAAGTGTGTGTCCCCACCCGTGATATAACGTGGGGAGGGAACAACACAACGCTTGCTTGCTCTCTTTTGCCATAATATATATATATATATATATATTGCAACTTGACAGACAACAATAAATATGACAAGGACAGCATACACAGATCGCTTGCTGAAGGCACAGAAGCTGCCGCGGTCTGTCGCAGGGGTGCTTTATAGCTTCCTGGTCGATGACGTCGCCCGCCTATGACGTCTCGTCTTTCCATTGGACTGATTATACACGTGCTTCACGACGCAATCACGCAGGGCGTTCCCACCGCGTCTCGACACAGCTCGAGTTCCCTTGAAAGGGAACCAGTTAATGACTTTGTGTCAGAACACACCAGGCATGAAGCTATGATTGGTTTTAACTTTTTTATTCTAACTTTAAAGCTAGATTATCCTTTGAAAAGTGTAATACAAAATATTTGGAAAACTAACTTACATGTACTGTGTTTTCACCGATTGATGTGAGCCGTTGACCATCCTTAATGGTGTCATTGTGTGAGGAACTGTTGGGAGTATTGCAGCAGCTATTTCTTAAAAACATTGCGTCAGGCATATTTAGCATATTTTTTTACTTTATACTTGATAGGAAATGAATTGAATTTGAAACTTTGTAGACGTAAGAAAAAGTAAATTTTATTAAATAAAAATGACCAATTAATGACATTGTGTCAGAACACAACAAAAAGTGTAATACAAATTGTATACACTATTTGATTTTGGTAGGGAACACTGGAAACTAGTGTCTTTTAGCTTAATCTTTGGTTTTAAGGGAAATTAAATATTCTCGGAATCCCCACTGACCCCTGAAGTTATGACTTCTGAAGACCTTAAGAGACAACTTTACTTATGCTGCGTCATGGACTACAGAGGCTTATGTGGGCTGATTTTCTGTAAACCCTAACGCTCAAAATAATTAATTGGTTGAGAATGGGCCAACTTAAATTATACAAATCAAATTAACTTTTATGAGTATTTAGAACTTTCTTTTCTTTTGAGTTCACAAAACTTACACATTTGAATTATGTTGAATTGTTTATTTGTTTTGAGTTCTATGAACTTGTTTCTTTTAATTAGACAAACTTAAATTTAACTGAAACTGGGCTGGGATCTCTATTCCCTAGCATGCTTTGCCATGACACTTAAAATGAGAGTAAATGCTAAAATAGTTTTTTACCAGATTAATGTTAAGTGGGAGATTTAGTAATTTTTTATGTTTTGTTGTGCTATAGTTTAGAAAAGTTTCTGGTATTTTGGTTTTTGGGGGATTACCACCATTGCGTCGAGTGGAGTATGAGCTTGGTTTGAGAACAGGGAATTAACCCTTTTTAGAACCTCAAACTAAAATCGTCCAGGCCCTGGTCATTTCTAGGCTTGACTACTGCAATGCTCTTCTGGCCGGACTTCCATCATGTGCAACTAAACCTCTACAAATGATTCAGAATGCTTCAGCTCGTCTTGTTTTCAACGAGCCCAAGAGGGCCCACGTCACTCCTCTGTTCATCTCTCTGCACTGGCTACCTCTCGCTGCTCGCATCAAGTTCAAGGCATTGACGCTTGCTTACAGATCTATCACAGGCTCAGCTCCCTCCTACTTTCACTCACTCCTACAGGTCTACATCCCTACCAGAAGCCTACGATCGGTCAAAGAGCGACGTCTCGTGGTTCCATCACAGAAAGCCACAAAATCACTTTCCAGAACATTCTCATTCACAGTTCCATGCTGGTGGAACACTCTCCCCACCCTCATCCGGAATGCAGAATTCCTGACAACATTCAAAAGACAGCTGAAAACCCATCTCTTCCGTGAGCACTTAACCTCATAAAAAAATTAAAATAAAAAATAAATCCCTTCCCCTTCCCTTTAAAACCTCACTTGTCGGGTTTATGCTACTCTGAATAATGCCTGAACTTTGTTTTTTGAGCACTACTTGCGTTGTTTTTGCCTCTTCATGATGACTCGCTTAATTTAGTCCTAATCTGTAAGTCGCTTTGGATAAAAGCGTCTGCTAAATGACTAAATGTAAATGTAAAATAGGTGATTTTCACATAATTAGTCTTTGACTGTAAAATTATAAAACAATGAGCGCTCTTCAAGTGTAAGGTGTCATCTTTTCAGTAAAAAGATGGCTTTCAATAACTAAGCACAGTTTTGCTTTAAAATTGTAAAGTTTTGAACAGATGTTGTAGCTCGGGTACAATTTATGCAAAATCATTTCTGGGTCATTTTATGCCAATGTCCATTTTCTGTCCCTAGCCTTTACAGAAATATCACACTTGAAATACACATTAGGGTTACAATTTCTTATAAATTAACAATATGTTATTTGAACAATTACGTCGCCTTGAGCCATTTATATTACAATATTTTATTTTAATATTTGAAAGTATTGGTCCCCTGGAGTTGTGTCACTGGCGTTAACGTTCAACAAAAATCTAATATTTTAAAATAAAAATCATACTGATGACATCACTCGATTTCCTTCTTCCAAATTCATGAATATCTATGAAGAAGGGCCCATGGCCTCTTTTCAGTTTTCAAAAATCTTCTCATTTATCTCATGATTTCATATGAAGCTTTTGTTGAACTCACTGGTATGACCCACTTTACTGTTAGGGGATGTAAAAAATAAAATAAAAATAAACTAGAATACTTATGGAATAAACAACTTAATTTAGTTAGTACCATGCTTGACAAGATAAACTTTATTCAAAGCTATTCATTTAGATTGTATGCCAAATAATAATTTAGTCTCATCTACTTAATTATGGTTGAAGAATAATGATCTTTGGTCTTGTGTGTGTGTGTGTGTGTGTGTGTGTGTGTGTGTGTGTGTGTGTGTGTGTGTGTGTGTGTGTGTGTGTGTGTGTGTGTGTGTGTGTGTGTGTGTGTGTGTGTCATTGGTGATTCATTGTGTTATTGGTGTCACTGTCTTTTTCTGTCACGTTAAATAAAATATCACATGATAATCATTTTACATCCAATTAATTCTGATGCACTCAAAGTTAAGATTTAAAGGATTGCATCATTACTTGATTTTAACAGGTTTTTCAAATATTTTCATTGTTATAACAAACACATGGTAGCGCAGATTAACTATCATCATTCAAGCATACTTTTAACAATCCTGCTTAAAATAAATAAAACAATCTCCTTATTTGTTGCACTATTATTATTTTCTGTAACTCTGACTGCATGTGCTGAAAAATAGAAATAATATTTTCATAAAAACCTTTAATATTTCCAAAGAGGTAAGGTAACACAAGCTTCAAAATGGTAGGCCTACATGCAGTCTTTAAGTAAATGCACAGAATATAAAAATCATTAAGCCGTAATTTTTGTGTATTCATAAAGTCAAAGGGTGTTCTATAATGTGTTCTAAGTTTAAATGTTAGAAAAAGAAATCTGATCTTCAAAAGGTGTCAGAATTGAGGTGTCATTTTTGGGTTTCATCTTTCTTTCATGCGTTCTCCTAGAACAACAGGTTGGGGGACAGCTCCCCAAGGAAGAGGACGATTTAGCTTATCAGCACAATCACTGGATAAGAGTAGGCTATATAAAATTGTAACTTCCTGGCTCCTTTGTTTTGACCCCTGACTTTTCCTGAAGACACTGGTATACATCTAATTATACATATCTTACAACCTGGTCCCTGTGAAGTGTCAGAATGGGCACATTTTGGGGTCTCCCTTCCTGACAGGAATGCTTCAGATCAGGAGATTTTATGATAGGAGACTGTGGCATCTTTGATTGTAAAACACCAGGGGCCTCATGTACGAAGACTTGTGTTGAATTCATACTAAAACATTGCGTACGGACAAAGCTGTAAAAGAGCGTACGCACAAAATCTCTGCGTTATGAATCTCTGCGTACGAAGGATCCCACGCATATTCTCTTTGTACATCCCAATTAAAGGGTAACTAAACCCTAAACCAACTTTTTTTAGTTAATGATCTGTAAGAATGGGGCTTTATTAGTGCTGTTCATTGATTCAAGTCGTTTTTTTGACATTTGTGTTTAAAGTGTTTTAATTTTACAAAGTATGGTGTAAAAACGTCTGAGTGCTGCCCTCTTCAGGTTGAACAGTTGAATTTTCCTATTGGAAGTTGTGGTACACTCTGATGTCAGAGAGTACCAGCTAACCACGCCCTTGCCTACAGAGAGATACGTCTCAGATGCACACCCCCTCTCCACTGGGCTCTGCCTACTTTTTCAGCATTTTTCAAATATTGCCAGTGGGTGGAGTCAGGCTCTGACCAGGGGTTTAGTTACCCTTTAACGTAAAATTGAGCGCACATGCACGAGCACAACGCCCCACCCAGTCTCCTCCCTTAATTAAATTAATTTAAATATGGTAATGAGTCAACTTTGGCAAAAGAAAGCAGTAAGAAAATGGCGGCAAGAAACGAAACTTTACAGAAAGTGAATTGGAGGTGCTACTATCGGAGGTAGAAACAAAAAAAAATGTTTTTTTATTTGGAACTTTGTCCTCCGGAATTAATAACAAAAATATGAGTGGGATAGTTTGGCTGATGCCGGTGGGATCTGAAAGTCGCACTGTAGAGTAGACTGAGTACAGTTGAGACACTTTTTGCGTTTTGATTTTTCACACAAAAATAGACACTGAAAAGAAGTGAATTTCCACATGACACGCCACATGACATTTCATTAGCTTGTAGACTAAGATATTATCAATCAATAATACCCACAAGTAGTTTATATTTTCCACAATTAGATCATAAAAATAAGGTGCTTTTTGTCTCAACTTTGTCTCAACTGTACCAATATGTGGTACAGTTGAGACACCCATTTTTAATGATGTGAAGGTAACTAACCATTCATTGTAAATATAAAAAATAAAGACAAATAAAGAAAATAACAATTGGGCAACATTTTTTTTATTCATCCATTTATATTCATTCACTTTATTTAAATTAGCACTGGTTAAAATGTATAAAGCAGGAACAAGATATTTAACAATATTTATTAATAATACACAGTTTAAATATCACAAATATCTAATTTTATTTTAATTTGTGTCCTATTCTGGCTAATTACGACGTTTAACCTGTTATCATAACACTGAACAACTAAACAGTGTGTTTCCTAATAGAGCTCTATCGGGGGTACAGTAGATATGTGTCTCAACTATCCCCCACTGGCCACCTCGCACATTTCTCTAGATTTTGCAATTACTTTGCATGACACAATACCATGAAATATGTCACAGAATAACGTTTGTGGTGATACCAGTTATGTTTAACAGTCACATAGGGATCATAAGCTATTCATTGTGGAGAGTGCATGGTGAAGTGAACGTCATATCTTAGAAAAAAATAAAAACTTTCCCCTATATCTTCGGATCGGAGATGCGTCCGTTGTTCAAATTTCCCACGATCAAAGAGGACACTAATACGCACGTGCACAGCAAAAACCACAACTTGTGCTTGCTGCGAACGCAAGTTATTTAAGGTGTCTCAACTGTACACATGTCTCAAATGTACACAGTCTATAAATGACCTTAAAAAGAAATGGTCTGATATAAAGGTGGACATTAAACCAAAGCTGTCATTGCCATAGACTAAGGGTTGTATTAGTTTGCATATGCTTTTATATGTTCTTACTTAATTGCATAATTGATAGAATATTCCCATAATGCTCGTGTGACAATATATGTCAATTATTTTATAAATTGCAAATTAATAGCAATGGTTCCCACTGGTGGTGGTGCGATAGACTTGTAGAACAGTTGGTTGTGTAATGTTTGTAACTTCACTTCATTGCCTGTAAGAGTCGCCAACGGACAAAAACAATGAGAAATGTACGTACGCCAGACATGAAATTGGCGTGGAGGAACGCACATTCTCGCGTTAATTTCACTGTTAGTACATACGACCGTGAGCGTGAAAGCTGGCGTACGCAAAGTTTTTGTGCGTACGCAAGATTGATACATGAGGCCCCAGGTGACCAGCCTATCTTTTAATTGCTTGATGTTTTCTGAAACAAACTGCAAATGCTAATACATAGCAACTACACAGAGAGGAAGGGGAGGGCCTGTGCCCCTGCCATGATGGAAACAATCTTCATTCTCAATTTAGCAAATGGAGAGCAAACATCTCTTCTGCTCAAGGATTCTAAATTCAAGGATCTATGATTTTAACCAGAGACAAAAAGACCTCCTAATTTCACAGATGGTAAGTTCACTTCAACACATTTTTAAAACTACCTTTAAAATACTTGATAATTTAACATCTTATTTCAAACAAAACAAACTATACACTATTTTATGTTTTATCTATGTAAGTCAGTGTTTTGCTGTGTATTAGATTAAAAAACTCATACTTGATAATTTAACCCCCTGGCGTCGGCAGTATCGCTGGCGATACCAGCTCGTTTTTTTTCTCATGAGTGCAAACGAGACTCTAAATACTCTGTTGATTTTGATCTTAAATTTAAGTGTTGTACATCAATCAATCCTGTTAAGATTCTATTTTTTTTTGTGTATACTCACAATAAAAACAAAGTGTTGTGCTTTTCGTCCAAATAAAGAAAAATAAACATGATACGAGTTCTGCCCACTCTCTGTCAGTGAAGTCTATTCTGAAACGCGTCCGAAAATGAACTGTAACTCAGTGAATACTTCTCACACAGACAGGTGAGATATGTCTTTATGAAGCTTGAAATCTCTTCTTTTAAATGAAGTAATTTATATAAAAAACAAATATTCTCAGCTTATGTAATCCATTTGAAAGCAAGGAGAGGTACCGTTTTTTCGTTCTCCCTTCATTATATTTAATGAGCTGAGGCCGCCACGCCCCCGGCGCTATTCACATGGTAAATAGTTTAGGTGATCTATGCATCGCACACGCCCCCCGATCAATGCCATAAAAACACAGTCTCTTCATCAGATTCACTGATAGTTCATCACGTTTTGAGTATGGCACGCTTCTCCGGTAGAGACGCCCTTCAGATGATTCTGGACAGCGAGGAAGAATTCACCTTTTCCTCAGAGGAAGATTGTAACTCGGACGACAAATGGCTGCATTTTCAAGAGCGAATTGATCCCGCCGAGGACAGAAGTTCGGAGTAAGTTGTTTACTGTTATATAATTCTTTTTCTGATAATATAGAACTCAAATGAATTTTCAGACTATATTTTGCTTAGTTTTGGCTAGCTTTTGACATCTTACAGGAAAGATTGCCTTACAATATCCCTAACATTCGTGTACATGCTCAAGTGTAAACTTTTTCAATGTGATAGGCTATTACTCTCTAAACATATTTGAATATTAAATATATTTCACTCAGTTTTGATTAGCTTATAACACTGATTATCATGCTAAAATACTGCCTTATGTTTAATGTAGCTTATTTGCGAATATCTGCTTAAGTGTAATGTGATTTAGTCTAAATATATTTCAGCCTCCGGTAAAATATGTGATAGCATAGGCCTACTGTCTAAATACTAGACATTATATATATAAATGTATGGTTTTGGTTAGACTATGACACTGCTTATCATGCTTCAATACTGCCTTATGCACAGATGTTTGTGAATACAGGTGCAAATGTTTGAAATGTCGTGATGTGTCGTTCGCGAACGATCCGTTCATTGCGTGCGTCACTAAATGCGTGCGGTCTATATGGCTCATAAACAGATACTCGCGGTGACGCGGTGATATTTCTCTGTCCTATGGACCATCAACAGATATATACATACATTGTGCATCCATAACAATTAATTGCCCATCAGTTTACTTTGGATAATGTATGCTAACAGTTTTTTGTTGTTGTTGTTGTTGTTGTTGTTTTTTAGGAATGTGGCTGCATCTAGCTCTCCTTCTCCAGCACCCCGCAAAGGGGCACGCAGGTGTCATTCAGTTCTCAGTGCGATGGAGAATCATCCCGAGTAAGTCCACAGACGTAATATTTACAGATTTAAATGTCTTTACATCGTCATAATATAAAAGTGCATATTCTTGTGTGATATTACAAAAACTGTTTTATCCATGGCCATTAGTGATCGATAATGATAATAATACAGTATCTTTGATTGTGTTATCAGTATGCTCACAGTGTTTTTTGTTTTGTTTTTTACAGATGTGACAATGAACTTGTCCAAGCACCTGTCCCGAAGAGAGCCAAGGCTAACCAGCAGGCAAGCAACAGGCAGTCCACTCTGGCATGGAAAACAGAGACTGATATTGACATGGTTTGTTTATTTTGCTCACATTTGATTTGCTTCGGCCCAGGATTGCGGTAAAGCCCGAGGCCCCGAAGTCGTCCTAGCACGCCTAGGGAAACGACGGTGTCCAAGTCCCGCTGCGGCCGGACTTCCACCAAAACTCATCGCTCGTTCAGTTCCAAGAAATGTGACTGTTCCAGTGTATTTTGCAGTCAACAAGCCGGTTCCACTGCCCGCTTGCCTGCACACAAATGCCGTTTTTACGGCTACCCAGATAAATCCCATAAAGAGTGTATTTTCTGGTGTCCCGGCCATGGCTGATGGTGTTATGAGTGTAGACAAAATGCCCACTGCCCAGTGCCCATTCCTACACACAAGCACAGCCCGTCACACATGGCTCGCGCACATAAAATCGACCCAGTCCGATTGCCCATTAAACGTAGCAGATGTGCCCACTGCCCAGTGCCCACAATCACTACGTCCTGCATGTCTCGAGGTTTCTGTAAAAACGAAACCAACGTGCATTTGCTCTGCTCAGGCGGACAATGCTCTCGGTGTGGTAAATGTGCCCGCTATCCCGCGCCCACATCCACACACAGACATGACAAGTCCTACGGGACTCGCCCAGCCCTCCCCCTCTCGGTTAACCACCGCAGAGGAGCCGAGCGCGGGCAATCTGCCCGCTGTTATCAGCGCGCCCTCTGCCTCGAATGTCATAAGCGCGACGCTTGTGTTACAGCACACCGAAGCCCCTCTGTCGCTGAGCGACCAGAGCGCGCTTCGCATTCAACCCCTAGCCATTCATGCAGATGCATGGGCGAGGCTACCCGGGGTTTCGAAGTGGGTGCTAGACATTATAAAAAGAGGCTATTCGCTACAGTTTCGCCGGCGCCCTCGTCACTATGCGACGCGCGTCGAGACCATGGTAAAAACAGAAGTAGCACACCTATTTCGAGCCGAAATTTCAAAACTATTGAGCAAAGGGGCCATAGAGCCGTTATCTCTAGCTCAGAGCGAGGGAGGGCTATACAGCAGATACTTCCTGGTACCGAAAAAAGACGGGGGTCTCAGACCCATACTAGATCTAAGGCAACTGAACAGAGTGCTGGCAAAGCGACAGTTCAGAATGCTCACAACCAGAAAAATCCTTGTGCAGATTCGCCGAGGAGATTGGTTTGTGTCAATAGATCTGAAAGACGCGTATTTTCAAATACAGATAGCGTCACGTCACAGGCGATATTTGAGATTCGCCTTCGAGGGCCAGGCATATCAGTACACAGTCCTACCGTTCGGCTTGTCCCTAGCACCCCGTACATTTACGATGTGCATGGACGCAGCGCTCGCACCCCTCAGGCTACAGGGCATGCGAGTATTGAACTACTTGGACGATTGGCTGATTCTAGCTCAATCTCACCCGATGCTCATAGAGCACAGGACCATTTTACTCGATCACCTCGAGAATCTGGGTCTCAGAGTCAATTGGGCGAAGAGTTCTCTGTCCCCCAGACAGATAATATCTTTTCTGGGCACAGAACTGAACTATGATAGCGCGACTGTCACCACAGCGCGTGCTAGACATTCAGCGCGCAGCGAGCTCTTTCCGCTGCGGCGCATCTGTCCCGCTCAAGAAATTTCAGAGGATGCTGGGTCTCATGGCCTCAGCATCATCAGTTCTTCAGCTGGGCTTGCTTCGCATGCGCCCGCTACAGTTCTGGCTGAAAGTGCGAGTGCCGCGCCGAGCGTGGGCTTCCGGTCTGCTTCGTCTCAAGGTCAATCAGAAATGCATCGCAGCTCTGAAACCTTGGAAAGCAAACGACTGGTACCAATCAGGTGTAAGCCTGGGGACTTCCTCGAGTGTGAAGGTGGTGTCTACGGACGCATCCACCTCGGGATGGGGAGTGCTGCTCGAGGGCAGACCGTTCTTCAGCCAATGGTCAGAACGGGAGAAGCTTCTGCACATAAACTGCCTCGAAATGCTGGCAGTAGACAACGCGCTGACGCGTTTTTGTCCCCAAATACGAGAACACCACGTCCTGGTCCGTTCGGACAACATGTCAGTGGTGTCCTACATAAATCGCCAGGGCGGCCTCAGGTCCCGAAACCTGCACAGGCTGACAGAACGCCTCCTGGTGTGGGCTCAGCGCAACCTGCTCTCGCTGAGAGCAGCGCATGTGCCGGGGCTCCTAAACGTAGGACCGGACAGACTGTCCAGGAACAATGTTCCGACAGGCGAGTGGTCTCTACACCCACAGACAGTCCAGCTGCTGTGGAAGAAATTCGGCAGAGCGGACGTAGACCTGTTCGCGTCTCAAGAAAACGCTCACTGTCTGGAATTTTTCTCCAAGAGCAGGGACGCGCTGGCTCATGTATGGCCCCGCCGCCCGCTCTATGCCTTTCCTCCCGTCTCTCTCCTGCCTCAGGTGATAGAGCGGATCAGGGAAGAAGGATGCTCAGTGCTACTCGTAGCGCCGTTCTGGAAAAACCAACCCTGGTTCCCAGTTCTGATGCAGCTAGCGAGCACTGCCCCATGGCCAGTGCCAGTGAGGAGGGACCTCCTCTCTCAGGCCAAGGGCTCGATTTGGCATCCGCGCCCAGAGCTATGGTCCCTTCATGTTTGGGCCATCAACGGGTACCCGCTGACCTCCCAAGCGGAGTGTTAAACACGATCACGCAGGCCAGAGCTCCGTCTACGCGACGTCTCTATTCCTCGAAATGGTCAGTGTTCTCCAGCTGGTGCACAGCTCATGGCGTGTCGCCCCAAGACTGTGGGGTGATGGAGGTTCTCTCCTTCCTACAAGAGCTGTTGGACAAGGGCAGGTCCCCTTCCATGCTCAAAGTTTATGTGGCGGCCATAGCAGCGTTCTCAAAAACAACGCTTGGTCAGTCAATTGGAAGGAACGATTTAGTCATCCGCTTCCTTAGAGGAGCTAAGAGACTGAATCCTCCCAGACCTCCCTCAGTCCCTGTATGGGACCTTTCTGTGGTACTGGAGGCCATGAAAGGTGACCCATTCGAGCCTTTACAGACGATTGATCTTAAACACCTGTCTTTCAAGACAGTGTTTCTTCTGGCTCTCGCTTCGGTGAAGCGCATAGGGGACTTACACGCGCTCTCAGTCAGCGCGACGTGCATGGAGTTTGGGCCTAATGACTCAAGAGTTATACTCAAACCTAAGCACGGTTATGTTCCAAAATCCCTCAACACACCATTTAGGGCGCAGGTCATTTCCCTGTCAGCCCTACCGGTCTCTGACGAGGAAGGAGACGCGAGCTTCCTTTGTCCAGTCAGGGCATTAAGAGCTTATGTGTCTCGCTCATCTGTCTTCAGACAGACGGAGCAGCTCTTTGTTTCAGTCAGCGGACGTTCCAAGGGACTAGCCGCGTCGAAACAGAGCCTATCCAGATGGATAGTTGACGCCATTGCGCTGGCGTACACTTCCAAGGGTATGCAGTGCCCGTTGGGTGTCAGTGCGCACTCCACGAGAAGCATGGCTTCGTCGTGGGCCTGGTCAAGTGGGATTGCCTTGCAAGATATATGTATGGCGGCAGGCTGGGCCTCCCCGTCTACATTTATAAGGTTTTATAACCTAGAGGTTCCCGCCTTACAGACCAGGCTGTTGTCGGTCTAAATATACCAGTACTGTCTGTTCTGATGCATCGGTTCAGAATACTGTGTATGCTGAGCACTGCTCGATGAGCACTGCCCGCTAATCGACCGCAAAATGCTTATGGGCAAATAAATAAGACCCACAATTTCCCATTAGCTCAGGCCGTACTCCGCCCTGTCTGTATGATGTAATTTGCGTCTGAGGGACGCTGCTATATGTGGAAGAGCGCGGCTCCGCCCCTCCCTCTTCCCGGACTCCCTGTGAGTTCCCCTGGTGATTATGCACTATATGAACCCCGGGCTTTCGCCCTTGGGTCTTTGGTGGCAGATCCCAGCACGCACGGCGTTTTACATTGGGTTTACAAGATACTTACACAGTACGAGAGACCTCTTGTAAGAGAACGTACTCGGTTACTAACGTAACCTCGGTTCTCTCTAGAAGAGGGAACGAGTACTGCGTATCTTGCCGTGCATGCACACGCTCTGGTTAGCTTCGGCGATGAAAAACCAGATATCAGCTGCCTGCGAGCTGGATTTATAGGCCTAAGCCACGCCCGTTTTGGTGGGACGTGACGCAGTGGGCGCGAAGCACCCTCATTGGGTCTGACGTCACGCTAGGCCTCGCTCGATAGGCTGCTGCAGTTGCCGCAGAACAGCCAATAGGCACACGAGCCGTCTTGCCTATGTCTGTATGCTGCCGCAACGCGTTTTACAATAATACAAAATTAAGGATAATTTTTTGGCTTCAATATCTCGCGGAAAAGGGATTTTCCCCTAGCGTAAGATACTTACGCAGTATGAGAGACCTCTCGTAAGAGAACTACAGGAAACGTTTGACCTCTGTAATTGCAAAAACAAAACAAAAAAACAAAGGCTACTGTACCAAATATTAACATTGATTTTCTCAGGTGTTCAAATACTTATTTGCAGCTGTATCATACAAATAAATAGTTAAAAAATCATACATTGTGATCATACATTTTTTTTTTTAGATTATGTCTCTCACAGTGGACATGCACCTACGATGGCAATTTCAGACCCCTCTATGATTTCTAAGTGGGAGAACTTGCAAAATAGCAGGGTGTTCAAATACTTATTTTCCTCACTGTATATATATATATATACATATACATACATACATACATATATATACATATATATATACACACATATACACATACACATACATATATATATATATATATATATATATATATATATATATATATATATATATATATATATATATATATATATATATGTGTATATTTTGGGGGGCCAAACAGGAAATAATTCTATGTAAATCTGAATATATAGTTAAAACTCTGAATATATAGTTGTAAATCCTGAATATATAGTTATAACTCTGAATATATAAATGTAAATCTGAATATAAAAATGTAAATCCCGAATATATAGTTAAAACTCTGAATATATAAATGTAATCCTGAATATAGAGTTTAACATTTCAAATAATATGAACTAATATGAACTAATATTCACTATTTTATGTTTTATCTATGTAAGGCAGTGTTTTGTTGTGTATTAGATTAAAATATTTATACTTGATAATTTAACATTTCAAATAATATGAACTATTATTCACTATTAAAATACTTATACTTGATCATTTAACATTTCAAATAATATGAACTAATATTCACTATTAAAGTGGTTATACTTGATCATTTAACATTTCAAATAATATGAACTATTATTCACTTTTTAGGTTTTATCTATGTAAGGCAGTGTTTTGTTGTGTATTAGATTAAAGTATTTATACTTGATAATTTAACATTTCAAATAATATGAACTAATATTCACTATTTTATGTTTTATCTATGTGAGTCAGTGTTTTGATGTGTATTAGATTAAAATATTTATACTTGATAATTTAACATTTCAAATAATATGAACTATTATTCACTATTAAAATACTTACACTTGATAATTTAACATTTCAAATAATATGAACTATTATTCACTATTTATGTTTTATCTATGTAAGGCAGTGTTTTGATGTGTATTAGATTAAAATACTCATACTTGATAATTTAACTTGTTTCATATAATCTAAATTGTTTTATTTATGGATGTGACTATGTAATCTGAAAACAGTTCACTCTAACATATTTTTTCTGTGCAGAAAAATTCCACGATCGCCTATTTATACACTCCTGGGAGACTATCAGACAGACATTTGTATTCTTAACTATGTGGTGTTTAAAAGGTTAAAACTTACTTTTAGAAATAGTTAAAGAAATTTCATCTTGTTTAAAAATGTTTAAAACTTACTTTTAAATGCATATACTTAATAAAATTAACATCTTATTTCACATATCTGTTATTTTATATGCTTTTTAATTTGTCTATGCTATTTCTTAATTTCATTCCCCTGTTTTTATTCTCCCACAGACATTATGGAAGCTGCATCGTCATCTGAAAAACAAATCCATGACAGATTTCGTCATGTTCATAATTTCGTCATTCTGTGGACTTTATTATTAATTCCACCAATAATAAAAACACCCCTGAAAAACATTCACTTCCATGTCACACCAAGCATTATTGCAGTCATAAAACACACAGCCATAAACCCCTCCCCACCGGAACCACACATGGGTCAAATTTCACATACCACCTGTTGGTCCCATATAAGGACTTCCTGTCATAAACATAAATCTAGGGCCATAAATCAAAAGTGACACAACCTCCCCCATATAGACTACTGCGGGTCCTTGTGGTAATTACAGTATGTCGTGCAGGAAATGTCAGTGATAAATGGGATGGATGCAATAGGGAATGCAGTAAACTCAGTTTATTAGATAAACACTGGTGCAAACAGCAGGCATATAGCCAGTGAGTCTTTGGTGCAGAAAGTCATTGGTGTCCTGGCAGCACTGATGCAGCAAACAATCAATCCATAGCAAAAATCTGAAAATGTCAGAGCAGGAATAATCCAGACAGGAACAGGACTCAGGAACACACGGCACGACAAACCCGAAACTTCTGCCAACACAGAATAGAAAAGGCACAAGTTAATTAGTGTCGCGCTGATTAGGATCAGGTGTGTCAAATGATGACTCAATCACTGCTTGCACAGAGAGAGAGAGAGAGCAACAGAGAGAGACAGTTAGAGTGAGTCAGTGAACCTGATAACCATCCACCGACCTCAAATATGGCTTATCAATTGAAACATGTAGGTAGCAACTTTACATGTCCGCTCGCTCTAACGTTAACCTAGATAAATGTGCACTATTATTAGGCTCATATCCAAGTGTTTGAGTGGAGTGTGGAAGCTGAAGTATAGTGCACTTAACCCTCTGAGGTCGGAAAACGCGCCCCCGCGTTTTGCTGGATTTTCTTCACATTGTAGTACAATAAACTTAAATTACTCCGTCATTTATGGTTATACAGAAAAAAGAAATATAAAAAAAGAATCTGTGATATTTCTACTTTTGTATGTGTCCACTTACAATCAAATCAAAACATTGTGCTTTTGTAAAATAAAGAAAATAAACAGGGTGTGCGTTCTGCCTCTCCGTCGCGGTGAACTTTTTTTTCTTGAGCACGTCTATAAACTGAAACAAAACTCAGCGAATCCTTCTCACACATTTATGAGCTATACACCTTTATACACATTTAAGTGTGTACTTTTAAATGATCGGATTCAAACTGAAAACAAATATTCTCTGTTTAAGTAATTTGTATAAAACCAACAGGATGTCCAGTATCTCAAACGCTTGCTAATTACTTTTAATTCGGCCACGCCCACTCGCGCAAAAGTGATTCACATGCAAATCTCCACATGGAACACGAACGCCCTCGTTACCTCAAACACAAAACACCAAAACACTTCACAAGTCTCTGCTTTTCGTCGAGTTTGGAAGACGCGCTGTGAGCTTACATTGGATTTACATCAGAAGAAGAAGAACGCGATTTGAAGAAAAGAAAGATGTAAGGTAAGAAATTCTTACTTATTAGTTTATGGTATTGTTGCATAAACTTCACATTGCAGTTGAACTGTTGCTAGATATATGGTGAATATTATACTATTTAGACCCGTGTTTACTGTTAAATACTGTTTGTGGATATCTGCTCAAGCATAGATATGTATAACCATAATGTTTAATATTTTGGAGCGCGATGGCGTTTGAATGTATCATATTTTGGAGCGCGATTGCGTTTGAAAGGAAAAATGCACCAAACATTAGGCTTTATGTTTTTACTATTATCTCATTTCATATCATCATAACGAATGGAAACATTTGAAGTAACATAAGATAATCAATATATTTTTCTCTAGCATTGTTACTGAAATCTTTTGGAAGATTTATAGGCTGCTTTGTAAAATAAAATAATTTTATGCAGTACTGCACATAGCTTATGCCTACAAGGCACAACAAATATGGTGTTCTTTATATTATATATTGTTGGAAACATTGTGTGTGTGTGTGTGTGTGTGTGTGTGTGTGTGTGTGTGTATTCTGTGAATTTTAAAAAGCAATTTTAACCAGAAAAATCGAAAATGTATTCCCAAAATCGTGCAGGCCTAGTTTCTCTTGATACCAGTATGTTCACTTTTTTCTTTTCTTTCAGGGACCAGATGCAACTGAGTCCTGCTGACTTCAACATTCACATGAGTCTCTGTACATGAACATGGTAAAGTGAAAATCAAACACCTTGGAAATGGTATGTACAATGTTTTTAGGAATGGCACAAAGGTCTCTGTCTTTGGATCATTGTTTTCAATGTGCTCTTTTGTCATTTGTATTTTTGGATTATGTTGTGTTGTAAATAAATCCAAACAATCTAAAAGCCATTCTTTTTTAAATCTCCTCATTCTTTGTGCAAGGTTGCTCTGAATGACAGGGCCTGATCGCTCCTAATAGGGCATTTAGGGGAGTGTCTTTGTCTTTCTCAGGTGTTAAAAGCTTACATATTCATGAGATGATGACGCCTCTTCGAATATGGCTTTGTCACACAAAACACGTCTTAGAAATTTTAAATCAATATATTGTCTTAGCTGAATGAGCAGTCAGGGTGATTTTCACATAGTTTTGGAGCAAATATTCTAGGCTACGTCATACAATTTTCAAAAGTCTTGTGAAGAAATAATCAGTATGGGTTTCATGGCCTTATTTCAGTGACAATTTTTTTTTGTATTTTCACAAACCACGCATAAATGTCATTATCTCAAAACTACAAACTTTTACATACATGCTGCTGATATATTATTGTAGCAGAGTTTGTGCTGAATACAGTGTAATTAGACTTTAGCCATGCAAATGTCACTAGTAACAGACAAAAACACAAATGTCAGAGCATGTCAGAACACCTCCAGGCCCAGAAAACAGCTCAGACCTCAGAGGGTTAATTGACCGTTCGCAAAGACCCGCCCCCTTTAGTTACTGTTGCTATATCCGACAAGCCATGCCGCTCTCACGCCACACATCATGTTCTCACGCAGTGAAAAATACATTGTGGAACAAAGAGGACACTGACAACGTGCGGACAGACAGGACAGAGCAGGTTACTTCTGATAAGAAACAAAGTCTCTACTTTCAAATTTGGTAATTTTTTTCAAAGAAATTTAAACAATAAATATGATTTGTGGCTCTTTAATGTGTTCTGACAGATCACTGTAGCGCCTTAGTTAAAGCGGCTCGTTAACTGATCATCTCTTCTTTCTAGTAACTGTACTTTTAATGTACTCTCAAAATAACAACAAAACGTCGTGCTTTTGTAAAATAAAGAAAACAAACAGGATGTGCTTTCTGCCGTCTCAGTCTCCCTGAACAGCAGTGCGTTACATAGTGTAAATGAACCAAAACAGCGTATACTTGCCTCACAAACATAAGTGTATCTGTAGAAAGCTTGAAATGTCTACTTTTAAACTAATCAATTTGAATCAAAAACATATACTCTCTGATTATGTAATTACATATTTAAGTAATTAAATTAATTTAAACAAGCAGTTAGTCGACTAATTACTTAACCCTCTGAGGTCGGCAAACGTGCCCCCGCGTTTTGCTGGATTTTCTTCACATTGTAGCACAATAAACTTAAATTACTCCGTCATTTATGGTCATACAGAAAAAAGAAATATAAAAAAAGAATCTGTGATATTTCTACTTTTGTATGTGTCCACTTACAATCAAATCAAAACATTGTACTTTTGTAAAATAAAGAAAATAAACAGGGTGTGCGTTCTGCCTCTCCATCGCGGTAAACTTTTTTTTCTTGAGCACGTCTATAAACTGAAACAAAACTCAGTGAATACTTGTTACACATTTATGAGCCATATACCTTTATACACATTTAAGTGTGTACTTTTAAATGATCAGATTCAAACTGAAAACAAATATTCTCTGTTTAAGTCATTTGTATAAAACCAACAGGATGTCCAGTATCTCAAACGCTTGCTAATTACTTTTAATTCGACCACGCCCACTCGCGCAAAAGTGATTCACATGCAAATCGTCCACATGGAACGCGAATGCCCTCGTTACCTCAAACACAAAACACCCAAAAACTTCACAAGTCTCTGCTTTTCGTCGAGTTTGGAAGACACGTCTGAGCTTACATTGGATTTACCCCCAGAAGAAGAAGAACGCGATTTGAAGACAAGAAAGATGTAAGGTAAGAAATTCTTAGTTTATTAGTTTATGGTATTGTTGCATAAACTTCACATTGCAGTTGAACTGTTGCTAGATATATGGTGAATATTATACTATTTAGACCCGTGTTTACTGTTAAATACTGTTTGTGGATATCTGCTCAAACATAGATATGTATAACCATAATGTTTAATATTTTGGAGCGCGATCGCGTTTGAATGTATCATATTTTGGAGCGCGATCGCGTTTGAATGTATCATATTTTGGAGCGCGATCCCGTTTGAATGTATCATATTTTGGAGCGCGATCGCGTTTGAATGTATCATATTTTGGAGTGCGATCGCGTTTGAATGTATCATATTTCTGAGCGCGCTGTGGGTTTGAATGTATCATATTTTGGAGCGCGATCGCGTTTGAATGTATCATATTTTGGAGCGCGCTGTGGGTTTGAATGTATCATATTTTGGAGCGCGATCGCGTTTGAATGTATCATATTTTGGAGCGCGATCGCGTTTGAAAGGAAAAATGCACCAAACATTAGGCTTTATGTTTTTACTATTATCTCATTTCATATCATCATAACGAATGGAAACATTTGAAGTAACATAAGATAATCAATATATTTTTCTCTAGCATTGTTACTGAAATCTTTTGGAAGATTTATTGGCTGCTATAGGTTATTGTTATAATTATTGTATGCAGTACTGCACATAGCTTATGCCTACAAGGCACAACAAACATGGTGTTCATTATATTATATATTGTTGGAAACATTTGTGTGTGTGTGTGTGTATTCTGTGAATTTTAAAAAGCAATTTTAACCAGAAAAATCTAAAATGTATTCCCAAAATCATGCAGGCCTAGTTTCTCTTGATACCAGTATGTTCACTTTTTTTCTTTTCTTTCAGGGACCAGATGCAACTGAGTCCTGCTGACTTCAACATTCACATGAGTCTCTGTACATGAACATGGTAAAGTGAAAATCACCTTGGAAATGAAAGGTATGTACAATGTTTTTAGGAATGGCACAAAGGTCTCTGTCTTTGGATCATTGTTTTCAATGTGCTCTTTTGTCATTTGTTGTGTATTATTTGTTTGGATTATGTTGTGTTGTAAATAAATCCAAACAATCTAAAAGCCATTCTTTTTTAAATCTCCTCATTCTTTGTGCAAGGTTGCTCTGAATGACAGGGCCTGATCGCTCCTAATAGGGCAGTTGGGGGAGTGTCTTTGTCTTTCTCAGGTGTTGAAGGCTTACATATTCATGAGATGATCACGCCTCTTCGCATATGGCTTTCGCATTGAATCTTCAGTCGGGGGCAACTCTTGTATTTAGGCTACTGTTTTTCAAACTAATACCAGAGAAACCATATAGTTACATTTTACCATGGTAGTGAGGTGTATGTCTAAATGTATGCTACTATGGAAGACCAGTGGTTAATTTGAATAAAACTCAAATATTTATATTGGTCAGAATATTGTAATTTTACGTTGTTACAAGTTTTACAGATGTTACTGTTTTTGTTAATGAACATAAATTTACATCTGCATCCTAGGTACTACTACTGTCAAACGTGAATTTTTAAGAGTCAAAACATGTAATATTATTAATGCCCTGCACTGCAAACTGTGCTGAAGATCAAGCAAGACAAACCTTTTTCATGATTTGAAACCATATCACCCATAAGCACATGCAGAAACTAAGTTTTTCTTTTTGGATTTTTTATTTTGTTGCGGAAAAATTACTGGAAAAGTATAAAGTGGACAGTTGACAAGGGCCCTATTTTAGTAAAAAAAAAGCTGGCAGAGTTTGGTCACAAATAGCAGCCAAGGGCATCTTATGTTGCTCTAACAACATACAATGTAAGTAGTAGATAAGGTTACAACTGTTGACAGCTGCTGTTATCAACTGGTTGCGGTATTGATAACTGTTGCTGAGCGAAAGTTAATGTTAGCTAACTTTAACGACAAGTAGTAGAACAACCAAGGATCCGTCCAATCTGTGCCCAAACAAGTCAAGTCAAGTCAAGTATATTTGTATAGCGCTTTTCACAATACAGATTGTATCAAAGCAACTTCACAGTATTAAATTAAAATAATACAACAAGGTTTGTTTCTAGTGGAATTTATTGATTGATAAAATTAAATTAAATATCCCCAAAATATCCCCAACTGAGCAAGCCAAAGGCAACAGTGGCAAGGAACCGAAAAAACTCCATCAAGTGACCTAATGGTGTCCTAAAACTCCATCAGGTGACCTAATGGAGAAAAAAAAAAAACCTTGGGAGAACCCAGGCTCAGTCGGGGGCCAGTTCTCCTCTGCCATTTATGAGCTAGAGGCCGGATTGTAGTTTGAACTGTAAGATTAAAAATATTATATGAATGCCTGGCTGAAGAGATGCGACTTTAATCTAGTTTTAAACTGGGATAGCGAGTCTGAGCAACGAACAGTATCAGGAAGACTATTCCAGAGTTTTGGAGCCAAATGTGAAAATGCTCTCCCTCCTTTGGTGGTTCTGGATATCCTAGGTATGACCAAAAGCCTTGAATTTAGTGATCTTAAAGAGTGCGATGGATTATAGGGCGATAGAAGATCCGTTAAATAGACTGGATTATAGGGCGATAGAAGATCCGTTAAATAGACTGGAGCTAAGCCGTTTAGTGCTTTATAAGTCAGTAGCAATACCTTGTAATTAATACAGAACTTTATTGGTAACCAATGCAGTGATGATAAAATCGGTGTTATATGATCATATTTTCTTGATCTAGTAAGAACTTGATCTAGTAAGAACCTGGAAATGACTTTGTGCAGGTTGGGATGTCTGCTGATAGCATATTACGTAGTTTAGCAATGTTTCTAAGGTGGAAAAAGGCTGTTTTTGTAACATATGAAATATGATTTTCAAAAGACAGGTTGCAATCGAGTATAACACCCAGGTCTGTATAAACAGCCTCTTTATGGTGTATATTATGGTAGAGTTACGTGCTCATGTCATAGAACACCTTGTGCTCTGACACTAGTACTATAAAACAGTCTACTGGCACCTTCGCCATTTGTTCTTGTTGTTATGGAAACGACAGGTCTCTCTACTCGCTTGTCATTGGTCAGCTGTCAAAAAGGCGCTTGACATTGGTTTTTTTTTTTTTTTTTTTTTCAGATTGAAACTTGAAACATATTCAACTGCAGAAAAGACGTTGGCGGTGGCCTTTAAAAGACCGCTCAGGACTTTTTTTAAAAACATTGTTTACTCCATAGGATTATAATGTAAAACAGACGCTGGCAGCTTCAAAAAAGACACCAAGTGTGAAAACGCCCTTAATGATCTGTTTTCCACAAATTTCACTTAGGAGCAAAAATCTGCCTTTAAACTTGAAAGAAATAAAGATTTGACATATATCGTGATAATTATCGATATTGACTGATATGATACATTTTATAATGCCATATCACCCAGCCCTACCTATAAGGATTGTTTTTGAACTCTAGTAGAGTCTTGGAGCTCTAGTGGTCAATAACACAACAGAACAGAGAAATAATGCCAGATGTCTTGTTTTTCGTTGTTTGTTGCATGTAACCTTATTAAACAGTGCTTTAAGATTTTCGGGTAGGTCTAACATTAATCAGTATAAATGTAATAATTTCTGTATCTATGCCGTTAATTAACACTTCACAGTCTTCTCTGCATAAATTATAAATTGAATATAGATAATCCATATTAAAGCTACAAATGTTATTCAGTCAAGAGCAGCGAGTGATTTTTCTCTTTGTCTTTTGTTCTATGATTAACATTAATGATAGACAACAGCTGGATTATTAGGCTGCTGTCACTTTAAGATCTGAAGCACATGACTCGGATCTGACATGCATCCTATTTTACTTTTTCTTTAGTTAATTTTCTGAAGTGTGTCTGTGACTGATGGGATCATCCAGCCATTACCTATTAGGTATTAGAAAACCTTAAAAAGGGGGGGATTATAAATGTCTTCTTTTTTAACTTCTCTTCTTTGTTTTCATAGTAATAGTAAAATGTATGATTATCATAGCTTTTCCTTTTAAAAGTTTATACATATATTAACACAGACAGAAAACAGATGTTTTAATGCTGCAAATAGATTGCACAATCAAAAACTGATTGATTTTTGATTCGCACACTTAGCTGACAAAAAACAAGAAGGACAATGAACGGCAGAGTTTAAGGTGGTAATTTAAAGTAGAGCCAGTAGTGGATATTTGTGTTTGGATTTATTACTTTATCATTGATGGTTGGCTGGCAGATGTTAGTAGCTCCAGACAGCATAAGCTTTGTGTGTGAACACGTAGTGGTTGTACTAAACATTTCGTTGAGCAGAGTATTCTGGAAATCGATAAGTTCCTTCATACTTATTTGGCATTTGAAAGAAAGCACATGATTATTGTTGCTAGATTGGTCAAATTGATTATAACATTGAGTGGAATATTTCAGAATTGTACAAGTTTAATGCTCTGATTGGGTGGTTTGGATCTTGTGGAATCTGGCAACACTTGTGGAGGCTCATTAGGTCCTATTGCAATATAATAGAGCTATTGAAAAGAGGGGGGAGGGGGTAAATTTTCAGGATAAAGGATCTATGGGCTGGATTAAACCACATGAACGGCTGAATCCGTCCAGCTGGCTGCAGTTTGCCCATGTCTAATGGCTTATGGGACAAAAACAAACAAAAAAGTGCATTAAATCACCACATTATTCGCATTGTTTTGTATTGCCACCATATAAATATATATATATATATATATATATATATATATATATATATATATATATATATAATTCGGAGTTGTCTACTTTCCTTTGGGCTAAAATTAAGGTGGAAACTCAAAAGAGGAGTTGTGTGATTTTGTATGTTTATGTTTGTTTCTTATTTTCTCCTTAGGGCAAAGCAAGCGAGGAAGCTCTCATGACAAGATTTAGGGGATGTAAGGCAGGATGTAAGGTGATCGTCTTCTATTTTAGTTTGTTTGTGGTTGCATAATGTCAGCTCTTTTGTGGAGCTCACATGTCATGTGTTGGGCATCGCAGACACGTGTTCAGTGGGAATGAATTTGCCCTGTCTATCATCAGCCGTTGATGAACCAGATTTGTTTAGAGCAAAACATTTCTATTAAACAAATTCTGTTATCATTTATTCACTCTCATGTCATTACAAAACGGCATAGCAGCTATTTTCAATATAATGAAAGTGAAAGAATGGTGACCAGTGGCTGTCAAGCTCTAAAAAGAACAAAAAAGCACCATTGAAGTGTCATAAAAGTTGTCCATATTAGGGCTGTATGATTTGCAAGAAAAAAAAATGATTTTTAAAATGCATATTACATTTTTTTGTATTATTATTATTATTATTATTATTATTAAATAAAATATAAAAATACTAAATAACAAAAGAAATGTTACTATTGTAATATTTCATTTAAAAATGTTTAAGAAAAATAATATTACAATAATAATTTTATTTCACATTACAACTGAAAAAAAGCACACATTTTTAAAGCACGAAGTCTTAAATTCTTCATTTTCAAATGTTAAACCATTAAACTTATTTTGACCAAAAACCACAGGGAGGCCTTAAAGCTTCTCTTTTGTTGAAAAAATGCTTCTGAATACAAAAATGGAACGTTGGTTGGTTCCTGTTTGCATTCCCAAATGCATGTTAAAGTGACCAAAACTGCAAATGCAGAGAGAGTTCATTTGGCGCAGAACACAGTGCCACGCTTCACTCTGAAACACTCAGTGCATATATTTAATTACATCGCAGTCTTTCGCAGCAATTTTATAATCTCACTAAGCTGCAATTCTGGCTTCAATAAATTTTTTGGCTCTAGTCCATATTACTTGTGAGATGTATTCCAAGCAGTGGTGTAGACGGGCAGGGCCATGTGGCACTAGCCCCTCCTGATAACTGATGGGCCCCCAGTGTGCCCAGTGTGCCTGTCACTCATGAATTCAAATCACATCTTTTGACTTTCGTTTGAATAATTTACATTTCCTTGATGCTTCTCAACAAAGAATAGTGAGCTACTGCACTCCAAGAAAAAAACAAACAAAAAAAAACATGGAAGGTTATCTATTTAATATACAATGTTTCATCAGTTTGCAAGTTGCCGAAGCGCTATATTTTGGTATATTGTTTTTCAGTATGAAGATAAGACTAAGTTTGCTGTTAACTCCTAGACCTAGATAATGCTAAACATTAGAAAGCACTGTGGCTGAATGTAATACATTTGATGCTGCTTATTTCAATATGATTTAATCTGGCTTTTTCTGCATTCTTTTTTTTTTTTTTGGCCGGTACACATGCAATATCTTGGGCTGCCAAAGCAAATCGTATGTTATCTCCATACCATACCATCTTCTTCCACTTATTCCGGGCCGGGTCGTGGGGGCAGCAGTCTAAGCAGAGATGCCCAGACTTCCCTCTCCCTAGACACTTCATCTAGCTCTTCCGGGGGGACACCGAGGCGTTCCCAGGCCAGCCGGGAGACATAGTCTCTCCAGCGTGTCCTAGGTCTTCCCCGGGGTCTCCTCCCAGTGGGACACGCCCGGAACACCTTCCCGGGAAGGTATCCAGGAGGCATCCGGAACAGATGCCCGAGCCACCTCAGCTGACCCCTCTCAGCTGACCCCTTATGTTATCTCACGTTATTTAAAAGCCCTAAATATCATAGGTGGTGGTCTCAAGTTACGTGACCATTGCGAATTTAAAAAACATAAAACGTTGGCCACAACGAAAGACCATTTTTGACCCAGGAAAAACCCTGTTTAATGTTTCATTGAACAACGAGCAAGTCTGAGAGATAAAGGGATAGCTCTCCCAAAAATTATCATTCTGCTGTCATTTACTTTCTTTCATGTTATTCCAAGCCTTTGACTTTCTTTCTTCCATAGAACAAAAAAGAATATGTTTTTGTCCAATGTAATGAACGGCAATGGAGACCAAATCAATCTCTGTTTTGATCACCATTATATTTATATATATATATATATATATATATATATATATATATATATATATATATATATATATATATATATATAATATTCTTATATATAAGTGGAAATAAATAAATGCATAAATAAATAAATAAATGTGGAAAAAAAATACAATTATACATAAATAATATGTATAACAAATATATGTATACACAGCTGTATATAAATGTATACAAAAAAAAAAATACAAAAAAAAAAAGCGGGGGAAATAAGTATTGAACACGTCATCATTTTTCTCAGTAAATATATTTCCAAAGGTGCTATTGTCATGAAATTTTCACCAGATGTTGGTAACAACCCAAGTAAGCCATACATACAAAGAAACAAACAAAAATAAGTTCATAAATTAAGTTATGTGTAATAATGTGAAATGACACAGGGAAAAAGTATTGAACACATGAAGAAAGGGAGGCGCAAAAAGGCATGGAAAGCCAAGACAACTGCTGAAAACTTACAGTAATTAAAAAGCAATCCAGCCCCCTGTCAGTGGAAATTAATAACAGCTGGTTCAGTCCCAAATGATGGCCTACAAAAAGGTCTCATTGCCAAGGTGTCACACAAGACACATCTCATGATGGGTAAAAGCAAAGAGCTGTCTCAAGACCTTCGCAACCTAATTGTTGCAAAACATAATGATGGCATTGGTTATAGGCGCCATTCTAAGCTTCTGAATGGTCCAGTGAGCACTTTTGGGGCTGACCAGTGGAAAAGTGGAAAGACAATCATTTCACCATAAATTTGCCTCGACCAGTGCTCCTCGCAAGATTTCTGATAGAGGAGTGAAAAGAATAATCAGAAGAGTTGTCCAAGAGAAAACACCAAGTTGTATGGTGTTTTTAGGGTAATGTGCACTGCCATTTCTCCTCCAAATATGGTGTGTATTATGCATCCAAACAGTTCAATTTTGCTCTCCTGTGACCACACTATATTCTCCCAGTATTTCACTGGCTTTTCCAAATGTTGTGCAGCAAACTTTAAATGAGCTTCAACATGCTTTTTTTTTTTTCAGTAATGGAGTCTTGCGTGGTGAGCGTGCATACAGGCCATGGCGGTGGAGTGCATTACTTAATGTTTTCTTTGAGACAACAGTACCTGCTATCTGCAGGTCTTTTTGAAGCTCTCCACAAGTGATCCTTGGCTCTTGGACAACTCTTCTGTTTATTCTTTTCACTCCTCTATCAGAAATCTTGCGAGGAGCACTGGTCGAGGCAAATTTATGGTGAAATTATTGTCTTTCCACTTCCGTATTATGGCCCCAAAAGTGCTCACTGGACCATTCAGAAGCTTAGAATGGCGCCTATAACCAATGCCATCATTATGTTTTGAAACAATTAGGTTGCGAAGGTCTTGAGACAGCTCTTTGCTTTTACCCATCATGAGATGTGTCTTGTGTGACACCTTGGCAATGAGACCTTTTTGTAGGCCATCATTTGGGACTGCACCAGCTGTTATTAATTTCCACTGACAGGGGGCTGGATTGCTTTTTAATTACTGTAAGTTTTCAGCAGTTGTCTTGGCTTTCCATGCCTTTTTGCGCCTCCCTTTCTTCATGTGTTCAATACTTTTTCCCTGTGTCATTTCACATTATTACACATAACTTAATTTCTGAACTTATTTTTGTTTGTTTCTTTGTATGTATGGCTAACTTGGGTTGTTACCAACATCTGGTGAAAATTTCATGTCAATAGCACCTTTGGAAATATATTTACTGAGAAAAATTATGACGTGTTCAATACTTATTTCCCCCGCTGTAATACATATATAAGATACAGACTTTGTCGTCTGCTAATAAGACAAATAAAAACACAAAAATAAGATTGGCCCCTCTTTTAATTGTGGCCTCTCTCTCCTTAAAGGGATAGTTCACTTTGAAATTAATTTTTGGTATGTTTTAGCTTACCTCAAGGGCATCCAAGATGTAGGTGTCTTTTTTTCCGCAGTAGTTTCAATTTTGATATTTTTAGGTCAAACCGTTCTTGTCTGTCAGTCATATAATGCAGGTCTATGGTCATTATCTCAAAACACAAGCACAGAGTCCAAATTAAAACAATTCCCCGTCGTCCAAATTAAACAATTCCCCATCGTAAGTACACATTGATGGCCTAAGACACGAAACGAGCGGTTTGTGTGAGAAAACGAACAGTATTTATATCGTTTTTACCACTTATACACAGCCATGTCCGAGTGATCTGATCTGACGTGTGTGCAGACTGGTTCATATATATATACACACTAGATGTCGCCTTGTCTACGGCAGTTCATTGGAACGAATGTCTTTAAGGCGACATCTAGTGTATATATCTATGCACCAGTCTGCGTACACGTCAGATCAGATCACTTCGACATGGCTGCGTATAAGAGGTAAAAACGATATAAATACTGTTCGTTTTCTCACACAAACCGCTCGTTTCGTGTCTTAGGCCATCAATGTGTACTTACAATGGGGAATTGTTTCATTTGGACGACGGGGAATTGTTTTAATTTGGACTCTGTGCTTGTGTTTTGAGATAATGACCATAGACCTGCATTATATGACTGACAGACAAGAACGGTTTGACCTAAAAATATCAAAATTGAAACTACTGCGGAAAAAAAGACACCTACATCTTGGATGCCTTTGGGGTAAGCTAAAACATACCAAAAATTAATTTCAAAGTGAACTATCCCTTTAACAAACCTGTCTCCATACCATACCTTCTGACCTATAATGCTGCATGAATAATAATCATACACTGTTTGTACGTTGGCCAGAGGAGAACTGGCCCCCCGACTGCATGGAATGCCAGACCTGACTTAATAATAAAGAAATACATAAAGAAATATACAAAGAAATGTAAAAAAAAAAAAAAAAAAAAAAGAGTATTTATACTTTTATTTCCTTATTTATGTATAATTGTATATTTTATATAATTTATACAATTTATTTATTTATTAATTAATTAATTAATTAATTTATGCATTTATTTATTTCCACTTTTATTTATTTTCACATTTATTTAGGTATAAATGTATTTATGTCTACATGTATGTATTTATTTATTTATTTATTTATACATTTCTTCCTCTCTATGCTAATGAGGGTTTTACCTCAGACATAGCAATCGAGCTCAGCGTGGTAGTGCTGAAGCTTTGAGGATACAGCGACACCTTGTGGTGTGAACAAACGAAACGCAAGAGGTGTATGGACGTGCCTTTGCAAAAAGTCCCACAGGGAATGAATGACTTGGAGATGGGCAATATATCCAAAATCTTATATCGCAGTTTAAGTCATTTATTATCACCATAACTGTATGCATACAGGGTTCCCTTTCGAGAGGTCTCTCGAATTGCGTAAGTAGCTTACACTATGGGAAAACTCCTTTTCTCGAGAATATTGAAACCAAATCTTTTAAACGCAGTGCAGCTGCACAGCAGACAGCTAGCTGAGCGTCAAGCGTGGTCATTGGCTGTGCTGCAGCAACTGCACAAACCTACGACGAGGCGGCTCGTGCGTGCGAACCAGTCAGGTCGCTTCGCGCCCATGCGCGTCAGAGCATGTCGGAATGGGCGTGGCTTATAGCTATATAAGCCCCCATTTTCGCCATAGAATCAGATTTAATCTCCTTCAGCAAGTTTCCACTTCGCTGTCCTCCGGATTAAAGAAGCCTTCTTCGCCGCTGTCGAAAAGCCTTCAACGGAACAAGCCACCTGCTAAGCAGATCTGAGGACGCCGGCTTCCTGGTTTCACAGGATGCCGCCCCTATGTCCTTTTACAAAAAGCTAGTGTGTTCGCCGCTGCGACTCACTTTCTAAAAGAGCAATTTCACAGGCGTTGTTTCAAATGCCTCTGGTCACCTGCGCCTCGTGCAGAGGCCCTGTCTTCGTCACAGATCGTCACATCCTCTGCGCTTCCTGTCTGGGCCGTGGCCACGCGGAAGCTGCACTCTCTAAGGGCGGCTGCCCGGAGTGTGATGAAATGGCGCTCTCTACACTGAGGGCTCGACTGACCAGCTTCGCCGCCGACAACCCCGCGCCCACTCCACCTTTTCCTTTGCTCGAGCCGCGCACAAAAAAGCGCCGCGCACAGAGGATGCCAGAGCGGATGAATTAGAGCGAGCACACGCCGGCCCAGTCCCCGTGTACCTCTCTGTCTCCCAGAGAAACAACCTCACCGGTCCTGTTCACACAGGCGGACCAGCGCCCCTCTCAGCGAGCGGCCGGTCTCGTCTCTTTTGGGGCATCAGACGAGGAGGACGACAAGGATGACAGCCTTTCCCTCGCTGCATCTGAATGTGAGGAATGGACTTGCTCTGTGGCCAACCCCGCACACTCAACACCAGCCAGCACGAGCGACTTGAGAACCAGCCTTGACGCAGAGCTTCTCAGCGTGCTAACAAGGGCCATTGAAGACCTCGGGCTCGAGAGTGCGAGTGTTGAACTACCTCGATGATTGGCTGGTTATAGCCCAATCGGAGTCACAGTTAATAACCCACAGATCCTGGCTCCTCAGCCATCTAGAATGCCTAGGTCTCAGGATCAATGCTTTCAAAAGCTCACTGTCTCCCAGCCAGAGCATTTCCTTCCTGGGAACAGTCATAAACTCAATATACAATATACAAATGAGAGCGCGGCTTACGTCAGAGTGCATGCTCACCATTCAATGCCTAGCGACATAGTTCAGAGTGGCCGATTACGCGCCTCTCAAGAGATTTCAGAGGATGTTAGGTCTCATGGCCTCAGCATCATCAGTGATCTAACTGGGTCTACTGTACATGCGTCTTCTTCAGCGCTGGTTAAAACCCTGTGTACCGGCTCATGCGTAGCAATCTGGCCACTTACGCATCAAAGTGAACCACTGCTGTATCAGAACCCTGACTCCTTGGAAAGCAACCGGCTGGTACCAAACCGGCGTGAGTATGGGCATGGTTTCAAAGAGGAAAGTTATCTCGACAGACGGCCTTTACGAGGGCAGGCCCATCTCCGGCCTATGGTCGAGCCCGGAGAGGCGCCTACATATAAACTGTCTAGAGATGAGAACGGTCGCTCTATCGCTGTAAGCTTTTCTCCCATATCTAAAAGGCCACCACATCTTGATCCGGACGGACAACATGTCAGTGGTGTCCTATATAAATCGCCTGGGTGGACTGAGGTCGAGAAACCTGCACACCGTGGCCAAAAACCTCATAATATGGGCTCAGCACAACCTGCGCTCGCTGAGAGCGGCGCATGTGCCAGGCATTCTGAACCAGGATGTGAATATGCTATCCAGAGACAAAGTACCCCCAGGGGAATGGTCGCTTCACCTGCGAACGGTTCAGCTGATATGGAGCATCTTTGGCAAAGCAGAAGTCGACCTCTTCGCCTCAGAAGACAACGCTCGTTGCCAAACATTTTTCTCCAAAGACAGGGATTTGGCTGATTGGCAGAGCTGCCCGTTGTATGCATTCCCTCCGGTCACGATGCTTCCTCAGGTCATCGAACGGATCAGGGAGAGCAAGTGTGCAGTGCTTTTGATAGCTCCTCTCTGGAAGAACCAGCTATGGTTCTCCGAGTTGACTCAGCTGCTGGAAACAGCCCCATGGCCGATTCCACTGAGGAGAGACCTCCTCACGCAGGCGAACGGAACGATCTGGCACCCCTGTCCCGACTTGTGGGCCCTCTATGTATGGCCCCTCAACGGGTATATGGGGACCTCCCAGAGAGGGTGCTGAAAACCATCACTGAAGCGAGAGCGCCCTCGATCAGGCGTCTTTACGCTCTAAAATGGTCAGTGTTCTCCAGCTGGTGTACAGCACGGAGCCTGGACCCCTACTCATGCGGAGTGCCAAAGGTGCTCTGCTTTTTACAAGAGCTCTTGGATGCGGGGCGCACCCCCTCCACCCTCAAAGTATATGTAACAGCCATAGCAGCATTTCACGCTCATGTGGCTGGGCAATCACTGGGAAGAAACGACCTGGTCGTGCACTTCCTCAAAGGGGCCAGAAGGCTAAACCCACCTCGACCCCCCTCTGTCCCTGTCTGGGACCTCTCCATGATCCTGGTCCTGGAGGCCATGAAGGGAGCCCCATTTTAGCCACTTCAGTCAGTTGGCCTGAAGCTTCTCTCGCTCAAAACTGCTCTCTTACTAGCACTGGCATCAGTCAAGTGAGTAGGTGATTTGCAAGCGCTTTCAGTAAGCGCTTCCTGTCTTGAATTCGGGCCCAACAACTCCACAGTTGTCCTTAAGCCGAGGCACGGGTATGTTCCTAAAGTGCTCTCCACTCCGTTCAGAGCGCAAGTCATTTCGCTATCAGCTCTTCGCTCGCTAGAGGACGAAAGAGACGCAAATCTACTCTGCACTGTCAGGGCTCTTAGAGCCTATTTGGAGCATTCTGCCCCGTTCAGGCAGTCAGAATAGCTCTTCCAAATGGCTTGCGGTCACAAAGCAAAGATTATCACGCTGGATAGTGGACACTATCTCGCTGGCTTATGAGTCTAAGGGCCTCCGTTGTCATATAGGTGTCAGGGCTCATTCCATGAGAGGCATGGCCTCGTCATGAGCATGGTCGAGTGGAATACCAATTGAAGATATTTGTGCGGCGGCCGGCTGGGCCTCGCCGTCCATATTTATGAGATTTTATAACCTGGAAGTTCCCGCTTTACAAACAAAGGTTCTTTCAATATAATAAGTGTTAAGCACACAAATGCAATGATCTCAGCTTTGCAACTCAATTTCTGCACTCTCACGAATGCTTTCATCATAACTAACATAGTACAAACACAGTGTAAATAAGAGCTTCGTTGTGCGGAGTTTTCGTGAAAGCAGAGAATTCAAATCATTGATAGACTAGTTGAACATGAAGTGATTGACAGCTCCGATTATAAAGGGAGCATTCAGTGATTACTTTCTGTATATGATAGAATCACATTTAATCATGATTTTCAGTCATGCATAAACAGAAATATTCAATTTTGCAAATAACTACAACTTGTACAATGAGCTGGTTTTTAATTGTTCAATATTTTTGTAATTTAAAACATTTGTTCGGCATTTTAGAGATGACCTATTTCTAATGTGAACTGTTAATCTTAATTGTTCACTGATTTACTGATGAACTGTGGACTATTTAACTCTTAAATGTTCTGCTATCAAATAGCAAATCATCAGTTGTATATAATAAAGAACAGGGATAAAGAGGTCAAATTATTTTTGCAGAATGTTATCTTTTAAGACATTTTAACATTTTAAATTAGTTTAAGCTACTTTAGACCATTACAAATTGGTGTTTCAACTGTACTGAGGTACTGTTTCAGCTGTTTCTGACATGGGTACAATTGGAACAAAAGTACTTCTACGGTTCATAGTTATTATTAATCATAATTTATTTAATAGGTGACATGACGTGAAGGCCAAGTATGGTAACCCAAATACTCAAAATTCGTCCTCTGCATTCAACCCATTCAAGTTAGTGCACACACATTAGGAGTAGTGAGTAGTGAGCACACACACCTGGAGCAGTGGGCAGCCATTTTTGCTCTAGCAGCCACAGATCACAATTTCTTTAGTAATGTAAAAAATACCAAAAAGTGTTCCAACTGTACATGGTCTACCCTCAAGTTTTTAATAGTGCAATGACCTGTTATATGTCATAACCCCTTTAAGATCTTACATTTCTGATGCTGCCCATGAAAAAAAAAAAAAAAAAAATGGCCATAATAGCGGATCTTGCCAAAAAACTGTGTTTCCTGTCCATTGGTTTTAACTTCTGAAACAATGGTTCCTCTCCTATATTATTCAATAAAGTGTTCCAGCCATGTTAAAAAAACACAAGTCAGAATTAAACATTTTGAGTGAACTATCCCTTTAAAGGGATCATATTTCTTGTTTTCCTTTTTTTCTTTAGTGTGTTATGTAGCTGTTTGTGTATGTATAAGTTCTGCAGAGTTACAAAGCTCAAAGTCTCAATCCCAAAGATAAATTCTTTGTACTGTAAAAGTTAAGGCTTAGCCACGCCTTCCTAAAACGCTTTGTTCAAACACGCCCCCCACAAATCTACGTCAGTGTGTGGGGGAAGAGTTTCATTACACCGCCGAAATGTATATGCAAAGAAAAAAGGCGTAACTTTTATTCTCGCTGTATTATTGTTGCCGCCGGTGCCGCCATGTCGTGGAGACGCTGTGTTTTTTTGTTGCGAAAGCCAAACTACTTTGTTTGGCCTTCCAAAAGAGGACCCAATTAGAAAACAGTGGTTACGCTTTATTTACAACACTGTTCCAGAACAGTACAACCCAAATGTTCTACTGTGTTCTGTGCATTTTTCTGAGGACTGTTTCCAGAACCTGGGAGAGTACAAGGCGAGGCCGGTGTTGTGCACAAAGGCTGATTCTAAAAAGTGGGGCAATTCCATCTTTGCAAGTACATTCTGGTGCTTCTGACTCATAGACACAGCCTGTACGTTTTTTTCATATTTTAAGAATTTGCTACTGACTATTCAAACGCGAGTTTTGAGCATTATAGAGTAGCGCTTGTATGTCGTTTCTACGATCACAAATGCAGACGTGTTCCCTTTCGAAAGGGAACTCGCACTGCGTCAAAGCGCTAAGGGGAACGCCTCAGCGTGACTGATGACTGAAAACACTGTATAAACACGACAATCGTATTGCCCGGTGTCAGCCATGACGTCATGCTCTAGCGCGACCAGGAAGTATAAAAGGGTGCCTAGAGAACATGTCATCCTCTTTTCATCTTCAGGGACTGGTTTACTGACACTGTGAGTGTATGGCAACTACAAACAAACACTTTAGGAAGTGTGCTGACCTGTTTGAGAGATTTCTCACACCTGGTGACACTCACAACCTTTGTGTTCGCTGTTTGGGTGAAGAGCACGCGCGCTCTGCCCTTGAGGGGGCGGAATGTGGGAATGCGAGCGTTTTCCCTTCTCGAGTGAGGAGGGACAGTCCTCTTTGCCCCGTGGTTCGGGTCCCGCTCGCCCTGAGGCCAAGAGGAGACTAAGATCGTGGGGATCATAGAGGGATCTCGCCGACGAGTTTGAGAGAGGAGTGAATCTCTCGCACTCGTCGGCGGGTGACGAGAACGAGCTGTTGGGCGGGGATGCACTCTCTCAGACATCCTCGGACCCAACAGCCAGTGCTCTATAAGCTTCAAGCCAAGACGAGCAGGAGGAGACTGGAGCAGGTGAGGATACTGAAATGCTTGAACCTGCCCAGTCTCCCTGCCCCGCGTATGCGGAGTTGGTGGAGGTGATGGAGCGTGCCACCGCCAGGCTCGACTTGCCATGGCAGCGCGTCAGAGAGGAAGCCGCTCGCGGAAGGCTTGATGAGCGCTTTCTTTCTGGCCACACCCCACCAACCCGATGAGCCTTCCATTCCTTCCCGACCTCCACAATGAGGTTGCGAAGGCATGGAAGAACCCGTACTCCTCTCGCATTCACCGCTTCCAGCATGCCAGCTATTCAAATGTGGAGGGAATGCGAGAGCACGGGTATGTGTCGACACTAAGAGCTCTAACCCTGCCATCTAGACCCCTCCAGACCACATCTCGTCTGAATGGCAGGGCATACGCGGCGGCAGGTCAGGCTGGTGCTGCGCTGCACACGATGGCAGTGCTGCAGGCGTACCAGGCTGACCTGCTGAGGGACCTGGATCAGGGCCAGGGTCTATCCCCTGATGCGGACTCAGCTAGAGTTGCGCCGCACCACAGACCTGGCTCTCCGGGCCACCAAACAGACGGCTACTGCGATCGGACGATCGTTGGCAGCCATGGTGGCCACGGAGAGGCACCTGTGGGTGAACTTGGTTGGCATCGGGGAGAAAGAAAAGACCTTTCATCTTGATACCCCAGTTTCACCCTCTGAGCTCTTCAGGACCTCCGTTGAGGCGGTGGTCGGGAGGTTCAGGGAGGCGAAGGCACGCTCAGCAGCATACAGATCGTATACCGCGCCGGTCCGGGCCCGCACCCAGACAGCCCGAGGGTCCTGGCCTGTCTCGTTCTGAGGATCGCAGACAGGGCCAGCAGGACTCAGTCACCACTCGTGCCCCTCCTCCAGGAGCAGGTCAAAGAGACGGCACGAGTCCAGGAGGAAAAGGCAGGATGTCAGGGAGGTGAACAATCAGGCCAGACGAAACCAGCGTTCTGGCAGAGGCAGGTAATCGCCTCCTTCCCTGTACACATCCTCCTTTCTCTCCTTCCCCCTTCTCCACCATAACATCAGGTCATGAGCCGGACCGATGATGATGATCTATTCTGACGGTCTACCTCAGGCTCTTCTACAATTTTTTTTTTTTTTTTACTTAATAAAATGATGTATGTGCTAAGCTAACCTAACTCTATGTGCTAGGCCTCCTCTCCTTCAATAGTCATCATACTGAGGCCTCCATATACACAGCTCGGTAGAGCGTGGAAGGGGTCCTTCCTTATTTCTGCGGAGTCATTGGACCCGTCGCTCCTGAGCTCTGGTGGAAGCCGAGTTAAATTCTCCTAACTACATGTGTTAGGCCTCCTTTCCTTCGAGAGTCTTCATGCTGAGGCCTCCATGTATACAGCTCGGTAGAGCGTGGAAGGGGTTCCTCCTCATTTCTGAGGGGTCATTGGACCCGTCGCTCCCTGAGCTCTGGTGGTAGTCGAGCTAAGCTCTCATAACTATATGTGTCAGGCCTCCTGTCCTTTGAGAGTCATCCTGCTGAGGCCTCCATGCAAACAGCATTACAGTTGGAGTTGAGAAGTGGCCCCTCCCTCTCTGAGGGGGTGCTTTAGGCCTTCACTCCATGAGCTCTGATGGTCGTCAAGCTAGCTCTCCTAACTATCTGTCAGGCCTCCTCTCCTTTGAGAGTCATCCTATTGAGGCCTCCATATAGACAGTTTGGCGGTGTTGATCTGTTGATAGCATGTGTCAGGCCTCCTCTACTTTGAGAGTCATCCTGCTGAGGCCTCCATGCAAACAGCACTGCAGTTGGAGCCTGAATGAGGCCCCTCCATGTCTGGGGAGGTGCTTCAGGCCCTTCGCTCCCTGAGCTCTGGTTGTGGTCAAGTTAGCTCTCCTAAATATGTGTCAGGCCCCCTCTCCTTTGAGAGTCATCCTTCTGAGGCCTCCATATGTACAGCTCGGTAGAACATGGAAAGGGCTTTTCCTAATTTCTTGAGGAGTTTTTCGGACCCGCCGCTCCATGAGCTCTGGTGATAATCGAGCTAAGCTCTCCAACTATATGTGTTCTCCTCTCCTTCGAGAGTCATCCTTCTGAGGCCTCCATGCAAACAACATTGCAGTTGGAGTTTGAGAAGCCTCGCCCCCTGAGCTCTGATGGTCGTCGAGCTAGTCCTCCTAATATTTGTGCCAGGCCTCCTCTACTTTGAGAGTCATCCTGCTAAGGCCTCCAGATATACAGATGGCTGTTTTGGTCTGTACTTAGCATGTGTCAGGCCTCCTCTCCTTCGAGAGTCATTCTGCTGAGGCCTTCATGCAAACAGCATTGCAGGCAGAGCTTGAGAAGTGGCCCCTCCCTCTTTGAGGAGGTGCTCCAGGCCCCTCGCTCCCTGAGCTCTGGTTGTCATCGAGCTAGCTCTACTAAATATATATGTCAGGCCTCCTCTCCTTTGAGAGTCATCCTGCTGAGGCCTCCATATATATACATGTCCTAACTATATGTGTCAGGTCTCCTCTCCTTTGAGAGTCATCCTGCGGAGGCATCCATACATATAACTTGGTAGAGCGTGGAAGGGATCCTTCCTCATATCTTGAGTAGATATTAGACCCGTCGCTCCCTGAGCCCTGGTACTAGTCAAACAGGCCTCCTCTCCTTTCAGAGTCATCCTGCTGAGGCCTTCATATATACAGTTCGGCTGTCTTGATCTGTTTTCTTTTAGCATGTGTCAGGCCTCCTCTCCTTCGAGAGTCACCCTGTTGAGGCCTCAATGCAAACAGCATTACAGATGGAGCTTGAGGAGAGGCCTCTCCCTCTCTGAGGAGGTGCTTCAGGCCCTTTGGTCCCTTCGCTCTGATCGTGGTCAAGCTGGCTACCCTAAATATGTGTTAGGCCTCCTCTCATTCGAGAGTCATCCTAATGAGACCTCCACATATACAGCTCGGTAGAGCACGGACGGGGTTCCCCCTCATTTCTTGAGTAGTTGTTAGACCCCTCGCTCCCTGAGCTGTGGTGGTGTTTTGAGTTCTCTCTTAACTCCATATATCCAATTTGGTTGTTCCACTTTCTAGCATGTGTCAGGTCTCCTCTCCTTTGAGAATCATCCTGCTGAGGCCTCCATGCAAACAGCATTGCCCAATATATGCGTCAGGCCTCCTCTCCTCTGAGAGTCATCCTGCTGAGGCCTCCATATATACAGTCGGCCGTGTGGATCTGTTTATAGCACGTGTCAGGCCTCCTCTCCTTCGAGAGTCTTCCTGCTGAGGCTCCCATGCAGACTGACGTTGCAGGTAGAGTTTGAGAAGTGGCCCCTCCCTCTCTGAGGAGGTGCTCCAGGCCCTTTGCTCCCTGAGCTCCGATTGTCGTTGATACAGCTCTCCTAAATATGCGTCAGGCCTCCTCTCCTTGAGAGTCATCCTGCTGAGGCCTCCATATATACAGATCGGCAGAGCGCGGAAAGAGAGTACCCTAGCATGTGTCAGGCCTCTTCTCCTTTGAGAGTTGTCCTGCTGAGGCTTCTATGCAGACAGCTTTGCAGATAGTAGTACAGAAGAGGGGCACTCTCGATACGGAGAGCTGTTTTTAGCCTTCCTCTGTCTGAGCTCTGCACTATGAACTATTCACATTTTGAGAATAAGTTCTGGAGACCATGTGGGCGTAAGTGTACAGGCTTCCTCTGCTCTCTGAGTCATCCTACTGAGGCCTCCGCCTCCCATAGGTCTAAACAGGTTGGTGGCTTCAGCATTAAGCGTGATAGCCTCCCTGGCATGGGGGTTGACTTCAGTCCCTCCGAAAGTAGCAGGCCAGGGCCCATAGGCTCTGGACCGTACTCCCTTAAAGGAACCCCCCTCTAAAATCGGGTTGTGGTATCCATACCTTTGAGCTAGTGCTCAGGCAGTGGCCGTAGGGAGAAATGCTACTGTTAGCCTGACGTGTAAGCAGTAAGGGGCTTTAACTTTGAGTTAATGTGTTTGTGCTTGTACAGCCATATTTGCTAAAGCATCCCCTCAGCATGGCAGCGTGGGTATCTTGTTGCCCTTGCGCTTTGACGCAGTCTCGGGTTACAACTGTAACATATGTTCCCTGAGAACAGGGAACGAGACACTGCGTCTCGTCACCATGCCTCCGGTCTGCTTGTACAGTCCCTTCAGACGAAGAAGTGGATGACATGTTCTCTAGGCGCCCTTTTATACTTCCTGGTCGCGCTAGAGCATGACGTCATGGCTGATGCCGGCCAATACGATTGTCGTGTTTATACAGTGTTTTCAGTCATCAGCCACGCTGAGGCGTTCCCCTTAGCGCTTTGACGCAGTATCTCGTTCCCTGTTCTCAGGGAACATAGGTTACAGTCGTAACCCGAGACATTTTCTTATGACTTCAAAATGACTTCAAATTTATTCAAATTTTATGGCTTCAAATTTAGACTCGAATTGATAAGGTATTACCGACATTATCACCTGTCATTATTGCTTTGGGAGCTGATGTTTCAAATATGGTAAGGGGCGTGACATTTCCGCCACACGCGTAAGGTATTCGGGCTAATCGCAAAGCACTGGATCGCGGGCCAATCAGAGCAAACAGCGCTTTTCAGAACGATGAGCTTTGTAAAAATCTACGCATTTCAGAAAGGCGGGGCATAGAGGAGCAACAATAATGTATGGTATGTGTAAATTATTATATATTTTTTTTTTTTACCTAAAACCACATAAAGACATTGCATTAAACTAAATACACAGAATAATGTTCTTTTTAGTACTATCATATGACCCCTTTAAGTATGATGGTAAGCTGATGATATTATAAATGTGTAGTTGCCAATGTTATAGAGTAGTCTATTTGTCTGTAAGCATATGTGTGCAGTGTTAGTCCTAAGTCACAAGAGCTTCCATGACAAAATATATATAAATATATAAATATAAATATAAATATAAATATAAATATATATATATATATATATATATATATATCAGGCGTGCTGGAAGCTGTTTCATGCGAGGAGGGCTGAGGGCTGGGTTGGAAAATATTTGACGTCATTATGTTGTGGCTGACGACAAGACATGGAATTTCTCTGTACTGTATACGTGTTGTAGCCATTAAAGAAAACTTTTTTTGTTAACTAATGTTATGTTTTAATTTAATAAATGTTGATTATGAAAGTGAGCATGCAGCATGAGAAAGATAATAATACATCATGAGATGCGCAATATGTCTGGAGACATGGAGTGGGTAAGACATGATTTTGAACACTTAATTTCGTTTCGTATAAATTGTATCTTAATTTTGATCAATGTTTTATCAACCATTTGCCTGTATTTAATAAATAAGAAGCAAATATATAGCAGACAATGTAATAAGGCATCGGCACGATCACTTGCATTGCACGTGAACTGGAGGGCGCCGAAACTCAGCTTGTGCCTCACAGATTTGAGAAATATAGGCTATCTATTATAGGAAGCTTGAAATGTCTACTTTTAAGCAAAACTATTCAAAATGAAAAGAAATAGGCTACTCTCTGATTATGTATTCCATATGAAATGTGCATTTCTCTCTGGTGTTCATGGCGAGTCCGCATCGTCAACTTCATCTTTGCAGCGACACAGAAAACACCAGGGCCCGTATTCATAAAGAATCTTAATGCAAAGAGTAGCTCCTAGTGACAAAATTCTAAGAAAATTCTTAGAAATGTGGGCGTTTACTCTTAAAATTAAAGAAAAAATCCTAGTAAAGAAAAAAGTAATTCAGAAAGCATCTTAACCCTTAAAAGAGGTCTTAAGGTCAAAATTGTTAGGAGCACGGACGAGGACTTTTAAGAGGCTTAAGAGTTTCTTTAGCAGAGGAGAAAATGGCAGAAAGACGAAGAGGGAGAAGAAATGTGTTGCAGACAATGAATAACAGTGAGTTAATAAGACGCTATAGATTAGATCGTGGAGGGATCATGTTTGTGACTGATCTTATTAGAGACACGCTAACATCTCCGATACAGCGCATATGCCATAGCGCCAGAAATGAAAGTAATCACTACATTACGATATTTGGCAACTGGGAAAATTCCATGTTTGATACATTAAAACCAACATTCAAACCACCACTTAAATAGACATGCCAGCAATCAGTGTAATTGGAAAGAGTGGAACAATTTTTATCATTCTAAGCCAATCAAATACCTTATAGGAAATTAACAGCATGGTAAATAAAATAAAAATATTTATACACATATATAATGTGTGTGTGTGTATGAGAACGGTCAAATAGGAAAAATGACGCATGTAATTTCAAAGTGAAGGCTTAGAATAGACCCTATACTTAAAATCACTTTTTTTTCTTCTTTTTTTTTTGGACAACCAACCAATCACAGTCTTCAAAAGATTGTGTCATACATAGCAACGGGGTCAACCCCGCCTCCTTACTAAGATGAAAGTTTTTGTCTTTTCCTTACTCAGAGTTGCTCTCAGATCGGTCCCGAATCGCTTTTAAGCTAAGACTCCTACGTAAAAGTTTTTAAGCTAAATTAAGAGTTTTCTTAGAGGATTCTTAGAATCTTTATGAATACGGGCCCAGTTTATTAATATACAATTAAATGTCTCCTTGCTATTTTTTTGCCGGTTCTTTGTGGCAAGCTTTATGCGTGCGGTCGTGCGCCTGAGTGCGGCTATATTATGTACACGCTCATTATCCTGTATATAGC
This sequence comes from Leuciscus leuciscus, assembly GCF_965113295.1. Taxonomy (NCBI): domain Eukaryota; kingdom Metazoa; phylum Chordata; class Actinopteri; order Cypriniformes; family Leuciscidae; genus Leuciscus; species Leuciscus leuciscus. Next base: position 21,335,124 of record NC_138736.1, on the reverse strand, counting down.
CTATTTAAGTAATTTAATTAATATAAAGGGGCGATTTGTCCACTAATGGCTTAAATGAACAACTACTAGTCGACTAGACAAAAAACTTTAGTAGGAGGCCGCCCTTGTTCCACATATTTTCGAACCAGCAGGCCTTCTGGGTTGAGCGAGCGACCCTGAGCGGAATGAGCAAGCAGAGCGGAATATTCCGAAATGCGCTCGATCTACGCTCACATGCTCTGATCGGAACAAAGCATGACAAATTCAAACTTTATTTCATTTTCTCCGTATCTTGAACACTCACTACATTAGGCATAAGAGCGTTAGTTAACACTGTCAATTTATTTATTTATTTATTTCACGTTTTTAAGTACAATATTATGTTAGTCCACAGCCCGCCACCAGGGGGTGCTGATGCTATGACGAGGGGGGCTACAGCACCCGCAGCAACCCCCTTCCCGCGCTACTGATATATACAGTGGGGAGAACAAGTATTTGATACACTGCCGATTTTGCAGGTTTTCCTACTTACAAAGCATGTAGAGGTCTGTAATTTTTATCATAGGTACACTTCAACTGTGAGAGATGGAAACAAATCCAGAAAATCACATTGTATGATTTTTTAAATAATGAATTTGCATTTTATTGTACATAAGTATTTGATCACCTACCAACCAGTAATAATTCCGGCTCTCACATACCTGTCAGTTTTTCTTTAAGAAGCCCCCCTGTTCTCCACTCATTACCTGTATTAACTGCACCTGTTTGAACTTGTTACCTGTATAAAAGACACCTGTCCACACACTCAATCAAACAGACTCCAACCTCTCCACAATGGCCAAGACCAGAGAGCTGTGTAAGGACATCAGGGATAAAATTGTAGACCTGCACAAGGCTGGGATGGGCTACAGGACAATAGGCAAGCAGCTTGGTGAGAAGGCAACAACTGTTGGTGCAATTATTATAAAATGGAAGAAGTTCAAGATGACGGTCAATCTCCCTCGGTCTGGGGCACCATGCAAGATCTCACCTCGTGGGGCATCAATGATCATGAGGAAGGTGAGGGATGAGTCCAGAACTACACGGCAGGACCTGGTCAATGACCTGAAGAGAGCTGGGACACCAGTCTCAAAGAAAACCATTAGTAACATACTACGCCGTCATGGATTAAAATCCTGCAGCGCACGCAAGGTCCCCCTGCTCAAGCCAGCGCATGTCCAGGCCCATCTGAAGTTTGCCAATGACCGTCTGGATAATCCAGAGGAGGAATGGGAGAAGGTCATGTGGTCTGATGAGGCAAAAATAGAGCTTTTTGTCTTAACTCCACTCGCCGTGTTTGGAGGAAGAAGAAGGATGAGTACAACCCCAAGAACACCATCCCAACCGTGAAGCATGGAGGTGGAAACATCATTATTTGGGGATGCTTTTCTGCAAAGGGGACAGGACAGGATCTTGGCCAACAACCTCCTTCCCTCAGTAAGAGCATTGAAGATGGGTCGTGGCTGGGTCTTCCGGCATGACAACGACCCGAAACACAAGGCCAGGGCAACTAAGGAGTGGCTCCATAAGAAGCATCTCAAGGTCCTGGAGTGGCCTAGCCAGTCTCCAGAACTGAACCCAATAGAAAATATTTGGAGGGAGCTGAAAGTCCGTATTGCCCAGCGACAGCCCCGAAACCTAAAGGATCTGGAGAAGGTCTGTATGGAGGAGTGGGCCAAAATCCCTGCTGCAGTGTGTGCAAACCTGGTCAAGAACTACAGGAAACGTTTCTGTACCAAATATTAAGTTCTGCTTTTCTGATGTATCAAATACTTATGTCATGCAATAAAATGCAAATTAATTACTTAAAAATCATACAATGTGATTTTCTGGATTTTTATTTTAGATTCCGTCACTCACAGTGGAAGAGTCCCTATGATAAAAATTACAGACTTCTACATGCTTTGTAAGTGGGAAAACCTGCAAAATCAGCAGTGTATTGTTGTTCTCTTACGAGAGGTTCTCTCGTACTTGCGTAAGTATCTTACGCTAGGGGAAAACCTCTTTTCCTCGAGATATTGAAGCCAAAAATGATCCTTAATTTTGCAATAATGTAAAACGCATTGCAGCAGCATGCAGACATGGGCGAGACAGCTCGCGCGCCCATTGGCTGCTCTGCGGCAACTGCACCAGCCTATCGATAGAGGCCCCTCATGACGTCAGAACCAATGAGGGTGCTTCGCGCCCATTACGTCATGTCCCGCCGAAAGCGGGTCGGGCTAGGGCTATAAATACGGCCCAGAGAGGCTGGTTTGGTCAGTTTTTTATCTCTTCAGCGAGCCTACGCATCGCTGGATCCTGAGAGGAAGCCACGCCGTCTGATTCAAGCACTCAGCGGGATTTGTTCTGCATCTGAAGCTGCCGGTCGACAACTCGCCGCCTTCAGTCGCCGTTCCTGCTCACGCTTTCCGGCGTACATATCCTTTTCTCTGCTACTGTGTTTTGTGTATGTGTGTGTTCGCCGCCGCGACACACACTCTCATTGCACTAAAAGAGCCGGCCGTCTTTTTCAAGACGCCCCTTTCCTGAGGACGAGCAGCTCTCGCGCTCGCTGATGGCGACTGCCCTCACTGCGAGCTAGTTACTGCCTATGGTGACTCTGCGGACTCACCTGGCATCCTTCTCCGAGACTGCGCCTCCGCCCCCCGCCCGCAAAGCTCGCCGGTGCGCCCGCTTGCCTTGCCTGCTTGGAGGATGATACCTGCTCTCCCTCTGTTCGAGCCGCGCAAACTGCGCCGTTCACAGGGGAGGCTGGAAGCGGACGGTCGGGGTTAGTTTTTCTTTACGTACAAGAAAGCTACCCTGCCCCTGCGCCCCATTCACGCGTCACTCACCGGCGAAAGGAGAAAATAGTGTTTATAGTCCCGCCGAAGCTGGACGGACCTGAATTTTCTCACACATATTTCTCAGTTCCCTGATCAGGCGACTGGAAATATAAATATTGCAGCGCCTGCAAGCAAACGCCGAAGAAAACATGTTGACGCTGTTATATGCTAGTGCATCTGAAAGCCTTTGTGTCCCCCCCTGTGGCTCAGTGGCGGAATCTTTGGTTTTTCACACGAGAGACCGGTGTTCGAATCCCGGTCTAACGGCAGATTAATTATGCCTCCAATGCTTCGCTCTGTCAGTTCCCTGAAAGGCGACTGCAGATGTGCATTTTGCAGCCAACGAGCGCGTTGTACAACCCGCTCGCCTGCACCCAAGCACCGTTTCTATGGTTTCCGTGCGTCACTGGCGAAAGGAGAAAAGAGTGTTCCTAGTGCAGCTGGATCTACCTCCATTCTCACACATTTCTCTGGAAATGTCAATATTGCAGTGGACGAGCCTATTGTAATACACGCACGCCTACAAACAAACGCCAGCATGTTGACACTCTGTTTCTATGGCAACTTCTCGCTCGTTCAGTTCCAGTAAATGCGACTGTTCCAGTGTATTCTGCAGTAAACAAGTCGGCGACACAGGCCGCTTAACTGCACACAAATGTTCTTATGTTCCATGAGAAATGTTCCATGTTCTTATGCAGAAAAAGGATTGCATCAACGGTAGATGGCTTCAAGGCTGTCCTCCTCTGCTCGATGGTCCTGCCAGCAGCGCTGAAGTTGCGCTCACTGCTACTGCTGCTGGCTGGAATGGCAAGAATGCCGCGGGCAAGGACACTAAGCTTCGGGTAGTTGAGTTGCTGATCTCTCCACCAGCCCAAAACATCTCTGTCGTCCTGCATGGCATGATTTTGAGTCGAGTACTTCTCGACTTCATCCGTGGCATCTGCTGCCACAGGTACGTTTTCCCACTCCTCAAAATCAACTGAAGCTTTCTTGGGCGCAGGGCCTTCAGTGGTGGCCTCCTCTGTGCGGAGGTCGCTGAGCTGTCTCCGAACCTCCAGGTGAAGGTTCTCTCTCTCTGAAGAGGACAACATTCGGAGCTGGCTATATTTAGGCCAAAGGAAAGTTGCAATTTTGTGGAGTTCTTGGATCTCCACTTTACGCAAAATCCAAATGAGATGCCGCTCGCGGATGATGGCTTGATAGGGGCTGTCAGTCGTCTTTCTGTTGCAGTGACGCTTCAGTCGCTCAAACCACAGAAACACCACGTTTATGGTTGGGTACTGGTCCCCTTCAAGTTCACGCTGGGCATCATAAAATGGTTGCAAGAACTCAACAAGAAAGTCAAGGACATCTGGAGATATGGCATCGATCCGCCAGCCCTCTGCACGGTCACGTAGTTTTTCGCATAGTTCTTGATAAACCGAGCGGACAGAATTTAAGGTCAGATATACCGTGCTAAATCTCGTGTCTGCCATTTGGATGATGGTTTTTGACAGCAAAGCTGCAATGCCTGTCTTTTTGACATATTTGACCAGTGTCTTGGTAGCTTGTAGAGTCTCGGCAACAGTCGGAGCATCTTGGGCCAGTTGCGTGGGGTCCAGGGCGTGTCGCATCACCGTATTATAAAGGTGATCTTGGCAGTCAAGTCTTCGATATGGTCTGAGGGCACTGATTATGTTTGAGCCTTGGTCTGTCACCCACACCACTTTATTCAGCAGACTCATATCCAGGCCATACTCAGTTAGAAGTCTGATGATTTCTCTCCTAATATTCTCCCCTGTCTTAGCCTCTTCCAGTGGGAATGCGACGGTTGTCAATACTGTGCTTATCATTTTAAATGTTCCTGTCACGAAATGGCAAGTGATGGTCAAGTAACTTAATTTGTGGTAGTCCTCCGTCCAGATATCCGTTGTCATTCCGATCGAATTCACCTTAGTCAGAATGTCATTTAGCTGCTCAACCAGCTTTGTGCGTTTCTCTGTTGCCAACTCACGACACCGTTTTGACACAGTGGTGGGGTCAGGCAGTACGTCCTGCGCTGCCACCGAACCATATGTAGCACCGACGTTAATAAGCTGCTGGGCCAACTCAATGAAACCCCCTCCTTCAATGGAACAAAATGGCCTTATGTCTTTACAGCAGAACTCAACGCATTTTTCAGTCACTTTTTGTTTGGCCTGCTGAGGGATTTTTCTTGAGGTACTACTAGCAAAGGCAGTGATGCTCGGCTGCAGTAGCCCAGGTGACTTACAAACTTTATCCACATGACGCTGCAGGGCGGAATTCCCGGTCCTCTTGCTGTCATATTTCATGAGAACTCCGCAAGCCCTACATTTAACATAACCAACAGGTTCATCACTATCATTGACAACTATGGAGAAATACCTCCACACAGTAGACTTTCCTTCATTTTCGGTGGTTTTAAAATCTCCTGATGCCAATTTCTTTTTAACGTCTTCCATCGTTGCGCTCGTTGCCACATGTAGCTTAATATGCATTGTGCACGTGTTTCGTTGTCACAGCTACATAAACAAATTTCTGCGCACAGGAAGACGGATGTTAGGGTAATATTTTTACATTTATTTTAATCACAAAAACGAACCTTTGCATCAGAAGCTATTGGCCTGCTATACCTACATAATAAAATTATCGGGCTCGGGTCGGGTATCCATGCTCTAATATATATATATATATATATATATATATATATATATATATATATATATATATATATATACGTACACACACACACATATATATATTTGCATTTATGCATTTGGCAGACGCTTTTATCCAAAGCGACTTACATTGCATTATCCTATACATTTATACATAGGTATGTGCAATCCCCTGGGATCAAACCCACAACCTTGCGTTGTTAACGCAATGCTCTTACCACTGAGCTACAGGAAAGCCTATATATATATATATATACACATATATATTAGGGGTGTCCCCGACTATGGATTTTCATAGTCGAATCAGAATCGTCAAGTCTTGCCTATAGTCGACTAATAGTCGAATCATGTATATGGGGGCGGGGCTTTAACAATTCAAAGCCGCGATGTACAGAAAATCACACAAAGATATAGAAGAAAATGTATAAAAACGTATTGGATCAATACAACTAAGAAATAACATAACTCCAGAAAGGCCACACTGCAGACAGGATTTACATTTCACATGCAAATCAAATTAAATCGGCTAAATTACCTGTGCGAGCAGGCTCTAAGTAGCCTACAGCACAACATCGATGCACCGAAAAAATAAACAATTAATTTACTGAATTAAATTAGAACAGAATATACCTTTTTTATAAATAAAAATACAAAATGAAATAAATCAGAATCAAGTCACAAGATGAGGAGCAAATGTGTGCAAAATGCCTAAAGTGCAGGGAAACATATATTCAAAACACAAGCCACAAATAGTTAGATTAGATAACCCTGACAGATCAATAAATAAAATTAAAATAAAGAAATTATTAAAATAACGATAATAGCCAGAATTTTCTACTTTGTCTTTTTAACTGCAGAAACAACAATAAATGCTAAACTGGAGTGGCAGTCTTTTTAGCTTAAAATGTTCTCAGCATCCAAAAATCAAATTAGAACCGGCTGAAACGTTTTGAAACCACTTGTACCCTACCTGATCGAGAGAACAAATCCAGTCTTTCACTCTGTCTGTGTCCGTTGGAGTCTTTTCAAATTGTGCGCGCGGATAAAATACATTCTTAAATACGTAACGTGAAAAACGTTTAACGACTTAATCTCCTAAAATAGTTAAATTAAAATATGAAAACGCTTTACTATAGGAAGAACGCATTGCGTTCATATTCTGGGTTCATCTGCTTATCTGCACATAGTATGGTTTCTTAATAAAGTGTGTACTGTGTACATACATTAAGCCACGTTAAAGTGCCTTTTAAGTGTTTTAAAAGCTTTTTTTCACGTTAAGCATTTTAGAATGTTCTGTGGAAAACCAACTTGTTAACGTTGGCCGGCAGAAGTGCAATCATGGTTTTCCTGATGCTAAATCCAGCCTGGGAGAATATCCTTTCTGATGGTGTACATCCACACTTTAGATTTTCTTATCCCAGACATTGTTAAAGATTTAAATCCTTGCCGCCAAGACGCTCCTCTGTCAGTCACGGATTGAAAGTGAAACTTAAATCTGTCACGGGGTGTTTGGATTTATTCATGCACGTTAAAAAATGTTTATTTAAAGCTTCTTTCTTTGCACATTTTTATACACATCATTATCATAATAGGCTGAATGTTAACGTATTGACAGAAAACCGGTAGTTCTATTTGAAATCAGACATTGAGCGCCCTCATATAGCCAAAGTAGCATGATCCTCGTTTCATAACACCTCTGCGAAGATTCGACCGTGAGATCGGTAGTCGAATCAGGCTCCTCCTATCGAAGCATCGAATCTTCGACTATTCGGGGTCACCCCTAATATATATATATATATATATATATGACCACTGATAGGTGAAGTGAATAACACTGGCTATGTTAACATGAAACCAGTCCTTGTTTAGGATTCTCATCCACAGACGGTTTTGGGCATGGGGAGGGGCATTTTTAAATATGTGATAAATATATGCAGCACGGCACAATGGTTCATGTGCTCATTTACTCCAAATTATGACCAGAAATTGAAAAATATTAGGTCTGCTGTTTAAAACAAATTAAGAACCAATGTAGGAGAGTGGTTATTATGCGCAAACAGCTGAAAACTTTCTATATTCGTGCAGTATGCGCATGTCAAAAATATATATTCCGATTTTAATCTTGTGACATAAAAACGTGCACATCAACCCGATCACATTTTTAGCCTTCATGTAAACACTACGTTCGGATTCATCAATCTGAATGAATTCAGAACAAAAGTTGTGCATGTAAGCATAGCCCCTGATTATCTCACCTGTCACCTGTCAGTGGGTGGGATATATTAGGCAGCAAGTGAACATTTTGTCCTCAAAGTTGATGTGTTAGAAGCAGGAAAAATGGGACAATGGACAAATTGTGACCAGTCAGGGTGCCCATGCTGACCCCTGTCCACCGCCGAAAGCGCCAACAGTGAGCATGTGAGCATCAGAACTGGACCATGGATCAATGGAACAAGGTGGCCTGGTCTGATGAATCACGTTTTCTTTTACATCACGTGGATGGCTGGGTGCGGTGCTTCACTTACCTGGGGAACACATGGTACTAGGATGCACTATGGGAAGAAGGCAAGCCGGCGAAGGCAGTGTGATACGCCTGCCCATACCATAACCCCACCGCCACCATGGGCCACTCGATCCACAACGTTGACATCAGCAAACCACTCACCCACACAATGCCATACACGCTGTCTGCCATCTGCCCTGTACAGTGAAAACCGGGATTCATCCGTGAAAAGAACACCTCTCCAAAGTGCCAGATGCCATAGAATGTGAGCATTTGCCCTCTCAAGTTGGTCACGACGATGAACTGCAGTCAGGTCGAGACCCCGATGAGGACGACGAGCATGCAGATGAGCTTCCCTGAGACGGTTTCTGACAGTTTGTGACAAATTTTTTGGTTATGCAAACCGATTGTTGCAGCAGCTGTCCGGGTGGCTGGTCTCAGACGATCTTGGAGGGGAAGATGCTGGACATGGAGGTCCTGGGCTGGTGTGGTTACACCTGGTTTGCGGTTGTGAGGCCGGTTGGATGTACTGCCAAATTCTCTAAAACGCCTTTGGAGACGGCTTATGGTAGAGAAATGAACATTCAATTCACAGGCAACAGCTCTGGTGGACATTCCTGCAGTCAGCATGCCAATTGCAAGCTTCCTCAAAACTTGCGACATCTGTGGCATTGTGCTGTGTGATAAAACTGTACATTTTAGAGTGGCCTTTTATTGTGGCCAGCCTAAGGCACACCTGTGCAATGATCATGCTGTCTAATCAGTAGGGTTGTGTATTGGCAAGAATCTGGCGATACGATACGTATCACGATACATGGGTCACGATTCAATATATTGCAATATATTTCGATACTGTGCATAAGGCAATATATTGGGATTTTTTTAAAGTAGGACTATAATTTTTAGAAAAAGTAATATTTAAAAAAGACATGATGTGCATAAAAGTCAAAGAAGTTTACTTTAGGTAAACAATTCAGTACACAGAAAATCAAACAGTTTGGGATTGTGGTTCACAGGTTCTTAGTGAGCAAATTTTTATATGCTCAAGTAGGCCATAATAAAATAAAATACATAGCCCCTGTCACAATCAGTGTTGGGGAAGTTACTTTTAAAAAGTAGTGTTTGCTCGTTACTCGTTACTTTTTAAAAAAGTAATCCGTTACTTTACTTAGTTACCCCGTTTGGAAAGTAACTTTTTACGTTACTCGTTACTTTTACGTTACTTTTATGTTGCTTGACTTTGGGCAGAACCCAATATCTGTTCCTAAATATGTAGACATAAAGTTATACAATGGAGCATATAACATAGGCTAACAGGTAATTATTTTGTGCTCTTTATTATAAAAAATAGTATCAATTTCAAAAGAAAAAAAGTCCTTCTCATTGGCGCTGCTGTGTGCGGCAACTTTTATTCTCAGCCGGCTCTGCATCATGGGGTAGAGTGCGACACTCCGCGATGAGCCGTGTGCTCGCGCCACTTCTCTCCGCTCCGCTTCCCCTATCCACCGAACTTTAAATTTCGGCAACAGCCAATAAAGCTTCCCTGCTCTCTAACACCGGTGCGAATCGCGTCTTGATAACATAGGACAAAATGATATAGAAGACATAAGCTTAGTTTTCAGACATACGACTCACTCTATCAAGGGAGTAGGAGAAAAAAAAGAGATTTTGAGAGAAAACATTTTTTTTTTTTTTTTTTAAGTACACATATTCAAGCTTTCTATATATTTCTCAGGTCTGTGAGACAAGTAGCTTATGAGTTTCGGTTAATTTACAGTATGGAGAGGAGCTCCAGTTCACGCGCTGGTGCCGTCATGATTATTTTGCATGCCATATTTACTTATTAAAATCAGGCAATTAATTGGTTGGTAAAACATTGATTAAAATTAAGATACAATTAATACAAAACGAAATTCGTTTTAAAGAAAGTCTTTCTACAAAAACAAACTTAATAAAGTGGTCTAAATCATGTCTGCCCACTCCATTTATCTCCCGATATATTGCACAAAATTATGATCTTACTCACGCTTTTCACTTTTCATATAATCAACATAGATTAAATTATTTATTTATTTATTTTATTTAAACATAAATATGAAACTAAATAGTTTTCTTTAATTTACTTCTTATTTAATTCAGCCAACTGGTTGATAAAACATTGATTAAAATTAAGATACAACAAAACGAAATTCACTTTAAATACAGGTTTTCTACAAAAACAAACTTAATAAAGTGGTCAAAATCATGTCTCCACACTCCATTTGTCTCCCGATATATTGCGCAATTTTTTTATTTAATTTAATTTAAACATAAATATGAAACTAAATCGTTTTCTTCAGTTCTCAACAGTTCTCTTCTCTCAAGCGCGCAGCTGAGGCAGTGTCGCTGTCAAATATATCCATGGGAAAAGTAACGTTGCGCCGAATTGAAAAAGGAACTACGTTTCGTTACCAATTTTTTTGTAGTAACGCGTTACACTACTTTTTACCCAAAAAAGTAGTTACGTTACTGTAACGCGTTACTTTGTAACGCGTTACACACAACACTGGTCACAATACATAACACATACACATTATGTGCAATCTGAAAAAAGAAAAGACATCTGTCTGTGTCAATAAAAAAATAAGAAATGCTTGCACTATTCCTAGAAGACAGGGTACATCCAACACGTTTTGTGTTGCAAAAACACGAACACGATTCCTAAAGGAACCATTGAGGAACAAATGTAAATTGTCAATTAAAGAAAATACATAGCCCCTGACTGTGACATCTAGGCTAATGCATAACACATTAGGTGCAATCTGAGGTGCAATCTGTCATTAAAAAATGCTTGCACTATTGTGGGTACATCCAACACATAACACTTAGTGTTACAAAAACACAATTCCTAAAGGAAACATTTAGGAATGTAACACTAATTATTAAATCAATGAAAAGGGAAGCTTATTTAATCTTAAGGTTTTTGTGGAGGAAAACCAGCTGATCAACATGCTCAGGCTTTAAGACACTTCTCTGTGCATTAACAATATATCCCGCAGAGGAGAAAACTCTCTCCGAAGAGACACTTGTACCGGGAATGTAAAGTAAGCGCTTCGCTACTTTGGATAGGTGAGGGTACTCATGCTCATGGAACTTCCACCAACTGAGAGGATTCACTGGAAGTGGCAAAGGGGTTCTTCCCTAAAACGTTTAACCTCAGCTGTTGCAGTGTAATGTGCAGATTTTGGCGTTGCATTGTTTTTGGTAGAGGCAAAAGTAGGTCCAAGCAAGTCTGCCAAAGCACATGAGCTCCTTGGTCTCTAGCTGGGGGACTGGGTGGATACAGGGCCATCCTCGTAGTTTGGCTGATCAACCTCCTCTGACCGGCCAGTTTCCTCCATTGGACTTTCTACCTCTCCTTGCTGCTGAAAAACATTATATCAAACAAGTATTAGTTTTACAGTAAATTTATGTACACCAACACTAAATCTTATCTTCGCCCAAATTCATCCTATTTTTTTTTTTTGTGATTTTTTATTTAAACATTTTTAAATGTATAACTATGTACAACAAAGCCCAAGATCCTCCCACAATCATAACATATAGAGATGAAACTTAATAAATTAAAATGAAATAAATAAAGTGACAAGAAAAATTAAATAAAACTATGATCAAAACAATATATAGGAGGATACATAATTCATCCTATTTTTGTACATAGATTCAAGTCCAATTAAATGGAGATTATATTACTATTTATTTACACTTTAGGCCTAATGTGATAATATATTATTTCCTAATAATATTTAATAATATTTAAACATAATATTTCCTTTGTGTGTGTATTTGATGTATTTATTTGTTACTTACATTCTGTTGCTTGGTGAGGTCATCCACCACAGCATCAGTTATTTTGAAGTAGATATCATTGGCCTCTGCTTCAGAGAGAAAGGGTAGATCCTTAAACCTAGGATCAAGAGCTGATGCCATTCGCAGTATATCCTGTTCATCACCAGCATATCTCTTTCCCAGATCTTTTGCTATAGCAGCCTTGATACTCTTCACGGTTTGTGTGTCATCCAGGTGTTCTTCTGTGCCCATGAGAAGCTTTGCATAAAGTGGTGCAATGATGGAAACAGTTGGCATGCTCTCCTCTGACATCACTAAGGTAGCATCCTTCATGGGCTTGAGTGCCTTGAGTACTGCTTCAGCACATGTGATGTCAGCATCAGTCAGTGTGAATATATCCTTCTCACTCTTGCGGACCTCTGTTGAAAGGAGTGCTGCACAGATGGCTGGCTGCTGCTCTAAAAATCTGTCCACCATATCATACGAGCTGTTCCACCTTGTAACAACGTCTGTAATTAGTCTGTGCTTTGGTAGCTTGAGCAGGTCCTGATTTTGTTTAAGCTGTTGGCTAGCTACGGTGCTGCGTCTGAAAAATGCGGTGACGCGTCTGACCCTGCCGAGTAGTCGATCCACTGATGGCACTTTCAGCGCTTTCTGTGAGGCGAGGTTAAGACTGTGTGCAAAGCACCGTATGTGGCTCATGCCGGCAAGTTCAGCCGCCACATGCATATTTGCTGCATTATCTGTAACTAAGACGGGATCTTTTATGTCCAGACGCCACTCAGCAACGGCCTCTTTCAGTACGGCAGCGATGTTCTCTCCGGTGTGGCTGTCGTACATCGCTCTCGTCTGCAGTACACAGGATTCCAGCTTCCATTCGTCAGTTATGTGATGAACCGTAAGCGTCACATATGACTCAGTTGCCCTAGACGTCCAAGCGTCACATGTCAAGGCAACCTTCTCAGCTAAAGCTAGACATTCCAGCACATTTGTTTTAACCTCCTTGTAAAGATTGGGCACAGCGATATCAGTGATGTGTTGCCGGGACGGTATAGTGTAACAAGGCTCCATTGTTTGCACCATATAACGGAAACCTTCGTTTTCAACCACACTGAGCGGGCGCATGTCTTTGCAAATGAAATAAACTACCGACTGGGTTATTTTGGTTGCACGAGTTGAAGTCGTTGGTAATTTGTGCGTTTGAACTTGAGCAAGGGTGAGTTGTGACGAGTCGACTCGTTTAGCTTGCTGTTCGCTTAACTGAGTGTCTGAATGGTGTCTTGCTAAATGTGCCCTCAAATTCATGGTATTACCAGAGTACTTGATTTTTCTCAGACACAGTTTACAAACTGCATGGCTCCTGTCGATATCGGTAGTGCCCTCTTTACTCTGGAAACCAAAATGATTCCACACTTCAGCACGGAATGCTGCGGGAGCCGGTCTTACATGGGGTTCAGCCATAACTACGTTGTTAGCTTCTAGCAAAAAGTTAGACATTGTTAGGCGAGGACACTAGTGGTGCGTCTCAGCATAGCCATCTAGCGGTAAGGATTTAAACATAAACATAAACGTGAACCCCTGTCTTACCATGAATATTTTTGCACGTAAAAAATAAATAAAAAAATAAAAAAAAATATCGATATTGCGTTTTTGAAAATCGATACAGTATTGCAAAATAAAATATCGCGATACTCAAGTGTATAGATTTTTTTCTTACACCCCTACTAATCAGCATCTTGATATGCCACACCTGTGAGGTGGATGGATTATCTCGGCAAAGGAGAATTGCTCACTAACACAGATTTAGACAGATTTGTGAACAATATTTGAGAGAAATAGGCCTTTTGTGTACATAGAAAAAGTCTTAGATCTTTGAAAAATGAAAAAGCTCATGAAAAATGGGGGTAAAAACAAAAGTGTTGCATTAATAATTTTGTGTCATTTGGTAGTAATTGGTTGATAAAAACAATGAGGTTGTGCTATACTGCATATCCTGAATTTAGTCTCTATGCTGTGCGACTCTAACAGCAGCCTCTTGAATTTACAACATAAGACTGTCTGAATTATTTTTTTTTTTTAATCCATCTGTTACTTGCTCAAATCAACAATACTGATGTAAATGATCATTCTGTGCAGTCTGTTGTTGTAAAAATGGTGATGCTAAAAACCAAAGATTTCTAAAGAATGTGGAGCAGCTGCTGTTGAAAAATACTCTGTTTTTGTTTGCATGCGGGAAGAGAGGATACAATTATGGAAGGACAGGAGTTATGAAAGAGAAATGAGAATGGAAAGAGAGGCAGGCCGAAATGAACAGTGGACGAGACCAGTTGCATAACCGCTCTGACATCTACATGCAGCCGGCTGTTCTAGGGCAGCGAGAGTCTCTCGATGGGGAAAATTTTCCAAATCAGGGCCATTCAGGGTGAGAATGAGTCACATGACAGCCAGCCTAAAAAATGGCCTGCTTTCATTTGGACATAAATTACTGCCGTTATAAAATGGCATATTTAGACACTGAATAAAAACAAAATCTTCGTTATTTGTTAAAGGGATCCTTTTTTTTTTCACTATTTGTTTTATAATTTAATTGATTTTTTTTCTCTGAAGTCTGCATATAGTTTTTTTTTTTTTTTTTTGCACCAAAAGTATAAAGTAATTAAAATGTTATATAGCTATATAGCACCTTTTAATGTTATATTTAATATTTAATATGCATACACTGATCAAACATTATGACCAACTGCTTAATATTCTGTTGTTCCTCCGCATGCTGCCAAGAACATCGCAGACTCTGCAAGACCCTTGAAGGTGTTCTGTGGTAAAATTGTAAGGCAGATCAATAATGTTGTTGAATATTAAATGTCCCCAACTAAGCAAGCCAAAAGCCACGGCAACAGTGGCAAGGAACCAAAACTCCAACAGGTGACAGCATGGAGAAAAAACCTTGGGAGAACCCAGGCTCAGTCAGGGGCCAGTTCTCCTCTGGCCAACGAGCGAACAGTGTATTATTATGATCCAGGCAGCATTACAGGTCAGAAATCAGATTGGATCAGAACATTCAGAATTATTTATCCAGTTCCATCTGGAAGTCGGAGTCATCATGCCGGTATGGAGACTAGTTTGTTGAGGATCAGTGCCAATGGCTGTCGTGTCGATGAGGCCTTCACAGGGCTGATGAGGCTGGCACTTCAGGGATGCGTCATGGATGGGTCCAGGTGTAGGTCCACCATCTGATCTGGATACGGCCGGGAGCCGGCTGACTTCAGTAAACAGGGGAGGGACTGGTTGATACTTTAGGACTGCGTTGTCATCGGGTCCAGGCGCAGGTCCTTCATCAGATCTGGATTCGGCCTGGATCCGGTGGACTGCGGTAAACCTCGGATAAACAGAAAGACTAATATTAGCGTAGACGCCATCCTCCTTATGATGTAACAAGTACATCAGGATTAATGGGGAGTGTTCCCGGTTCCTGCTGACCTAAACTATGCAACATTGAATTATAGAAGTCTATAATGTGTTATGTGTATGCTGGGCCAAAGAGATGCGTTTTTAGTCTAGATTTGAACTGACAGAGTGTGTCTTGCTTCCCGGACAATGCTAGGAAGATTTTCCCAAAGTTTTGGTGCTAAATAGGAAAAGGATCTACCGCCAGCAGTCGATTTTGATATTCTAGGTACTGGCCGGAATTATCAACTGGCCGGAATTTTGAGATTGCAATAGACATGAAGGACTATAATGCGTTAAGAGCTCGCTCAAGTACTGGGGAGCTAAACCATTTAGTGCTTTGTAAGCGATCAGCAATATTTAAAAATTGATATGATGTTTAATAGGGAGCCAATGCAGTGTTGACAGAACCGGGCTAATATGGTAATATTACCTGGTTCTGGTAAGAACTCTAGCTGCTGCATTTTGAACTAGCTGTAGTTTGTTTATTAAGCGTGCAGGGCAACCACTCATAATAGCATTACAATAATCTAGCCTTGATGTCAAGAACGCATTAACTAATTGTTCTGCATTTTTCATTGAGAGCATATGACATCATTAAGATATATTTTTAAGATAAAAAAATGTGGTTTTACAGATGCTAGACACGTGATTTTCAAATGAAAGATTGGTGTCAAAGAGGACACCCAGGTTCCTTACCGATGACGAATACTTTGACAGAGCAGCCATCAAGTATTAGACAATATTCTAGGTTATTACATGAGGAAGTTTTTTGTCCAATAATTAGAATCTCAGTTTTTTTTTTCCAAAATTAAGTAGTAGGAAGTTGCTAGTCATCAATTTTTTTATATCAGCTATGCATTACGTTAATTTTGTGAATTGGTAAGTTTCATCAGGGTGTGAAGAAATATAGAGCTGCGTATCATCAGCATAACAGTGAAAACTAATGCCATGCTTCCTAATGATATCTCCCAAGGGTAGCATGTACAGAGTGAACAGCAATGGTCCTAGTACTGAGCCTTGTGGTACACCATACTGAACTTGTGATCGATAAGACATCTCTTCATTTACTGCTATAAACTGATAACGGTCAGATAAGTATGGTTTAAACCATTGCATAGTTATAATTTTCTCCCTGATATTATCAATCTTATAAGTGAAGAAGTTCATAAAGTCATTACTGCTGTGCTGCTTGGAAACTTCTGGGCTTGAAGCTTTATTTTTCATTAGTTTAGCCACTGTTTCAAATAAATACCTAGGGTTTTGTTTATTTTCTTCTAAAAGGGTTGAAAAATGAGCAGAACTAGCAGTTTTTAAGGCCTCTCTGTATGCAATCGAGCTCTCTTTCCATAAAATGTGAAATACCTCTGGTTGTGTTTTCTTCCAGTTGCGCTCCATTTTTCTGTCTGCACTCTTAAGGGCCTGAGTGTGCTTGTTTCAAAACCAGAAGTTCTCTTACGAGAGGTCTCTCGTACTGCGTAAGTATCTTACGCTAGGGGAAAATCCCTTTTCCGCGAGATATTGAAGCCAAAAAATTATCCTTAATTTGTATTATTGTAAAACGCGTTGCGGCAGCATACAGACATAGGCAAGACAGCTCGCGTGCCTATTGGCTGTCCTGCGGCAACCGCAGCAGCCTATCGAGCGAGGCCTAGCGTGACGTCAGACCCAATGAGGGTGCTTCGCGCCCACTGCATCACGTCCCGCCGAAACGGGCGTGGCTTAGGCCTATAAATCCGGGTCGCAGGCAGCTGATATTTGATTTTTCATCTCTTCAGCGAAGCTCTCGCATCGCTGGATCCGGAGAGAAGCCGCGCCATCTGAAGGAGCCTTTCAGCGGGACGAGTCGACACTCTGAAGCCGCTGGCCGCGCCGCCTTCAGTCGCCTTCCTGCTGCGCTATCCGGCGTTATATCCTTTCTCTGCTTCTGTGTTTTGTGTATGTGTGTGTGCTCGCTGCCGCGACACACACTCTCATTGCACTAAAAGAGCCGGGCGTCTTTTTCAAGACGCCCCTTTCCTGAGGACACGCAGCTCTCGCTCTCGCGCTCGCTGACGGCGACTGCCCTCACTGCGAGCTAGTTACTGCCTATGGTGACTCTGAGGACTCACTTCTCCGAGACTGCTCCTCCGCCCCCGCTTGCCTTGCCTGCTTGGGGGATGATACCTGCTCTCCCTCTGTTCGAGCCGCGCAAACCGCGCCGTTCACAGGGGATGTCAGGAGCAGACGGTCACGGGGCTAGCTTTCTCTCTCCCTCTGTTCGAGCCGCGCAAACTGCGCCGTTCACAAGGGAGGCTGGAAGCGGACGGTCGGGGTTAGTTTTTCTTTACGTACAAGAAAGCTACCCTGCCCCTGCGCCCCATTCACGCGTCACTCACCGGCGAAAGGAGAAAAGAGTGTTTATAGTCCCGCCGAGGCTGGACTGACCTGAATTTCTCACACATTTCTCAGTTCCCTGATCAGGCGACTGGAAATATAAATATTGCAGCAAACGAGCCTGTTATAATACACGCACGCCTGCGAGCAAACGCAGAAGAAAACATGTTGACGCTCTTATATGCTCGTGCATCTGAAAGCCTTTGTGTTCCCCCCTGTGGCTCAGTGGCGGAATCTTTGGTTTTTCGCACGAGCACTGGTTTTGCAGCCAACGAGCGCGTTGTACAACCCGCTCGCCTGAACCCAAACACAGTTTCTATGGTTCCCGTGCGTCACTGGCGAAAGGAGAAAAGAGTGTCTTATGTCCCGCTGCGGCCGGGCCGAATTCCATTTCTCACACATTTCTCATTCCCCTCTGAAGTTCAGGCGACTGGAAATGTCAATACTGCAGTGAGCGAGCCTGTTGTAATACACGCACGCCTGCAAACAAACGCCAGCATGTTGACGCTCTCTAATAATACTCGCACTAACTAAATGCCTATGTGTCTTCCCCTGTGGCCCAGTGGCAGATTCTCAGGCTTTCGTGCGAGAGACCCGTGTTCGACCCCGGGTCTACCGGCAGATAAAATGATGGCGTCAATGCTCGCTCTGTCAGTTCCCTGAAAAGGCGACTGCAGATGTGTATTTTGCAGCCAACGAGCGCGTTGTACAACCCGCTCGCCTGCACCCAAGCACCGTTTCTATGGTTTCCGTGCGTCACTGGCGAAAGGAGAAAAGAGAGTGTTCCTAGTCCAGCTGCGGCTGGACCGACCTCCATTCTCACACATTTCTCTGGAAATGTCAATATTGCAGTGGATGAGCCTGTTGTAATACACGCATGCTTGCAAACAAACGCCAGCATGTTGACGCTCTCTGTTTCTATGGCAACTTCACGCTCGTTCAGTTCCAGTAAATGCGACTGTTCCAGTGTATTCTGCAGTAAACAAGTTGGCGACACAGCCCGCTTGCCTGCACACAAACGCCGCTTTTACGGCTACCCAGATAAATCCCATAAGAGTGTATTTTCTGGTGTCCAGGCCACGGCCGATGGTGTTATGAGTGTAGACAAAATGCCCACTGCCCAGTGCTCATTCCTACACACAAACACAGCCCGTCACACAGGGCTCGCGCACATGAAATCGACCCAGATCGATTGTGCATTAAACGTGGTAAATGTGCCCACTGCCCAGTGCCCACAAACACTACGTTCTGCATGTCTCAAGGTTTCTGTAAAAACGAAACCAACATGCATTCGCTCTGCTCAGGCGGACAGTGCTCTCAGTGTTGTAAATGTGCCCACTATCCCGCACCCACATTCACACATAGACATGACAGGTCTTACGGGACTCGCCCAGCCCTCCCCCTCTCGGTTGACCACCGCAGAGGAGTCGAGCGCGGGCAATCTGCCCGCTGTTGTCAGCGCGCCCCCTGCCTCAAATGTCATAAGCGCGACGCTTATGTTGCAGCACACTGAAGCCCCTCTGTCGCTGAGCGACCAGAGCGCGCTTCGCATTCAACCCCTAGCCATTCGTGCAAACGCATGGGCAAGGCTACCCGGGGTTTCGAAGTGGGTGCTAGACATTATAGAAAGCTATTCGCTACAGTTTCGCCGACGCCCTCGCCACTATGCGACACGCGTCGAAACCACGGTAAAAACAAACAACCACGGTAAGCACACCTACTTCGAGATGAAATTTCGAAACTGTTGAGCAAAGGGGCCATAGAGCCCTTATCTCAAGCTCAGAGCGAAGGAGGGCTATACAGCAGATACTCCCTGGTACCGAAAAAAGACGGGGGTCTCAGACCCATACTAGATCTAAGGCAACTGAACAGAGTGCTTGCGAAGGGTTAGGGTTAGATCAGAATGCTCACGACCAGAAAAATCCTCGCGCAGATTCGCCGAGGAGATTGGTTTGTGTCAATAGATCTGAAAGACACGTATTTTCAAATACAGATAGCGTCACGTCACAGGCGATAATTGAGATTCGCCTTCGAGGGCCAGGCATATCAGTACACAGTCCTACCGTTCGGCTTGTCCCTAGCACCCCGTACATTTACGATGTGCATGGACGCAGCGCTCGCACCCCTCAGACTACAGGGCATGCGAGTATTGAACTACTTGGACGATTGGCTGATTCTAGCTCAATCTCACTCGGTGCTCATAGAGCACAGGACCATTTTACTCGATCACCTCGAGAATCTGGGTCTCAGAGTCAATTGTGCGAAGAGTTCTCTGTCCCCCAGGCAGATAATATATTTTCTGGGCACAGAACTGGACTCGCTGTCTATGATAAAGCGACTGTCACCACAGCGCGTACTAGACGTTCATCGCGCAGCGAGCTCTTTCCGCTGCGGCGCATCTGTCCCGCTCAAGAAATTTCAGAGGATGCTAGGTCTCATGGCCTCAGCATCATCAGTACTTCAGCTGGGCTTGCTTCGCATGCGCCCGCTACAGTTCTGTCTGAAAGCGTGAGTGCCGCGCAGAGCGTGGGCTTCCGGTCTGCTTCGTCTCAAGGTCAATCAGAAATGCATCGCAGCTCTGAAACCTTGGAAAGCAAACGACTGGTACCAATCAGGTGTAAGCCTGGGGACTTCCTCGAGTGTGAAGGTAGTGTCTACGGACGCATCCACCTCGGGATGGGGAGCGCTGCTCGAGGGCAGACCGTTCTTCGGCCAATGGTCAGAACGGGAGAAGCTTCTAAACTGCCTCGACATGCTGGCAGTAGACAATGCGCTGACGCGTTTTTGTCCCCAAATACAAGGACACCACGTCCTGGTCCGCTCGGACAACATGTCAGTGGTGTCCTACGTAAATCGCCAGGGCGGCCTCAGGTCCCGAAACCTGCACAGGCTGACAGAACGCCTCCTGGTGTGGGCTCAGCGCAATCTGCTCTTGCTGAGAGCAGCGCATGTGCCAGGGCTCTTAAACGTAGGACCGGACAGACTGTCCAGGAACCATGTTCCGACAGGCGAGTGGTCTCTATACCCACAGACAGTCCAGCTGCTGTGGAAGAAATTCGGCAGAGCGGAAGTAGACCTGTTCGCGTCTCAAGAAAACGCTCACTGTCTGGAATTTTTCTCCAAGAGCAGGGACGCGCTGGCTCATGTATGGCCCCGCCGCCCGCTCTATGCCTTTCCTCCCGTCTCTCTCCTGCCTCAGGTGATAGAACAGATCAGGGAAGAAGGATGCTCAGTGCTACTCGTAGCGGCATTCTGGAAAAACCAACCCTGGTTCCCAGTTTTGATGCAGCTAGCGAGCACTGCCCCATGGCCAGTGCCAGTGAGGGGGGACCTCCTCTCTCAGGTCATGGGCTCGATTTGGCATCCGCGCCCAGAGCTGTGGTCCCTTCATGTTTGGGCCATCAACGGGTACCCGCTGACCTCCCAAGCGGAGTGTTAAACACGATCACGCAGGCTAGAGCTCCGTCTACGCGATGTCTCTATTCCTCGAAATGGTCAGTGTTCTCCAGCTGGTGCACAGCTTGTGGCGTGTCGCCCCCAGACTGTGGGGTGACGGAGGTTCTCTCCTTCCTACAAGAGCTGTTGGACAAGGGCAGGTCCCCTTCCATGCTCAAAGTTTATGTGGCGGCCATAGCAGCGTTCTCAAAAACAACGCTTGGTCAGTCAATAGGAAGGAACAATTTAGTCATCCGCTTCCTTAGAGGAGCTAAGAGACTGAATCCTCCCAGACCTCCCTCAGTCCCTGTATGGGACCTTTCTACGGTACTGGAAGCCATGAAAGGTGACCCATTCGAGCCTTTACAGACGATTTATCTTAAACACCTGTCTTTCAAGACAGTGTTTCTTCTGGCTCTTGCTTCAGTGAAGCGCATAGGGGACTTACACGCGCTCTCAGTAAGCGCGACGTGCATGGAGTTTGGGCCTAATGACTCAAGAGTTATACTCAAACCTAGGCACGGTTATGTTCCAAAATCCCTCAACACACCGTTTAGGGCGCAGGTCATTTCCCTGTCAGCCCTACCGGTCTCTGACGAGGAAGGAGACGCGAGCTTCCTTTGCCCAGTCAGGGCATTAAGAGCTTATGTGTCTCGCTCATCTGTCTTCAGACAGACGGAGCAGCTCTTTGTTTCGTTCAGCGGACGTTCCAAGGGACTAGCCACGTCAAAACAGAGCCTATCCAGATGGATAGTTGACGCCATTGCGCTGGCGTACACTTCCAAGGGCATGCAGTGCCTGTTGGGAGTCAGAGCGCACTCCACGAGAAGCATGGCTTCATCGTGGGCCTGGTCAAGTGGGATTGCCTTGCAAGATATATGTATGACGGCAGGCTGGGCCTCCCCGTCTACATTTATAAGGTTTTATAACCTAGAGGTTCCCGCCTTACAGGCCAGGCTGTTGTCGGTCTAAATAAACCAGTACTGTCTGTTCTGATGTTATCGGTTCAGAATACTGTGTCCGCTGAGCACTGCTCGCTGAGCACTGTTCGCTGATCGACCATAAAATGCTTATGTATTAGGCCCTCTGTTATTTTCAATATATATGATGCCACTTGGAAATATTATAAGGAAACATGGAATTAGTTTCCATTGTTATGCTGATGACACTCAAATATATATTTCATCACGGCCGGATGAAAACGCAAAATTTTCCAAATTGACAGAGTGTGTTAAAGATATAAAAGATTGGATGACCCGTAATTTTCTTTTATTAAATCCAGACAAGACAGAGGTAATACTTATCGGTTCAAAAAACCGCCCACAAAACCTCACACAATACAACTTTAACATCATAGGATGTCCAGTTACTTTATCCTCTACAGTAAAAGACCTGGGTGTTATACTCGATTGCAACCTGTCTTTTGAAAATCATATTTCATATGTTACAAAAACAGCATTTTTCCACCTTAGAAACATTGCTAAGCTACGTAATATGCTATCAGTTTCTGATGCAGAAAAGTTAGTTCATGTATTCATGACCTCGAGACTGGATTACTGTAATGCTTTACTAGCTGGTTGTCCTGCATCCTCAATAAACAAGCTACAGTTAGTCCAAAATGCCGCCGCTAGAGTTCTTACTAGATCAAGAAAATATGATCATATAACACCGATTTTATCATCACTGCATTGGTTACCTATAAAGTTCCGTATTAATTACAAGGTATTGCTACTGACCTATAAAGCCCTAAACGGCTTAGCTCCAGTCTATTTAACGG
Organism: Leuciscus leuciscus; assembly: GCF_965113295.1. Classification (NCBI taxonomy): domain Eukaryota; kingdom Metazoa; phylum Chordata; class Actinopteri; order Cypriniformes; family Leuciscidae; genus Leuciscus; species Leuciscus leuciscus. The sequence goes on along the minus strand of NC_138736.1, from coordinate 21,312,240 downwards.
ATCTTTTATCATCCTATAATACATCGCGCTCTTTAAGATCACTAAATTCAAGGCTTTTGGTCATACCTAGGATATCCAGAACCACCAAAGGAGGGAGAGCATTCTCACATTTGGCTCCAAAACTCTGGAATAGTCTTCCTGATACTGTTCGTTGCTCAGACTCGCTCTCCCAGTTTAAAACTAGATTAAAGTCGCATCTCTTCAGCCAGGCATTCATATAATCCTACAGTTCAAACTACAATCCGGCCTCTAGCTCATAAATGCCAGAGGAGAACTGGCCCCCGACTGAGCCTGGGTTCTCCCAAGGTTTTTTTTTTCTCCATTAGGTCACCTGATGGAGTTTTAGGACACCATTAGGTCACTTGATGAAGTTTTTCGGTTCCTTGCCACTGTTGCCTTTGGCTTGCTCAGTTGGGGATATTTTGGGGATATTTAATTAAATTTTATCAATCAATAAATTCCTCTTGAAACAAACTTTGTTGTATTATTTTAATTTAATACTGTGAAGCTGCTTTGATACAATCTGTATTGTGAAAAGCGCTATACAAATAAACTTGACTTGACTTGACTTGACTTATGGGCAAATGAATAAGACCCACAATTTTCCATCAGTTCAGGCCGTACTCCGCCCTGTCTGTATGATGTAATTTGCGTCTGAGGGACGCTGCTATATGTGGAAGAGCGCGGTTCCGCCCCTCCCTCTTCCCGGACTCCCTGTGAGTTCCCTTGGTGATTGTGCACTATATGAACCCCAGTCTTTCGCCCTGGGTCTTTGGTGTCAGATCCCAGCACGCACGGCGTTTTACATTGGGTCCCCTAGCGTAAGATACTTACGCAGAACGAGAGACCTCTCGTAAGAGAACGTACTCGGTTACTAACGTAACCTCGGTTCTCTCTAGAAGAGGGAACGAGTACTGCGTATCTTGCCGTGCATGCACACGCTCTGGTTCGCTTCGGCGATGAAAAACCAGATATCAGCTGCTTGCGAGCCGGATTTATAGGCCTAAGCCACGCCCGTTTCGGCGGGATGTGACGCAGTGAGCGCGAAGCACACTCATTTGGTCTGACGTCACGCTAGGCCTCGCTCGATAGGCTGCTGCAGTTGCCGCGGAACAGCCAATAGGCACGCGAGCTGTCTTGCCTATGTCTGTATGCTGCCGCAACGCGTTTTACAATAATACAAATTAAGGATAATTTTTTGGCTTCAATATCTCGTGGAAAAGGGATTTTCCCCTAGCATAAGATTCTTACGCAGTACTCGTTCCCTCTTCTAGAGAGAACCGAGGTTACGTTAGTAACCGAGTACGTTATCAGCAACTTTTATTTAAAAAAAAGTTTTGTCAGCATTGTGATTCTCTTTGTACACATATACACTAGTAGACGTATTCACGTTTAAACACAATTTAAACAACGTATTATTCAATGCATTACTTCTATATAGATTATATATTAAGTTGCTCAAGCAAATGGTAAAATATTTAACCATGTACTTACATTAAAATCGCATACATTTTAATTTAAAACTAATATATTTGCATAATTTAAAACTTTATACAATAAATCTTGCATGACACAAAGAACTCCACGAATGAGACGAGTGTTGTAAAGTAAAAAGATGACCGTGAAAAATAGTAGTATTTGATTAAATGCATTTGTGGTGAGATTACTACATTTTATTTAATTAAATGCATTTATGATGAAATTAATATATTTTCATGTCAATCTGTGTTCATTTTGACCACGAAACATGTGCTGTCACTTTAATTCAGCGCGTGCTGCACAGCAAAAATAGACTCTGTGCGGAAACGATCGCTGCACTGCTGTATACGCACCACTCCTGGAACGGATCGCCGGACCGCATCTGCGTGCGGTGTGAAAGCTCTAACCTGTTAACATGGGTGCGGAAAAAAATACGCACTGCAAACGGAGTATGTGTGAAACGGGCGTTAGATGAGTTTGGAAGTTTTTTGTATGTCTTAATTTGGGGAACAGACACAGTCTCTATATGATGATATTTAGGTGAAAGAGTCTCTATGTGATGGGATTTATCTGACCTTGGTGACGTGAGACAGCTAGCAGATGGTCGGTTTAGCCAGTCTGTCTGCTTCCTGACCTGAGCCCCAATTCATGTTTGAGCTCTAAGACTATGTGCCATATTACTAGAGTGAAGAGCAGCACCATCCCAGGAAGGATGAATACCATCTCTTTTCAACAGGTCAGGTTTGCCCCAAAAACTTTCCAATTGCCTATGAATTCTATATTATTTTGACATCGTACTTGCGAGTTCACACACCTCTTTAACATTAATTTTAGTGATCTCCGACTGGCGGAGTTGAACATCATTAGTGCCGACGTGAATAATAATCTTAGAGAATTTACGATTAGCATTAGCCAGCACTTTTAAATTTGCTTTGATGTCAGGCGCTCTGGCTCCCGGCAAACATGTGACTATGGTGGCTGGTGTCTCTATTTTCACGTTCCGTGTAATAAAAACGCCATTAACTAGGGCAAATTCAACAGGATTCACAGTGGGTGTTTCACTGAGAGGGGAGAACCTGTTTGATGTTGTAATCGGAACGGAAGAGCGGTGTTTTGTCCGCGACTACAGCATCTCACAATCACCCAGTGATGTTGAGTAAACTATATTTAGCAGTACAAACAACAAGGAATTATAGTAAATAATGATTAAAAACAGAAAGATATACAAAGCTTACAGACGCAAACCAACGCAACAGCAGCAGCAGCAGCAGCAACAAGGCAGACAGGAGCAATCAAAGACAATCGAAGACAGCCCGCCCCGAAGCCAAGTTTCCAAGTCCATTGTTGTACTATACTGTATGTAAAATGACAATAAAGTTCAAGTTCAAGGTATGAAGTACAATTCTCAGCAATTTCAATTATAGTGTCTTGGATCTTCCACCATTGCTCATCTGGATCAAACCTGTTCATCACTTCCACCGCATAGATTGGAGATATGTTATCATCGTTGTATTTCTTCTGACTTGCACTGTTTTTACTTTGGCCATGAAGAGTTGATGGTCTGTGCTAGTGAGAAGCACCAGTGAGAGATTTTAAAGTTAAATTTTTAATTTTAAAGTTACTTTTGCATTAAAAACACCCATAACATAAAGAATATCCTTTTGGTTTAGCACGTTTTGGACCTTGCTGTAAAATTGTTCAATCTCCGCTTCACTTTCTATGATATTTGGGGATATTTAATTTAATTAATCAATCAACAATACTATTTATCAGCATTACCAAATGTGGACGTTTTCCACTAGAAACAAACATTGATGTATTATTTTAATTAATACTGTGAAGCTGCTTTGATACAATCTGTATTGTGAAAAGCGCTATATAAATAAACTTGACTTGACTTGACTTGACTTTCATGTGAAGTAGGTGCATAGACTTGTAGTATAGTGATATTTAGTGGTTTGCCATGAATTCATATGGCTATCCGAACCATCCAGTCTGAAGGGTCCACTGTTGGTATCCATATCTAAAGCTTTTGAGAACTTGGAAAAGTTGTTATTTTATTTATTTTAAAAAAAAAATTTATACAGGCTAGTTCACCATTTCATTCCCCAACTCTCCCAATTTATCCGGGCATGGGACTGGCATATAGCTGATGAAACATCTATATGGCTGGGTATCAAATTGGTTTAAAAAAATTGTGGATTTCAAGTCAAGATGTTTGACTTGTTTGTTTATGTATATTTTTGGCTTTGTTGTCTATAAAATTTCTAATAGTTACTGTCAGAATACTAAAGCACACTGAATCCCTTTCAGCCAACCCACCAACTAGTCCAAAGAGTACCAAAAACTTTTTTGTGTGCTTTTTTCATTTGTGCAGATTCATTTGTGCTAAAATTGTATTGATCATAAGTGTTCTCGAAACCACTAGAAACACTTTCATATGTTCTGTGTAGAGTTTTGATGCTTTGATCAGGAAGTGCTGTCCACCCTTCCCTTTATGATGTTCAATATTTATTTCCACAAGGCAGCTCCTGTCATGAATGGCGTGCAGACAAAGCATGTGCTAGAGCATGTACTGTATGAACTCTGAGACTATCATTAGCTGGGTTTCCATCCAAACATGAAGTGAATCTTTTCAAAGTAAAAAAAAAAAGCAAATTAGGTGCATTTGCATCAAGTTGTTCGAGCGGATGACGGTGGTATTGGTAACCTAGTAACCAACAGTAAATAAAACACCATCCGCAGAAACAGCCGATTATTCACGTGGGTTTAATGTTCACAACGTCATAATTTATTCGGCAAATGCGTTTCAATCTCCCATTATTCACATTAACTCATTATTTGTGCAAGTCCAAAACCACCTTAAGCTGTCATCATATGTCAGTTGTGTTTGTTAGTTTCATTTTCATGGACTTTTAGTTTGTTTTCATTCATCACATTGAATTTCCTGCCACTCATCAGTTTCTATGGACACTAATCATCACAGCTGTTCATCATCTTGTTCATCACCTTCTGTTTATTAGTTCATCACCGTCACTTATTGTTTGTCTGGTCTCGTTTACTTTGATGTGTGTTACTAGTGTCTGTTTGCCTGTGGATCTTTAATAAATTCGTTTTGGAACTTTATTCGTGCCTTCATCTTCAACACACCGTGACAGAAGACCGAACTATAATGGATTATACAGCTAACTTTGCTGTAAAAAAAAAAAATATATATAATATATTATGAAAAGTTCTGTCGTCTTGCCATCACCAGCCCCTTTGACGACAAGACCCTGAGGTTTTTGTTCTGGATCGGGGCTAATTATCACCACTGTGTAGACCTCCCAGATACCTCTGGACTAGACTGGAGGGACGCCATTGTGTCTGGAGAGTGTCTACCCCCGGTCCGGAACACAGCCAGACCCAGAGCCTGTTTCACCACCTTCGACCACGGAGAAATCGCGACACGTCAGCCAGAGGCAGAGGAGAAGAGGACAGCGCTGACCCTCACCCTGGAAGAGGAGCCCCACAGGGAATCTGAGCCTGTGACACCTGTGGCTGAGGGTATACTGGTGGAATTAGAGACTGATGACTGGCTGATGGACTTCAGTGCAAAGGTATCAACTCTCACCCTATCCCACCCCATTTCGTGTTCCTCATCTCTGTCTTTAGAAAGCACTATGAACTCTTCGGAATCATTTTGCTCGGATTCTTCATCGCTGTTTCTAGTCAGCACTATGAACTGTTTGGTCTTTGATTGGTCTGAATCATCATCGCTGTTTTTAGACAGCATTGAGACTGCTTCATTGACCTGTTGGGAATTGGAATTACCGTAATTTATCTCGTCAAGTCTCCATCTTCCACCGTCACTGCAGAGTTCAGCCAGTCCTCCAGCCCCGCCTCTGCTGGAGGTTTTCAGCCCTTCGCCATCTCTGGAAATGCCCTGCTGTGACGCTCCTCCTTGGCTCCTCCCACCATTCGGCTTCACCAGACACCCTCTGCCTTGCGGCTTCACCGGGTTCCCTCATCCCACCAGTTCCCCCTTGGTCAGTCGTCACACCACTTCTGCCATGGACTTGCGGGCTTTCCGCTGCGCTTCGCTCCTCCACCCCTACGGCTGCAGTGGGCTCCTCCTTCCCTTTGGCTTCGCCTCTGTCCTCGGTCACATAGGCGTCACCTCAGTCCTCGGACACTCTGGGTCCGTCTCAGACGCTCGTCGCCGCGTCATCGCCGCGTCATCGCCTAGGCCTCTAGCATTAGTGAACTGAGCATTAGTCGCACAGTTCAATCGGCTCCCCGTTAGGGGTGGGCGATATGAGCTAAAATTCATATCACGATATTTTCCACTGTCCAGACGATATTGATATTATATAGCGATATGAGAAAAAAAAATCATCCAGCTTCTCAGTTGACATGTACATGGTCTTGAATCTTGGGTCCAAAAAGGTAGCCATGGTGAGTAGCTCATATGTTGCAGGGTCAGTATACTTGTCATTCAAGTAATTGAGAACCTTAGTCTTGATCTCCAGTTCAGTATCACCCTCTTTTGGATTCAGAACCTCTGTATTTAACAAATGGATGACAGACTTCAAATAGGATGTTGTATGCTTCAGTGCTACTGTGACTGACTCCAAGACCATGATGCCTGTGGATCTTTATTAAATTCGTTTTTGGAACTTTATTCATCATCTTCGTGTCTTCATCTTTTATACATGATGACACAAGCGAGCGTAAAACCTTTTAGCGAATTTAGGGATTTTTTTCCTAGAAATTTGGCATTTTCTACCCTCGTTTCTGATGCGATACTTTAAAATGCGCATAAAAACAGTGTGATGGAAACATAGCAATTGTGTCAGTGATATGAGCTTCCTGATCCCCAGGCATTCATTTGTGCTTTCATGCTCAAATTTACATTAGCCAGTTGGTTTTTAGCTGAATTAGCTGAATTAGAGACTTATCATTCCAGAAGGTTTGGAGGACACTGGCTGATAGCATGGCTCCTTGGCAACTTAGAATCTATGTTCTTGGCCTTGACAGAAGCTAGAATCACTTATAACAGATTTGGAGACACTGGATGACTTATGTCAAATACCTTACATTTTATTGAAATGGAGATTAAAAGGCTAAATGACAGCACAGAGGTGGGAACATGTCCTTCATTTAAGCAAGGTCTGTACCTGGAGTAGTGCAATTTTGATTATTACATCTAAAATTGTCATAATTAAAAAATAAAAGTCATTTTTCCTACCCTGATTTTAGCCTGTTTAATTTGAACACTCTGTTTGAAGGGGTGTGTTTGCTGTGAGACTTCAGTGTAAACGCCCACTGCTGTGATTGGCTAACATCTTTGCATATGAAACAGCTAAGTATTACATGTGGAATTCTCTCAAACTTTTAGCACTTGTTTACTATTACAGCTCTCAAGGTTTACTAATTGTGAAAAGTGTTGATTTATAACATTATATTTAGATCTATAGCATATTTAGATCGTGGCATGAAAGTTTGCTGTGGATGAGCATTGTAGCCGATCAAATACATGTTGAGCGCATGAATGCAGCAATCTGGTCATTGTAACTTGATTTGTGCACACTGACAACTGCTTTTTATCATAAATAACATTGCTAACAAATTGTAAATTAGAGATTCGTTTATTCTAACTAAAAGTTTTGGCGAGAGTCCAGAACACTTGCGCTGTTTGATTGACAGTTCCAGCGATTGTAAAGGGAGCGTTCTTTGATCGCTTCCTATAAATAATTTAATCACAGTTTAAATAACAGATTATTTTAATCCTACTAAGAGAAACAATGCGAAGACACAATGCGATTTTGAGACAAAAACATCTGACTGTAGGCATACATGAATCATTGCATATCAGAAGTCACTGGTGATTTTGGTTAGACATGTAAACATAATCCGTACATGTCAAACGATCTGTAACGAAGCAAAAGTGACACAGTAAAACCTTTTTTACTCACATATTTTTTTTATTTTTTTTTTTACAAATTTCAGGCTCTCTGCAAATCCAATGCAGCGACTGTGATTTTCCACAACCTGGCACTGCACAACATTTTGTGACATTTTTCATCATCACAAGTGGTTACAAGAATTACACAAATCAACACAATATAATATTTTGTCATCATGAAAAATTAAAGGTTCCTTACAACAGACTTAAGGATGATACATGTTTTCAAAGCCTTTGTGTTCAAAGGTTTTGACATTTTCTTAAAGGAAGTAAAACGAGACTTTATATCAGAGAACATTCTAAAATTGCGATTACAATAAATGTTTCTGGCTTTGTGAAGATGAAATTTACCCAGAAGTAATAATCCAGTATTATGAAGATTAACATCCTTGAAAATAGTGTCATCGAATAAAAATAAAATAAAAAAAATGTAATTTGTGTCTATAGTAGGGGTGTAACGGTTCACAAAATTCATGGTTCGGTTCGATACGATACACTGGTGTCACGGTTCGGTACGTTTTCGATACAGCAAAAAGAAAGAAATGCCAGAGAAATTTCCATGATTTTATAATTTTTTTAAACTAAAACTAACATCATAAAGTATGGTCATTTTTTACTTTGAGCAATGATGGAGCTATACTTGACTCTTCTTAGGAGCATATAAAACAAAAACAGCTCCTTTATAAAAAAATTAAATGTAATATTGTTGTAGTAATAAACAAAGGTTTATTTTATTTCAGATTAACATTTGAGGGCAGCAATTTTATTCAAGTCGAAATAAAACTGACGTAACGTTACTTGAAAGCACAATGTTTCTTCCTGGCTTCCACGTCAGCGCAGTTTGATCCGTTATTAACGGAGAAATGTGAATGCTTCTCACTAGATCTCCCAACGATGTTATTACTTAAGTGGCGAATTCAAATGCTTTCTTTTCTGGATCTCTTTGCGCTGTGTAATAACTTGATCAAGATCAGCTCGCGCTGCATTGGTCCAAACTGATAAACGGTCCGTGAAGCACAAAATAATAGTGCAGTTTCGTTCTGCTTTCATTACGTTTGTCATTTGATGTTGTGCAATGTTGTGGTCGATTATGAGCGCGCTTGCCGTGCACCTACATTTGAAATAACGAAATGTTGTTCGGCAGGAAAAATGGTCCAACGAACGGTTCAATACGAATACGTGTTTCGTTACACCGCTAGTCTATAGGCATGGCATGTGCCTTTGGATCGAGTGCACTGTAGTAAAATAATGCTTACGTGCACAGGCGCGTCAGTCTTTCTTTACAAAGTGACATCGCCAACAACTTGTTTGGCATGCATAATACAGTGTTATTAGTCGTTTCCGCGGTCGGTACTTTTGACGACACTAGTGCAAAGAAAAAATGTTTCTGTTTTTAGCACATCGTTGTCGTGTAATGGACACTAACTGTGCGTTCACACTGTCCACCCTGCCAACAACGCTGTAGAAAGATTTGTGGACGCTCTGACGTAGATCGAATGCTTGGTCTTGCAAACTTTATTTTAAGGGGCCGCAAAGCAAACAAGCATGTTGATCGGTATTTGTGCAGACTGACCACAAGTAGGCTGTAAGTTAACCTCATGAAATCTTTTTAATGTGAAAGTAAGAAATTGATTGATGAAAAGAACTCAACAATTATAGTTACATGTTTGCTAACGAAATAAATTAAAAGCCATGTGTGTGGTGTGGCTTTTGTGTTCATGGTTAAGTTCTATTCAACATACAGTTTATAGGAGACATTTACTAGCCTTGGTCTTTAATTAACATTAATTTGTGTGCAACCTACATTACAATAACTGTCCTGGTTGAAGTGTAGCCTTAATGCAATTGGTCAAATCGGTGTTGTTTTGAGCAAATTAATTTCATTCCAGCTGAAAAACAACCGTTCTATCGCGAAAATGTTGCCTATAAATAGTGTTGCGTGCCGCCTTATCAAATTCACATGAACAACCTCTCCTCCATTTTGCTTGGTAACCAAAGTTTACAGGGGTGCTTCTCAATATCCCTCCTCGTCTCTTCGTTCCTCCGTCCTACATCCTATGACCAGGAAACCGATCGAGCTCAGCCATCTTGAAGGACAATTTAATTCTCTAATTGCACCGCGAGGAGGCGAGGATCGAGGAGTGAGGAGGTTTCCAGAGGAGTCATGAGCGAGGATACACGGGTGTATCCTATGCGAAAGTGTTTTATCGACTAAACGTGACGCACGTATCAATTCTCCTCCCCCTTCACATCGGTCACAATCATTTTAATTTATACTTTACCTTTGCAGTTTATATAAACCACACATCTCACATATTTCAACAGGGTATCTAGCTTTATTATTATTTATTATGAATTTCTTATTCAGGTTGTATATTCAGGAAAGAAATACTACAGAAATAAAAGTAATCAAATAATAACATTGGATAGTTTTTGTTGTAAAAATTAAATACAAATGAATGCTTACAATTAAAGTTACAGAAGTTATTCAGTCAAGAGCAGTGAGATATTTTCTTTTTGTCTTTCGCAACAGGTTAATTTGGCTGCTGTCACTTAAAGAGCGTATGCACGGATCCAATATACTGCTACACAACATGTGTTTTCTCTCAACTATTTATGTTCCAAAACTATTTACCTTAATACTCAGCAAGAAGGCCTTTTTTGTTGTTTTTTTTGTTTGTTTTTTTACCGTTTAAGTGCAATAAGCCATGCAAAAGAAGTTAATTTGGTACTCACGAGTTTCTTGAACCCAAACCGTCTGCTTAAAACCTTAAAACCTAAAAAATTTAACTGATTTAAACGTGACTTGAGGCCAAATCACTGAAGTGGTTTGACTAAGACTAAGAGGCATTTTGGAAACGCTCTTGAAGGACATCCTCTGATGTTATGGGGAAGCAGTTTGGAATGGTGATCAGCAGAGGTCAAGCAAATGCTAATGCTTCTCAGGGGAAAGACGGGCTGTGAGGAATGTCGCATCTGAAAGGTTGGTTTCCTAAAACCCTGCGCTCTGCCATAGATATACTGTATCCTGCAAAACAAAGACAGGGCTCATGCTTACTGTTAAGCATGAACTGAAGGTTGCATAATAGAACCATTATATATTCCACTTTTGGCCATGTCTGTGAAAATATCTTAAAGGTGAAGTGTGTGTGTGTGTGTGTGTGTGTGTGTGTGTGTGTGTGTGTGTGTGTGTGTGTGTGTGTGTGTGTGTGTGTGTGTGTGTGTGTGTGTGTGTGTGTGTGTGTGTGTGTGTGTGTGTGTGTGTGTTTGTGTTTTACTTTCACCCATCCCAGTTTAGACTCAAGTTTATGTGTAGGCTCAACTATTAAGTAAGCCATTTTTAGGTTCTGCAATTCTCTGCTTTTTTGTGCTATCCAATATGTCAGGTTCCTCAAGTCAGTGACTCAAATGTGTGTCTGAGTTAGGATTGCATGTCTGTCTAAACCAAAGAGGTGTATAATAAGAGAGCTATACCTTAGCATTTCCATTCAATATCACTGGCGGTTGTCCTGCACACGGGTGGGTACCCGACGGGTGAACCGCTAATATTTTATAATATTGGAATAATATTTACGTTGCCATTTGAGGTGAGGGTCAGGACTCAATAGGCATGGGCGGACTATGGGTCCAATTGTCAAGACTATTTCGACTCAGTAAGGCACCCACTGATAGACAGCTGCTTATTTTCTTATCTGCTTAAAAACAGTCATATGCTTATTTGTGTTCAAGGTTTCTAATTAATACGCATTTTTCACAGCGTTAAGCATTCTAGTCTATCGTGCTGCAACTGAAGTGATTGACAGCGTCAGTCATTATAAAGGGAGCGCTCTTTGCTCCCTTTCTGTATATAATCACAATTTGAAATATAGCTGCAAGCAGCGATATGGGGCCAAGCCCCTGAAGCAGCTGCAACAGTGGTGCAGAGCAGGAAGAGCAAAAACAGCAGAAGTTAAACATGCATGAAAAAACAGCTGGTTCAGAAGTACAGGTGAAAATGAACACAGAATGAACAATAACATATATATTTCTAATCTAAGAGAAAGAAAGGTTAGCACAACGCTAGAATAATAAAGGAATCAAAATGACACAATATTCTACACAATTTTTCTAAAGTCATCCCACGTGGGACTCTAAGCCGATGTTCCATAATTCAAATGAGAATCAACTCAAAATGAATAATTTTTATATGCGCCACATGTCTTATTTATTGAGTTCTTTCTCAGATAGACACCATGTCTGGAACTGAAGCATCTTTGCACCACTTCTGGCCACAGTACCTATTGCAGTCTGGGCATGTGCCACACAGGATTCGAACCCACGACCTGAATGGTTCGAGGCTCATGGCACGTGGTTTAACTGCTTGGGCCACTCAGTTGACGCTGACTTACCAAACTGCTGAGGAGAGGCTTCAGTGTAAGAATTGGCATACAAAAGCATGTTAACCAGATTAGCATGCTAAGATATCTTAATGCTAATGTAGCTTATGGTTAACCTGATAGCTGAAGAGCCATAATGCATTCGTAAAGTGTAAAATTTTATATCATCAGGGCTTGAATTTCGGCGCGGGTATTGCGCATAATTTTAATCATTCCCGCAGGTCTCCCATTTATAATGCGGGAAATTCCCGCAAACATTGATTCACTTTAGCATGGAGGTTGTATTAGTAAATTAATCCACACAGATTATAAAATCAAATAAGTCATTTTAAAACTGTCTGCGAGACGCAATTTCACAAACAGCGTGAGTGATTCAGCGGTGCTGCGTCTTCTATCTCTCGTCTCTCAAAATGGGTTGCACAAGGTAATCGTTAAGAGCTGCAGTCGGCGATAATAGCCTACACTCTCGCGCTTCGGGAGTCGAGATAGACGGAATTGTCACTTTCATAATCAGGCCAGCATTGCATCATGAGTAACTAAAGTTTACCATTTGCACGTCTTTTTAAGTCTTACCAGTTTAAACATTCACGCGATTTTAAACTATTCGGTACTTGCGCTCTGAGACAGCAAGAGAGAGAGAGAGAGAGAGAGAGAGAGAACACAATACAACAGTAGAGAGAGTAACAAGATACAAGACAAATGTGGCTCTTAAAAGTGCCTTTTCCAATGTAATGAGGTGCTGTTTTTTTTAAAGGAGAGGGATAAAGGAACCTGCAGAGAAACAAGTATTTATATATATATCTGAGAGATGTTTTTTTTTCTCTGCACACATACATAGAGTAAAGCCGCCTCACAAACAGCTTGCGGGTAACAAAAGTTTTTTTTCGTGGATTATATCGCTTTAACAGTCAAAAACATGTGAAAATGATGTCAATTTCGGTCTTGGTGAGTATCCTCTAAACACAGTCGGTTATGTCTTAAATAAGCATAAATCGCACATGACCGTATAATGAAAACAGGATCCGTGCACTAGCTCTTTAAGTGACAGCAGACATATGTGTCTGTCATTAATTTGGTTGTCAAAACAACAAAACATAGCTTTCATTTTAAGGAATCAGGATTAATAGCCTTTGTATTTAATTTAGTCAAAATACTACGCAGTGTTATTTTACATTTGATTACTTTATTCAGTCTCTGGAGTATTTCTGAATACTACTGTTAGACCTAAGCAAAAACTTTTCTCTTTATTTCTCTTTATTGGTATCTTTATTCTATTGTATTTATTTGTGCTACTTTTTTTCAATTTAATTCAAAGATTGCAATCAAGCTTCCTTGAGTTGTGTAAATTCTTAAGAACAAAATTACCCCATTGTAAAAATGCAATGAGTGAGCATACATTTAGGCGAGATACATGTAATAATAAAAAAAAAAAAGTCTAAACTCCCCCCTCAAATAAAAAATGCCCCTTCATTAGAATCCTAAGGGGGGATCCCCCCCCATTTTCCAAAATGAAATTCAGGCCCTGATATCATGATATTATATTGTAATTAATGGCAATGTCCTTGTTTTGTTCTATTATAGTGCCACCAAGTGGTGCAGTTTCACTCCTTTTGTTTTAATGTGTTTTCAGAGTGAGCCCATACATGTGGGTGTCAAATTTGGTGAAAATATCTAATTTTGTTTTAGAGTTATAGACATTTATATGTATGAGAGCATAAAAAATGACCCATGAGCGACTTTGATTGGATTTTTTTGCCACTTACTATCAAAATTTTTACATTTGGGCATTACAGTTTTTTACAATCACTGTGACAATTTTTTGGTCTTAAACCCTTAGTCTTAACGCACCAACACACCTACAACTCATAATTGGCAAAACAGTTAATTTCATGCTCAGAATCACACATTGCAAACTAAACTCCAACACTAATTTTCAAAATACAATAATACACTAGCAACAATACACTATGTCTACCAAAACACTGCAAACATGTCTCAAAATCAAATAATTTTTCAAAACAATAACATATGTTCTCGTCCAACAGAAAGATTTAGTCAATCATAGCACAATGTCATAAAAACACTAACATCAGATGGAATTACAAAAACTGCATTATTTTATATGTGTCAGGTATGCCCTTACACAACAGACAGTATATTGTATTGATCATAGATTGTGTTTTGCACTGCAGTTTCTTTTGAAGCCTCTCTACATTTTTGTTTTGTTGGGTTTAGGTCTTTTGCTGCAGTAATTCAATAAAAAAAAGACCCATCTCAGAGTGCTTTATAGAATGTATGGTTAATGAAAAAACGAAGACAAAGACAGAATTGCTGCAATAAAGACTTGATTTGCAAAAGGACATTACTGCAAGATAACAAAAATTTGCGATATAGCTGCCATTCATTATGTGAAAAAAAAAAAAATCTTCTAATTATCTATTTGCATAATTCAATCAGCTGTTTGCAGTAACAATAGAATAAAATACTATACAAGACCACTTTTATGATTTTTGGACAAATCGTTCAGAAGTTATAAGCAAAAATAGCCATTTTTTGTATCTCTGGACTAGTAGGTGGAGCTGCACCGAAACAAAGCATGTAGCGTCAGGTCATGCTTGTGATGACATGTACCGGTCTGCATACGATAAAGCGTTGCGGAGATACAGCCTTATGTCTGTTTTAGCAAGCGCTACGTAAAATTAGTTTATGTTCGAGAGCGGTTTGACGAATCAACTTCAACTTTTTGTCGGCATGGTCTGAAGATGATCTGGTTACATTTTCGTGAAAATCGGAGCAACCGTCTAGGAGTTGTTCAAAAAAGTAGTTTTTTTCTGAGAATTCAAAATGGCGGAAAGATTTCCATGACAGAAAGGGTGACAGACGTCATAGGGTGCAATCAAATCGGCTTGAGCCACGTAATCAGAGGAAACAAGATTTTTGTTTCTAGCCTTTACGGTTCAAAAGTTAGTAGCATAAACATGAGTGAAAGTTTGGACAGCTGGTGGTGCTAGAGGGATTGAGTTAGAGACTCCAAATTTGCTATGGTGACTGTTCAGACTGTTCTCTATCAGTGTGCCACATTTCATAACTTTCCCGCAAGAGGTTCTATGGGCCGCCATAGACTTCCATACGGAAGAGGAAGCGGAAGAATAATAAGAACGCCAACGATTTCAAGAGGCGCTTACTCACTTTCAGTGCTGGTACGTTACCCCTAATACGTTTTTATTTTTTTATTTTTTTATTTATTCTACTGAGAGGACAAATGGCCAGGAGTTTCAGGAGAGAAAACCACATTTAAATGCAAAGTGAATCCACTAAAACATCCCCGATAATAAGACAGTAAAGGCTCATATTTGGCTATATGTTGTTTTAATTTATGGAGACCTCTAAGCGTCTGTATAACCTATGGTGTGATTTATGCTCATTTGTTCTAAATAGCCTGTATGGGAAGGCTGCTCACGTGATGCAGATGTTTGTATTGTTTATGATGGATGCATGTTATCTTTTTTTCTCTTAATTTTTACCATGTTGGTCTGCATGTCTATTTTTCTTAAATGTCTATTTTTCTTCAACTCTGAATGCCTAATGTTGGTTTGATCAGGCGCGCTGGAAGCTGTTTCATGCGAGGGGGGCTGAGGGCTGGGTTGGAAAATATGTGACGTCATTATGTTGTGGCTGACGACAATACATGAAATTTCTCTGTACTGTATACCTGTTGTAGCCATTAAAGAAAACATTTTTAGTTTCATATTTATGTTTAAATATTATAGGCTAATGTTATTTTTTTATTTAATAAAGGTTGATAAATTATATCTTAATTTTGATCAATGTTTTATCAACCAATTGCCTGTATTTAATAAATAAGAAGCAAATATATAAGAGACAATGTAATAAGGCATCGGCACGATCATTTGCATTGCACGTGAACTGGAGGGCGCCGAAACTCAGCTTGTGCCTCACAGATTTGAGAAATATAGGCTATCTATTATAGAAGGTTTGAAGTTGAAATGTCTACTTTTAAGCGAAACTATTCAAAATGAAAAGAAATAGGCTACTATATGGATTATGTAATCCGCATTCTCATCCTTGGGCGTCATAATACTGACGCTTTTGACATTTCGTCTACATCGAACGCACATGGCACCCTTTAGCGTCAATATGAGACGCACAGAGCTTTGTTCGGTAATGGGTAGGTTTAGGTGTAGTGTAGGAATAGGGTTAGACCGCTAGGAGGCGCCTTCTGGCCCATTTCTATCTGCGTCTCATATTGACGCTAAAGGGTGCCATGTGCGTTCGATGTAGACGAAATGTCAAAAGCGTCAGTATTATGACGCTAGGATGAGAACGGGCTGGTAATCCATATGAAATGTGCATTTCTCTCTGGTGTTCATGGCGAGATGAATTTTTGACACATTCATACTTTTGCCGGTTCTTTGTGGCAAGCTTTATGCGTGCGGTCGTGCGCCTGAGTGCGGCTATATTATGTACACGCTCATTATCCTGTATATAGCCTATTTAAGCAATTAAATTAATATAAAGGGGCGATTTGTCCACTCATGGCTTAAATTAACAACTACTAGTCGACTAGAAAAAAAACTTTAGTCGGAGGCAGCCCTTATTCCACATATTTTCGAACCAGCAGGCCATTCTGAGCGACCCTGAGCGGAATGAGCGAGCGGAGCGGAATATTTAGAAACGCGCTCGATCTCCGCTCACATGCTCTGATCGGAACAAAGCATGACAAATTCAAACTTTATTTCATTTTCTCCGTAGCTTGAACACTCACTACATTAGGCATAAGCGTTAGTTAAAACTGTCCATTTATAAAAAAATTATTTCACGTTTTTAAGTACAATATTATGTTAGTACACAGCCCCCCACCAGGCTTCCCCCCTTCCCGCGCTACTGGGTTTGATTGCTTGTGTTACTTGAGAAATTAATATTTTTTTGTCTACCTGATGTAGTAGATTTATTGCAGGTGCGGTTCAGGTTGCGGTCTTTGTCAAACGGGTCGGGTTGAGTACGGAATTAAATAAGTGCTGCTGTCAGATAACGGTCAGGTGTTCTGTGCGGGTTTACCAAACATGCAGGACACACCAGAAGTAAAGGAAAAATACATTTAAGGAAATAAATTATGCATTGTCCTGCATTATAGTAAATGGTTTGCAGTTGTTATGAAATAATATTTTGTGTAAACCTTCTTGATTATTAACTTGTTTTTGAGATGTTGTATATCTGGAGAGATTGCTTAATCATGCATTCTAATCGCTCTCAACCTTTCATTCTAGATTTTCATGTTGGGAGGGATTTGTGGACCTCAGCCGTGGCAGGACTAAGCGCTCCCACGTCTTGCTGGTAAGAAAAGTGGTATTTTTTTTTATTGCAGTTAAAGGGTAACTAAACCCTAAACCAACTTTTTTTTAATTAATGATCTGTAAGAATGGGGCTTTATTAGTGCTGTTCATTGATTGAAGTAGTTTTTTTTTACATTTGTGTTTAAAGTGTTTAAATTTTACAAAATATGGTGTAAAAACGTCTGAGTGCTGCCCTCTTCAGGTTGAACAGTGGCTGCTGCAGTTGAATTTTCCTATTGGAAGTTGTGGTACCCTCTGACGTCAGAGGGTACCAGCTAACCACGCCCTTGCCTGCAGAGAGATACGTCACAGATGCACGCCCCCTCTCCACTGGGCTCTGCCTACTTTTCCAGCATTTTTCAAATATTGCCAGTGGGTGGAGTCAGGCTCTGACCAGGGGTTTAGTTACCCTTTAAGGCAGTTTTTAATATTACAATTACATTTCTTCTCCAATTCGGTGTTGAAATATAAACAATTAAATAAATCTTATTTTCATGAAAGATTTATTCATAAATATTATACACACAGACACACAATCACCAGCCACTTTATTAGGTACACCCGTTCAACTGCTTGTTAACGCAAATATCTAATCAGCCAATCACATGGCAGCAACTCAATGCATTTAGGCATGAAGACATGGTCAAGACAATCTGCTGAACTTCAAACTGAGCGTCAGAATGGGGAAGATATGTGATTTAAGTGACTTTGAACATGGCATGGCAGTTCTGTGGCTGAAAATGCCTTGTTGATGCCAGAGGTCAGAGGAGAATGGTCAGACTGGTTTGAGCTGATAGAAAGGCAACAGTAACTCAAATAACTACTCATTACCACCGAGGTATTCAGAAGAGCATCTCTGAACGCACAACACATCAAACCTTAAAGCAGATGGGCTACAGCAGTAGAAGACTGTAAAGCTGCGTTCACACTACAAGCGACTTTGTCGCTGCATGACGCCAGTGGCTGGCGGTGAGGTCGCTAGTGGGCGTTCCCACTACTGGTTGCCTAGTAATGTTTGTGAGTGACATTCACGGATGTTGTAGACAACAAATCTGTTTTCTTGCCGCTACAAGCTAACATTTTGGAAGGAAAAGTCTAAATATAAATGGAATCAGTATAAAATGTATAATATTAAAGATGAATGAGAAACAGCCAGTGCTCTTTGCTATCGCGGCTATTTAACTGCAGCAAATGGGCAAATACTGGTCTTTCTGAGTTCACGAAACCATTCAGGCTCGGAGTCAGCACGGCGAGTACCACTGTATGTACACGGAGACATATCACGCCCCATCCAGTCAGAAACGGTCAATGTCGCGGGAAATTGCCCGCACCCCATTGAAATGAATGGTATCGTGTCGCTTTGTCGCTTGTAGTGTGAACGGGGCTTAAGGATTCTGGGGCTACAAATTGCACGGGTTCACCAAAATTAGACAATAGAAGATTGGTAAAATGGTTCAGGCTGGTGGTGGGGGCGTAATGGTGGTGGGATGGTGTAATTTTCTTGGCACACTTTGGGCCCCTTAGTACCAATTGAGCATTGTTTAAATGCCACATCCTACCGGAGTATTGTTGCTGAACATGTTTTTGCAAATTAGCTCAAAATGGAAATGAATAATTAATTATAAATATTTGGATCAGTTAATCAAATTAACTTGATAGCTGAATTTATATTACACAATTTTTTTCTGCTTGTCCAGCAAACACTCAGTATTATTCGTCTATCAACTCTCAGAAAGGATATTTTTCATGGTCACAGAAAAATATCTCTTTCTTAGTATGTAGCTGTGATCGATTCGTATCAATTGTGGATCGATGGATTCACAAGCAGGGACCAGAATCAAAATGTAAACTAAGTATTATTTAACTAAATAACCAACACATAACTAATCTAAACAAACACACAATCACGCATACATGGGTAAAATGGAAAGGGAAAGTAAATGGTACCGGAAAAAGAAACAGGGAATGAAGCTATGAAAAAAAGAGTAATTTAACCATCAGAAAGAACCATCTGTATTTTTTGTTTAAAGTACCTTGTTAGCAAGGGGTCTTCTGCTTATACTTAACCTGTTTAGTTAAATTTACGATACTTACATTGCCTTAGCTGTGGAATGAGCGTCCAGATGTGCAGTCGCAGGAGAATGTCTTGATGGTTGTGTCCAATGGTGCTGAAGTTGCAATCGATTTATTCTGTGTTGAATGAAGGAATGATGATGAAATTGCAGTGTTAGTTTGACTCTGTTATGGTCGAGGAAGTTACACATGGCTGATGTGAAAGAGAGAGAGAGGCGGACTGTGTGGGTGCTCTTTAACCTCTGAGGGAGGTCACTTAACTTCTTTAACCTCTGAGGGAGGTCATTTTCAGAAGAGTGATGTTTCTGGGTATAAAGCATTGATGAATTTCTGTCGCTCCTATAGTTTACATCAGTTGATTAATGAACCTACACGTGTGTGCTCTACCACCCAAACCACGATTGACCTTGTCCTAGTGTCAGACAAATCTAGGATAACAGAAAGTTGGGTTATAAAATATGGGTTGAGTGACCATTCTATTATTTTCTGTACTAGAAAGATCAAGCAAGCAGTGCTCAACTATCATACTTCTATAAAAACCCGGTCACTGAAAAAGTATAGCAAAGAAGTGCTGAATGGCTGTTTAAATAAAATGTATTGGTCTACGGTTTTGCAATGTAGTGATGTGGAAAGAGCATGGTGCTTATTTAAAAGTATTTTTTTAGATAAAATAGCCCCATATAAAGAAATTTGAATAAAGCAGAGAACAGAACCCTGGGTAAATGACGACGTACTTGAGGCAATTAGGATAAGAAATAGGAAGTATGGGAAATTCAGAGAAAACAAGGATGAGCAAAGTGGACATTGGAGGGAAAATGTCTCAACCAAAAGGCATGGACTGATACTTGGGATACATGGGATTCCTCAAGGGAGCGTTTTGGGTCCACTTTTCTTTCTGCTATATATAAATGACCTAAAGTCTACTTGTTCATGCAGTCTTTTTTTTTTTTTTTTAATATGCAGATGATTCTGCGCTGGTTGTTTCTCACAAGGATAAATATATGATTGAAAGCATACTTAGCACAGAACTTCTAAATGTTAGCATGTGGATAGCTGATAACAGATTATCACTTCATTTAGGGAAAATTGAATCTATATTGTTTGGAACAAAGATAAAGTTAAAGAAAGCCTCTGGTTTTAAGGTCCTAGCTGGAGATATTGTAATTACTGCCAAGGAATCAATAAGTTATCTTGGATGTATGTTAGATTGCAACTTATCTGGAGTAGGTCAGGCCCAAAAGGTAATCACCAAAGTAAATCAGAGAGTCCGTTTTTTGTCCAGAATATCAAAGTTTTTGGATGAAAAAACAAAGCTAATTCTGTCAGGAGCTTTAATTCAGCCTTATTTTGATTATGCGTGTGGCTCATGGTACAATGGTGTCACAGGGAACCTGAAACATAGGCTTTAGACGTCTCAAAATAAATTAATAAGGCTTATTTTAGACCTTCCCATAAGAACTCATCTGGAATCTTCCCACTTTGAAAGGGTGGGATGGTTGAAAGTTGAGGATCGAGTGTCTCAGATGCAGCTGGGTATGGTACATACAATTGTTTATGGAGATGTTCCCAAATATTTTTGAAATAATTTTAATAGAGTAAACAAAGTTCACAGGTACTCCACTAGGGGTAGCTCAACAGATTTTGTACCCCCCAGATTTAACACTACTCTGGGCAAACAGTCTTTTCTTTATGCTGGAACTACCCTTTGGAATTGGTTACCTGGTACACTCAAGACAGTAAGAAGCATAGGCAGTTTTAAACAGGGTTTGAACGTATGGCTTAGGTGTCAATCGTAATCATTATTATATTATAGTCTATTTTTATTGATAATTTTTCTGTACAATATGGATGAATTTGTTTAATGTATGATGAATGATTGATGTGTGATTTTCTGCCACTTGTCCAATAAAAAATCTATTACATTATCAACTGGCTCCGATCAGTGGCCGATCATTTGGAGCATTTCTAGAAACTACCTATATGAAAAAGTTTTTCATATCCATATTTGACCTCAAAGCATGTAAGCTCCCAAGGGTTGGGAACAACTGCCTTACATCCTCAGAGCAGCTCATTCACAGTGAGAGATAGGCGGCTCTGATGTGGGTCACACAGTGCTTACTTGCTCATTACTCAATACTTAATTATACTTAAAGTATAATTAAATTATACTTAATTATATTAATTATAAGTAAAGTTATTTGTGTCTGGAAAAGAGAAACACATCAACTGCAAAATAACACATCTTCATTCAAATATTCTTTCCATAAGTGTTGTCACGAGTCACTTTCTCCCTCATATACCTGATGATTGAGTTAATTACTTAAAATGCAATTTATCATCACCAAAAAAAAAAAATAAAAAAAAAATAAAGCACAAGTTTTGTGTCAGATTGTTATGTTGTAACGCTAAATAGAATGGTAGAATTGTATACGACCCTTTGGTGCCATGAGATCCACCAATTAGAGAGGTCCCCAAATCTCAATCGATTTTATTTTTATTTTTAGGAGAGATGTGATATTTCTTCTTCTTCTTTTTTTTTTTTTTTTTTTTAAGTAATCATACTTATGTTTGACAGGTGAAAGAAAATCGACTGAAGCAGACCAGAATGTCATAATGACTGAAGTGGTACTGAGTCTGTAAGCAATGGTCAGGAAGAACAGTATAACAACTGCATTGTGCGAAAACGCCCTGAACACCTTATCAAATGCATACTGCAGCAACATCCACCCATTCAGAAAATATCAAAATGAGACATGAGATATATTCTGCTCTTTTAAAACAATCCTGTAGAAAGACACTTTTCATTGGATATGCAGATTTGTGATTGCATTGTTTATATTTAATATATTAATATAGTTTTTTTACTCTTTTCTCACATAGTTTGTCCACGGTGACATTAGAAAACGTGTAATATGATCAGCATAGAGAGGACATGCTAACAAAGTCAGTTCCTTTATTCTTTAATCAGACACTGCCTTCTAATGAAAACACCATCTGCTGTCCTTGTTCATTCCGCTGTTTCCATGTCAATGGGTCTATATTTAAGCAAATTAGTTTATCCTCACTACCAAATTAACTAAAAGCTCAGCACATCACATGGTCCTTACAAACTGTTCCAAACTGTTATACTTAATGTGAGAGTCAGGTGCTCTGCAAGAAGTCCTTTTGGTTTTGTAGCAGATACCACAGTACTAACAAGAAAGCATAATTAATGTTGGAGCCGAAAGCCTCGGCTCATACCCTGTGCTTTCCTGTCTGATCTGTAACTGTCCTATTTAATTAAATAATTTTAAAAAAAAGGCCAAAGAAAGTATCAATATTTAATTTGGACACATATACACTATCAAGGTCTTATTAAGGCAGTGCCTCCTCAGTGCCTCAATCTGAGCCCATTGCATTTTAATAGACCCCCTAAAATGTGCCATGGGTTTGGTGGGGGGTAATTGAGAATGAATGGGGAAAAGTCACATGAGAGGAGGCAATCCCTGTATTGCACTATGATTGGCTACTATTGCACTGTTCTCACGATAAATCCCACCTCTCACATCCACATCCGCACACTTGTCTGAAATTTAAGAATGGTACTGTTTTTTTTTTTCATATATATATATTTTTTTTTTTTTTTTTTTTAAGTATATGTAATGTTTATTTACTCAACCATGGAAAATTATTAGGTTACTTGAAATTACTTAATTTCAGAACACCACTGCATGCCACTGCTTTGAAGTAATTTAGAGTACAATGTAAATATGGTCATGGTGACAAATTTATACCGCCATCAGTCCAATGCAGGTATTTATTTGCAGTGGTGAGTACACAAAAAAAAATGGTGTTGGATTTACTTTGAAACCATTTTCACTTAGAATTGCTGCATTTCACAAATGATTACAAAGAAGTGGAACGTAACATTGAATTAAAAGTGAAATTTTATAAAACTGAAATAGTATTTTCTTATAAAACATACTTCAATAATATGCTTTATTTACTTTTTATTTTTATTAAATGTATTACTGATTTACCTTACGTTTGTCTCAGGTTGACAATAAGGTTTGTTCAGTAACAACATATCACTGTTGAAGTTGCACAGGAAAGAAAAGCTTGTTACATTGCTATCTGTTGCTTAAAACTTATAAAATGTCTTGGTTCTTTGGTAGGTAATTTTTTATGTGGATGGTGCAAGCATTGTGGTAAAATGGTAAAAACAAAAACTTTCACAGATGTGTTTTCTGGACAAGTGTATCCAATTGAATCATTCATTAATTGTAATTCTTACTATGTAATTTTCAGGTAATTTACTGGTCTTTTTTATTGTTGAATGTAGACATCTTCATATTAGGTATGATTCAACAGAGGTGAGAGCATTACAATCATTTAACCAAGGAGAGATAATCTGGGTAGAAATAACGGCCACCCTCTCTTTTAGGAACGGCTCCTGTCGTTCCCAACAGCTCGGTTGAGTGGAGACGATGAAAGTCCCTAATCAAACTTTTGTCCAGGATATGGCGAGTGGGGACCCAAGACCGTTCCTCTGGCCCATATCCTTCCCAGTCCACTAAAAACTGCCGTTTACCACAAACCAGTCGAGTGTCCAATATCCGCTTGACCATGTCTGCTGGCTGGCCATCAATGATCTGTGGAGCTGGGGATGGCTGTATTTGACAGAGGACTGTATTTGACAGGTTTTAAGGTGGGATGTATGCGCAAAGACTTGGGAAGAAGGAGACGGTAGGAAACATGGTTTACTTTCCTTAACCCTCTGAGGTCTGAGCTGTTTTCTGGCCCTGGAGGTGTTCTGACATGCTCTGACATTTGTGCTTATTTCTGTTACTTGTGACATTGTCATGGCTAAAGTCTGATTACACTGTATTTAGCACAAACTCTGCTACAATAATATATCAGCAGCATGTATGTAAAAGTTTGTAGTTTTGAGATAATGACATTTATGCGTGGTTTGTGAAAATACCAAAAAAAATTGTCACTGAAATAAGGCCATGAAACCCATACTGATTATTTCTTCACAAGACTTTTGAAAATTGTATCACGTAGCCTAGAATATTTGCTCCAAAACTATGTGAAAATCACCCTGACTGCTCATTCAGATAAGACAATATATTGATTTAAAATTTCTAAGACGTGTTTTGTGTGAAAAAGCCTTATGCGAAGAGGCGTGATCATCTCATGAATATGTAAGCCTTCAACACCTGAGAAAGACAAAGACACTCCCCTAACTGCCCTATTAGGAGCTATCAGGCCCTGTCATTCAGAGCAACCTTGCACAAAGAATGAGGAGATTTAAAAAATAATGGCTTTTAGATTGTTTGGATTTATTTACAACACAACATAATCCAAAAATACACAACAAATGACAAAAGAGCACATTGAAAACAATGATCCAAAGACAGAGACCTTTGTGCCATTCCTAAAAACATTGTACATACCTTTCATTTCCAAGGTGTTTGATTTTCACTTTACCATGTTCATGTACAGAGACTCATGTGAATGTTGAAGTCAGCAGGACTCAGTTGCATCTGGTCCCTGAAAAAAGAAAAAAGTGAACATACTGGTATCAAGAGAAACTAGGCCTGCACGATTTTGGGAATACATTTTAGATTTTTCTGGTTAAAATTGCTTTTTAAAATTCACAGAATACACACACACACACACACACACACACACACACACACACACACACACACACACACACACACACACACACACACAAATGTTTCCAACAATGAACACCATGTTTGTTGTGCCTTGTAGGCATAAGCTATGTGCAGTACTGCATAAAATAATTATAACAATAACCTATATAATAGCAGCCTATAAATCTTCCAAAAGATTTCAGTAACAATGCTAGAGAAAAATATATTGATTATCTTATGTTACTTCAAATGTTTCCATTCGTTATGATGATATGAAATGAGATAATAGTAAAAACATAAAGCCTAATGTTTGGTGCATTTTTCCTTTCAAACGTGATCGCGCTCCAAAATATGATACATTCAAACCCACAGCGCGCTCCAAAATATGATACATTCAAACGCGATCCCGCTCCAAAATATGATACATTCAAACCCACAGCGCGCTCCAAAATATGATACATTCAAACGCGATCGCGCGCGCTCCAAAATATGATACATTCAAACGCGATTGCGCGCGCTCCAAAATATTAAACATTATGGTTATACATATCTATGTTTGAGCAGATATCCACAAACAGTATTTAACAGTAAACACGGGTCTAAATAGTATAATATTCACCATATATCTAGCAACAGTTCAACTGCAATGTGAAGTTTATGCAACAATACCATAAACTAATAAGTAAGAATTTCTTACCTTACATCTTTCTTGTCTTCAAATCGCGTTCTTCTTCTTCTGAGGTAAATTCAATGTAAGCTCAGACGTGTCTTCCAAACTCGACGAAAAGCAGAGACTTGTGAAGTTTGTTGGTGTTTTGTGTTTGAGGTAACGAGGGCGTTCGCGTTCCATGTGGAGATTTGCATGTGAATCACTTTTGCGCGAGTGGGCGTGGTCGAATTAAAAGTAATTAGCAAGCGTTTGAGATACTGGACATCCTGTTGGTTTTATACAAATTACTTAAACAGAGAATATTTGTTTTCAGTTTGAATCCGATCATTTAAAAGTACACACTTAAATGTGTATAAAGGTGTATGGCTCATAAATGTGTGACAAGTATTCGCTGAGTTTTGTTTCAGTTTATAGACGTGCTCAAGAAAAAAAAGTTCACCGCGACGGAGAGGCAGAACGCACACCCTGTTTATTTTCTTTATTTTACAAAAGCACAATGTTTTGATTTGATTGTAAGTGGGCACATACAAAAGTAGAAATATCACAGATTCTTTTTTTATATTTCTTTTTTCTGTATAACCATAAATGACAGAGTAATTTAAGTTTATTGTACTACAATGTGAAGAAAATCCAGCAAAACGCGGGGGCGCGTTTGCCGACCTCAGAGGGTTAAAACCTTGAAGGGGCCCTATGAATCTGGGAGCCAATTTGGATTCTTCAACTTTAAGGGGAAGGTCCTTGCTGGACAGCCAGACATTCTGCCCTGGACGTAGAGATGGTGCTGGTCTGCGGCGACGGGATATTGGGTTGGATGAAGCTAGCTATCTCAAGGTTGTCTCAATCTCTTGGTTAGTTATTTCAGTCTGTCCATTAGACTGGGGATGAAACCCAGATGATAGACTGGCTGAAGCCCCAATAAGCTGGCAGAAGGCCTTCCAGAACCTGAATGCAAACTGAGGACCACGGTCTGAAACCACATCTTGGGGATAGCCCAGGATTGCAATACAATCTCAGCAGGCTGTGGAGCCGAAGGAAGTTTTGGCAATGGTATAAGGTGGCCAGCTTTTGAAAATCTATACACAACTACCAAAATCACTTTGTTACCTTGGGAGAGTGGTAGACCCATTACAACGTCCATAGAAATATGTGACCAAGGACGAGCAGGGACAGGGAGGGGTAGCAGATGACCTTGTGGACGAGACCTGGAATCCTTATGCTGGGCACAAATGGGGCAGGCAGCAACAAAGGATTTAACGTCATCAGCGATCCTTGGCCACCAGAAGCGTCTGCAAATGAATTCTAGATTCCTACTGACTCCTGGGTGGCATGTGATTGATGAGGTATGTCCCCACTGCAAAACATCAGTGTGCACACTTTTGGGTACAAAAAGAAGACCAGGTGTCCATTACCATAAAGATCCTCTTCCATTAATGTCTACTGCCTTCGAGTTGCTTCAGGGGGCTACTGTATTCACTAAACTGGACCTTCGCAATGCTTATCATCTGGTCCGCATCCGTGCTGGTGATGAATGGAAGACTGCTTTTAATACACCCACGGGCCACTATGATTATAAGGTCATGCCTTTCAGTTTGGTAAATGCTCCTGCAGTATTTCAATATTTGATTAATGATGTGTTAAGAGACTTGCTGAATAGATTTGTATTTGTTTATTTGGATGATATTCTTATCTTTTCCAAGAACCTCCAGGAGCATGGTCTGCATGTTCGCCTAGTCCTCCAGCAACTCCTGAGAAACCACCTGTTCATCAAACTTGAGAAGAGTGAGTTCCATGTTCAAGAGGTATCCTTTTTGGGCTTCATTGTATCTAATGGTCATATCCAGATGGACCCTGCCAAAACCAAAGTGGTTAAAGATTGGCCTCAACCCTCCTCCATCAAGAAGGTACAATGTTTTCTCGTCTTTTCCAATTTCTAATTTCGGTCATTGCTGCTCCACTTACGACTCTCACTAGGAAGAATATTAATGGCTTCCAGTGGACAGAGGAGGCTGAAAAGGCATTCTGCAAACTAAAAGACAGATTTACTTCAGCGCCTATCCTTACTATCCCAGATCCTGAGCTGCCCTTCATAGTCAAGGTGGATGCCTCTGAGGTAGGGGTCGGAGCTGCACTCTCCCAGCGGTCCAGAAAAGACAACAGATTGCATCCTTGTGCTTTCTTTTCACACAAGCTCTCTTCTACTGAAAGAAATTATGATATTGGTAACAGGGAGTTATTAGCCGTCAAGCTAGCAATGGAAGAATGGAGGCACTGGTTGGAGGGGGCCAAACATCCCTTTGTTGTATGGACTGACCACAAGATCTAGCTTATATCCAAGAAGCCAAGAGACTGAACTCTCGCCAGGCCCGATAGGCTCTATTCTTTAATCGCTTTGACCAGGATCTAAGAATGAAAAGCCTGATGTTTTTTCCAGGCAGTTTGATCCACCCAACATGGTGTCAACCCCAGTGATGATCATCTCCTCGTCCAAGATTCTGGGGGTGCGGCAAGGATAAGGCCGCCTTCTTGCTGGACATGTCTAAAAGGTCTGCATAATCAGGGGGAACACAGGATAATTCTGGAGGTGTCCCGGATAACTGCAAAGTAGTCTTTAACAGCCCAAGGGTAGCCTGACTTTAGTGGGGAGAGACAGGAAGATCCAGAGATGAAGTAGAGAGACACAAGTTATCACAATTAGGCCCCCATTTGACAATGTTACTGGAGGACCAGTCAATATGGGGGTTATGAAGGGCTAGCCAAGGAAAACCAAGGATTAAAGGAAATTCTGGTGACTTGATTACATAAAACTGTATAGTTTCTTGGTGACCCCCAACCCGGAGAGTACAGGAAAAGTGCTCAGACTCACCCGGCCAGAACCAAGGGGCCTTCCAACCAATGCCGTGATGGTCAGGGGGTCATCAAGGTTGGTAAGTGGCACCTGAAGATCCAAATCCAAATCCATAAAGTTTCCAGCAGCCTCGGAATCCACGAAGGCCTTTAGGGGATGTGACTGATCATTCCATAAAAGGTGAGTAGACAAGAGAACCCCAGAAGATGCTGAGTTGGGAGTAGTCTCTCTCATCACAGTCCTCCCTTTACTGGATGAGA
This sequence comes from Leuciscus leuciscus, assembly GCF_965113295.1. Taxonomy (NCBI): domain Eukaryota; kingdom Metazoa; phylum Chordata; class Actinopteri; order Cypriniformes; family Leuciscidae; genus Leuciscus; species Leuciscus leuciscus. Next base: position 21,283,591 of record NC_138736.1, on the reverse strand, counting down.
GTTGGCTTTTCCCAAAAGGATCGGGCAGAAAGCTTGAAAGTGGCCAGGTTCGTCACAGTACAGGCAGCATTTATCCTTGATTCTGCGGTTTCGCTCCGATATGGAGAGCCGTGATCGGCCCAGCTGCATGGGCTCCTCAGTGCAGGTTACAGATGAGACAGGGTGATCATGAGGCAAGGGCAGTACCAAAGGATGTTGACTGGGAACATATCTAGAAGACTCTGTGCCTCTCTCGAAGAGCCGTGATCCAAGACGATTATCTAATCAGATGGCTATATCAATCAGGGATTCTAGGTCTGTTGCAGGGTCTCGGGCTGCCAATTCATCCTTGAGTTCCTCAGAAAGTGCTCTATTGAAAGCAACAGTCAATGCCTCCTGATTCCAGCCACTCTCCATAGATAGGGTTCCAAATTCCACAGCTAATTCTGCAACACTTTGAGTATCCTGGGTTAGCTGAAGGAGGCGGCTAGCTGCCTCACGTCCCCTTACTGGATGTTCAAACACCCGCCTCATCTCGTCAATAAAACGACTGTAATCGGAGCAGACTGTGGAGACTGCTTCCACAGTGCAGTGGCCCAGGCTAGGGCTTTCCCAGATAAAAGAGTTATGACATAGGCCAACTTGCTACGTGAGGTTGGAAACTTATTAGTTTGCCTTTGCATCCACCAGGACTTCCATCATACCGTTCAGGGTGAGGCAGATGAATCTCAGAGTTGCTAGTAGAGGTGCTGATGGTGCAGCCTGGGGTTGAGAATCAGCATCCCGCTGTGGGTTTGAAAGGGCTTGAAGGTGCTGTAGGATCTCTGTAATAGCTTGACCCAGTTTTGATACAGCAACTTCCTTTTGTGCAAGGACTCGTTCATGTCGTTTCATGGTGGCTGTCTGGCTTGAAACAGCAGCTAAAATGCGTTCTGCATTGGGCAACAGTTGGACTTCCTCTGCTGGGCTTGTATCCAACAGTCCGACTGTTATGATCTAGCTGGGGATCGAACTCGGGTCTCCGGTGTGTGTGCCCTTGATGCTAACCACTCCACCACTGGAGGAGGTTGAATCCAAATGCAGAGGAATAAAGAACAGTAAAACCCCAGTCTGAGTTTAATCTTTGGTTCTTTACTTTAGATGGGAAAAAAAACAAAATAATAGCAACAGTCTTAGTTGGCACTTTAGGTGAATGTGCTACAGGAAAACTCAAACAACTCTCCTTGAGAAGCAATACAAAAAAAGGTAATCCAGACAGAAGAGATCTTCTTAAACATCAGTCCAGAGAGATAAAACCAGAAATCCACAAAAGGGTAACAAAAACATACAATCCAAGAACAAAACAGAAGGAAGGGAAAAAATCTCGAACCCAAAAATTCGTAGGAATTTGAGGAATAACAACGCTTAGGAATAACAACGCTTTGGCTAACATCAGGACTGAACAAGAACAAAAGGCAGTGAGGCCTTAAATAGGTTTATCATTAGGTATGATTCAACACAGGTGAGAGCATTACTACCATTTAAGGAGAAATAATCTGGGTAGAAATAATGCCATCTAGTGGTGAAATCAAGGAACTTCAGACAAAACATTACATGAGATGGCTGGTTATAACCACTCCTAGTGATTAACCAACTGTTTTGATGATCGACTGATTTAAAGAATGCTTGTGTGAACAATGGCTGTGCATCCTGAAGAAGCATGAGTTAAGACAAAACGCATTGATCATCAATTTTTGGCCCGGTTTCACAGACAGTGCTTAGATTAAGGATTAGGACTTAATTCAAGGGCATATAGGTAGCTTTTATAAATTTGCCTTAAAAAAACACACAAAAAAAAACACTGATGTGCATCTTGAGACAAAACAATGTCACTGACATATTTGAACATATGTCAACTTGCTTTCACTTAAAACAGCTCAAACATGCATTTTAGTCTGGAACTAAGCTTAAGTCTTGTCTGTGAAACCAGGGGTTAATGTTTAAATGACTTGGCCCACTTCATCAATGGCTTTTTATGCTTAACCACATGAGTGCCTTGAAATAATTGGTAACACTTTATTTCGATAGTCCACTTTAGACATTCTACTAACTATAAGTCACTTTGCAGCTTACCGTCATTAGAGGATTAGTAGACTGTCTACTTAATATTTGCTAACACTTTATTTTGTTGGTCCCCTAACAGACATTCTACTGACTATAAGTAACGTGGGCTGGAACAGCGAGTTAAGGTGAATGGTTGTCTCTCTGAAAGGCGTGTCTCTTCCACTGGCTCCCCGCAGGGTTGTGTACTTTCACCTCTACTATACATCCTCTACACTAACGATTGTAGGAGCCAGTATAGTAATAGACACATCCTGAAATATGCTGATGATACAGTTATTGTCAGTTTATTGCAGAAACATGAATCTCAGCATAGGCCAGTGGTCGACGAGTTTGTCAGTTGGTGCGACAGGTCTTTTCTTCAGCTTAACACCTCTAAAACCAAGGATATGCTCATAGATTTTAGGAGAAAACAACCTGGTTCTCCTCCACCCACCTATATAAAAGGAATCAGCATAGAGGTGGTAGAGCAGTATAAATATCTGGGTACTGTGATAGACAGTAAACTCAAATTTGACATAAACACAGAGATGATCTGCAAAAAGGGACAACAACGATTGTACTTTGTAGCGATAATGAGTATGAACCAAACACAGACTAATCTTCTTCCAGAATATTAATTCAAACTCTCTGCTTCTCGATGAATGAGGAGAGAAGATTTGTTCAGAACGTCTCATGATCATCATCAATCTTGTCATCACGGGGCCGGCGCCACCGGTCTGGCTATTTACAATTGACCCCCAGCACTAACGAAATAACTGGTCAATACTAGCTTTGTTGCCGAAATGCTGACTGGTTAAGAGATGACCGAGACCCAAGGTCCCATGAGAGAGACAAACAGATTTCAGCAGGAAATACCCGTAACTTCAGGGCTGTCTTAAGCCCCTAAACGTTGCACACAAAGAGACTTACCTATCAAAATCCATAAAACTCATCCCAGAACAATTCTTGACTGACCTAAATCACCAACAGGCGTCGGAAAGGCTGCGGACCAACGACTTTTATTGGTCAACTTTGATAGTTTGCAAGACGGATCGATACCAGCAGATGTTGCTGAACCCCCACAACATTCCTGACCCCTCCCCCGTTGGGACCTCTGAATGAACAAACCAGAATTATTTTCTCTCTAAACCAGAAAACTGAGATTCTTCCTACAGTATACACAAAACGTCTCAGGTTACGTATGTAACCCTGGTTCCCTGAGAGGGAACGAGACGCTGCGTCGAGACGCGGTGGGAACGCCCTGCGTGATTGCGTCGTGAAGCACGTGTATAATCAGTCCAATGGAAAGACGAGACGTCATAGGCGGGTGTCGTCATCGACCAGGAAGCTATAAAGCACCCCTGCGACAGACCACGGCAGCTTCTGAAAGCCGAAGCAAGTCGATCACAGGCATGCAGGGAGTATGGCAAGGCGACGCAGCGTCTCGTTCCCTCTCAGGGAACCAGGGTTACATACGTAACCTGAGACGTTCCCTTTCAAGGGAACTTCGAGCTGCGTCGAGACGCGGTGGGAACCCTATACCCACGACGCCATATGACAAATGCCTGTTCTGTATGAAGACCATGCGCATACTAGGAAACAAGCACCCTAGACCCTGGAGTGGAGCCTAGGTCCAAGTCATAAAATCTAACAAATGTATGCGGTGAGGACCTGCCTGCCGCATTACAGATGTCAGAGTGAAACTCCTGATAATAAAGCCTTAGAGGCAGCCATACTCCTGGTAGAATGGGCCGGGACAGCCAAAGGTGAAGGCTGTCCGGCCGCTTCATAAGCAAGTGAGATAGCCTCAACTACTCACTTGCTCAATATCTGTTTAGATGCAGGGCAACCTATCTTAGGTAACCTGAAGCAGACAAATAACTGCTCTTATATATATGCCACAGGTTGCAGCTCTGTGGACATAAGCATCCAAGAGCCCGGACAGGGCAAAACAGATTAAGTTCTTCCTGATCTGGCTTGTATTAAGCCTCAAGTACCACGGAGAAGATGAAATAAGGATCTCTCCTCAGAGATAACCCAGCAAAGAAACATTCATTGCAGAAATCAAGTACTGTACCATAGGGCAGATAGCAAGATTCAGAAGGCATTCTCCGCACCAGGCAGAGAACAGTTTCCATTTCAATGCATATTCAGTCTTCTCGTGGAGGGAGCTCTAGACTGGAGTATGGTCTCCACGACCTCAGTCGAGAGACCTGAATCTATGAGCTGGGCCCCCTCAGAGGCCGAGCCCATAGTATCCATAACTCCGGAAGAGAGTAACTCCCGGGAGCAAAGATATCGGGAAATGCGTACAGGTGTAGCCTCAACCACACCTAATACGTTGCATCCAGTTCAAGCAGAGCTGGATGCATCAGGGAGAACCAAATGGGCAATGCGTTGTATAAACGATGCGAAAGGTAGACTTGAGTTTTGACCGAAGTTCTCCTAAAGGAGCTCCACCACCTTGGGGTGAAGTCCCCATTCCCCGGGCCTCAGCCCCTGCCTCAACAGGATATCTGCTCTGATATACGAGACCATCAGTGTGTTGTCTGGAAGGACAAGCACATGGTGACCTCTCAGGTCTGGCAGGAAGTATTTGAGAGCTCGAAATACCGCCATCATTTCTAGCCGATTTATGTGGCAAGAACGTTGATGGTCCTGCAAAAGACCTTTCGCCGAGCGGCCACTCATGACCGCCCCCCATCCCGTGAGGGAAGCATCCGTCGAAAGCGTTACGCGTCGACAAGAAGCCCCCAGCACTGGGCCCTGGGCGAGGAACCAAGGTTTCTTCCACATGACCAAGGCACGAAGGCATCGCCGCGTGACCTTGATCGTGCGAAATGGATTTCCCCTCGGAGAAAACCCCTTGATCCTGAGCCACTGCAAAGGTCTCATGTACAAAAGGCCAAAAGTGATTACGTTGGACGCAGCTGCCATGAGCCCCAACAGTCTCTGAAACTGTTTCACAGTGAGTGACTGGCCTAGTTTGATCCCCTTTACGGCTGTGAGAATCGCAGAAATACGTGCAGGAGACAGACGTGCTTGCATTATAGTCGAATCCCATAAAACACCCAGAAAAGTGGTCCTCTGAGCTGGGAGGAGCACACTCTTCTTTGCGTTGAGCCACAACCCCAACCTCTATTATGTGAGACAAAACGACATCTCGATGCCGAACCGCCAACTGCTCGGACTGAGCTAAAATCAACCAATCGTCGATAAAGTATAATACGCCAATGCCCTGGAGTCTCAGAGGAGCCAGAGCTGCATCCACGCATTTTGTAAAGATGCGGGGTGATAAACCTAGGCCGAAGGGAAGAACCCAATACTGGTATGCTTCGCCCCCGAAAGCAAACCTCAGGAACCTCCTGTGACGAGGATGGATAGATAAGTAAGCGTCCTTCAAGTCTATTGTGACAAACCAGTCCTCGGACTGAATCTGTGACAATCATGTTAGCGTATAGCATACTTTGAACTTGAGATTCTGAAACCTGCTGTTTAATTGACGCAGGTCTAGAATAGGACGCAACCCCTCATCCTCTTTCGGAACAATGAAGTAACGGCTGTAAAACCCTGACTGTCTGCTGGGAGGAGAAACCCCTTCTATAGCTCCTTTTGCAGAAGTGTCAGTACTTCCTGCTCCATAACCAGAGCCTGCTCGGGGTCCACCACTGTGGGGAGGACCTCTAGAAATCTGTGCGGACGAGAACCGAACTGAATTCTGAAACCCTTTTCTAAAGTGTGCAGGACCCACTGAGAAATATATGGCAGTAGTTTCCACGCTGCCAGAAATTCTACTAGGAGAACCAGTCTCTCGAGACTGGCCTCTGGATTTGGTTGAACAGTCACTTGAAGCGGCGAACCGGCAGGGAACAACCGAACTGGCAGCGCTGCGACCCTCCTCAGAGAGTCGCACCCCAGAGGGTGCCGAGGAGAAACGATTTCTCAAAACCGTCCCTGCCCCGGGGGAACCTTCAGAAGCCTGATAGCCTCAGCGTCAGGACTTCTTGTCTAAGTTTTAATAGAGATAACGACAGTCCTCAGATCTTGCCTACCCCTAACTAGCTTTGTTCCTACGACCCTCCTCGGAGGATCGCTGGAAAATAGCAGGCACCTCGGCGCCCTGAAACGGCGAACCGGCAGGGAAACCGAAATGACTGCTCTACGACCCTCCTTGGAGGATCGTTTGGGGACGCTGACACCTCGGTGTCCTGAAACGGCGAACTGGCAGAAAAACCGAACTGGCAGCGTTGCGACCCTCCTCAGAGAGTCGCACCCCAGAGGGCGCCGAGGAGAAACGATTTCTCAAAACCGTCCCTGCCCCGGAGGAACCTTCAGAAGCCTGATAGCCTCAGCGTCAGGACTTCTTGTCTAAGTTTTATTAGAGATAACGACAGTCCTCAGATCTTGTCTACCTCTAACTAGCTTTGTTCCTACGAACCTCCTCGGAGGATCGTTGGAAAAAGCAGGCACCTCAGCACCCTGAAACGGCGAACCGGCAGGGAAACCGAACTGACTGCTCTACGACCCTCCTCGGAGGATCGTTTGGGGACGCTGACACCTCGGTGTCCTGAAACGGCGAACCGGCAGGAAAACCGAACAGCCAGTGTTGCGACCCTCCTCAGAGAGTCGCACCCCAGAGGGCGCCGAGGAGAAACGATTTCTCAAAACCGTCCCTACCCCGGAGGGGACCACCCTCAGAAGCCTGCAGCCTCGGCGTCAGGGCTTCTTCCATTTTTAGCTATTTTAGAGATAAAACAGTCCTCAGATCTTGCATATCTCTAACTGGCTAGACTGTGACCGCCACCCAGGTCCCCATCGATTGTGGATGAGCCCGAATGGCGAATCTTTGTTTTACCGCACTCTATGCTGCGAGGAGCTTAAGTATGCTGAGACTGCTCCCGCCCAGCAGTCTCAGGAACGTTAGATCGGTGAGGAAGAAACCTTTGGAACGCCGCTGAAGAGTTTTTTCTTCGTTTTTTTGAAAGCGGAGCGTCCAGAAGAAAATACATATTTTATCTTAATTTTTCTTTACATCAGAAAAACTATATATATATATATATATATATATATAAATATAACACTCCGTGGCCACCAGCAGGAAACAACCGAACTGGCAGCGCTGCGACCCTCTCCTCAGAGATTCGCCACCCAGAGGACGCCGAGGAGAAACGATTTCTCGAAACCGTCCCTCCCCAGTATAGTTTATCTGTTGTTACATCCTCACATTCATCCATGCTTATATATTTTACCTACCAGTGCTGCCTAATAATATTTATCTATTATTTATGGTGGCTGGTGGGTAACGTCGGGGTTATGATGACACCAACACGGGAGAGATAGCTCGCAAGCGTCTCTTTAACCCGAGGCACTGTCATACCATGATACTTAATACCCATAACATTACTATAGTAGAAGTTTAGGGATAAAACACATAAACAGAAACCGGTTTATTCCACGGTCTCGACACCTCAGTGTGGAGATAGGGAAAAAACGGCACTCCCCGACGAGGAGGCTGAGATATAGAGTTTTCCTTATACTTTCACTCTCATATATGTTCGGCTGGCCAGTAATATTTAACTTAGCAACAGCATTATATAAAACCTCCTTTTATAAGCTCCTCTTTATTCAACAGAGTTATGAGCTGACTTATTTATTTATTGAAAACTCATAAACATCGGCCTTATTTTCTTTTATTTATTTATTTTTAAAACAAAAACACTAACGATACCAATTCCTCAGAACTGGAAATCGCAGCATTCGTGCCTCATCCCGGGGAGGAGAAACCGCAGAGCGTGCTTCTCCCCGAGATAAGGCACGTGGATCGAACAGGTGTTTGTTAGAACCATTTGCGATCCCCAAGATGCGCGTCGACGCCGTGCCTCGGCAGCAGCGGGACCCGCGCCCCGGGGCGCGCGCACCGAACCGTCCTCCTTGAAGAATGGCCGGCGGGAGCGGAGCGTCCTCACGGACAGCTTCTCGCAATGCTCACAGTCAGCCCCCTCGAGAACTGACTGTTGGCATGCTCCACTCCCAAACAAGCAACACAAAGCTGAAGTGTGTGTCCCCACCCGTGATATAACGTGGGGAGGGAACAACACAACACTTGCTTGCTCTCTTTTGCCATAATAAATATATATATTGCAACTTGACAGACAACAATAAATATGACAAGGACAGAATACACAGATCGCTTGCTGAAGGCACAGAAGCTGCCGTGGTCTGTCGCAGGGGTGCTTTATAGCTTCCTGGTCGATGACGTCGCCCGCCTATGACGTCTCGTCTTTCCATTGGACTGATTATACACGTGCTTCACGACGCAATCACGCAGGGCGTTCCCACCGCGTCTCGACGCAGCTCGAAGTTCCCTTGAAAGGGAACTCATTCAGTAACAATTTTCAATGGACTTATAAACATCATACATCATTATATGTGTTTCTACGATATATGTGTCCATTTAATATGCCTTGATCCCATATAATTCATGTAATTGTTATAATTATTATAGGTGTGTGAATGAAAGTGTGTACTGTTTCATATTGTAATGGAGATCTACTGGTTAAGGAAATTTGTCAACAATATGGGGTGTCTAGCCAGGACACGGAAGGCAGGGATAGTCGTTGAATGGTTTTAATAAATATACTTCTAAAATACAGATGCACAGGCACTATTTCTCATAAACTTTACAGTGAAGGTGTGGTTCTAAATGAAAGGAAATAAACATCAATATTACTTACATAAACACAATTTAGTTAACTGAATAACTATCTCTAGTCACTTAAATAAACAGTGCTAAACATGTCCTGAAACGTAACTACAATGAGAACATATAAGTTACACATACAACAGATATAAAGGTTGTCACTGACTATAAACATTAACATAAATTACTAATATAAACTTATCTATATGATATAGTTTCAACTTACTTGTGGTCACTGACGCACACGAACACAATGTGAAGATTAGCTTAACTGAAACTGAAACTGAACTGACAGCCGTTCTCTACAAGCCAGGGCATGTCAGAAAAGGGGCGTGGTCTGAACGAACACTCGCTGTACATGCTCTGTCCATGTTCACATCACTTGAGCCTTTTACACAGCCGCCCCATAATTCACGGTGTGAATTATCTCCTGGAAAGGCTCAACTATCCACAGAAGCTGCTGTCGAGGCATTATCCGGGATGGCTGCTCAATGAGCTTGGCCACTGGTCTGGTGTAGGTCCTCCCGTCCACCTGCACCTCAGCAGTCCTCACTTTACCATCGACACACCTAATGGTCTTCGTGACTCGTCCCACGGGCCACAATACACGAGTTAACCTTTGGTCAATTACCATCACCACTGTACCAACAGTGAGGTTGTCTGTCTCCTTTACCCATTTCTGCCTTGACTGCAAGAAAGGTAAGTAGCTCCGTATGAAATGGGTCCAAAACTGGTCAGCTAACACCTGACTGTGCCGCCATCTTCTCCGACTGAGAATCTCCGACTCAGGGTACACCACTTGAGGAAGTGACGAGTCGGGCCGCCCCATGAGGAGGTAGTTGGGGGTTACAGGATCCACATCGGCTACATCTGTCGACACATAGCCCAGTGGCTTGGAATTGAGGATTCCCTCTACCTCAATCAGAACTGTCTGCAAGACTTCTTCGGTCACTGTCTGTGCTCCCAAAGTAACGTAGAGTGCAGCCTTAATTGATCTGACTTCCCGCTCCCAGGCTCCACCAAAGTGAGGTGCATTTGGTGGGTTGAACTGGAAACGGATCTGGTGCTTAGCCAACTTGGTCTGCAGCTCTTCACACATGGCCTCAAAACTTGCCTTGAGCTCGTGCTCCCCTCCGTGGAAATTGGTCCCACAGTCAGAGAGAAGCTCGAAGGGAGTTCCCCGTCTAGCCACGAACCTTCTGAGTGACATAAGGAACGAGTCGGTATCCATGTTGGGCAGCACATCTAGGTGAATGCACCTGGTGGTCATACACTTAAAAACAATTCCCCATCTCTTTTCCGTACTCCGACCTCGCTTGACCTGGAACGGGCCAAAGCAATCGACTCCTGTTGAATAAAATGGAGGCTTCAGGAGGCGGAGACGACAAGGGGGCAGATCTGCCATCTTAGGAATAGCAGGCTTTGCTCTCCATTTCTGGCACTCTGGGCAAGATCTCTGATGACGACGCACAGCTTCTCGGCCTTGGAGGATCCAAAACTTGCGTCGGAGCTCTGCAAAGACCCTCTCCGATCCAGAATGGAGTAACTTGTTGTCATACTGTCGTATGATAAGTTTGGTAATATGGTGCTTGGGTTCCAGCACAATTGGGTGTACGATATCTTCTTCCAGACTAGTAGAACGTCGCAATCTACCACCTACTCGGATAAGACCCCTAGAGATGTCGTACTCTGGAGCAAGTGACAAGAGCCGACTGCTGGATGAAAGTGCTTTCCCTGTTTTTAGGCACTTGACTTCCTCTGGAAAGCTATCATATTGCGCTCTCTGAAGGATTCTGAGTTCTGCTTCTGCGTAGTCATCTGCACTGAGGGCGCTTGATTGGGAGGCCGCCCCATGCAGTGACCTACTCGTTGCCTCAAGGAGATCTTCAAAGGTAGAATGGTCTTCAGCGGCTGGGATCTCTGGAGCAGTAATGGCTGACATAATGCCACAGAACGCAGACCTCTTCATCTCTGTCTCATTTGGGACCTCCACGAAAGAAGTTGTGGCTGGCCAACTCTCACGTGGTAGCCGAAGGAAGGCAGGACCTTGGCTGAATTGGTTTGGCTTGGCTAGGTTGGATAGTGTCATCCCTCTGGTGATAGCATCCGCTGGGTTATTCTGTGTGTCCACATACCTCCATGACCGGTGATCCGTCAACTCCTGAATCTCAGATACACAAGTCCCTACAAACATCTTGTATCTGCAGGACTCTGACTGTATCCAGGTAAGTACTGTGGTGGAGTCAGACCACAGCACTGTGTCCATCAACTGAAGGGTGAGCTCTCGCTGGATCATCTGGGCAAGCTGAGCTCCGGTAAGGGCGGCACAGCGCTCAAGGCGTGGCATTGACTGTTGTTTCTTCGGTGCCACTCTTGAGCGTGCCAGCACAAAGGCTACATGGACTTGGCCATGAGGATCCTCACCACGTAGGTAAGCAACTGACCCATAGGCGGACTCTGATGCATCACAGAAGATGTGAAGTTCGAGGGTGATGGCACTTACATCAATGTCCGGTGGGAAGTAGCTCCGGGAGAGACTGACCGTTGGGAGCTCAGGGAGCTCTTTTTCCCATGTAGTCCAGGCTTGCAGGAGGTCGACCGGTAAGTTTGGGTCGTCCCAGTCACGGTCTTTGGCCCACAGTCTCTGGACCAAAACTTTGGCCCTTGTGGTGAAGGGCAGGATATGACCTAGGGGATCATACTGGCTTGCTAGTATCTTATAGATATTTCGCATGGTCGTCTGGCTTGGAGCAACCGAGCGATGCCTGTAATGGAGTGTGTCCTCCATGAAGTGCCAGCTGAGGCCTAGCGTCATTTCTTGAGCTTCACCATGCATCTGAGAAACCCATCTTTCGCTGCTGTCAGACTTGGCTTCCTTAGGCAAGTTGCAAATCACCTCTGGCTGGTTACTGGCCCACTGACGAATATCGAAGCCACCTGCAGCTAGAAGGGTTCTAAGCTTCGTCACAAGGTTACTGGCTTCTTCTACGGTGGGTAGACTCTGCAGACAGTTATCAACGTAGAAACACTGTTCTACACTGTGGCGGACCTTTTCCCCTGGTTTACTTGACTCATTGACGTGTTTCTGAAGAGCAAAGATCGCGCAGCAGGGACTGCACGTCGTCCCGAACGGCAGAACCTCCCACTGGTACACTGATGGTTGTTTGTCCGTTTTTAGATCCCTCCAAAGGAACCTCAGCAAGGGCTTGTCTCTGTCCAGCAGGCGGACCTGGTGAAACATCCCTTTAATGTCTCCACTTACTGCGACTCGATGCTTTCCTGAAGCGCAGGAGGACTCCAAGGAGTGAGGGTCCTAAGGCTGGACCAGGAAGGAGGTAGTTATTCAGACTTTGTCTGCCAAGCTGGAAGCTGCAGTTGAAAACAATCCATTCCTTGCTATTGTGTCTGACCATGTGGTGGGGCAGAAACCACGACTCCTCAGATGAGTCCGCCTCGCAGGAGTCAATCTTGGTGGCGTACCCAGCAATCTCCAGTTTCTTGATCTCCTCCTGGTAGGTAGATGCACGCAGTGGGTCTTGTACTAACCTCTTCTCTGTGTTTCACAGGTTCTTCATCACAACTTCCTTTGAAACTTGCAGCTTGGGCATGTTTGGGACTCGTAGAAGGGGTGTAGCGTACCGATGCACTCCGTTTACTTCTACACGGATGGTCTCGGCCTCTAATAGGTCCACTGAGTACTTGTCCTGTCTGGATCTGGTCACCAATCTATCACTTTTGAAAGGCAGTGTATCTAACTGCCACAACCGCTCAACTTGACTGAACAACTCAACAGAAGGGGAGGAAACTGTGGTGAACAAGCACTGTGTGGTGGGAAGCTGTTGCTGCAGGTATTTTGCTGGACCCTGGAGTGTCCAACCGAGCTTAGTCTTGATTGCTGCAGGACCACCAGGGGGACCCAGATGCACTGGTTCAATCGGAACGATCAGATCAGCATTATCCGATCCAATCAGGAGGGTTGGCTGAGCACCATCGATGGGTGGGATTGCCAGACCTTGTAGATGCCGATATCTTCTCTGAAGCTGGGTAACTGGGTAGCTGTACTGAGAGAGGCCTAGGTGTTCACCTGTGAATGCGCCTTGAATGGAGAACCTCTTTGTTGGTTGGGAAGCTGGAGTGATCGTAAAGGACACACGTGAGCCTGACAGTATCTTGATGTCTTGGCGGATAGTACGGAGAGTGAGGTCTTCTGCTTGACCCTGTACTCCCAGGTGGCGTGCTGCAGACAAAAGCAGGATGGTTTTCTCAGAGCCATCATCCAGCACTGCATACGTGTCGAGCACTTTATCCTGGTATTGCAAATTGACTCTGACAATCTTTAACAGCACCTTACTATATCTATTTGGCTGATCCAGATAGTGAGTATCTGCTGTCGACATAATGTTGGGCTCGTTCTCACTCCTCTGGTTGACTTCGTGAAGGATGGAGAGGTGTTTCGACTTACAAAGGCGACACGGCTTCTTGAGGTCACAAGCAGAGGCTAGGTGAGAACGTCCGCATCTCCAGCACCTTCTCTTGACTTTAATCCAGTCCACCATCTCTGCTTTGGTAAGCTTAGCGAAGCTCTCACATTGGCTGAGGTAGTGTTCTGCCTCACAGTAAGGACAGTATATCTTACCCTTCCCTTGGGTTCGGATAGAATGAGCTGCTTGGGAGGACGTGTCGGACAGATAGTTACTGGAACTGCCTGTCCCATGCATAACAGTAGTGATCTTAACCTTGGACTTCTGCTGCTTGAATTCTCTCTTATCCTTCTCACTGTGAGCTTGAAGTGAGGGCTCAATGTCCAGGCATCTGACTTCTGCCTTCAGCCACTCTGAAAAGTCAGTGAGCGTTAGCTTCAGTTTATCCGGGTCCTTCCTATACTGTTGACGACGAAATCTCTCTTGCTGGTGCTTGGGGAGCCTGCTTAGAAGGCGCTTCACATTGGAGCCGCAGTGGAGTTCCTCATGGCCTTCACCTCGGAGAGCTTTCAGCATCCCGACAAGCGACTGCACTCTGATGGAGAACTCGTCAAGAGCCCTATCATCTCGGATGGGGGGTAGGCGTTCCATGTCCTCTATCTCCTTCAGCACAAACTGATATGGACGTCCATAGCGTTCATCCAGTGCTTTCAGAGCTTCAGAGTAGGGCATATTAGACTCTGCATGAGCTAGCACTAGGCGATGTGCATGTGGCACCTTGACATGCTTTAGCAAGATGGCATACTTGTAATGCTCGGACTGAGAAGGATGAAGGAGTGTGCTAAGGGAAAGGCGTAGCTCCACATAATGAGCTCTATCCTCCTTGGTAAAGTCAGGAAATGTTGGGCCTTCTATATTGGGGGGTGCATGCTGATACCCGGTGGAGGGATAATGGGCCAGCATGGCTGGGTTCCCTTGGTAGAAAGGTTGGGGTACATAAGGAGGCTGATGTATTGACTGGTGCACGGGTAGAGGCATCATCTGATTGAAAGCTGGATTTACATGTAGCGATCTGGGAGGAGCCACATGTGGGAGATGTGATGTATGAGGCTCAGGTGGCACCAGATGTGGATTTCCCAACTGAAGCTCCCTTCCTTTCTCGTGTTGGCTGCTGGGTGCGGCTGCGTTGGGCTTACAATTACTTGATATGGGGTAGCACGAGAGTGAGCTATATGATGAGGCATTTCTTAACAAGCCTACTGATGGCTGTAGACCCTGGGTTGACTCTCTGGGCTGAAGATGAGCTGGTGGATCATGTTCAGAATCCTGCTTGATAGCTTGAACGTCATAGCGTGGAATGAGCGTATGCTGAGGGGGTTGAGTGGCTCTGCTGAGAGGCGGAGGAAGTGTCATTTGTTCTAGCTGGTGGGTTAGTTCTGCAGCTACACTTGGGTCATCCTCAGTTCTGTGTTGGTGAGGAGTAAGGACTGGAGAAGACTGTGGCTCACCTCCTCTGTCTGGGTAGAGTTGGCGTACTGGGGTCTGATGTCGTGATGACCTCCTTGACGACTGAGATGAGGTTCGAGGGGAATGATGCTGCAGGAAAAACTCCAAAAGCTCTGTTTGTTTCTTAGCCGTTTCACTCTGTTGCCGCGCTGTCTCCAAAGCTTGATGAACAATGGCTTCATTTGCATTATGCATTGGTGGCATTGAGGATATGCTTCTAGCAGGACTGCGTAGCTCCCTCTCCTCTTCGTGCCTGTGCATCTGCGCTAAGCTATGCTGATCTGGATATTCGACTAAAAAATCATCCAGATATCTGGGGCGTTGCACTGAGCGTTTCCGGCGCACCGGTGAAACAGGGAGGCTGATTCCTTCTTTACTGGCTGCCATATCGTTGACTCTCTCCGGCTCGAAGGACCATAAATTGTAATGGAGATCTACTGGTTAAGGAAATTTGTCAACAATATGGGGTGTCTAGCCAGGACACGGAAGGCAGGGATAGTCGTTGAATGGTTTTAATAAATATACTTCTAAAATAAAGATGCACAGGCACTATTTCTCATAAACCTAAATGTGGGTTGTTTAATAGTGCCTTTCCTATGCTCAAAATTGCTTTACAATAAGTAATTAAAGGGACACTCCACACAAAATTTAAATTCTCTCATCATTTACTCACCCTCATAAGTTTCTTGTCATGACTTGTTGAGACCATACCTCTGTATTTTTTAATAGTTTCTTAATTTCTCATACAGCATGTTATACTCTAACACTGAGTTCACAGGTCTGTTGTTCACCTGTGTGTGTTTGTCTTTGCTTGCCTCTTTACTGAATAAGTCACAGTTTGGCTCTGTGGCTCTTCCAAGAAAATCTGTCAAAAAACATTTCTGTTTTGGGGTTAAAGTCATGATTACCAGGACTTCTCTGAAGTTCTGAACTGCAAACCAAGAACACACATCCAGTACATCAAGAGAAAGGTGTTTCTTGAATTTGATTCATGTCTCTCGTTATATTAGTGTATGGCAGTGTTTTCTCGTTTTTGTATGACACGTGTCCATTCTCACTGTCCTGTGAGCTTATATCAGTGTTAGCCAGCAGCCATATCACCCTGTACCCCAAGACTGGTTGCCCACTGAAGCTAAGCAGGGTTGAGCCTGGTCAGTACCAGGATGGGAGACCTCCTGGGAAAACTAGGTTGCTGCTGGAAGAGATGTTAGTGAGGCCAGTAGGGGGTGCTCAACTCACCCTGTGGTCTGTGTGGGTCCTAATGCCCAAGTATAGTGATGGGGACACTATGCACTGTACTTCAGGTGAGACGTTAAACTGAGATCCTGACTAAAATATGGCGCCTTTGTTTGGCATGGCCACTGTTGCGTCACATTTGTGTCGTTTTTATTTGTTTGTGTATGTCTCTTTTATGGTCACATTAACCTTGCCTTTAAACTACTGTGTCACCGCTGTTCAGACATACGATCGTGTCACCCTGATGAACATTGGAGTGTATATGGAAGGACTCTGTAACAGCTGGGAGAGTTATAGTCAAACTTGTCCACCCCCGTTGGTGTGTGTACTCAGCCTATTTGATTACCGAATTTTGCTTCGGGCCGTGGAAATCCCAAGAAGAGACGAAGGAGAAGGGGTTGCAGAGCTGGCGTTCGGGTCGGGATGAGGCTGTGTTTGTGGGTGGGGGTGCCCAAGCTTCTCTGCGGGCGGCGGCCGCGGTGGCTGCTGCCGGTTTTTCCCCAGGATATATGTGCTGGGGGCGCTCCGTCGCAGGGTTGCCATCAGCTCGTCCTGCCCATTGGACGAGATCCCCTTTGGTCATCGTGGGGCGGTGGTGGAGACGCAGTTAGGAAACTGCAGTTTGTGGCCGACCTGCCTGTCCAGCGATTGGCCGCACGGCACCGCTGGAAACCACATGACTGTACCAGGTGTTTGCAGCCACTACGACTTGCTATTAAGGAGACCGGTCTGCCATCATCGCTCTGTTTAGCGCTGCTCAATGCTCGTTCCATCACTAATAAGGCACATGCCATCAACGATCTTTTCACTACGGAAAAGATGGATTTTATGTTCCTTACAGAAACGTGGCAAAAGGATAAGGAAGCTGTACATTTAAATGAGCTCTGCTCTGCAGGCTGCTCAGTGATTGGGACACCTCGAACGGCTCGCCGAGGCGGCGGCCTTGCTGTTGTTTATCGTGACAGATTTTTATGCAGAGGAATCCACTCTGAAACCTTCTCCTCTTTTGAGTCACAGATGATTAAGGTCGGTTCTGTTAACATATTTCATTTTGTGTTAATTTACCACCCTCCTGGTCCTGCAGGTATCTTCCTTACTGATTTTACTGATTTTTTAACCTCTATGATCAAGCTGGAGAAAGTTTTAATTATTGGAGATTTTAATCTTCATATTGATGATATGTCATGTATTGCAGCTACACTGCCCTGCAAAGGCAAAAGACCTTAACTCGCTAGAGTGTGAAACTGAAAAAATGACTTTAAAGTTTCTGTTTTGTCCAGACAAAAGTATTATAGGTAGGACTCCCAAAATTTGACAACTAGTTGCTATAATGAAGAAATGTTTGTATGCAAAAAATCTTGAGCTCAAACTTGACCTTTGACCCATGTTTGGCTGTTACTGTACTCTGCCTTTGTATCATATGCCAAAAATAAGGAGTCGTGCAAAGGCAAAAGGCAGTAACTGACATATAATCAATATTTGCTTGCTGTCCCCCATAATTACATCCATTATAAGAACACCTAACCAAGGTCTAGTCATCATGGTATGTGTTTTAAATTATATAGAAGACCTTTGGTTGTTCCTATTTAGTGCTATAATGATCAGGATAGTGCGGCAACACTAACAACGTTAAACAGTATGACAGATACAGATAAGTAAAACGTAAACAGATAGCCTAAGTTACTTTGCAGTACAGTACAGTATGAATAAATGCAAGAAATATTTTCACAATAAAGATAATTTAATTATAATTGAATACAAATGTTTTTTTTTTTTATAAATTACAGAGGAGCAGTAATTTACCAATTTGCAACAAGAATATTTCATATTCATTAGGCGTGTTTAGGCCTTTATTTTGAAATAGCAATAAACATGAAAAATAATGAAAGATTGGTAGAAAGCTCAGTTTATTTTTATACCAAGAGTTAAAAAAAATAACACCAATTAAATTATCTAAAAAAATAAAGAGTCAGATTTTAAAAAATATATATATATAAACAAAAATATTATGGATTCTCGATTCGTGATGCGGCTGCTAGCTATAACGCACATATACGCTCTTTTTATGCGTTTATTAGAGGTTGAATTAAAATGACGGTGACAGTTAAAGGGTTAAGGGCCACCAAACTGCTCAAGATGCATTTAAGCTTTTTAATTCTGAGATAATATAGACAGAGTCAACCGAAAAAAAGTTGGAATTACTTTTACCATTTAGGTTAGCCTACTTTGTACGGACGTAAGTGATAACTAGCTTAGTGCTATATGGATTTGTGTAAGATCTGACATGAACACCTGGAAATATGGCTCAAACACGTATGGATTGTTGTGGATACAGCAGATGACGTGCATTGCCATGGATTATGCATCTTCCATGGATTATATCGGATTGCATGGAAAGGTAGGATGCCTGTGTATTTAATAATTGGTTTTCGGCGTCTGATGTGAGGTGAGTGTCAATGTTAGCGCTAATTTACGTGACACAGATTAAATTTAGCTAGCTCCGGGCTGTCACTGATATTGACAGATCTGAACCATCGCCCTGAACAAAAATAACAACATTTATGACAACCTATTAGCTTGCATACCATCTAAGTATGGCTTGTTCACCTTGCTTTGTTTCTGATTGCATACTTGGAGCAGTTTGTCTGGCCAAAGATATATTGTGTGCATGTTACGTGGTTTGGTGACGATTAAAGAGCGGCAAACTTTGACAGTATGACAAAGCCAGAGTACAGTAACATCACAGCGGCACCGTAACATCTCTCTTGATGCCAGGCTAAACAAAGTCAGAACACCGTAACTCAACTTCAGCGTGCTGGAACAAAGGCAAAGAGCCGTAACAACTGTTACGGCGTTCTGCTGTGGTTTCTCGTATGGTTTTGGAAGTTACGGTTGTCATGGCCCTTTATTTTCTCGTTAAAACAATCAAATTGACTCACGATATTTATTCACATGATAAAGGAGGTCTCAAATACCACAAAAATGACACTAACTAATTTTTGACCAAAGATGATGTTACGGCGTTTTGCCTTTGTAGGGCAGTACAGATCTCCTATCCATTACTGACTCTTTTAATTTTACACAACCTGTCTCAGGTCCTACACACTTAAAGGGGCACACCCTGGACCTTGTTTTCTCATTAGGTCTTGAGATAGTAAATGTGTGTGTGGAGGATATACATGTGAGTGATCATAGTTGTGTTTTCTTTAACCTGAACTTACTTCGGGACCCCCCGCCTCTGAGAATTAAGGCTCAAAGGAGAGTTATTAACCAGGATGTTGCTGGGAAGTTTGCTATATTGTTTGATCCATGCCGGCTAAGGGGTTGCAGTGATGTTAATGTGTATGCTGAGTCTTTTAACAGCCAATGTTTAGCAATTTTAGATGAAGTGGCTCCTATGAAATCAAACATTGTCTCTATTAAAAAGCCCTGCCCGTGGATAAATTCATCTATTCAGAGCTGTAGAAGTAAACGTCAGAAAATAGAGCGCTTATGGAAAACAACTAAACTCGAAGTTCACAGGCTTTATCTTAGGGAATTAACTGCTTCTCTAAATGAACTCCTGAAAAGTGCTAGAACTAACTACTTCTCTCAGCTAATATCCTCTAATAAGAAAAACCCCAAATTATTGTTTGATACCATAAACTCTATTGTTTCGCCATCTGTTTCTCCAATTGCGGTGCTCTCTCTGTCAAAAAGTAATGTATTCCTTAACTTCTTTGTTGAGAAAATTAAGGATATCAGAGCTAGCATTTTACCTCCTCCTGCATACAAGGCTTGCACTTTGGCTTTTTCTCATCCGTGTTTCTCCTTTAAACTTGTGACATTACATGATGTTACCACTCTACTAGATAAGTTGAAGCCCACTTATGGCCACAGTCATGTTCCCCCGACTATGCTGTTTAAGCAGGTTTTTGATAGTATTGGCCCCTGTGTTGTAGAAATGATCAATATTTCTCTTTTAACTGGTGAGGTTCCTGACCTTTTTAAACATGCTATTGTTGAACCTGTTCTTAAAAAGCCCAGTTTAGACCCATTGCAACCCATGAATTATAGGCCTATATCTAAACTCCCTTTCATGGCTAAGATTCTAGAGAAAGTGGTAGCAGAGCAGCTTACTACTTTCTTAGAGATAAATTATATTTTTGACAAATATCAGTCAGGTTTTCGTAAAAAACATTCTACGGAAACTGCACTGGTGAAAGTTTCAAGTGATATTTTGATGTCAGCTGATTCTGGGAAGCATACAGTGTTAGTTTTATTGAACCTTACATCTGCCTTTGACACTATTGATCACAATATTATGCTTAATAAACTTCAGGATCTATTAGGGATATCTGGATCAGCTTTGAAATGGTTTTCATCTTACCTTACCGGTAGAAGTTTTAGTGTTTTTATAAATCAGATCATGTCAGATACTGCAGGTTTATCGAGTGGTGTTCCTCAGGGTTCTGTCCTGGGACCGATTCTTTTCCTTCTGTATATACTCCCTCTAGGACAGATAATCAGCCAGTTTCAGGATGTCTCTTATCACTTGTATGCAGAAGACATTCAGTTATACTGTTCTTTTAAGCCTACTGAGTTATATAAACTTCTCATCTTTAATCAACTGTCTGAGTAGGATCAAGCAGTGGCTAAATGATAACTTTTTAATGCTGAACTCAGCCAAGACTGAAACTTTAATCATTGCCCCTGAGCAGAGCATCCCTCAGATAAAACAACATATTGGTTCCTTAAGTTTGTCTGTTCAGCCGAGTCTAAGGAGCTTAGGTGTTGTTTTTGATGCGGCCATGTCTCTGAAGAAACACTCGAAGCAACTTATTAAAAACTGTTTCTTTCAATTAAGGAACATTTCTAAGATAAGAGCCTTGGTGTCAAAGGCCGAGTTGGAGATGATCATTCATGCTTTTATTTCGTCTCGTTTAGACTATTGCAATAGTCTTTTTATTTGCCTTAATAAGAAGGATCTTTGTCGTCTCCAAACTGTCCAGAATTCTGCTGCTTGGCTTTTAACCCACACGAGTAAAAGGGCACATATTACTCCTGTTTTAGCTTCACTTCATTGGCTACCAGTGAAATTTAGAATGCACTTCAAAATTTTGGTTCTAACTTTTAGAGCCCTACAAGGACAGGCGCCCCCATACATCTCTGACCTGATACAGCTGCGTACGTCCTCACGTAGTCTGAGATCAACAGGCCAGAGATTTTTAGTTGCCCCCCTTACACATTTTAAAACTAGAGGGGACCGTTCGTTTCAAGTTGTGGCACCTAGGCTGTGGAACGCTTTGCCTCCTTCCATACGCTGCTTGGATTGTGTGGAAATTATAAAACCCAGTTGAAAACTCTTCTTTTTAAAGAGGCTTTTAACTAGACTGTAGGGTGGTTAGGCTGGTCTTATGTGTACCTCTGTTTATTTTGATTATGTGCTGTAATGTATTTATAAGAGTTCTGAATTTTTTCTTTTGTTGTGAAGCACTTTGTGATTTTTATCTGTGAAATGTGCTATACAAATAAATTTTACTTACTTACTTACTTACTAAAAATCCCAGGATGTCCTTCGTAAAAAAGAGTAGGGGTGTAACCTCGCAAGACATCAAAATGGATCATGATAATTTGCAATGCTTTTGGATATTTGTAAATATTCTTTGATGAGATCAATTATAATATGATATAAAAGGCAATCTTTTAAAATCTACAAAACTGTTATATACATTTATTTGAAATTCAATTCAAATTTGAAATACATGAAAATTAGAGGATGTCAAAAGATTTTGCAACTTATATAGTCACATACTGTAAGTATAGTTATCAACTGATGCAGAATGGTAGCAAGACTAGCAACTTTCATTTTTATTACAGATATTTTGTGCCAATTTCCCAGGAAGTTATGTTTTTTTTTTTTCTTTTCTTTTTTTCTTCTCTTGGACACATGGCACACTGTAAAAAAAATGATTCTGTGGCTTAGTAAATATTACAGAAATATTTAACTTTATTAACTTAATAAAATCTCTGAATATCGTTTACTTGATTGTTTGAGTTAAACATACCAAAATAATTGAGTAAAAATCCAACAGTTAATTTTAGCTAAAATGTACAGATATATTTAAGTTTTTTTTCAATAAAATGATTTAGTATTTGACTAACCAATTATTTCTTTATAATACACTTAATATATTTGTGAAATTTCTATCAAAATATTTGAGAATGTTGAATTAAACTGATCTGTTTCAAGAAACAAAAATATTACTTAATTCAAATCAATATTATTAATATATTTAACACACTCTTAAGGAATTGAGTAAGTTTACTCAATTAAAACAATGCACCCCTCCCCACCCTCTGACGTGACGACTTGACGGTTGGTTGAGTGAGCGCGGGCTGTTTGAACTCTCTCCAGTCTCCAGAACAACAGTTCTCTTCTCAGCGTCGCAGATTTGGTGCATTTCCTCTGTGAAATTCAGGTTTGTGTATATTTAATTTTATCTATAAAATCATTACTGTGCTTAAAATCATTTTATTTAATGCAAAACAATATACAGAGGGCGTAATTCGACACCTAAACGCGCCTGTCTTTTCGCGTGATTGAAACGCCTTGCATAAACGCACAACTTCATTCCTAATGATAATGAATATATAATTAATTTGGATGATAAAATGTCCTCAGAACTGTCACTGTTTGTTTATTGGCAGGTTATGGAGTCAGTCGCTCACAGTATCTTTCGGCTATGAATGAAATGCAGGACGGCGGTCTAAAGTTCGAAGTTCACCCGCAGAGCGCTAGTCCGTCTCCGGCACAAGAACCAGCGCTGATCCGGTGGATGTTGGATAACAGACCGGTTGATTACATTTGAATTAGGCTACCTGAATGTTTAAATGTTTAATTTTTTACTTCTAAAATGATTGTTAAATGAGTTTATAGGTAGGCAATATTGTATACATGTTAAAAACAGTGTAAAATGTGCTGTATTGCTGTACTCATCGACAATAAAGGCCAATGTCATGTATACTGGTGGTTGTATGAAATACTATTTTACAAAGGTTTAGAAACTTACTCATAAATAAAAAGTTAATATTACTCATAAATACTGTTTTTTAAATGTTTAAATGTTCAATTATTTCTACTCAGTTTTATTTGTTAATGTACCAGATGCAGTTATTGTATATTTCATTGATTTCACAGCTTTAAAATGTATACATTTTTTTTTGAGTGTAAAAATGTTTCACCAAAAAAATTGAGTAAATAATAGTTAAACTTTTTACAGTGCATGAAAATGCTGCTTTATTCACAAATTTTTATGCGATTATTCCAATTTTGCACATAATTTAAATGGATGGAATCACAGCTAGTGTACAGAGGTGGGTAGAGTACCCAAAAACTGTACTCAAGTAAAAGTACAAGTACTTATAGAAATATTTACTCAAAGTAAAAGTAAAAGTAATAATCTTAATAGTTACTTGAGTAAGAGTAAAAAAGTATCCAATGAAAAAACTACTCAAGTAGCGAGTAACTTACTTCGGATCATATAGGCCTCTATTTTATATACTGTATATATATATTCATTTATATTTATACAATATATATATATATATATATATATATATATATATATATATATATATATATATGAAGACTTCAGATGCAAAAGCCTCTGAGTGCCATCTGAAACTTTCTTCTAAAACAAGCATTTTTATCAAGCTTGTATATTTAAGTTCAGTAATTTCACTTTTAATGACAATTAATAGGTACTTTTCATTGCCATTTAAGTGAAATAACTGAACATACAAACTTGATAAAAATGCTCTTTTAGAAGAAAATTTCAGATGGTACTTAGAGGCTTTTGCATCTGAAGTCGTCATATATATATAAAATAATATTATTTAGATTTTTTTTTTTTTTTTTAAATGACTATTATTTTCATAAGTAGATTGGCTCTCTTTGCAACAAAAAACATTATTTCTGCCATCTGTAGCCCGAAAATCATTGCCTGTCCTTTGGTTTGTATAATAGTAACTTATACAACTACATTTGGATTATTAGACAATGTCGAAATGAAGTGAATCTGCAGAGTGTTGCATTCAAAGGCATGTAATTGAAACAGAGAAGAAAGAGTTAAAACTCTTCACATGTGCTCGCGCTCATGACTGCTACTGAACATCTGAACACAAAAAAACAAACACAAGTACATCGACGGATCTTTTTCTGTCTGTTCTCCAAAATATAATCAAATGTATATTTCTGCAAGCATGTTTAAACTGGTTAACTGTGTGTACGGCAGGCAAAGGCATTCGTTTTCAAGTCGAGTTCGTAAGCCGCTGCGCAACAATACACACAAACTACCGCAGGATGGCGGGTGTTCATAAACTGTGGACAATGGTAGCTTATTTAATGTAGAAATGAATGTATTATGTCCAAAAAACGGGTAATGTCATCCTTTCTAGTAGTGCTATCATGGCATAATAATCTGTTTGGTTGTAAAATGTATTACCTGAGTTAAATGAAATCGAATGTATCGTCCTGTGGAATCATTCATTCACAGACAGCTTACGAAGATGTTCAACTAATAAAGATCTTCATCGCTGGCAAATATATGATGCATTTGAAGATTTGCTCTCACTTGACTGTACTGTAGGTCCACGGCCACTTCATCCAACGCTCTTGATGTCCTTAAATCTTCCTGTTACGACTCCGAGTCGAGTGTGAATTGAAATCGCTTCAGACGATTCAGTGCGTGCAGGAACTGAACAGAATCAGGAACTGAATCATTCAAACTGATTCGCGAACCGATTTAGACAGATCTGCCAACTTGTTTGATGAAGTCTTTGAACAGAATCGACTCAAAAGAGTGATTCATTTGTGAATTGAGCATCGCTCAAGCCCAGAAAAAAAGATACAGCGCGCTTGGAATAAACTACGCATTTAACAACACATATTGCATTAAAATAAAGTAACGAGAAGGACGTCGCCCAACGTAACGAAGTAAAAGTACAGTTTTTTCATTAGAAATGTACTCGAGTAAAAGTAATAAGTACCCACATTCAAATCTACTCTTAAAAGTAAAATTTTTCCAAAAAAATACTCAAGTAAATGTAACGAAGTAAATGTACTTCGTTACTACCCACCTCTGCTAGTGTATATATAAAATGTTTGTACAAAATATTATATAAAATATTATTGTCACTGTTGTGTTCTGTTTAGTTTGTTTTTTCATCGGAATTGTCTTCTCTGTTATCATTAGTTCATCTTCATCACCTGTGTCTTGTCAATCACCTTCATCACCTGTGTTCTGTTAATTAGTGTTAATCTGTGTCACCTGGTTTATGTTCATCAGTGTCTGTATTTAGTTCCCTCTGTTCAGTCAGTCTTAGTCTGTTCTAACGTCTGGTAATGTCTAGTCACAGTTACGTAGTGTTTAAACCTTCTGGCTGTATGTGCCTATCAGAGTGATTTAGTAAAACATATGTATTGGAGCCATTTGCCTCTTTGTCTTCTTCAACCTACACCACACCCTGACAGAAGAACGGACCAACTAAAATGAACATGGAGGACTGTTTGTCACAAAACGGTCGCTCGCTGGAGGATTATGTGGAGGTTTACCTCCACCTGTATCAAGACGCAAGCTGAGATGAGGATTCGCTGAAACAGCAGTTCTGGAGTGGGATGGACCAGAAAATCCACTTGCCCAGATGCTGCTGTTAGGTGACGTTCACCTGCCGTTTGTCAAGTTCATTGACCGCACCTTGTGGATATGTGGGTCCTCCCTCACTGTGGGAGTCGTTGAGAGCCCAGAGTCTCATCTTGCCGTGACCACCTGTTCAGAGTCTCCTGTTTCTGTCCCCATCCAGGGTCCTGAGGAGGTTGACTTGATTGACTTTTTCTCAGAGCCTTCGCCTCACGTCTTGTCCGCTTAGCCAGTGTCTCCGGACAAGATGGCCGCAGCTGAGCCTGCACTTCACGTCAGTCCTGCTGAGCCTGCACTTCACATCAGTCCTGCCGAGCCTGCGCATCATATCATGCCCGCTGAGCCAGAGGCTGTTCAGAGGCTGTTCACGTCATGCCCGCCGAGCCAGAGGCTGTTCACGTCATGCCCGCCAAACCCGAGACTGTCCGTCCAGTGTCTCCTGTTCCTGTCCTCAACCAGAGTCCGGACGAGAAGGACTTAATGGACCTTTTTTCAGAGCTTCCTTCGCCGCTGGTCCCGTCCAGCCCAGAGCTTCCTTCGCCGCTGGTTCCATCCAGCCCAGTGCTTTCTTCGCCGCTGGTCCAGTCCAGCCCAGAGACTTTTTTGCCGCTGGTCCTGTCCAGCCCAGAGACTATTTCACCGCTGGTTCCGCCCAGCCCAGAGCCTTCTTCACTGCTGGTCCCGTCCAGCCCAGATACTTTTTTGCCGCTGGTTCTGCCCAGCCCTGAGCCTGTCACCACCTCAGAGCCTGAACTCCCACACAGCCTCCCTCTCCCACCTCCTCCCATCTGCCTCCTCTCTACCTTTCCTCCTCCACTGCCTGTCAGCCCCTCTGCTCCTCTATCCACCTTTGAGGAGGTGGAGTCGCCATGGGTCTGCCTTCCACCAACTCAACCAGGGTCGGTAGATCCCCGGTCTCCGCCTCCAACCTCCTCTACTTGGACTCTGCTTCAGCCTGTCAGTACATTAACTCCACCGTGGCTCTTACCTCCCTCACCTCCACCGTGGCTCTTACCTCCCTCACCTCCGCCGTGGCCCATCAGCTCCACCTGGCTCCCTCGTCCCCCCGGTTTCGCCTTGGTCACTCCTCGCCCTGCCCTCGCCTCGGGACTCCTCTCCTCTGGCTTCGCCTCGTCCATCCATCACTCTAGCTCTGTTGGGCTCCTCACTCCCTCCGTCTTCATCTTGGTCCTCTGTCACTCAGGCTCCGCCATGGTCTTCTGGTTCCCCGGCCTGAACCTCGGTCGCCGGAGCCGTCGATGTCGCCATGTCCTCCCAGTCCCTCAGCATCGTCCCGTCTCGTCGGCTCTACGGCTCCACCCTGGTCTCCTCAACCACCTGCCTCGCCTCCGTCAGTCGGCCCCCTGGAGTCGTCAGCCCTGCCTCCACCATGGCTCCTCCCTCCGTCGGCTCCGCCCTGGCCGCCTGCACTGCCTGATCCGCCCTGGACACCTGCTCCGCCTTGGTCCTTCTGCAGCGTGAGGTCGCACCTACCGGGAGGGGGGGAGTAATGTCACTGTGTTCTGTTTAGTTTTTTTCATCGGACTTGTCTTCTCTGTTATCATTAGTTCATCTTCATCACCTGTGTCTTGTCAATCACCTTCATCACCTGTGTTCTGTTAATTAGTGTTCATCTGTGTCACCTGGTTTATGTTAATCAGTGTCTGTATTTAGTTCCCTCTGTTCAGTCAGTCTTTGTCCGTTCTAACGTCTTGTAACGTCTAGTCACAGTTATGTAGTGTTTGGTGTGTTTAAACCTTCTGCCTGTATGTGCCTATCAGAGTGATTTAGTAAAACGTATGTATTGGAGCCATTTGCCTCTTTGTCTTGCCTCTTTGTCTTCTTCAACTTACACCACACCCTCACAATTATCAACACCCTTGGAATATTAATCAAGCAGACAGAATTGAAAATTCAACAATCCTATTATATACAATACATTCTCCTGTATTAGTTTGTGGCTGGGGCATGGGAGAATCAGGGATTAGTCAATTCTGGGGGAAGGATTGTCATTTTATGTGTTTGAGAAAAGTCAGGGAAATAAACAATGTTGTTTTCGTCAACGATGACGATAACGAAATGATTTCGTTGACGCACCTTTTTTTTATGACGATAACGCGACGATGACTAGCTAAAAATGGCTCTAAGGTGACTAAAACATGACGAGACGTTTTCGTTGACGAGACAAGACGAGACGGAACGAAAATGATTATAAGTCTGACGTTCACAATGCATGTCATTTCTGCCTATTTTGCGTGAAATCTTTCTGTTTTGAGCTAAAAAAGTATCAGCAATGCTGTCGCTTCACTATCCTTGTTTTGGGTACGCCCACCACCCGGCTGCCGACATGCCGCGCACCAGATTCCACACAACAACAACACACCTGCGGCTGCGGCTAGTCACTCGCCACACATCTTCGTTATGAGACGCCGGACTGGACAAAAGCGAAACGAGCTGCCCGAGCGACAGTGCGTGAGAGAGACCGAGTGTGTCTGCGCGCGAGAGAGACCGAGTGTGTCCGAGCATTAGTTTAGTAGGCTAATTGGTACAAAGTAATATATAATTATTATATAACTGAGATTATTACATAAATTATAACATAAATTATTATTTAACTAATTATATAATAAAGCCACAATTGCCAAAGTAAGAATGTTTTTATTCCTGGCTTTTTTCGAGTAAAACAGTGATTCCACTGTTACCACTTTATCTGTGTGTAATGTTGTAGTAGCTCAAATTGAATTGAGTTACAACACTCGAATTGCAACACTTGCTACAACCTGTCAAACCTAAGCCCATTTCCAATACTTTTTAACCTAAATTAATTTGTTTTATTTTTTTTTTACTAAAATTGCCTAAAAACTTGCCTAAAACCTTTTTGCGTTTTCGTCGACTAAAACCTTTTTGTGTTTTCGTCGACTAAAACTTGACTAAAACTATCAAGTTTATAAGTGACTAAAACTAAAAAGCATTTTCGTCCAAAAGACTAAGACTAAAACTAAAAGGGCTGCCAAAAACAACACTGGAAATAAATAGATGTATGGTTGTGTGTGTTTTGTCTGTATTATTTTCTCAATGAAAACTGCTGTCCTAAATACCTGTGTCAGACACGTCTGGACACACATAAACATGCATAGAGCTAATAAATGTTTTTAATTTATATATTTTCACATAGTGTTAAATAAGGGGTTGAATAAAACACTGCACAAGAGACTGACCTCAATACACACACCTTTTACAAATAATAACCTTTAAGATGGTGTGTGTCTGTAGGCGTTTCGAATATAAAGTTGGAGGAACCTTGCTGAATGCAAAGCAGATTGCACACATCCAACATGTTGATAACTGAGACTCAGTGCGAATGAAATAAATAGTGCCGCTGATACCATCATTTATTTTGCATTTGCTGCCTGCATTGTCTAAGCAGTCAATCCACCAAAGGAATTATGCAAATCAAGTAAATGTGAATTGATTAAACAAATTAGTACTACTGTTTGCAGTTTGCATGACACAACTCCCCAGCTTGTAGGCCATTTCGGACAGTGTGTTTTGCAGCATACAGCAGATCACCATGATCTCCCTGACGAAAAAGAAGTATACTTCAAGTTCATTTTATGAAGTATACTTAAGTAATGTTCAAGTATATTTTTAAGAATACATTATGCAGTAAGTATACTAATGTCAATATGTACTAGTAGTAAACTTGTAAGTGTACTATTTTAATACCGCTTGGGACTAAATTGGCCCACTTTTAGTATATGTTTAAGTGTACTATAAGTGTAACAGTAGTAAACTTTAAGTGCACAACTAGTTCATAATTATGTTTCTCATTTGTACTGCAAGTGAACTTATGGGTATACTAGTAGTTTACTATTTTAGTACTTGTGACACATTTTTAATTTATGAAAGTACACTTTGAAGTATACTCTCAGTAAACTACTAGTTTAGTAGTTATATACTACAAGTTTTCTTCAAGGGAACTTGACATTATACTTATAGTTTACTATTTATATATTATTTTTGCACTTGCAGTAGGCCTAAGAGCACTTAAATCAAATTTATTTTAGTGAACTTTTTTTTTCACCTGGGTAGTCTATACCACTATGTTCAAATGTTATTTTTTATACTTGAAAAATACCTTAAACTGTACTTTAATTTTAAATGCATCATGCATCCTTTTTTATCAACACTTGAATGTTGGTAAGTTTCATAAAGAAAGGCAACATTTTAAACAAAAAAGTTGAGAAAATCTCATTTTTGTCAAAGACTACGCCTTGATCACATTCAGAACGATTATCAAAACACAGATGGAGTAGATTGAGTCCAACACCCCCAAAGCTTCAGAGTCGTTTTCTCTTCATGGGTTACGCTTCATTTCATTTGGAAACATTAAAGGTCCCATGACATGAAATTTCCACTTTCTGAGGTTTTTTAACATTAATATGAGTTCCCCTAGCCTGTATATGGTCCCAAAGTTTCTAAAAATGTTAATCGGTGTAAATCGAGCTTTTGCTATTTTTCTCTGCCTTTGAGAAAATGGAAGCTCAACCGGGCTGATCTTGAATCTCCTCCTTATGACGTCATAAGGAGAAATGTTACCTCCCCTTTCTCTGCTTTGCCTGCCCAGAGAATATTTCTCGCCCATGAGAAAATGAGCTAGGAAGCGCGATTTTAGTTTGTCCACGAGAGATATGGCTTTTGAGCGAGCAAAGCATAATAATTGCTCAATAATTGGATGTACAAATGAACATCGAATGGTCAATACAGAGCTGGGCTTGCTGAACGTCAGACAAGTAAGTCAACAAATGATATAAAAGTGTGTTGCTTTACTGTTTATGGTTACCTAGCTTCTTACACGTAGAATGTGGCTGTCACATTAGCTATGCAGCTATGCAGTTACTTGCGCTAATGTAAAGGTAGACAGCATCAAGTTACACATACTGTAACGCGAGTGTTGTACATTTCTTTGTTATTTGGATAACCGTTTTCTTGTTGGTTATATGGCGCGCGCGATATCCGCATTTCAAGATCGCAGAGCTTGATGTAATTGTAATAAGATAAATTACAGACGTTACAGACAGCAACAGTAGGTTAGCATTAGCTACATGATGATAACTGTAAACCATCCGAATAAAGTACTGTATCCAGACATAATATTTTAAACTAACCATTCGGAAACGTGCTGCTGGAGCCGCTGAGTTGCAACTTCTTCATCCGTTGCTGCTCCATCTGGATCAGATTCTGGGTCAAACTGAAATGCTTGAATGACTGCGTGTCTTCGTGCCATTGCAATATATCCAACATAAACAAACATGCATGGTATCCTTGCGCAAGATGGTCAAGGCCACACCCACCCTCCACCTTGCGCCGCCTTTCTCCTCCTCATTAGTATTTAAAGCTACAGACACCGAAACGGCCCGTCTGAAGGAAGCTCATTCTGGGACTGGCTTGTAGTGGCTATAATTCTGCACCGAGGCTGAATTTTTGGAAAGAGATTTCAGATACAGTACTAAGGACCACTAAGGACTATATTAAAGCCTACAAAAAGTAGCATGTCATGGGACCTTTAAACAGTTTTGATTTACAAGGTTTTTAAAGTTTGATGACCACGTTATTTTACATTTGAGTGAGCAAACTTGTTTCAGCTTCTTCTCCTGTGTTTTGATCTGGAGATTCTGTCCTAGAAGATGTGTCATAGCGCCCCCTACCGCAAAACAGTGAAAACATGGATAGTTGGAAAATTCAGTCAATGGCGGGGAAAGAGTAAAGTAGAATTAAAGTAAATTCCTATGTACACTACCAGTGGACTAGCTACACAAAAAATCAGATACACAGAATTAGAAACATATCTGTTTTCAATATTTTAATCAATATTTTCAAACAATGTTAGTTTCATAAGACTGTATATGAAAAACTATGTAAAAAAAAAAAAAAAAAAAATGTAATAGGCTACTCGATCAAAAGAGTTAACACAACTACAAGCCAAGTATACTTTGAATACTTAATTATACTTTTAAGTATATCTCGATCAAAAGATTGAGAAGTACAGGCCAAATATACTTGGACTTTTCTCTCAGTATAAGTCAAGTACACGTGTAATTATAAGTATATTTCTGAGAAGTACATAAAGTATATTTTTGAGAAGTATATAAAATGTAGACTGAAAGTATGCTTTCTTATTTTTAGTTGAAAAGAAGTATACTAATAAAACACTTGAATAAACGTATTATTATTATCGCTGTGTATAAGATCAAGTTCAGTTCCATGCTTATTTTATTTACTCTATAAGCTATTCCACCCGAAAGCTTGTTACTACACACTAAAAAACTTTTGGTTATTTTTTACCCAACATTTTTAAGTGAGTATATAAACATGAACATGTTACTTTATAAGACATTGTTTAATATTATGTTTTAAACAAAAAGTATTTAATAAGCTACTCAATCAAAATAGTAAACACAAGTACAAGCCATACTTTTAAGTATATCTCAATCAACAAGTATAGGCCAAATATACTTAGACTTTTCTGTCAGTATAAGTCAAGTATACTTAAGTGCAATTTGAAGTATATTTCTGAGAAGTACATAAAAAGTAGACTGAAAGTATACTTTCTTATTTTTAGTTTAAAAGAAGTATACTAATAGCACACTTGAATAAACTTTTTTTTCGTAAGGGCTGGCATACTTTGCCTAGAATATATTACTACTGCCATGATCACGGAAAGATATCTGCACAATAAATTGTGATTATTGCTTCTTTTGATCAATTAAGCATGATCATCAGCAATATTTTCCCGTTGGTTATCCTAAAAAAGACTAAATCTGCTGGCAAACCTGCTCAGTGATGACCTGTAATCTAAATATGGATCTTGACTGGATTGTTTGGGATTGTTGTTGTGGAATAGATGTACTTACACAATCTCTGTGTCACAATACAAAGTCGTTGTTATTTTAATAAAAAAAAATAATAATAAAAAAAACATTACAATAATTTAGAATTAATATTAGGAATTTCACAGATTTAGCTTTTGAGAGAAGCTTCTTGTTTGACCTGTTTTCATAATTAAGAGAGTATTTTTTAAATTTTTTTTTATGATTAGCTAAATATAACAAATCAGGAAACTAGACAAGGTAAATTAAGCCATGTTTACGTTCTATTTTTATTTGGGCTTATGTGAAAGTGCAATAATTCATGATTAAATGAAAAAGGTTTACTTGACTTTTATGACAAAATTGTGATTAATAACGAGCAAAATATTTATTATTATCAGTTCAACCATTATTGTGAAGCCCTCCTGGAAGATCTAAGATGGTTTAAATAAAATTCAGTTTACCGCCAAATTTTTCTGGTGCTAAAAGCACAATTTTAACTACATCAAGCAAAGAGTGCTACTGTTTGTGAATCCACTGCATTCTTTAATAAAGCTCATTTAAAGAAGGCAGATTGCTGCAGAAAATTTGAAGCAGTGCTGCGATTTTGTTGCAGCTGATTACGTTTGATTTGTGCTGAAATATTGCAGACTGAGTAACAATAATTTCTACCATTTTGCAATTTGTGTAATTGTAAGTTAACAGTTCTATATGTAGTTCTCATCAGATCTACATTTCAAATACAAGTCATACATTTATTTGCACTACGCCCCTCCACTAACTGAACTAAGCTATCGATTGATGAAGGTGTATTCCCACATTGTATCTCAATAGTACAGGTGGAACAGTCAGGAAAATGTCAGTGCTGTGTGACAATTGTGCTGCTCATTCTGTGTGAGACATTCATGTGTGTGGTTGTAGATGTACAGAGGTACGAGGAAACACAACGTGAAGGAAGTCTGGTGATATGCTGCTTTAAAGAATGTAATTTCCTGGTAACTGCTTCTATAATGACATGCAAGCATTTAACTGATTTCTGCTGAGGCTAAATTAGCTCCCTCTGTCTCAGGAACATAATTTATATTATAGGAAGGAGAAGTAAAAAAAAAACCTCATATAATATATACAGTGAGTACGGAAAGTATTCAGACCCCCTTACATGTTTCACTCTTTGTTATATTGCAGCCATTTGCTAAAATCATTTAAGTTCATTTTTTTCCTCATTATTGTACACACAGTACCCCATATTGACAAAAAACAAAACAAAAAAAACACAGAATTGTTGACATTTTTGCACATTTATTAAAAAAGAAAAACTGAAATATCACATGGTCCTAAGTATTCAGACCCTTTGCTGTGACACTCATATATTTAACTCAGGTGCTGTCCATTTCTTCTGATCATCCTTGAGATGGTTCTACACCTTCATTTGAGTCCAGCTGTGTTTGATTATACTGATTGGACTTGATTAGGAAAGCCACACACCTGTCTATATAAGACCTTACTGCTCACAGTGCATGTCAGAGCAAGTGAGAATCATGAGGTCAAAGGAACTGCCTGAAGAGCTCAAAGACAGAATTGTGACAAGGCACAGATCTGGCCAAGGTTACAAAAACATGTTCTGCTGCACTTAAGGTTCCTAAGAGCACAGTGGCCTCCATAATCCTTAAATGGAAGACGTTTGGGACGACCAGAACCCTTCCTAGAGCTGGCCGTCCGGCCAAACTGAGCTATCGGGGAGAAGAGCCTTGGTGAGAGAGGTAAAGAAGAAGCCAAAGATCACTGTGGCTGAGCTCCAGAGATGCAGTCGGGAGATGGGAGAAAGTTGTAGTAAGTCAACCATCACTGCAGCCATCCACCAGTCGGGGCTTTATGGCAGAGTGGCCTGACGGAAGCCTCTCCTCAGTGCAAGACACATGAAAGCACACCTGAAGGACTCCAAGATGGTGATAAATAAGATTCTCTGGTCTGATGAGACCAAAATAGAACTTTTTGGCCTTAATTCAAAGCGGTATGTGTGGAGAAAACCAGGCACAGCTAAAATAATGAAGGAGTGGCTTCACAACAACTCCGTGACTGTTCTTGAATGGCCCAGCCAGAGCCCTGACTTAAACCCAATTGAGCATCTCTGGAGAGACCTGAAAATGGCTGTCCACCAACGTTTACCATCCAACCGGACAGAACTGGAGAGGATCTGCAAGAAGGAATGGTAGAGGATACCCAAATCCAGGTGTGAAAAACTTGTTGCATCTTTCCCAAAAAGACTCATGGCTGTATTGGATCAAAGGGTGCTTCTACTAAATACTGAGCAAAGGGTCTGAATACTTAGGACCATGTGATATGTCAGTTTTTCTTTTTTAATAAATGTGCAAAAATGTCAACAATTCTGTGTTTTTCTGTCAATATGGGGTGCTGTGTGTACAATAATGAGGGAAAAAAATGAACTTAAATGATTTTAGCAAATTGCTGCAATATAACAAAGAGTGAAAAATGTAAGGGGGTCTGAATACTTTCCGTACCCACTGTATATAGCTTTCCTGTAGCTCAAACAGTAGAGCGTTGGCGCTTGCAACGCCAAGGTCATGGGTTCGATTCCCAGGGAAAACAAGAACCGATAAGAATGTAAATGTGTACCTTGAAATGCAATGTAAGTCGCTTTGGATAAAAGCGTCTGCCAAATGCATAAATGTGAATGTAAATATAACACTAAAGCACACAACCAACAGCTCCTTCAACTTCTGTCTCCCATAAAACTTTTCTTATTATCATTCTCTTTCAGAAATGGGTTTGAGTCTGTTTCCAGTGACCAAATTAAAGGTAGGGTAGGCAATTTCGAAGAAGCTAGCAATAGCAAGTCAGCTTTGAAAGCATAAGATCCCACCCTCCCTTCAGAGCGCTCTCCAAAGCAAAGGTAAACTAAAACAATACAACAAGACAAAGGAAGGCGTCAGCTAACACAACATTAAAAAGATACCATAAAAAGAGTAAAAACATTAAAAAGTACAATAGTAAAATCGTGTGTTATTGAGTTAATACATATAAAACACAAACCAACACATTCTCACATGTAAAAAGGTTATCCCATTTATTCTGGAATTTAAATCTTGGCAGTTTCACTACCAGAAGTTGTTGTGGCATGATTGATTCTCACTGTGAGTGACGACAACACACTAACCGTTCCAAGATGGTGGGTGTGCCAACATTTTTGGAGCAGTTGAATATGGCATCTGCGTATACAAATCTATGCTCAGGAGTCTCACTTATGGACTTTCTGAACGAAGGCACCCACTGGCGTCGAGTATGAATGAAACATTAATTACATGTGAGAGTTAGCGCTCCATAATGCTCACATTGTCCTATTTTGTGTACAAAAATAAATAAAATACTGCTCTCTAAAGATATTTGATGTGAACATACGATAATTCATAAGTTTTAATCCAAATGAGCACACTTTGGGACTAAAAGTCCCAAGGGATGTAAATATAAAAAACAGAAAGGCATTAGCAGTTAAAGTCCCCCTGTGGTGAAAAGCTTTTAATACTGTTTATATGTCTATGTGGTGATTTTAATATGCTTTAAGACAAACCATGTGCAAATTCATAAGTCAACACCATTACTGAGTATTTTCTCCTTAAAACGGCAGTGAACTAAAGACCATCTCAAAAACGCAGTTGCTTTCAAGTCAGGTCAAGTCACAACAAAGTTGACCAATCTAGAAGAAAATAGTGTCATAGTCCAGCTTAAGTAAGTTCAGTGATGGTTCAGGTTTATTTTTGTTGTAAAATTTGTATTAATTTAGTTCATTAATATAAATAGCCGATCTAGAGAAAACTGTGATCAATTAATCATTTATAATAATAATTTGTTACATTTATATAGCACTTTACATATAGAAGGGGGAAATCTCCTCAACCACCACCAATGATGTCACCAGTGGTGTCATCGCCCAGCTCAGTTCAGTTAAGCGTTTTCTTTTTTAACAGGCTCTAAAGGAGGAAAATGCCCTTAACATGAAACTCTGCACATCACGTTCATATTCTATAGGCTCTTGTCTATATATAGTTTCCCTCCCATAGAGCCTATTATAAATAAAACGCTTAACGTAGCTTAATGAATTAAGCACTTTGTTTCAAGAAATGCAATTCTTTGTGAAAGTCTGTGGCAGTTTGTGCATTGAATTGAATGTAGGCAGTTGTGTTTTCCTTTCCCCGGAATGTAAGCTGATGGCTTTCAGTGGGAGTCTGGTCGAATAAAATAATTCGAATGTACATTTGTACATCTTATTATTTAGACATGTAGTAATAGTTACTCAGTGTGTTAATAAATTATTTATTAATACATTTTCCTACTCTCATTAAAATTTACCACTGCCAACACTGAATTACAGGAGTGCCAAAATACAACAAATACATTTTTATGAAACAACAATAATATAATAAAATATTCCACAGTGTCAAAACTACCTCAGTACTAACTTTCAAACATTAGAGAACAGCAGTGCAGATCGTAGACAAGTTTCGGTTCATTGTACAACTTTAGTTTGATTTAGTGTGAAAACTTAGAAGATACTATCAAAGCCTTTAAGGCTTCCGGTAAGTCAAGTCAAGTCAAGTTTATTTGTATAGCGCTTTTCACAATACAGATTGTATCAAAGCAGCTTCACAGTATTAAATTAAAATAATACAACAAAGTTTGTTTCAAGAGGAATTTATTGATTGATAAAATTAAATATCCCCAAAATATCCCCAACTGAGCAAGCCAAAGGCAACAGTGGCAATGAACCGAAAAACTCCATCAAGTGACCTAATGGTGTCCTAAAACTCCATCAGGTGACCTAATGGAGAGAAAAAAAACCTTGGGAGAAGGTTAGGTGCTGTAGGTGCAGTAAGCTGCTGCAATAGGTGCCGTAAGCTGCTGCCCTTAAAAACAAAATTTAACTGACCTAGAATCTGGGGAAGTTTTCACAATAAATCTCACTAAATCAAACTAAAGTATTTTTTATATTTATACTACAGAAATGTATTTTTATATCAGATTGCAGAGGCTAAGTTTCATTTTACTGCACTGTTATGTTTTCTGGTGTACATGAATTGTTATTTTATATGACATTGCAGAGGTTGTATTTGTCATTTTTCATTGTTATTTACCATTTCCTTGCATTATGTAAGTTTGACTCTCTCATTTTGTGTGTCTCCTCAGCCTCTGCTGGTCCAAACCACTCTGGAACGACTCCGATATCGCAAAGAACAAGGTGGGCCAAAGCAACTTTCTTTTTGAGCCACTGGCAAAATTTTTACTGCATTCATT
Source organism: Leuciscus leuciscus (assembly GCF_965113295.1). Lineage (NCBI taxonomy): Eukaryota > Metazoa > Chordata > Actinopteri > Cypriniformes > Leuciscidae > Leuciscus > Leuciscus leuciscus. Next base: position 21,245,811 of record NC_138736.1, on the reverse strand, counting down.
ACTGCTCTGTTTTTCTTCTTATTTATCGTTCTTCTTTTGACTTTATTCTGTTTGTCTGTCAGATATCAGCGAGTCTGTGGATGACAAGAGAATGAAGTTTAAGGTCTAATATACAGCAGTATGTCAGGTAATGTCATAAAAATCTAAAACTCGCTAGCTAGACACTTTAGCTCTGTTCCAAAACATATAAAGTCTGCATAGACAGCTAGGCAGCATCCCATGGATTTTATTTTATTTTATTCTGAACAATCTGGATGATGTTCCACCATCAAAAGAGAAAATAATTTTCTTTATTTCTCTGTTACATTTTGTATGTGTACAGTTACAGTATGTTCCGGGTTAGTTTGAACCAGAACACACATTCCGTTCCATTTAGCGAATGTACAAATAGAGTTTTCATTGATTATTAAAGAATTGAGAAGTATCATCGGGTAATCTTTATTATATCTACTGTACATATATTTTATGTTGTTTTTAATTTGAACTACTTCCAGTATAACTTCAAGATCTTTGTGTCTCCCCAACCTCTAAAATCCCAATTCAAACTCTGCACATAAATTATTTGAAACACTCAGCAACTTGCTTCTGAGACTCGCATTATGGCTGCACAATTAATCAAATGAATAATCATGATTACCCTGCCACCCATTGGCACAACGACGGAATCCAATGGTGTGGACAAAGGTATAATGCATGTATGTCTTTTCAGCATTCCAGTGAAGTTCACCTAATTTATTACAATTTAGTTTCAATATTACTTTAGCTCTACGCTTAATCTGACTCCAATTTCAAATGATAATCAAATTTAGATTGTATTTCTTATTAGAAAATAATCATAAATATTGATTATGATTTAATTTAGATCTTTGATTATTCTGGGTATCCCATACTTTCAATTATTCGTTCATTAAGGGACCCGGTAGGGGTGCAGTGCGAACTATTTTACCCTTAAGCGGTCGCTCTCTGCTTACTCATAACAAAAGGTGTAATTTTTTTTATAGTCGCAAGCTGCAACGTGCTAAGTCAGTGATGGTCAGAAATCAGAAGGTCTCCTTAATGACGTGCTCCATGCTCCATTCATTAGTGCCTTCGGTTTGATCTATCCTAGAAGAGATTTGCGGAAACACCAGACTACACATTAATCTACTAGAAATAATGATTTCAGAATAATGAAGAATAATTCAAATATAACATTTTATTTGTCAGGTAAAAATGTATCATGCCAATTACACAAGTAAATGATTAAAAGCCAATTCAGAAATAATAAATACATGGCATCAATTACTCAAAGATGACTCTAAGAGTAATGTATACCTGACAGAGACACACAGTGGTTCCGAGTGTAAGCCTCGGGAAGACACTGACACAGCACTGCATGGGGGTTTTCTGGTTACAGGTTCCCAAAGACTGCTCTGCCACTTACCCTTATATACCCAGACCAGAACAAAAGGCTTGTACAAATATTTTTTTGTTGTTGTTTTGGGTCAATTCAGGTGCCCCAGGGGGTAACGTCTGGTTTCAGGGGAGAGGGGAGAATGATCAGATATCTTGAAGAGACACCACCCAAAGAGGAGAACAGAATTCTCCTAAGTTTTCAATCTTTCTCATAATACCAATGACTGCAATGAAATTAACCTCTGAGGTCGAGAAACGCGACAGCGCGTTTTGCTGGATTTTTTTCACATAGCAGCAACATAAACTTAAATTACTCCGTCATTTATGGTTATACAGAAAAAAGAAATATAAAAAAATAATCTGTGATATTTCTACTTTTGTATGTGTCCACTTACAATCAAATCAAAACATTGTGCTTTTGTAAAATAAAGAAAATAAACAGGGTGTGCGTTCTGCCTCTCCGTCGCGGTGAACTTTTTTTTCTTGAGCACGTCTATAAACTGAAACAAAACTCAGTGAATACTTCTCACACATTTATGAGCCATATACCTTTATACACATTTAAGTGTGTACTTTTAAATGATCGGATTCAAACTGAAAACAAATATTCTCTGTTTAAGTAATTTGTATAAAACCAACAGGATGTCCAGTATCTCAAACGCTTGCTAATTACTTTTTAATTCGACACGCCCACTCGCGCAAAAGCGATTCACATGCAAATCTCCACATGGGACGCGAACGCCCTCGTTACCTCAAACACAAAACACCAAAAAACTTCACAAGTCTCTGCTTTTCGTTGAGTTTGGAAGACACGCTGTGAGCTTACATGGATTTACATCAGAAGAAGAAGAACGCGATTTGAAGACAAGAAAGATGTAAGGTAAGAAATTCTTACTTATTAGTTTATGGTATTGTTGCATAAACTTTACATTGCAGTTGAACTGTTGCTAGATATATGGTGAATATTATACTATTTAGACCCGTGTTTCCTGTTAAATACTCTTTGTGGATATCTGCTCAAACATAGATATGTATAACCATAATGTTTAATATTTTGGAGCGCGATGGCGTTTGAATGTATCATATTTTGTAGGGATGCACCGAATATTCGGCCACCGAAAATTTTCGGCCGAAAATGGCCCAAAAGTGCATTTTCGGTTTTCGGCCGAAAGACTTTTATCACCGAAACAATACCGCCGAAATGTTGTGATGACGCAAACAGCAGATACCGCGGCCTGCACGTGCTTGTCTGAAGCAACATATCTGCGGTGTGGACGTATTTCAATATATCTGAGAGTGACCCACGGACAGCGATTTTCAAAACACAGACATCCCAAGTCTTCCGGAAGTTCCGGGAGTCTCCCGCGTATTGATAGCGACTCCCTGATGCCCGCAAATTAGTTTAAATCTCCCGGAATCGCGAGCGAGCATGAGCGCACAGACGTAGCGCAGAGAGAGGGAGCGAGAGACCTTGCGTGTACCAGAGCAGCCGTCATTTATCAGAGGTGTGTGTGTTTACCTTGGCTGTTTATGGTTTTTGCAACTCACGTCCATGAGCATATAGCTGCAGATATTATTATGGGCTATGGCAGTATTGACCTAAATGCACTTTGTTTTTATGAGAGAACATTTCATTTTTAAACCTTTCTGCAGGCCAGTAGGCTTTTACATTATTATTTAATGTACACTTGAGTGGGGTCAAGTTAAACATTTAATTTTATACTTTGCAATGTGCTAAATAAATATTTGCATAAAATTTTAATTGATTTATTCTTTGAAACTTTAATATTAATTTATGCAATGCCTTGATTATAGTAAAGTTAGTACACAGGCATAGCCATAAATGCAATGGTACTAATAATTGGCATAATTTATTTCTGTGTTTCGGTTTTCGGTTTTCGGCCTTAGTTTCCTCTTTTTCGGTTTTCGGTTTCGGCCAAGAATTTTCATTTCGGTGCATCCCTAATATTTTGGAGCGCGCTGTGGGTTTGAGTATCATATTTTGGAGCGCGCTGTGGGTTTTAATGTATCATATTTTGGAGCGCGATTGCGTTTGAAAGGAAAAATGCACCAAACATTAGGCTTTATGTTTTTACTATTATCTCATTTCATATCATCATAACGAATGGAAACATTTGAAGTAACATATGATAATCAATATATTTTTCTCTAGCGTAGTTGTTCTTGAAATCTTTTGGAAGATTTAATTTATTGTTATTATTATTTTATGCAGCACTGCGTAGCCTATGCCTACAAGGCACAACAAACCTGGTGTTCATTATATATTGTTGGAAACGTGTGTGTGTGTGTGTGTGTGTGTGTGTGTGTGTGTGTATTCTGTGAATTTTAAAAAGAAATTTTAACCAGAAAAATCTAAAATCTATTCCCAAAATCGTGCAGCCCTATAGTTTCTCTTGATATCAGTATGTTCACAGTTTTTTCTTTTTTTTTTTCTTTCAGGGACCAGATGCAACTGAGTCCTGCTGACTTCAACATTCACATGAGTCTCTGTACATGAACATGGTAAAGTGAAAATCAAACACCTTGGAAATGAAAGGTATGTACAATGTTTTTAGGAATGGCACAAAGGTCTCTGTCTTTGGATCATTGTTTTCAATGTGCTCTTTTGTCATTTGTATTTTTGGATTGTGTTGTGTTGTAAATAAATCAAACAATCTAAAAGCCATTCTTTTTTAAATCTCCTCATTCTTTGTGCAAGGTTGCTCTGAATGACAGGGCCTGATCGCTCCTAATAGGGCAGTTAGGGGAGTGTCTTTGTCTTTCTCAGGTGTAAAAGCCTTACATATTCATGAGATGATCACGCCTCTTCGAATATGGCTTTGTCACACAAAACACGTCTTAGAAATTTTAAATCAATATATTGTCTTATCTGAATGAGCAGTCAGGGTGATTTTCACATAGTTTTGGAGCAAATATTCTAGGCTATGTCATACAATTTTCAAAAGTCTTGTGAAGAAATAATCAGTATGGGTTTCATGGCCTTATTTCAGTGATAATTTTTTTATTTTTTTTCACAAACCACGCATAAATGTCATTATCTCAAAACTACAAACTTTTACATACATGCTGCTGATATATTATTGTAGCAGAGTTTGTGCTGAATACAGTGTAATTAGACTTTAGCCATGAAAATGTCACTAGTAACAGAAAAAAACACAAATGTCAGAGCATGTCAGAACACCTCCAGAGCCCAGAAAACAGCTCAGACCTCAGAGGGTTAAGACCATTTTACCAGTCGCACTGAGACATTTTAGATGATACAAAACATGAAAAGGAAAAACAATATATTCACAAGATACATCATATGTGATATATAGACATTCTCAGTGAACTTTTAGTGACTTGAATCAGGGGGAAAGGAAGGGAGGAGGGAGAGGGAGATGGAGAGATAAGGAAGGAGAAAAGTTTGGACAAGACAATGTCCTGTGCTCTTTCTTTGAGATCTTCTGTCCAGGGTGTGTTTTATTGCTTTATTGCAGGGTGAGTTTTATCTCAGCTTTTGTCTTAGCAGGAAAATCAATTCTTACAAAGTTGATGATTACATCATTACATTGAGGTCTACTCCTGTTAAACATACGTCATATATATCACCTGACATTTAGAACTAAAGAAAAAAAGCTGAATTTTGAATTTGCGAGAAAACAAGAATGCTCCTATGATATAACTATACAAGACGTAAAGTATATAGTGCAGTATTGACAGATTTGTTGTCTTTTTGCTGCAATCAAGTAATACAGGATTATACTTAGCTTTTTTTGGATATGTAGCTACAAACAGTAAATCATTTGTCACGCAGTTGCTTAGTGTCTTACATGCTCTAACGGCTCCAGAGTGGCTCCAAAGAGGAAGACTTAATTACTTAGTAACTTAGTATTGTAATTTTACAGTTAGAGTCTTAGCTTACAGTACAATAGTTACAATATTATAATATATATTTATTATTTTGTTTAATATATTATTTAATAATAATCACATTAAAAATCACAATAATAATTATTTTATTAGTAATATTTTAATTGGTCAAAAACAGTTGGACCTTTCAAACTCAAGTGGAGAGATTTTTTTAAACGATTCGATTTATAGTTACTGAAATAGGTTTGTGTTAGTTCTTGTAAAGTGTAAAAGCAAGTGTAAACACCCATATTGATTTTTGTTTTCCTTTTCATTCAGCCCTAGAAGGATGGTTTTATGGACAAAAAAAATTAAATAATAATTTGCAAGCTTTTTTAATTATTTTTATTTTGCACTCCTGGAATGATTTATTCTTTCCAAACAAAGCTATTCAAATCATCTGGTGAACTTTCCTGTATTTCTTCAGATCGCAATATATATCTCAGAAAAAGTAAATAATGCTATGTCAGTTTTTTCCAATAATGTGCAGCCCTAATTAAAATATTGGGGATAACGGTAGTGTCACAGTGTGGTGCAGGCAGAAGAAGATGAGGGAGAATCAAAAGTTCCAATGCAAACTTTACTGACAATATAATACAAATAGGTACAGACAGGCAGAAGGTACACACACACACTTAGTAGGACAGTGATCGGACCAAGACTGACTGAACTGAATGGAACTAAATACAAACACTGATGAACACTGATTGACAGAACACAGTTGACATAAGCTATGTTTCCATCAACACGTTTTTATCCGAATTATGTGATATCGAATGAAAAATGCCTTATGGAAACAGTAAAATTCGATTGAATTTCTTGAATATCGACTAAAATGAAATACGGTCGGTCTCATCGGATTTTATCTTGATCGATGTACGGTTTATGCGATAAACGCTGATGGAAACGTTATTTGCCGAATAAATAATGGATTGCGATTAAGTTTTAGGTCATTTTATGGGTACAACCCGCCACAAAAGAAGAAGTTTTAGTTATTTTCCGCCCAGTTTGCACCCATTATATACTGTCTGGTTTGCACACATGGCCGGTGTCAACAAAGTGGACAAACGAGGAGACGAGATACTTTTTGAATTTAATTTAACAGAAAAATAAAACGGCTATTATAGCAAAAATCTAAGAAATGCCATAATAGTCAAATAATGTCGTTATCAGCTGTCACATAAGCACCTAGAGTCCTGCAATGGGTTGGGTACCCGCATAAAAGTGGCTAAAACGGGTGGATTGTTTGTGACATTCCTAAACTTCACAGGCGGGGATGCGGGCGGATAATGAACTCCTTGCGGGCGGGTAGCGGATGAAAAATATGTGCAATATTTGTATGTCTAAATTGCCATTACACACTCGCAAATATGTGTTTTGGGCATCCTTAAAAATATTCTTGTTTGCCGTTACCCGACCGATCCTGTCAATTTAGGACCGACCCAATACATTTTTTCCCCCTTTTAGTCCGACCGACTGGCCGGTTGTAATCTTGTAAAACGACCGATTTTTTTATTTATTTTTTACTCTTCAAACAACTAATACAAATGCAATAAAATAATATTAATTATATTTTAGTAGGCCTAAGTATTGTGTAGGCTATGCTCTTTCTTTTAAATAAAAACCCGTCAATCAAGCAAAATAATATTCAATGATTGTAGGGCAGGCTAATAAGCCTATGTGTTGTAGCCCAGTCATTAAAAAACGATTTAGTTTCATATACATTTTTTAATAAAATGATATATATATATATATATTTTTTTTTTTATTTTTTTATTTTTTTTTATGTTGATTATATGAAAAGTGAAAAAAGCATGAATAAGATGATCCCGAATATCGGGAGACAAATGGAGTGGGCAGACATGATTTTGACCACTTTATTAAGTTTGTTTTTGTAGAAAGACTTTCTTTAACCCTCTGGAGTCTGAGCGTTTTTTTGGGCCCTGGGGGTGTTCTGACATGCTCTGACATTTGTGCTTTTTTCAGTTGCTTATAAACATATTAATGGCAAAGGTGTAAATTCACTCTATATAGCACAAACAGGACTACAATAATATGTGAGCCACATGTATGTACATGTTTTCATTTTTGAGAGAATAATGTTTATGCGTGGTTATCGAAAAACTAAAAATTAAAGTTTTTGAAATAAGGCCACAAAACACATACTAAATATGTGGCAATAAGACTTTTGACTAATGGATGTCGTCGCCTATAGTTTTTTCTTCAAAATTATGTGAAAATAGTCTTGCTTTATCGTTCACATAAAACCATACATTGATTTAAATTGATGTAAAACAAGTTTTGCTTGGAAAGCCAATATGCGAGGGGGGCGTGAACGAGGAGTGGTTTACACCTTAGAATGCAATGTCCCACCCACTCTGCATAATGATGAGCCATTCACTCAGGTGTGACACTGACTGAGCCACAATGCAAGGACAAAAGATATATTTAGAAGAAGACTTATATTGACCATTTAAGATTTTGCTTACATCTATCTTGTAAATATGTTTTGCTATTTTATTAAAACGGTTACAATTACAACAATAATTACAATTTCAACAATATTTCAAGTGTACTCTTTCTTTGTAAAAAAAAAAAAGATTATAGGCCTACATTTTATCTAGGCTATGTATTCATTAGTTTGAATATAGCCAACATTGGAACAGCTAACATCTTAGTTGATGACTTTATTTTTGACAAAAATAGTATTTTATATATAGAAATTGCTAAACAAAAGCTTATTTGATGTGGCAGTATATTCTACAGTAAAAACTGTACCCAAATCTACTAAACAAAATGTTGTCTTTCATATTTCGTCTGACTGTAACGTTTTTACTCATCTCAGTATAGCAATACAGTTTGCTAAAACATCATCATTCATTCACACACGCGATTTAAATTTAAACTGTCTTTGCCAGCTGTGGTAAACAGCGCGCATCTCTGCCGTTTATTCATTCATAAACAGAAACCCACGTGAATAAATTCACGTGAGAAGGAAAAAACTTACTAGTATTCCTCAGCTCGCTCCTCGATATACCCGCACTTCTGAGGGACATTTTCCATTAGTATTATTCCTCACAGCGCTGCAAGACGGTGTAAACAATGATCTAAATAAACTTGTGTGTTTTCTCGAGCTGATGGGGGCGTTCACAGGATTGCCTCAGCCATTTGCGTTTGAATAGCGCGCGCTCTCCGTGGGCGGGGCCGATTAAAACGTAATGAGCTGAGATGAGCTCGACTGGAATCGCTCTCTTTTAATACAGATTTCACAAGATGAGAATATTTGTTTTTTATATAAATTACTTCATTTAAAAGAAGAGAATTCAAGCTTCATGCCTGTGTGTCTGTATGCCTGTTTGACTGAGTATTCGCTGAGTTATTGTTCATTTTCGGACGCGTTTCAGAATGGACTTCACTGGCAGAGAGAAGGCAGAACTCGCTTCGTGTTTATTTTTCTTTATTTGGCAAAAAGCACAACACTTTGTTTTTATTGTGAGTATACACAAAAATAATACACATTTAACAGAATCGATTGATGTATGAAACTCCTATGGAAAATCAAAGTCAACAGAGTATTTATGAGTTTCTTTTACACTAATAAAAAAAAAGCGAGCTGGTATCGCCGGCGATACCGTAGACCTCAGGGGGTTAAAGTGAATTTCGTTTTGTATTAATTGTATCTTAATTTTAATCAATGTTTAATTAACCATTTTCCTGGATTTAATAAATAAGAGCTAAATATAGCAGGCAATAATCAGGACACGGAGAGGCGCCCGCGCGTGAACTGGAGGTAGCCTAGGCTACTTGAATGGCCCAAAACAAAGCGCACTTTCGCGCTCATTAGCCCATTCATGAAGCTATTGTGATGTTGAGAGAGGTGCGAGATAAAAAATAAAGCACTTTAAATGGAATGATTTTAGCTTGTGTGCGATTTATCGCGGGCACGGGTCAGATCTGGTGCTGAACTTTGCGGTTACGGGCGGGGGTGGGTCTCCAAAAATGGACCCGTGCAGGACTCTGCACTATTACAACTTGTGCAATATTGATCATTTGTTGGTAGATGGCGCGATCCAGGACCATTTTGTCTAGCAAAACTTTGTTCGCAAATGTTTGCTTGAATGTTGTGCGATTCAGTGCGAAAATGAATGGAAACACCTTAAAATGTCTCAAATCAATTCGATATACCAATTTGATCACAAAACAACATGTGACGTCATTACGCACAGGTTTTTATTCGCTTTAAAGCCGTTTGATGGAAACACACTTTCACCAGCTTTATTCGCATGATTTTTTTTACCGAACTTCAGATAATTCGATTGACAAGTTGATGGAAACATAGCTATAGATGATGATGAACTAACACAGGTGATACAGATGAACTGATAAAGGTTGTCATAGAAACAAATGAGTGGCGGGAAAACAGAACAAAGGAAGACGTGACTAATACAAACAAACACTGACACGTGACAGGTAGGGGATATAATCAACAATAATAACAGATATTAAAACAAATATTTTTGTCATAATTTTGCAGCCAAATGAGAAACACACAAGAGACACTACTTGATCAGTTCCTTTAGAGTTTGGTGTTAGATTTTAGTGTAAAATTGTACATTTTTGATTATGTTAATTATTGAATTTAATATTTTTCTCGATAATGGATTCTGGGATTGCCTTCTCCAAAAAGAATAAATACAATTTCTAGGTTTTGAAACAGAGCTATTATCGGTATTGTATCAGCATATATATTTGATGCCTTTTCTAGCTAGTTGAAGTATAATAAATAAAACAGTAACCATTGTAGCAATACAATATTTTACATTTTATTTGACCTAATTCCTGTGTCTGTAATCTGAGTATAAATGCGCATGTTCTGTTATCACATAGTTTCCTTTGTGTTTAGCAAGCTGCACATCTTCCTTAGATTGTGATCTTTAAACTGAATCATGCATGTCAGACTTTCTCAGTTTGCTAATTGCCTTATCTTTAGCATTTGCTTATGAAACAGCACGAAAAACATTGCCTCACACTACATATTCGCTCAGACACAGATATATACCGGCGTTCTCTTCCTGTGATGTACATCTGTTTTTGTGACATTAATACTGAGCACATGATCCTGGATGACAAGAGTACCAAAAAGTCTCTTTTTTTTGTTTGCTGTCATCAGGGCTCAATAATAAGGATTCTTTTCTACTGGCCCAATCACAGTTCAGGCTTCACTAAAGAAAAAAAAATTATGAAAATTTTAACCTAAATTGGGTATATATAGTTTGTTCTGGTTCTTACATGTGATTGGCTGAGAGCCTTTTCCAGCCATGCGATATTCTACCAGTATCCCTAAGGGAACCGTTTCACCATTTGTATCACTCTGCTTGCTGCATTTCTCACAGTGAGTGTCATGACAAATTAGCAAACCCACCATGATTTTACAAATAGTACTGTTTTTGTGTCACAGAATGTAGTTTTAAGAGGTTTTTTTGGTGAGAATGCAGTTATTTAGACCTCAAATGCGACTTATACAGTGGGGAGAACAAGTATTTGATACACTGCTGATTTTGCAGGTTTTCCCACTTACAAAGCATGTAGAAGTCTGTAATTTTTATCATAGGTACTCTTCAACTGTGAGTGACGGAGTCTAAAACAAAAATCCAGAAAATCACATTGTATGATTTTTAAGTAATTAATTTGCATTTTATTGCATAACATAAGTATTTGATACATCAGAAAAGCAGAACTTATTTTTTGGTGCAGAAACCTTTGTTTGCAATTACAGAGATCATACGTTTCCTGTAGTTCTTGAACAGGTTTGCACACACTGCTGCAGGGATTTTGGCCCACTCCTCCATACAGACCTTCTCCAGATCCTTCAGGTTTCGGGGCTGTCGCTGAGCAATATGGACTTTCAGCTCCCTCCAAAGATTTTCTATTGGGTTCAGGTCTGGAGACTGGCTAGGCCACTCCAGGACCTTGAGATGCTTCTTACGGAGCCACTCCTTAGTTGCCCTGGCTGTGTGTTTCGGGTTGTTGTCATGCTGGAAGACCCAGCCACGACCCATCTTCAATGCTCTGACTGAGGGAAGGAGGTTGTTGGCCAAGATCTCGCGATACATGGCCCCATCCATCCTCCCCTCAATATGGTGCAGTCGTCCTGTCCCCTTTGCAGAAAAGCATCCCCAAAGAATGATGTTTCCACCTCCATGCTTCACGTTTGGGATGGTGTTCTTGGGGTTGTACTCATCCTTCTTCTTCCTCCAAACACAGCGAGTGGAGTTCAGACCAAAAAGCTCTATTTTTGTCTCATCAGACCACATGACCTTCTCCCATTCCTCCTCTGGATCATCCAGATGGTCATTGGCAAACTTCAGACGGGCCTGGACATGCGCTGGCTTGAGCAGGGGGACCTTGCGTGCGCTACAGGATTTTAATCCATGACGGCGTTGTGTGTTACTAATGGTTTTCTTTGAGACTGTGGTCCCAGCTCTCTTCAGGTCATTGACCAGGTCCTGCCGTGTAGTTCTGGGCTGATCCCTCACCTTCCTCATGATCATTGATGCCCCACGAGGTGAGATCTTGCATGGTGCCCCAGACCAAGGGAGATTGACCGTCATCTTGAACTTCTTCCATTTTCTAATAATTGCTCCAACAGTTGTTGCCTTCTCAACAAGCTGCTTGCCTATTGTCCTGTAGCCCATCCCAGCCTTGTGCAGGTCTACAATTTTATCCCTGATGTCCTTACACAGCTCTCTGGTCTTGGCCATTGTGGAGAGGTTGGAGTCTGTTTGATTGAGTGTGTGGACAGGTGTCTTTTATACAGGTAACAAGTTCAAACAGGTGCAGTTAATACATGTAATGTATGGAGAACGTACTCGGTTACCTAATGTAACCTCGGTTCTCTCTAGAAGAGGGAACGAGTATTGCGTAAGTTGCTTACGCTACGGGTAAAGTTGTCTTTTCTCGAGATCTGAAGCCAAAAATTATCCTTAATTTTGTATTTATTGTCAACGCAGTGCGGCAGACAGCAGACCATAGCAGGCTGTACGAGCGTGCTCATTGGCTGTCCTGCGGCAACTGCAGCAGCCTACCAGTGAGCCCTGCGTGACGTCACGCCCAATGAGGGCGCTTCGCGCCCTCCACGCGCCTGGCCCGCCAGAATGGGTGTGGCTAGCGTGTATAAAAGAGGGGCTCACAGGCTGGAATTCTGGTTTTCATAGACTGAAGCGAATAAGCTCTTGGCGCGACACGGCAGGTTACGCAATACTCGTTCCCTCTTCTAGAGAGAACCGAGGTTACATTAGGTAACCGAGTACGTTCTCTTACGAGAGGTTCTCTCGTATTGCGTAAGTTGCTTACGCTACGGGAACCCCTTGTCAACGCCGTGCGCGCCGAGCATCAATGCATGAGTCCCAGGGAAACCCGGGGAAAATAACATGCGAGAACAGGCGGCCAGCACGCGGGCCAGCACGTGTCATAAGCACTTCATAAGGGTACAGAGCGGCACTGCCGGTCTGTGTATAAACCCAAGGAGAGTGCGGCCAGCAACGCGGGCCAGCACAGTACACAAGCACATCACAGGGAAAATATGTAGAGCGGCCTCGCCTGTCCATGTATGAAAGTGTAAGCCCTAGCGCCACAGTGAGGAATAGGCGGCCAGCAACGCGGGCCCGCACTAATACATCAGCGCATGATGGGGAAAAATACAGAGCGGAACCGCCGGTCTGTATATAGAGACTTTTATCCCTAGTGCAGCTACCAGAAAAGCTAGTAATACACAGGAGTAGTCTGCGCATAATAATGGACAGAAACATACATCCCGCTTAGACTGATAACAGTTTAGCCTGCAAGGCGGGGACTTCCAGATTATAAAATCTCATGAATGTGGAGGGGGAGGCCCAGCCTGCCGCCATACATATGTCGTGAATAGAAATCCCACTAGACCAAGCCAACGAAAAGGCCATGCCACTGGTGGAATGGGCTCTGATGCTCATAGGGCACTGCAGGTGTTTGGACGCATATGCAGCTGCGATAGAGTCCACTATCCATCTGGACAGACTCTGTTTCGAGGCGGCGAGACCCCTGGTGCGCCCACCAGATGAAACGAAAAGCTGCTCGGAATGCCTAAAGGCGGCGGAGTGTGTGATGTACACTCTCAGTGCCCTGACGGGGCATAGGACGTTATCACTATCATCACTATCGGATGCTGGCAGAGCCGACAGGCAGATGATCTGCGCCCTAAAGGGAGTGCCAATCGCTTTTGGGACGTAACCGTGTCTCGGTTTGAGGATGACTTTAGAGTCATTAGGTCCGAACTCGAGACACACGGGCTGACAGACAGCGCGTGTAAATCCCCCACGCGTTTTACTGATGCCAGAGCTATCAGAAAAACGGTTTTAAGCAAACGGTATTTCAAATCCACAATTCTAATGGTTAAAAGGGAAAAGCTTTCAGGGCCTCCAAGACCAAAGAAAGATCCCAGATAGGAACCGAGGGGGGGCCGCGGGGGGTTCATCCTCCTGGCTCCCCTGAGGAAGCGGATGATGAGCTCATTTCTTCCTATTGCATGGCTGCGCGTCGTCTCGTTCTTTGCGGCGCGAAAGCCTAGTGTTCTGCCACTGTGCCACAGGGGGAGGACACATAAGCATTCAGTTAGCGCGAGCATATAAAAGAGCGTCACGTTTTGTGTCGGCGTTCGTTTGCAGGTGTGCGTGTATTAAAACAGGCTCGTTTACTGCAATATTAGTATTTCCAGCCACCTGAACCTAGAGGGGGCTGAGAAATGTGTGAGAATTGGAGGTTGGTCCAGCCTCAGCGAGACTCAAAACACTCTCTCTTCCTCCTTTCGCCGGTGAGTGAGGCATTTTAGAGGCGGGTTCGCTTTCTGAAGTAAGAAAGCTGGCCGCGAGCTCGAAGCGAACAGCATAATTTGTATCTGCTGTCAGGGCCCGGATTCGAACACGGGTCTCTGGCGCGAAAGCCTAGGGTTCTGCCACTGTGTCACAGGGGGAGAACACATAAGCTTTCGGTAAGCGCAAGCATATAAGAGAGCGTCACGTTTTGTGTCGGCGTTCGTTTTGCAGGCGTGCGTGTATTAAAACAGGCTCGTTCACTGCAATATTCGTATTTCCAGTAACCTGAACTTAGAGGGGACTGAGAAATGTGCGAGAATAGTAGGTTGGTCCGAGGGAACAGATCCGGCGAGCTTCTCGTTGCCGCAACGGCCTCCGGTGGTCTCTGGGGGCGGCGCTTATTTCTGTGCGGCCCCGCAGGGACAGGCGGAGTGACAGCTTGCGTTGAAAGCTTCAAGTCGAGCCCGCAGGATCGACATTGAGAGCTCTTCGCACTCGGGGAGTGCGGTGGCGGCGTGCTCGCGGCCCAGGCAGAGAGCGCAGATGACGTGGCGGTCTCTGTTGCTGAGCGGCACGAGCCGCAGGAAAGACGAGGTATTTTTAGAAAAACGCCTCGTGCTCTTTTAGGAGAGAGAAAGTATGTGACGCAAAGGCGAACACACACAGCAGAAAAAGGATATGTCGCCGGATGGCGTAGCAGGCACGGAGGCTGAAGGCGACGAAGACGGCCAGCTTCCTCAGACGCTTCCTAGGCTTGCTGGTCGCTTGTTTCAACGGCGGCGGCTCTCAAGATCCAGCGATTCGACGAGCTTCGCTGAAGACATGAAAATCAGAATTCCAGCCTGTGAGCCCCTCTTTTATACACGCTAGCCACACCCATTCTGGCGGTCCAGGCGCGTGGAGGGCGCGAAGCGCCCTCATTGGGCATGACGTCACGCAGGGCTCACTGGTAGGCTGCTGCAGTTGCCGCAGGACAGCCAATGAGCACGCTCGTACAGCCTGCTATGGTCTGCTGTCTGCCGCACTGCGTTGACAATAAATACAAAATTAAGGATAATTTTTGGCTTCAGATCTCGAGAAAAGACAACTTTACCCGTAGCGTAAGCAACTTACGCAATACGAGAGAACCTCTCGTAAGAGAACAAGAGGGCTTCTTAAAGAAAAACTAACAGGTCTGTGAGAGCCGGAATTCTTACTGGTTGGTAGGTGATCAAATACTTATGTCATGCAATAAAATGCAAATTAATTATTTAAAAATCATACAATGTGATTTTCTGGATTTTTGCAGTGTACCTATGATAAAAATTACAGACCTCTACATGCTTTGTAAGTAGGAAAACCTGCAAAATCGGCAGTGTATCAAAAACTTGTTCTCCCCACTGTATATAAACATAACACCTATTTGGCAATTTGTTTTATATATATATATATATATATATATATATATACAATTATTTAATTATGTCATCCGGATATCGCAGACTCGCTCTCATGTTTCATACAAATGCAGCTTTCTCCACGGAAACAAAATATACCTAACAAAATACGCCTACGTTTACGTCACTATATTACAATTAAATCCTAATTTAATCATGACAAACTATATATTGTTGGAAAGGTCTAAGACTCCTTAATAGATATTTCAGCACTGTTTTTTGTTACAATTTATGCAGGAACAGTAATAGATGAATTTATGACAAGAGTGCACCTCAAAAAATCGACATCATAACAGGAGTTCTGGCGTTTGTCACAAAAAGTCAACGCACACACTTTTAATAATTGAAACTTTGGTTTTCATGCTAAAAGTTCATAATAAAACATTTAATCTAGTATTTGTCAATAAAAAAATATAAAATAATATTATCTTCTAAAAATTATGACATATATATTATCCTCTAAAATATTATATTATATTTTTTTTATCGCCTTTTTTATTACATTACATATTTTAGTAGTTATCATAAATTAGGTATCATTTGAAAGCTTACGATCTCAGAATTCATCCTGTGAAAACTGTTTTGAAATTGGACATTGTGTTACCATAGAAACGGTACTCTAAATTATTTTATCAGGCTCCTCCCCTTTTGGGCATCATTATGTTTCATAATTTATGATAAAAATATTTTCTAATCTTGACAAAACACATATTGTCAGAAAGGTCTGAGTCTCAAGGTTCCATATTTTGTGACAAAAGTGATATTTGGACAGAAATTTATTAATTTGTTATGTTAGAATGCATACAGTTAAATTCAATGGAATTCAATGACACCCGGTGGCTATTTTTGGTAATACGCCTAAACAAAATCTCATGGGAACTTCAATTTTTGTGATATCAACTTCAAATTTGTAACACAACTTGGTTAGATATATGGCTTTCATTTTATAGTAATTTTTTTGTAAAACATATTTTGTTAAATATATATTTTATATAAAATAAAAATATTAAATAAATTATATTTGATTTAATGTAAATTTAAACTTCCATAACTTTTTCATACTTCAATTTTATGAAGTGCTTTCACTTCAGCAATAATCTGCTATTTTTCCCCTTTAAAACAAGACCAAACTTAGGTCTATACTCCAAAGCATTCTTGAATTACAACCATTTAAGCTTGAATAGTGCATTTTAATGTACATTTTCAAAAAGGGGGGTGACAGCTAAGGGGACTCAAGTCAATATGTTGTGTCTTACTTATGTGGCAAGTAGCCATGATATAAGCGGGATATTGTACATCCAGCCGGTTGTTATCGCAGAATAAACCCCTTTAGTGATGCAAGTATGTATGTATGTATATATATATATATATATATATATATATATATATATATATATATATATATATATATATATATATATATATCAGACCATATATATACATCAGAGCATCCTTACTGGTGAGCCCTGAACTTGCTGTTTCCAAAATTGTGTGTTCGCAAGCTGTCTCTCTGTCTCGCTTTTTCTAAATGTCTTTATAATAAGGTTTAATGTGTCTCTCCCATTTATTTTAGAGCAAGCAGACAAATGCACCTCCCGCTGGAAAGATGAGCCCATGCAGAATGGTACAGTAACACCCTCTATCAGCCATTTATTCTCATCTATCTCTCTCTTTCTTTCATGAAGTGCTGTTAAAGTGGGGGTTTGATGAGGGGATACAGTTCATAATGTCAGAGATTGAAGAGTGTTAACCTCATTTTACTTACTCATGTGACCTATTTCTGAGGGGAAATTCAATGAGAAAAGGGAGGGACTTGATTTTATTCACCTGCAATTGATTGGATGGTGAGAAGAGACTGACACATACCAGAAATGTGAGTTTGATGAAACAATTCTATTGGCTAACATGGCATAATCAAAGAAAGTAGTATCAGTGGTAAAATAAAGTTGACAAAGCAAGTTTTAGTATTACATATTACACACATAGGGGCAGTCATGGCCTAGTGGTTAGGGAGTTGGACTGGTAACCCAAAGGTTGCTGGTTCGATTCCAGAGCCGGTGGGAAATGACTGAGGTGCCCTTGAGCAAGGCACCTAACCCCTAACCGTATGGGGTGAGATTTCGGTCACAATTCTGCGCGCGCAAGATCACATTTTGAGCGTGGAAAAGGGCATTTCGCACGCGCGTGAACTGAGTTTTGCGGAGAAATGTTCGTCTCGCAGATAAGAAAATATTGCGAGCGAACGAAAATCAATTTTGCATTTAAAATAAGTATTTGGATGTGCGCGGACGTTCTCTTTCGCGTGTGCAAAGTTTCACTTTCTTGCTCCTTTCATACCAGCCGTGAGCGCTCTCTAAGCGCAGACGGCTCGCTTGCTCAACACAACCCAGCGTTACAATATGCCATAATTCCAGCCAATCAGAGATGAGACTGCTAAATTCTGATTGGCTGGCTTGAAAACCAATCACAAGACTCCCTGCATCACCTACTGCGGATTCAGAGAACTAGTGCAGTTGAGAGTAAAGTTGGCAGTAAATTCACAGATTCGAACTTCCCGGGTCAATAACTCGTGAGCTAAACGTTGTTACTGCACAAATGACACCTCTTTTTATAACAACACTTATTTTGTATAAATATCGTTTTGCATATATTCTTTATGATTATTATTTATGAAAAATATTCAATAATTTCACTGTAATTCACTGTATTGTTGGCAAATTCAGTTCACATCACTGCTGTCCTGATGGTTATACAACAACACTTATTTTGGTAAAATATATAGGCCTATTTTAAATTGTATATACAATTGTACTGTAAATGTATAATTTTTATGAAAATATTAAATAACTTCACTGTAATTCACTGTATTGTTGCCTAATTTAGTTCACACATCACTGCTGTCCTGAAGGTTATACTACAACACTTATTTTGGGAAAATATATATTTTAAATTTTATACAATTGTAAATGTATAATTTTTATGATTTTTATGAAACATATCTTTACTGTAATTCACTGTATTGTTGCTAAATTCAGTTCACACATCACTGCTGTCCTGATGGTTATACAACAATCGAATCTGTGAATTTACTGCCAACTTTACTCAACTGCACTAGTTCTCTTCCGACAAACATTATTTTTCTGGTCCCTTTTGTACAAACACAATTTTTCTCCCAATAGGTGTTTTATATGGAACAATAGTAATATCATTCATAATAAAAAATCTTTGTACATGGAGAATTGGGTCCAACACAACATTTTAATTGTTAGCCAACTAATTGACAAATATTGGGCAATTTTACACCTACCCTAATTTTATTTCAAAATATGGTTTATTTGTAAATGTAAAAGAATTTAACAAAGTAATTAAGGCTATTCCTAATGGCATACTAATATTAAACAAATTTTCAGATGTAGATATCAATAATACATCTTTACAAAATCCTCAACTCTTTGTAAATGGTCTCTCTTTATTTGATAAAGGTTTTAATAACAACTTTATAAGAAACTCCTTTAATGTTGGATCCAGTCCTCCATGTAAATCAAAGTGGCTTAAACCTTATTGTATATCTTGGCGCAACATTTGGACTATGCCCTATAAGTTTATTATTTCTAATAAAGTCAAAGAAGTAATGTACAAAATTATTCATAGATGCTATCCTGTAAATGCAACCATTAGTAGATATATTCACGCTGTTTGTGATAAGTGCACTTTTTGTAACACATCACTTGAAGACAGAAAAAGGGCAATATAAAAATAAATGTTCAATTTCTTTTTGGACTGACTTTAAAATAGATATGACAAAAAAATTGAACAGATGTCTTGATTTAGACCCTCATGACATTTTACTTTGTTTCAAAAACCCTTTTTTTTCTGAAAAACAAAATTATATAATTAATCTTTTTATCATTTTGGCGAAATTTTATATTCATAAGACAAGAATAAAACAAAAGAAAACCTCCTACGGTATATTGCCTTCTATAACACTGATCTAACAATATATTTTGAAACTCTTTCAAACATGAGATCACAAAATAAAAAGCTTATAAAAACAATACAAATATTAAAGCTTTTCAAATACATATAAATGCCCTGATATTTTATACTTATATTTTTGTATTTGTTCTTATGTTTGTTTATTTTATAATAATAATTATTATTATTATTATTATTATTTTGGTAAAATATTTTGAGCTGTATTGTCAATACTTTGTAACCATTTTTTTATTTTTTTTTGCATTGTACTGAAATGTTTTTGTATTTGAACTGACTAAATAAAAAAAAAATAAAAAAATAAAAAACTAGTTCTCTGAATCCGCAGTAGGTGATGCAGGGAGTCTTGTGATTGGTTTTCAAGCCAGCCAATCAGAATTTAGCAGTCTCATCTCTGATTGGCTGGAATTATGGCATATTGTAACGCTGGGTTGTGTTGAGCAAGCGAGCCGTCTGCGCTTAGAGAGCGCTCACGGCTGGTATGAAAGGAGCAAGAAAGTGAAACTTTGCACACGCGAAAGAGAACGTCCGCGCACATCCAAATACTTATTTTAAATGCAAAATTGATTTTCGTTCGCTCGCAATATTTTCTTATCTGCGAGACGAACATTTCTCCGCAAAACTCAGTTCACGCGCGTGCGAAATGCCCTTTTCCACGCTCAAAATGTGATCTTGCGCGCGCAGAATTGTGACCGAAATCTCACCCCATATAACCGCTCCCCGGGCACCACACAAAGGCTGCCCGCTGCTCTGTGTGTGTGTCCACGTTTGTAGTGTGTGTGTGTTAACTACTCACTACTCTGCTCCTAATGTGTGTGCATTAACTTGGATGGGTTAAATGCAGAGGTCAAATTCCAAGTATGGGTTACCATACTTGGCCGTCTAGTGTCACTTTCACTTTCACTTTCTGTCCAATGACATGCACTGATTAATCATTTACATTCAGTTCAGAAACATGCACTAAAATAGTAAATAAGGTTAACTTCTAATTTTATTATTGACTGTGATTGTTCATGACTCATATGAAGTCGACATTGAAAGGATTCTTTTACATTTTTTAAAACATCTTCACCAAAGTCAATTTGATCAAATTTAAGGTCTTAAATATCAAATGGTATAACAAAAGTTATAATTTTAAGAGGTCTTAAATTTGGGTACAAAAAAACAAAAGAATTGTGATACGGGTTAATGTGATTATGAAACTTAAAATGAATGGGATCATTCAACTAAACAAAAGACGATCATTTTATTGAAATGTGAACACTGCACGTTTAAAGTCAAAACACAGCGCTGCTGCGTGTTCTACAGGTTCTTGCTTTACGAGCAGCTTGTAATCATTATTGAATGCATGCAATACACAGATTTTACTATTAACGGCACAATAATCTTGTTTGTGCCTTGCTTCAAACTAATTATTATTGTATCGGCAAAAAACAATAACAATCATCATTTAATGTGAATATACTAATATACTAGTACCAATTTCAATACATATGCATATATTAAATAAAATATCTCTTGAGTATTTAACCTGGTTTGCAGTTGAATGTGTGCTGCAGCCTGTATAAATAAGTGAAATAATCTAAGATACAGAATTTTTGGGGAGATTATGAGTTTGTTCTGTATGGACTACGGTATACATTTTATTTGGGCAGGTCTTAAAATGTTTTAAATTTGATTTTAAAAACTCTGCAGATATTTTACTTCTAATCACCAGTTACTAATCAATTACTTCTTTACCAGCAGTCTTATTTTTCCCCCCTCTCTCTCAGGGTGGGTGTACAATAGCTGTAAATTCGGTTTGCTCTACACCACAGTTGAGTTGCAGTAAAAGCTGATACTGGAGCAGTTTTACGGTTGCTGTCATAGTGGCCTGTATTAGTACAACACGATGTCTTGTGTTTTAATGCCATCGGTTCTAAAATATGTTCACTATGCTGGCCTATACTGGCCACTTAAAGCATTGATACTTCAGTGTTAAGATACTTGAGTGGTATCTGCAAACGAACGCTTTTCAAGCTTTCAAACTAACTACACTGTGTGAAGTCCAGGTTCAGAAAGTAAAAGTCCAGTATTTTGTTCCAATCGCATGGATTTGCTAGTTTTTCAGCCAGGAGATAGAACTAATTAGTGAAATCAGCTGGCTGAGTTCATGGTTGGGATAAACATATGGCAGGACTTTTACTTTCTGACCGCTGGACTTTACACGTCTGCTAATGACATGTGAAACCATTGAGCAATACTTCAATCTGCAAATCATTATGTTTTGTTATTATTTAACCAATATAATGTTTTTATTTTATTTTTCTGATTACTTTTATAATCTACCTCTAGGGGGCAGTGAAAGCATATTGTAGCCCAGCTGCAAGTTCAGTACAGTCAATACTGGTCAAAACCATGCCGATGGGAACAAAGGATGTTTGGAATGGTGTACTACTGCACTGCTTCAACAGTTGTTTTCAGTGTACAGTATACTGTGTGCAGTATGTGGACTAATCTCATGAATATGTCAGGGTCATATTTCGCCCTACAATATGGCCCCCCTTTTTTACAAATTATTATTATATATTTTTTTGGCATTGTGACATTTAGGCCTAGTATTTTTTACTGTAGTAGAGTACACATTTCTAGAGTACAAAATATTGCCTTCATGCCTAATGGTGGCATTTAGCAAATTAGAGCTAGGCGATAATATAGTTAACATTTTGCAATGATATAAACAATCACACAGAAAATATTTGCTATAATCAGTCATATCTTCTGATTTATGTGAAAGTACTGTATATCCGACTTTAAATATATCGCTGGGTAACAATCAGTTGTGTGCAGTGGTGTTCTGAAATGAGGAGTCCTTGTAAATTACATTTAATTACATTAAATGTCTCAGTTACATTTGTTTGACTAGTTTGAAGGAAGAGATAGTCTGAGGTGGAGAATATGAATGTTCTTTATTGTCAATCAGCAGAGAGAAATATGAATTGAAGAAGAAGCTGAGAAAGTCTAAGTCTCTCGATCTGTATATACTATTGGGTATGTGGGTGTTATGCAAGCAGACAGTTTTTTGTTTTTTTGTTTCTGGGGATTGCCGTCACCTCTGACAGCAAAACAGGAAACAAGTCTTGCAAATTGCATTATCTAAAAAAGGACCATAGCCCTTTAGTATGATAAAAAAAAAAAAAAAAGTTGAGAGATAAAAAAAAAAAGTACATTCCCACCTACATTTTATTAACATTTTTAATCAAAATGTCTTCAACAAATAGATTTCCATTTTGTATTAATTTGGCTCAGGCTGGATAGGACTGTAGCCACGAATAGTTCTCAGTTTTATTTTTAGTGATCTTTTGTATCTGCTGCTGTACACAACTCATACTGCATGGTCCCATAAAACATACTGTAAGCAAACACATATTATTATTACCGGGACTGCCATTTGAATTATACTACCCCACCCGCCTAATGACCTATCAAAAACTCCACTCAGTGACCACTCTCTCCCAGCATTGGCAGTTAAAGGGGTGATAGAATGATTTTATAGGGTATTTCACACTGTTCCTTAAGGTATCCAAATAGGGTATGTAACATTGGTTGGGCTGAAAATGCCACGGTGGGTAATGTAACCCTGAGAAATAGCCCCAGAATGAAACAAGCGTTTTTCTCCCTTTTATGGTATTCTCATGAATATTTAGATGAGCTGCACGCTGATTGGTTGGTTTACAAGAAATCTCCAAAGCAAACACGCAAAAAATGCCCAATGAAGATCACTCACTGTGTATCTAAACTACAATCGAATAAATATTTAAATTAAACCAAACCGTCACACTGTACCTGATAGATAACAATAGCTATACAGGGTGTCCACAGATATGAACAAGTTAAATGTACAGTAAGTCTTTTTAAGAACTTTTTAATACCACCCCTTATATGAAATTTAAGACCAAACTGCAATGGAAATACACACGTACACATATCATCACATGTCACAAAATATCATTGCTGTCACAAATGCTATTTATTATTACAATATACAGTGAGCTTTTCATATCAGTAAAGCGGACAATATCCAAGGGGCTGTTTACACCTGGCCACTTCATACGTTTTCTCAGGTCGGATCGCTATCTGATTTATCAACACGATTCCATTTACACCTGGTCACATACATGTGTTCTTGCAAAACGGATTAAAATCCGATCTTCAATTCCCATGCTATATGCAGATTTAATGGAGTGCATGTCACCGAAAGCAACAGATATGAGCTGCATTTTATTGATCATCAGCTAAAATTTCAAAATCAAAGACCGCAATAGGAGAGAGTGGCAACAGATAATTTCATTTCTTTACTTTTAATGATGATTCTTGTGTGTTAAGCGTCTGCGACTTACTTTCACTTTGATTTGCGATAGTTTGCACGTTGGCTTAATGAATAGATGCTCAGCTTCTCATCTGTGGCGATGCGTGTTGCAGTAGTCGTCATATCTGGCTATAACATGACATTATAGCCTATAACACTCTCACACTTAATTTTTTTAGCATTTTTGGTACAGTTTATATATGTGGTTTCAACAACCAGATGCATTTACACTTGTCTAGTTTCATCTGGAATGTGGCCCAGACATCGTCCTGAAGTGGTTTGAGTGATCGGATTCAAATCCGTCTCGAATGTGTTTCAGAGGGCATTTACACCCTTTTTTTTTTTTTTACGATCGGATAGCTATCTGATCACAGTGAAGCATGAAGTGGCCAGGTGTAAACAGCCCCCAAGAAATCAAAATTGACAGCAGCCAAAGAGCTAGATAAATACAGTTCTTTTAAAGGAGAAAACTGTTTTTCAAATACCTTGATTCCCATTGTACCCAGTACATTTCCAGGCACCGGCTTTAACCACCACGAGAACTCGTCATTCTCGAGCCATTGCGGCTAAACTGTGTCTGACTGCACGACCACCATTGATATTCCTGAGCCCAGAAAGTGTGCTGTGTGTATGCAAATTTAGGGGCGTAACAAAGGTACAGACTAGCGTTGCCACCCGTCCCGGTTTTCCAGGGATTGTTCTCTTTTTTGAGCGACAGTCCCGGAAAATTAAAATTCTTTCCCGGGATAATGAATTGTCCTGTTTTTTTGTGAAAATGTACTTCTAAAATAGAATTTCCTGGTTTCAAATTAAACCGTTTCCTTCTACTGTTACTGTATTTTCTTCATGGTTGTGTACATCCAATCCTGTGTCCGTAAACGGGTAAAACAGTGGATTGGCCAATGCCAGGCGTTTACTTTTATTTGATTGGAAGCTCAACTTATCGCCTAGCAACTGCCTGTGCTGTCGGTCGGTCGCACGCATCCACACACATCCAGGATGAAACAGTGTGAGTTCAGTTGCTAGCTTTACTCAGTTTTGTGAAATGGGGGGAGAGACGAACGAGGAGAATAACAACAAAATCGGATGAGCCACCAGTGTCAAAGAAAAAACGAAAACTTACACTCACCTACAACCTACAACTCAGACTGGGCAAAAAGAGAAGACTTTTCTGAATGGGTAACGTTAAGGCCCACCCAAGGAGACCCGTTCTCCGCTACCTGTGTTTTGTGTCCTGCCAAAATCGTCAGGGAGAGCATGTACGTCAGGACAAATATAGGTAAGAGAGGCAATAGGGAGTCCTTCAACTGTTAACATAGTATATTTGCAAATATGGGTTGATATCATCATCAAAAAAATTCATCTGAGGGTCCCGGTTTCTCACAAATCAAAGGTGGCAACCCTAGTACAGACCAGATCCAAATAAGGAAATTCCCCAAGTGTTACATCACATCTGAGTTGATTTGAGATCCAATCATTTTACATCTGCAGTTTAAAGTTTTGAGATTTGCATATTAAGGAGGTGACATAGGATTTTGAGATTCTGTGTACGGCCATTTTACCCACCGAGCTGCTGTTATTCAACTATGCTAAGGTAAACTTGGTTTTGCGTTCTATCACCCCTTTAACTCATTCTGTAGTCCATGTAACTTTCTCATTGCCTTGGTGAAGTTACCATCTGGCCCAGTCTCCATTGGTATGGCACTTATGATTGCATTTATGAGAGCACACATGCCTCTTTTCTCAGCTAGCAGGAAGTCTAAGGCTATCCTATGCATGGCCATTAAGCTTGTGGCATGTAGCTGTAGCCCTAAGGACTCAAGTGCTTGATTGTTGTCACATTTTCCTGGTTAAATAAACATTACTTTATAAAAAAAAAAGAGGAAAAAAGAAAACAAATACAATTATATTTTGTATTTTCCATTAACATTGTAATTAATGTTCGTAACCCTAATGCAACATTTCTGAAGTAGAAGCACCAACGTCCCAAAACAAAAACAACACCCAAAACACAAATCCTCAATGGTGTGTTTGCCTTGACCAAGGCGAAGGAGGGCTACTGCTGGGTTCATGGTAGGTCGTGTATTCTGTAACGTTGCTGACGTGGGAGACGATGGTGAAGAGAACCCAAGTGCAGTTTATTCTCAGTGTCCAAAGATCTAACAAAATCCAAAACATGAAACAAACCATGAACAAAACTTGACTATGAACAGACCAGGCAAATGGAAACATGGAACAGCATACGTACTTCAATACACGACAACGTAACATGGCAAACAAAAGGGCTTAAATACAGGACTACAGGGATCACATGACAAAAAAAACAAAAAAACAATGAGAGCAAGACACATGAAACAAGGGAACCAATCAGAACACGACACATAAGACAAGGGAAGCACAAGACATGATCACATGAGGGCAAGGAGGTCACATGACAAGAACCAAGAACCAAACTATAACAAAAAAAGACATGAAACAAAACCAACTATGACACCTAATTCAAGAATAATTGTTTGAAATGTTTTTTTTGTTGTGTTTTTTTTTTTTTTTTTATACATTTATCCCAAAATAATAACTCAAGGCAGTAACAATTTAGACAATATTTTAATCGAACTGATGTTCAACTGTTAATAGTAAACTTATTTTGAATCTTCTGTCATCAAACTCAGTAAACATGAAAAAAAAAAAAATCATGTTTCCACAGTCCAAGTTCAAGTTCAAGTTTTATTTTGACGTGACAAAGTAATGATGAGTTGTTTATTTACTTTTTAATTAGTCTTCCCCTTAATGCCATATTTATGAATTCAGACTGATTTAAGGATGCGGAACTCGCACAAAAACAAGAAGTGGGATTTATTGTGTGAACCAATCATAGCCAAGCATAACCAATCAATGGAGGCATTGGCTCCTCTCACATGACTTTCCCCCATTCATTCTTAATTACCCCCCACCACACGCTTTAGGGGGTGAGTTAAAACTCAATGGGCTCAAGGGAGAGAAGAGAGATGCGGCCTCCCGCTGTAACTTTACCTTAGTAAACTTTACCTTAGGTGTCGCGGTTGAACAGTGTTACTTTAAAAAACAAAAACAAAAAACGAGTGATTTATACACCTTTTAATGTCATATCAGCACAAAGCGCTGAAACCCTATTGTAATTGTTACGACTATTATTATTAGGGGTTCAAGCATGAAATGCTGAAACCCTATTGTAATTGTAAGGATTCGTAAAACGCATCGTGCAGGACAAACCGTAAGGCCTAGAGACGTGAAACCTGGCCAGATGGTAGGCCTCAATTTGGGGACAACCTATCAGAGTATGACCCCAATTGGCCCATAGGTGGCGCTACAGCAACCAAAAGTACTAAATCGCTCATAACTCTTAGACCGTTTGTCCCAGGATCAAGTGTCTTATATCGTTGGAATCCTTGGCGCAAGGCGGACAAAATGGCTATCTCCGATTTGGATGTAGGCAGGGAAAATGTTCTGCTATGTCGGATTTTGTCCAAAACCTACTTTTGCGAACTAGTCCCTGGTTTTTGGCCCGATCGGAACCAAACCAGTCTAGGACAATTCTCTGGACTCTCTAGATCAATAATTATCGAAAAAAAGTTGAACTTTTGCATGTGGGTGGCTGTAACAGGGTCATTTAGAAAAGGGGCGTGGCAAAATACACTAAAAAGCCTATAAATCCCAAATGAAAACTCAGAACTTCACAAAAATTGATGAGCATATGTGTCAGAACATGGTGAGGAAGCATGCAGAGTTTCATGGAGATCGGACCATAGGTGGCGCTATAACTGGCAAAAAGCCTTCATTCTTATTAGGGGTTCAAGCATGAAATGCTGAAACCCTATTGTAATTGTAAGGATTCGTAAAACGCATCGTGCAGGACAAACCGTAAGGCCTAGAGACGTGAAACCTGGCCAGATGGTAGGCCTCAATTCGGGGACAACCTATCAGAGTATGACCCCAATTGGCCCATAGGTGGCGCTATAGTGCCAAAAACCAAAAAAAATCACGGTTTTGCTTAAATCTCCGCAGGAGGCGGAGCCAGTTTACTAAAATGGTTATAACTCATGAACGAAATTAGATATTTTCACCAAACTCGGAACACATGTGTATGAGTTCAATCTGGGATCACAGTAAAAAAATCGCGACGATTGAACACTAGGTGGCGTTATAACATGAAAAAAACATGAAAAGGGCTATAACCACCTGACCGTTAGTCCAATTGACTTGAAAATTGGTATGCAGTCTCATGGTCCAGGGTGCCATGTATATCTATGAGGACATTGGCGTATCTCGAAAAACATGGCCGCCATCGGCCAATGAAGTTGAGCACCTATTAGACAAGGTTAACGGAGGCCGATCGGAACAAAACTCGATGGGCATGTTCAACTCATGGCCCTA
Source organism: Leuciscus leuciscus (assembly GCF_965113295.1). Classification (NCBI taxonomy): domain Eukaryota; kingdom Metazoa; phylum Chordata; class Actinopteri; order Cypriniformes; family Leuciscidae; genus Leuciscus; species Leuciscus leuciscus. The sequence goes on along the minus strand of NC_138736.1, from coordinate 21,217,471 downwards.
GAGGTATGTAAGAATTTTGAAAGAAATCGGCCACTAGTTGGCGCTAACGAGTTTTATGGCTCTGTAATCACGTGGTGTTAAACTTATTGTCACATTATGCATATCATTTGATAGATCTGCTCATGCTGAACAACTTTGCCTCAAGAACCACTACTGTCAATCAAACTGTTCATTAAATATTCGCAAACATGTTAAAAACCTACTTTTGCGAACTAGTCCCTGGTTTTTCGCCCGATCAGAACCAGACCAGTCTAGGGTAATTCTCTGGACTCTCTAGATCAATAATTATCGAAAAAAAGTTGAACTTTTGCATTTGGATGGCTGTAATAGGGTCATTTAGAAAATGGGCGTGGCAAAATACACTCAAAAGCCTATAAATCCTAAATGAAAACTCAGAACTTCACAAAAATTTATGAGCATATGTGACATAACATGCTAAAGAAGCATGGACATTTTTATGGAGATCGGAGCATAGGTGGCGCTATAACTGTTAAAAAGCTTTAAAACCATATATTTCCTATGGTAAATTGCCTGTATTGGCTGTAAATTGTGTTTTCCATCCTATGATCATATAATGTTTATAAAATAATGTTAAAAAACAGTGCAATACAATTCTCTGGACTCACTAGATCAATAATTGTCAGAAAAAGTTGAACTACTTCATTTGGATAGCTATAATAGGGTCACTTCAATATGTGGCCTTAAAATGAATACCATATTAAGCCAATAAGTGGTATTTTACTGCCCCCTGCTGTCATTTCATCATACTACTCCCTAATATTGTTATATAATTCATATTTAGACTTTATAAAATCATTATTTTAACATTTAACATGAAAACGAAAGTAAAACGGCATTTAGGCCACGCCCCCCCAGTACAAATTCACTCATAACTCGAAAACGGAAAGTCGTTGCGTGCTCAAATTTTTATGGTAAGGTCCTCTCCGGGCTCTTGATCGAAACGTGTCGTCGCGGGCCTCGGGAGCGCGCCCCCCCCGCGGATCGCTAGACCGCGGGACCCCCGATTTTGAACCGCCGTAACTCCCGACCCAGACCACCCCGAACCTTGTGTGAGAGCTCGTTGGAAAGGGCCCATCCTTGGCTAGCTTCGATTCAAATGTGGTGTAATTTGCCCTGGGCATTCCAGAGATAAAAGCCTCAAAATACATGCCTTTGAACGGTCATAAGTCCCTGCCCCAATCGCCCAAAAACACCGTGATGGTCTCATTCAACAGGGCTCCTCAAGCACTATCTATGCTCTGAGTTTCAGAATTTTTCGCCTTCTGGTTCCCGAGATATAAGTGAAAAACCAAATTCCCATTCATTCATTCAAACACTTCAACTGTAAGATGGAGGCTGTAGTTCCACTGTTGTCAACTAGAGGGAGCAGCAGTATTAGACATAGTATTAATCTTTTTATCAGCTTTCAGCTTTGGCCAACAAACAAATGGTTAAAGCTATTTTTTTTTTTTATTATTATTGGACTGATAATATAGATCACAATGAAATATATGAAATGGTTAGACCATTAAAATATTTTTTCACAATAACACATCCTAAAGACATTGAAAACATATTTGTATCTGTGTGTGTGTGTGTGTGTGTGTGTGTGTGTGTGTGTGTGTGTGTGTGTGTGTGTGTGTGTGTGTGTGTGTGTAAGCATGCATTATTGAGTTAACATGGAAAATACTTATATTACAATAACTATTATAACACAATCATATTTTGTCAGTGTTTATCACTTTATCACTGCTGTTTTTCACATAATTGCTAGTAATGTGGTAAATCACGCTAGAAACATGGTAAATCATAGTAAATAATTGATGGTCTCATTCAACAGGGCTCCTCAAGCACTATCTATGCTCTGAGTTTCAGAATTTTTCGCCTTCTGGTTCCCGAGATATAAGTGAAAAACCAAATTCCCATTCATTAATTCATTCAATCACTTCAACTGTAAGATGGAAGCTGTAATACCACTGTCCACTAGAGGGAGCAGCAGGATTACGCATGACCTTTTCATTCGTTTTCAGTATTGGGAAACAAACAAATGCTTTAAAAAGCAATCATTTTTTCTTTTTTTTTTTTCTTTTCTTTTTTATATTATTAGATCACAAAGGAATTCTAATAGACCAATACATATATTTTCTCAATAACATATTCCAAAACATTAAAAACATATTTGTATTTGTGTATGTTTATTTCTGTGTGTGTGTGTGTGTGTGTGTGTGTGTGTGTGTGTGTGTGTGTGTGTGTGTGTGTGTGTGTGTGTAAGCATGCATTATTGAGTTAACATGGAAAAACTGGTTTGCTTTAGTCCAGAAAACTGGTGAAAATCATGAAGTTTAAAATGAAAGTGAGCCAATAAGTGGTCTTCTTCTGCCCTCTGCTGGCCATTCTACTTATTAATGAAGTCTTTTCACATGTGCTTTTCACATGTGCTCACATTCATATTTAGACTCTAAAAATCACTTATATAACAATAACTATTATAACACAATCAGATTTTGTCAGTGTTTATCACTTCATTTGCACTGACACTTCACATAATTGCTAGAAACATGGTAAATCATAGTAAATAATACTATAATGTGGTGTATCAAGGTAAACCATGCAAGAATCCTGGCAAATCATTCTAGAACGTGGTAAATCATGGTAAACTATGCTAGAACAGGGTAAATCATGGTAAACCATGATAAACTATGGTAAATCATGTTAGAATGTGGTATATCATGGTAAATCATGCTAGAACAGGGTAAATCATGGTAAACTATGATAAATCATGATAAACTATGATAAACCATGCTAGAATCACAGTAAACAATGGTAAATCATACTAGAATGTAGTATATCATGGTAAATCATGCTAGAATATGGTAAATCAAGGTAAACTAAGATAAAATCATGGTAAACTATGTCAATCATGCTAGAATCATAGTAAATAATACTAGAATGTGGTAAATTATTGTGGGAGGAGCCTATTTGACTAAAATGGCTATAACTCAAGAAGTAAATGAGATATCTTCACCAAACTCAGTACACATGTGTATGGGTTCAATTTGAGGTCACAGTAAACAATTTTATGGAGATCGGTCCATAGATGGCACTATAACTCCTATAAAAAGCTTTAAAACCATATATTTCCTATGGTACATTGCCTGTATTGGCTGTAAATGGTCTTTTCCATCTATTATGTCAGTGGTTACATGCTTGCTAAATAAAACAACTTTTGATGCTTTTCTGCTTAAAGGCCTTACATGCTTGAACCCCGATAAATGCTGCTTGCAGCTTTAATTATTATTATTATTATTATTATTATTATTCAATAATTCAATTGAATTAAAATCCTGATACATAACTTTTTTTTATCTTATCTTTACAAATGTACCTCCTAGATATTCAGTTGCATCTGTTTATGCACATGATATTAGTGATCATTGTGCTGTTGCAATAGTTAGAAATGCAAAATTACTTTGAACAAAACCTTGTGTTATTACCAGGCGGTGTCTCAAATTAGTCAAGTCAAGTCAAGTCAAGTTTATTTGTATAGCGCTTTTCACAATACAGATTGTATCAAAGCAGCTTCACAGTATTACATTAAAATAATACAACAAAGTAATTTAGTGAACTAGGTTTTGTTAATGATCTTGTTCGGTTTGATTGGGAGAAGATTTTGTTGATTCCAGATATGGAATGTGCCTGGAAGAATTTTTATGAAGGGCTCACTTCATTATAAATCGTCGCTGTCGGGCGGAATCCTCGTATCTCCAAAACCATTATTTTTCAGGAAATTTAAAAAACTGCATATTTTTTGAGTTATTAAACATTGTATCGTTAAAGTTGGTAATATACCTTATATTGCTATCATATACTGTTGTATACCAACATTAACACAACATTTCCCTAAAATCATGTTTAATCGGAGATACGAGATTTATGACTTGGGAGCGGGGAGATACGAGGTTACGCTGTCATTGATTAGAATGGAACGGACACAGACGTCGCTGCTGCCAGCAGTGTTTATCACAGTCTGCGGTCGCGTTCAGCCTTTTGATAAGAGATAAGGCTTTAAGAGCTATTCAAATCTAATGATTGTGGTTACATACATCTTCCTAAACTCCATTTTAAACGTTTAAGAGATATGAGTGATGCAATACCAAAATATTAGGCTGTCTAAAATAGGCGGAAATTAATCTGCACGCAAACAAAATCGGCGGTCGCGTTGAGCCTTTTGACAAGAGAAAAGGCTTCAATAGTTAATCAAAGCTAACGACCGTGGTTACATACATCTTCCTAAACTCCATTTTAAAGGTTTAAGAGCTATAAGTGAAGCAGAACAAAAAATGATGAGCTGACTAACGTTGTCTAATAGGTGGAAATTTGCCTAATCTGCACGCAAACTTACCTCCGTGGCTCACGGGCTTCCTTCTGCACCGAAGCATTACAGCTATCGATTTTTAACAAAACAAGCCAACTAAAATGTATCTAACCTAACTATTTTCACTCGTTATTGTCTAAAAAACAGACAGAGTTATGCAAAAATAGGCTTAACTTACTGGCGCCAGTAGACAGACCCTTTTTCTCCCATAAATAAAACCTGCTACTTGGGGTATTTTACATGCACAGTGCCAACTTCGAGTCAGTAAAATAATAATAAAAACAATCATTTAAAGCTGCTATCCAAAACTTTTAATTCAATTCAAGTATAATATTAGATACATTTTAAAACTTCAATGCACAAGTATAATAAGCCTAATAATAAGCCTAGTAATACGTAGACATTTAAAATGCATCAATAACTGATATCATAGTTTAACACAGATAAAATCAGAGTTAAGGCTTGCTTTACGTGTTGCTCGACGAGGGTTTCTTAATCGTTGCGAGTTTCAATCCTGAGGAGACAAAATGCCGCGAGGCTCCCGCCCGCTGCGGAGTGAAGAAGAGGTGGAGTTACGAGGATTCTCAGACAGTTGAAGTGTCCAATGGAGTTACGAGATTTGCTCTCAAGCTATTTTCAACAGTTTAGATTGGTTAATAATTTGTAAAAATAACAGAACCACGTGGGGACTGACCAATAGCATCGATTTGTGAAAAAATATGAAATTGACCAAATTTGGACATACGAGGTTTCCGCCCGACAGCGACGAAATGCTGCTCTCAAAAAATGGCATGTTAAAGCTGATAGTTTTTTTTTTTTTTTTTTTTACGAAACAACTTAGAATAAGCCTATGCAGTTCTGAAAAAATATTGATTATGTATCAGGGGCATACAAGGCTGCAGAGCTTAATTCATAATGGATATTTCCATAAAAATGTTAGATAAAGAAAAATGCTTGATTGCTTAAATAAGCTGTTTGTTGCTGCAAAATATCTATTTCAGTACCTAAAACTATAAATATGAACAATGAAATGAATTATAGGAACTAAATATGGATCTTAAAAATAGTTTTAAAGTTCCAAACTTTCTGGAACTTTATTTAAAGTTTATGTTTGTGAGATCGCCTCCTTTTAACAATGGGATAACAAAGGCTCGTTATCCAGTGTTAAAAGAAGGAGATCCCACAAACATGAATAACTATAGGCCGATTTCTAAATACTGTACTTTTTTAAGAGTTATTCAGAACTCTTATTAATGAACATATTGTCTTCATATTTAACTGAACATAATATTTTATCACATACTCAATCCATTATTTATTTTTTTAACATACAAAAAACAGCACAACTACAGCTGCAATTAAGGTCTTAAACTATCTTAATTGAGGCACTTGACAGGGGATATCATTGTGCACCACTTTTATTTATTTATCTAAGGCATTTGGGACTGTTGATTTTACATTTACATTTACATTTTACATTTATGCATTTGGCAGACGCTTTTATCCAAGACGATTTTTTTGACGATTTTAGCATATTACAATCTGATAGGATTGTCTAATAACACCATTCTGGTTTGAAAACTATGTAATTATCAGGACACAATGGGTGCAAATGGAAGGTCACTCATCCGCACTTTTACAGATTATGAAACGTGTTCCTCAGGCATCTATTCTCTACTTTTTATTACCTATTAATCATCGTAATTTTAACAGCTGGAATGCTAGTTTTCATTTTATGCTGGTGACACAGTGATTTTTTTATTGTTTTTGTAGTGCACCCAAATGACATCAATCAGGGTCTTTATTACAGTCTCATTTCATTGTTGTGCAAAAAAAAAAGGCTTTGCTACTTGAATATGAATTCTAAAGTCATGTTTTTTTTTTTTTTTATTAAAAGAAACAAGCAGTGATTCTATTATCGGTTAACACTTTACAGAGTACTATAATAGTAGTACTCTACTGTAATAGTAGTAATACCCTCTACTGTAGTACGCTGGTCCTCATTATCGACACGTAAACTAAAGCATTGGTACCTGTTCATTTAAAATTCTATTTTTGGTATATTGCCATCATATTTTTGTTCCCTTAATTAACAGAAAATTGCTGGGGATATATTATCTACATTCACAGAACTTGTATGCCCTTGCAGTTCCATTTGTACAAACTGAATTTGGAAAACAAGCTTCCTTTTCAAGGGAACTCACGCTGCGTCAAGATTGACAACATGGGAACGCTCCGTGAAACACTTGTGAAATCAGTCCAATGGCGCATTGGCAGGTGAAGTCATGGCTGGAAGCTATACAGCGACAAACATTGTCAGCTTCTGTGCCTTCAGCAAGCGCTCTGTTTGAAAATGTGTCTGTCTATTTATTGTTGTTTGTCCACAAGCATATTATATATTATCTAGACAGGAGTATAATGGCGAGCAAACATCATTTTTGAACATGTGTTCCTCCCTATGGGGCGCCGTTTGTAAAGCGGCTCACGCTGAAAATAACAGCAACATTTTTTCACATTTAGCTTCAAACAATGTTTAAAAAACTGGTATGAATTTTTGACGGTCACTTTTTAGCACATTTACAACAATATTAAAGTTAGTTAAATCTAAATATTAAATGTTACACCTAAATGTTAAATGTTAAATCTAAATGCTAAATCTAAATCTAAATGTTAAATCTAAATCTAAATCTAAATGTTAAATCTAAATGTTAAATCTAAATGTTAAATCTAAATCTAAATGTTAAATCTAAATCTAAATCTAAATGTTGAATCTAAATGTTAAATCTAAATATTAAATCTAAATCTAAATCTAAATCTAAATGTTGAATCTAAATGTTAAATCTAAATATTAAATCTAAATCTAAATGTTAAATCTAAATATTAAATCTAAATGTTAAATCTAAATCTAAATGTTGAATCTAAATGTTAAATCTAAATATTAAATCTAAATCTAAATGTTGAATATAAATGTTAAATCTAAATATTAAATCTAAATCTAAATGTTGAATCTAAATGTTTCGGGTGAAACTAAATATTTAACTAATATGCAAATTTAGATTTGATAAATGATAAACATTTAGATTCAACATTTAGATTTAGATTTAGATTTAACATTTAGATTTAACATTTAGATTTAGATTTAATATTTAGATTTAACATTTAGATTTAGATTTAACATTTAGATTTAATATTTAGATTTAACATTTAGATTTAGATTTAATATTTAGATTTAACATTTAGATTTAGATTTAGATTTAACATTTAGATTTAACATTTAGATTTAGAGTTAATATTTAGATTTAACATTTAGATTTAGATTTAACATTTTTCAGCGTGAGCCGCTTTACAAACGGCGCCCCATACCCCTGCCCTCGCTTCATTACGAGTTGGGAAACACGCGATTTATGTGTTGTTTGTTTGGGAGTGGAGCATGGTGATCTAATAAAAGGGGGCTGACCGTGTTCATTCATAAATTCCTGATGTGTAAAAGCGAGATTTTTATATCTGCTCCTGTTGGCTTTCTTCTCAAGGGAAGTCAATAAAGATTCTTTGGCTTGGATCTCGCATGCGCCGAGGCAGCGCATATATTGCGGTGCTGCAATAAGAATCTAGTGGCTTGGATCTCACGTTTGCAGAGGCAGCGCGTAGGTTATGGGTCTGCAATAAGAATCTAGAGGCTTGGATCACACATTTGCCGAGGCAACACGTAGATTACGAGTCCGCAATACATGCGTAAGTGACTGAGCAGACTGGAATTTCTCTTTCTCTCTTTTTCCTATATTGTGTGCAAACTAATTATGTGTGTTTGCAGACTATTATTTATGGTTCTTTTTGTGACTTAGATTATAACATGAATATTCAGTCTATCATTCAGACCACATATTCTTGTCTGCTTGTTTGTTGGCTGCATTTAATTTTGAGGAATTGTGGCTTTGGAAGTTAGATGTCTGTTTAAAAATATTATATTCAGCCTTTCATCCAGACTGAGTTTTTTTTGTCTGGTTGCTTTTTGTCTGTATTTAATTTTGAGGAAATAAATGTTAAATACTCATCTGATTTGGATGTCTGTATTAATACACTATATTCAGCCTTTCATCCTGTAACATAGCTGAGAAATGCAGCTGAAGACGAGGATCTAAATGCAGGGTGATTTAATATAGTAACACAAAACAGGGAACACAGAACTTGAAGAACAAATGAACAAAACCAGGGAAATCACAGAGACAGAGGCAACCATTACACGTACAACAATCAACAAAGTAACAAGTGAAACACAAGGGCTATAAATACACAGGGGCAAACAAGCTAAACAAGATAACAAGGGGGCATGGCTAATTAGAAACACCTGGGAAGACTAATAAACAAGAAAAACTACAAAGGACTACAAAACATGGCACAGAACAGGAAATAACAAAAGTCCACACAAGACAATGGGAACACAAGACAGGAATCATGACATAGCCCCCCCTTTAAGGAGCGGATTTGAGACGCTCATCAGGAAAACAGTCCAGGAGGGTGGTGGAGCAGAGGTGGGCCCGGGGGCGGGATGGAGGGCCTGGCCCGTGGAGCGGAAGAGGACCTGGCCCGTGGAGCGGAAGAGGACCCGGAGACTGCGGCAGGACGGGAGGCCAGGGCGGAACCGGCTTTTTAGGCGGCCAGGGCGGAGCAGGCAGTGCAAGCTGCCAGGGCGAAGCAGGCAGTGCAGGCGGCCAGGGTGGACCAGGCAGTGCAGGTGGCCAGGGTGGATCAGGCAGTTCAGGTGGCCAGGGCGGAGCAGGCAGTGCAGGTGGCCAGGGCGGAGCAGACAGTTCAGGTGGCCAGGGTGGACCAGACAGTTCAGGGGACCATGGCGGCGCGGCCTCCATGGTCCTATCAAGGTTCCCACTGCCCCCCCAAAAAAATTTCTTGAGGGCAGCTATGGGGTTATGCTCAGGAACAGATACCGGCTCAGGAACAGACAGCATGGCGGTGGCCATCTTTGCTGAGGGCTCAGGTTCAGGCGAGGCGGCGGCCATCTCTGCTGAGGGCTCAGGCGACGTGGCAGTGGCCATCTTGTCCGGAGACACTGGTTCAGCGGCGGCAATCTAGTCCAGAGACACTGGCTCGGCGGCGGCCATCTTGTCCGGAGACACTGGATCGGCAGACGTGACGTGAACAGTCTCTGGCTCGGCAGACATGACGTGAACAGTCTCTGGATCGGCAGACGTGACGTGAACAGTCTCTGGCTCGGCAGACGTGACGTGAACAGTCTCTGGATCGGCAGACGTGACGTTAACAGTCTCTGGCTCGGTGGTCTCGGCGGAACGAGATTCTGGCATGGCGGCCTGGGGAGTTGAGAGCGCTGAGACCAGTGAAAATATTGGGATATCGGCTGCTCGGGCAGATGTCAGTGGCAGATCGGCCAGCTTGGACACCAGTCCTCTCCACCCTCGGATGGGTCCAGTGGACGCAATTGTGCTGGCTGATGGTGCGGTCTGAGGTGGGCCACGCTCCACGGCTGACGGAGCTTTGGCTGTATAGCCCCCCCCCAAATAAAAGTTAAGGGTGAATCCTCCTCCACTTCGCCCATGGTGAAGGGAGATCCACACAACCGCAGAGCCAGATTTATATATTGGGCCAGGGTTCAGCCAGGATAATCCTCCAGCATCATTTGGGTGATGTTCTCATCCAGCCCGCTCCAAAAAAGGTCCATAAGCTTGGAGTCATCTAATGGTGCTAGATGACAGCAAGCCAAAAACTTCTCCACATACCTTTCGATAGACTGGCCGTCCTGAAAAATGCTGCAAAGAACTTTCACAGGATCCTGATTACTTCCTGCTAGAACCATATTTTGGTCAGTTGTTCTGTAACGTAGCTGAGAAATGCAGGCGAAGACGAGGATCTAAATGCAGGGTGATTCAATAAAGTAACACAAAACAGGGAACACAGAACTCGAAGAACAAAGGAACAAAACCAGGGGAATCACAGAGACAGAGGCAACCATTACACGTACAACAACTGACAAACTACAAAGGACTACAAAACATGGCACAGAACAGGAAATAACAAAAGTCCACACAAGACAAGGGGAACACAAGACAGGAATCATGACACATCCAGACCGTTTTTACTTGTCTGGTTAATCTTTGGCTGCATTTAATTTGAGAAAAAAATTATATATATATATATATATATATATATATATATATATATATATATATATTTATATTTATATATATGTATTGATATGTATTGATATATGTATTCATATACTATTCAGCCTTTCATCCCGACCGTGTTTACTTGTCTGGTTGATCTTTGGCTGCATTTAATTCTGAGGAAATAAATGGTGAAATTCCCAGGGGGAAATGGATAACACACCCATCTCCCTTCGATACCCTTCGGGGCCGTTCTGCCAACGCCACCACCTTGTGTGCTTCGGGGCGCAGTGGTCTCCAGCGAGTTCTAGTCTTAGTGTCTGACTCACAGGAGGAGGGTTTAAGAGGGGTCAGTTCGGTTGTTTCCTGCTGGTCATCCGTTTCAGGGCACCAGATTGGCTCCTTTAGCAGTCTCAACCGAAGTCTTCCCGAAGTAAGACTGATCTGAGGACCGTCATTATCTCCAAGAAGGCTTCGGGGAAGAGGTCCTGACACCAGTGGCTTCAGGTCTCTGAGGGCCTGAAGTGTGTGTGAGGGCCTGAAGTGTGTGTGTGTGCGCGTGCTGGTGAGGGGCACTTCATGTGTGAAGTACATGTTACATGCTCTTGAACAATGTTTGATGTTTTATGTTTGAAATGTCATATATTTTTGAATAATGTTGATATTTTAATCTGTGCTGTATTTATTTGTACCTGGGGACTGCAGATGCAAATTAGACTAGGGGAAGTGGTTATCACTTCATGATACGGTACCCATTTCCCCTCGGTGCCCTCAGGGGTCCATTCTGCCAACCCTGCTACCTTGTGTGTTTCTGGGCACAGTGGTTTCGGGTGAGCCCATATCTCAGTGTCCGCCCCGAAATGTAGCGGCACTGGGATGCTCGCCCCCTCTGAGGAGGGTCTCAGAGCAATCAGTGCGGCTGTTCCCTGCCGGTTCTCCGCCTCAACTCGAGTAACATCAGAGACCAGTCGTATTGTTCGTATTGTTCCACGTCATGTTTAGGGGTATGAAAATATAATGTCAATATCCCTGCAAAAACAGACCGCCGTTCATCTATAAATAATTCATCCAAGAATGTTGAGCAAGTTTACTGCAACAATGGTGCCACAAACTTCACATACTTTTGAAAAAACAGCATTTAGTTGGTCCAGATAAGTGCTCATTGGCACAGTTGTAAACACGACGGCATTCTTCTTCCACGAGGGGCTTTAGCGTCATAACATTTGTTACTAGGCGGACCGTTAAAGAACAACACACAAACGTCTCCCGGACATCCTATAGAATTCAACCAATCAGATGACGACTTAGAAACTCCTGAAGTGTTTCCAGAAAAGTGTGCCAAATGCATCAGACATTCAGCCAACGGTCCGTGGGCGTGACGTCTGAGGCTAAGACTATGGAACAAGTGGTAAAGGCTTTGCTGGGGAAGGGGGCCGTAGAACCTGTCCATTCCCCCGACAGAGAGTCCGGGTTTACAGCCAGTATTGTATCGTTCCTAAGAAGGATGCAGGGTTGTGTCCAAATCTCTGCACTGAGGCGAATCGTGACAGGTTGCTTTCGGGGGCAAAGTGTACCAGTATTGTGTTCTTCATTTCGGCCTAGTCATTTCACCCCGTATTTGTGCTCAATGTGGAGCAGATGGGGGTTTTGGCATTGAGATGTCTTCCTCCCTATATGAAACTATGGGGGGTTTAGGTTGAACGCTGAGAAAAGTGTGCTTTCTCCATGACAGAGTACCACTTTTTCAGGTGTGGTGTGGGATTCGACAACAATGCAGACACATATTTCTCCTGCTCGTATTGGTTCGATCCTTACAGCTGTGAGCAAGATAAGGCTAGGCCGGTCACTCACTGTCAAACAGTTTTGAGACTGTTAGGTCTGATGGCAGCTGTGTCAAGACCAAGTGGTTTCCCTGAGGGGCAAGCCGTTCTGCATGATCAAGGTTACACGCAGGTGCTTCGTACTTTGGTTATGTGAAAGAAGCCTTGGTTCATGTCCCAGGGTCCTGTGCTGGGAGCTCCATGCTTACTCTAGAACTCCCTGCACAAGGAACTGGCGGAAATCATCACTTGGATCCAGTTAGTTGGTACAGTGCTGGAATTTCTGCACGATCGATTCTTCACAGGGTTACCCCCCTCCACTCTAAAGGTTTACGTGGAGGCCTAGCCTGCTTACCATGCATCTTTGGGTGGTGTCTTTGGGGAGAACCCGTTGGTGTTTCCTCCGTGGAGCGTCGGATCAGGAGGAGTATGTCGGTTTTGTAAGCCTTATTGAATTGAATTGAATTTATTTATTTTAAAGGGACCATGTGTAATTGAAAACATAAATGTAAACATTTAATGCATTACACCAGAGTTAGCCTTAGGCTAATTTGCATCTGCAGTCCCCAGGTACAAATAAATACAGCACAGATTAAAATATCAACATTATTCAAAAATATATGACATTTCAAACATAAAACATCAAACATTGTTCAAGAGCATGTAACATGTACTTCACACATGAAGTGCCCCTCACCAGCACGCGCACACACACACACACACACACACACACACACACACACAGTATGATCACAACATAAAGTATTATGCCCACACACAACCCCTTCTCAACTCTTACGCCCTTCTCACCCTATAAGGAGGTAAATGTAACTGAAGGAAAAGTAATGTTGCCCACTAATAAGTTAGTGGATACATTGTTGTGAATGTTTTAAATGACTTTTTAAATTAACTTTAAAGGCACCAAACAAATCACAAGTTTTTATATTGTCTGGAATTGTGTTCCATTGTATCACAGCTTTGACAGAGAAAGCTGCCTGCCCAAATGCTGAATAGCGAAAGGGTACAGTGCAGCTATGTACAGAAGCTATTCTAGTGGTCCTTACAGAGCCACGGTAACAGACAAACTTACTCAAACAGGTGGGGGCCAGACCTTTTAGGATTTTATAAACTATGCATAAATTTGAAAATATTCTAAAATTTTCAAAAGTGAGTAAATTGTACTTATGTATTATCTCACAGTGGTGGTGCCCAAGTGGCTTTTTGTCAAAGATTTTCAGGGCCTGTTTGTACAGGGATTCTAAAGGCCTAATTGTTGTTTGACCTGCCTGCCCCCAACAGGTGATACAGTTTGCAATATGTGAGAAAATAAGAGCATGTAGAAATATCTTAGCAGCCTCTGTTGATAGAGAGGATCTAATCTGTCTAAAATTTGCCAAATTGTATTTAATCATTTTTGTAATTTTCTTTATGTGTTTTTTGAAGGTCAGGTTTGAATCAAGCAACACTGCAAGATATTTAAATTCAGTAACAGTCTCAATCTGTTCACCTTTAAAGCAGATGTTTACGTCTAAAATGTTCAACCTAGTTTTAGAGAAGAACATGCCTTTCGTCTTACCTATGTTCAAGGTAAGGCAGGATTGATCTAGCCACTCGGCCACTCCAACCAAGGCATTGGTTAATTTAGTTGCAGCTTGTTGAGCTGATGTTGCATGGGTGTACAAGACTGTATCGTCAGCATAGAGTTGTATCTCTACGTCGTGACAGTGCTGAGGTAGATCGTTGATGTACAGACTAAAGAGTAGAGGGCCTAACACAGATCCTTGAGGTACACCCGTTGTGCACCTCAAGAAGCTGGAGCACATGCCTTTGATTTTTACACACTGCCTTCTATTGGATAGGTAAGACGAAATCCATGCAAGTGTATTGGATGAAAGGTTGAAGCTAATGAGTTTAGACATAAGGACATTGTGATTAACTGTGTCAAAGGCTTTACTTAAGTCCAAAAACACAGCTCCAACAACTCCTCCTTTGTCAAGAACAGATCTAATTTGCTCTGTTAGGTGTAGAACTGCTGTTTCTGTAGAGTGAAGTTTTCTGAATCCAAACTGTACTGGATTTAAACCAGGGTTGCAACTGTTAATGTGATCTGTAAGTTGGTTTATGATCACTTTTTCAGCAACCTTGGAGATTACTGATAATAAACTTATGGGTCTGTAGTTGCTGACTACATGGCGGTCGCCAGATTTGAAGATAGGAGTTACAATCACGTGTTTCCAGTCTGTAGGAAAGAAACTATGAGTAATTGAGAGATTTACTAGATGGGCAATAGGAGGGGTTAGAGTAGCTGAGTGTTTTTTAATAAACATTGTGTCCTGATGAGAAGCATCTTTACTTTTTGAGTTTCTTAGGGAGCAAATCACTTTATTTATTTCCTCTTCAGTGACTGTGACTAAGTCAAAACCCTCTGCTACAATACCGAAGCTAATACATTGTTCCCTAGATTTAAAATGATTTCCTAATTCCTGAACAGAATCAATAAAAAAAGAATTAAAAGCGAAGGCAATTTTTGTGTCATCATCTATTATCTTGTTTTGAACTGTAAGCCGAATATCCTCGGTACGATGGTGAGCTCTCCCTATTAAACTGTTGATACCTTTCCATATTTGGCTGCTGTTACCGTTTGCATCTTTCAAAAGTTTAAGAAAAAATTGTGACTTGGCTAATCTCAGGTCATTAATCACTTTGTTCCTCAAGCCTTTATAAACCAAAATGTCTACATCTCTTTTGGTCTTGATGGACTTTTTTAAAGCAGCGTCTCTACTCTTCATCAATTTCCATAAATTTTCACTGAACCAAGGCAGGTTGACCTTGTTTCTGTTTTTTCTCTTAATTTTAACAGTGAGTTTATCTCTGACAACATTGATCTTTGATGTAAACAACTGACAGTTGTGCTCCAGATTTTCAGAAGATAAAATATCTCCCCAATCCAAGCTATGTATCTCAGTATCAAATGTGTCCTGCTTACATTTAGGTATACAGAAAACATTTTTGTGGCGGAATGATGTATTATTCTTAAATCTATTTTTAGTTAATTTCCTTGCCACCAAAGTTAAATTGTGGTCAGATAAACCAGTAATAAGATTGTAACTTTTTGTTATCCTTTCAGGTTTATTGCAAAAGAAAAGATCAAGTTGTGTACTTGAACGTTTTGTGATTCTGGTTGGGCCTTTTATCAGCTGTTCTAAATGGAATTTATCTGTAATTACTTTTAACTTTCTCCTCTTTGACTTATCTTCCCAGTTAAGATTAAAATCCCCCATGAGAATAATTTCTTTGTTGTGGTCACATTCTTTAAGAATGTCAGTAAGTTCTGTATAAAATGTGTCATTAGCAGTTGGGGGTCTATAAAGGCCTATAATGGTGAATGACATTTGCTGAGACAAGACGACTTTTAGTGCAACATACTCAAGGGAGATAGCTGGCTTGAAAAACATACGTTCGCAATTGATAGAGTCTTTTACATACATAAGTACCCCGCCCCCTTTTCCCACAGTCCTGTCTCGCCTAAAACATTGAAAACCATTCATTGTAAATACATTAATGGGAGTAGAATGTTGAAGCCATGTTTCAGATATACTCAAAAAGTCCAAGTTTGATTTCGCTAATAGATGAGTCAACTGTTTGGTTTTGGAAACGATACTTCGGATATTTAGGTGACCACCCAAAAGCCCTCTTGGTTTCCGCTTCGGATCCCAAACGACCTTTGCATGATTAACAGTTTGAAAAGTTTTAAGAGAGACTTGTTTTGTAACAGCAGGATTGATGTACCCAACATCGTTAGGAGCAGGATTTTCAGGCTGACATTTCCCCGTTAACGCCGCCGTTGTACTGGCTAGCTTGTCAAAATCTAGGGCCAAGGCATCTACTCCAGTTAGGGAGATGCTAGGTACAGATATTCCACATAAACTCACCACCTCGGGCGTTGTCGCCACAGTTGCCGCCAAAAAGTGTTTGGCACCGCTGACCTGTGATGCACTCCGAGTGACCACCGGTCCCGGGTTGAGTTGTACATCCCCGGATAGCAGCAGCAGAAGGAGTAGCACGCTGTGGATCTTCCGCGCTGGTGAGGTAAATCCTCGCTGTTTTTTGTGATTACGATGGTCAATCGAGGCACAACCATTACGTAAAACAGATGAATAGATGGCATAGAGTCCGACCAGGTTGTGATGGTAGGATATAGTCCGAATGTTTGCGGCACAGTTCGAGTGCAAAAGCCAGTGTTCTCCCGTCCCAGTCACCTGCTGCACCCGATAGTTATCGAGGCTTAGGTGTTCCGCTTGTGTCTTCCAGGACAGGTAGACTCGTAGTGGAGGGCCGACAATGGTAAACAGCAACAAAGTTATAAAAAGCACGTTGTGGATTTTCTGCCAAATCGCAGTTTTGTAGTGCGAAAGCAGATGGTGCTGCTTTCGCGCCGTCGCCATGTTGGCTATCAACAAATAAGGTTTATTGATAATAAATTTTGTCCACTCTAATGTCCACCGTCACCAAACGAGTCGCATGATAGTCAAGGCCTTTGCTTCCAGTCATTCAACCAACATGTATTCTTATAGGTTGCTCTAGTTGGTTGGTTAAATCAATAGAAACGAAATACAATAGAAACACAAATGGTTAAATCAATAGAAACGAAATTATAACAGGGGTATTCCTACAAGAGGTATGTGATGCGGCGGGCTGCTCTTTTCCGCACACATTTGTCAGGTTTACAACCTTGGGCAAATTTGGGCTTTATCCCTGGATCCCAGGTGATTTCTCTCTTTGTTGTGCTCGCCTGATTTCACACAAGACAGGTACTGGTCACTATGGCAGCATTGGTATTGGTATAGACGTTCCCATAGCGTCTATCTCGACGCAACGCAAGGCGTTGAAAGGTAACGCCTCGGTTAAAACTGTGACCTCAGTTCCCTGAAGAGAGACCATACTTCCTGCATGCCTGTGATCGACTTGCTTTGGCCTATCAGAAGCTGACAATGTTTGGTCTGGGTGCGCTTTATAGCTTCCTGCCATGACGTAACCCGCCTATACACCATTGGACTGATTTCACGTGCGGTAACACTTTACTTGAAGGGTTGTGCATAAGACTGACATGACACCTTCATAATCATGACTTGAAATGTCATGAATATGAAGGAGTTGTATGCATGTTTATGACAACTGTCATTAAGTGTCATTCGCTCAACTATGACATTTTTATGCAAATATGACATTGTTTGAGATGTCTTTGTTATGACAACTTGACATAAACCAATACATCATAACCTGTCAGTGTCTTTGTCGTGACAATTTGACATAAACCAATACATCATAACCTGTCATAAATATGTCATAAACATGACATAGCAGATTAATTATCAAATTTAAGAAACTACTTAGCTTGATGGGTTAACATTACATTAAACTGTCATGTGGTTGGTTTTGACATTGGCTGTCATGAGGCCATTATAACTGTGTCATGAATATATTTCTGACCATTTTTTTCTTCCAGTATTCCAGTATTAGTTATAAAATAATTTGACAGTATTAACGTTTAATGACATTTTAATGACAAATTAAATTTGTATCACTGTAGTTGAGGTCAAGAAAAATATTCATGACACTGTTATAAAATTATTTGACAGAGTATTAACACTTAATGACATTTTAATGACAAATTAAATTTGTACCACTGGGGAAAAAAAGTGGTCAGTAATATAATGTAATGTTAACCCATAAAGCTAAGTAGTTTCTTAAGTTTGATGATTAATCTGACATGTCATGTTTATAACATATTTATGACAGGTTATGTTGTCTTGGTAATGTCAAGTTGTCATAATAAAGACATCTCAAACAATGTCATCTTTGCATTAAAAATGACATAATTGAGCGAATGACACTTAATGTCAATTGTCATTAACATGCATAAAACTTCAAAAGAGGAGACCCAAGGTCTAGCTAGGACCAAGGAGCAGGACTGGAGTACACAACGTTTTAAGTGATTTTTATTGGTGCAAACCGACTAACATTTCGACGCCCATGTGTCTTCTTCAGAGTCAAACAGTCAATGGCAACGATTTACAGATTTTAAAGAATCAAGATTCAAGGCATTGGCCACTGGCCTAGGTGGGTGTAGTACATCAATACTTTCTGTTACATGTGTCATGTCATGATAATGAAGGTGTCATGTCAGTCTTATGCACACCCTTTCAAGTAAAGTGTTACCTCGCGTGCTTCACGACACAATTACGCAGAGCGTTCCAATAGCGTCAATCTCGACGCAGCATCTCGTTCCCTTTTCAGGGAGCTGAGGTTACAGTCGTAACCGAGGTGTTCCTTGTGTCACTTTGGTGTCCACGAGTAAGCCTACTTTTAAATCTTCGATCTGTGAGCTGTAAAGGATGAACCAAATTGCAAATGTTTTTAAATATATATTGGTATTGTGCTGTTTCGTTATTGTAATATTGTGAGAACTTCTGTGGCTATTCTCATCTTGGCTAGGACACTTTTGAAAAAGTTTATTTCCTGGTTAAATAAAATGCAAAAAAATGTGACCTTGCTGAAAGTAAAAAAGTATTGTTTTCTTTAAAAAAAAAAAAAAAATCTTACATTACCTAAACTTTTGAACGGAAGTAGAAGTTTGTTCAGTTCAACATTTTCTGCAAGAATACTTAAATACAATTCGCTGATGCACTAATGTGATTATCTATGCATGATATTTGGAAAAGTACTGAAAATTACAACTGACTTGAGAATGCCTTTTAAATTACAATGCAGTTCCTGAATTTAAAACGAGGCAGTAAACCGGATTCAGAATTATCATTTTAATTTAAGGAAGTAGAGTCAAATTAAATTTGCTATTGCAAGTATACAGTGTAAATAAAAAATTTCAGAATAAATAATAAAAAAATTAAAAGTTTCATCTTGTTTTCTGTAGCACTTATATGGGATTGACTCTATCTAGGCTGTTCTCTCCTCTTGCTGTTTGGTTTGTTTTCTTCTTTAAAAAACAGTATAAAGCTTGCATCTCTAAAAAGATCAAGAGGCTATGTTTTTGCCATTTTAACCCTATAAATAATGACTGCTGAAAATTAAGGCTTGCTATTCAAAAAATCCTAAATCATTGTTTCCACAACAATGTTAAGCACAACTGTTTTCAACATTGAGCACAAAAATCAGCATATGATTTCTGAAGGATCGTGTGACACTAAAGACTAAAGACAAATGCAGCCTTGCCATCACAGGAATCATTTAATTATTAGTTATTTTAAATTGCAGTATTTAAAAAATATACTGATTTTACTGCACTTTTAATCAAATAAATGCAGCCTTGCCATAAAATACTTAAAAAAAAAAAAAAAATCTTACACACCACAAACCTTTGAATGGCAGTGTAGGTCAATATACCATTGTTTTTAATAAATTAACTTTTATCCATCTTTTAAATTTGGATGTTGTTACAACCCAGCTCTTAGGCTGCAACAAAAAGAGAGAGCAGTCACATCAATTCTCAACAAAACATTTTAACGCAAAGAAATGCACAAAAATATAATATTCATAAAGAAACATGTTAGGACTGGGCAATCAGCATTGCTCAAACGGTCAAACTCCATGCCTGAGACATACGCCGAAGCAAGACATCACCAAAGCAGTGCTCAACCACAAACCCTTTCAGTAACATTTAACTAGAGTCCAACAAGTGTCAAGTGTATCGACCATGCTCCCCAAATGGCACCTGAAACACACCCATACACTACAAGCACATGCACAGCCGACGTCACAGATGTCAACATTTTATTTATTACTTCACTTGTGGGCAATTAAATTACAACCTGTGAATTATTTCAAGTCCATTTAGGAATTCAGATTTTTTCCTAAACCTACTTGTAAATCAGGGTTTTATCTCTGAAGGTCTTCTTAGTTACTAAGTATATCGATCAGCCGCTAAGAGTGCAGACCGTTCTCCAAGTGTGTGTATAAGCCTTCGGTCTTTGAAAGCAGCCTTGTGATTATGAGCGTGATGTGTATGATATCATGAAGGTGTTTGCCGGCCATCTGTTGCATGATGGGCCCCTCAGGACAGAGCCTCAGAGAAGCGCTTCCTTCTAACCAACTCTAATTGAGAGTGACAAATCCTCCCGCTTGAGTGTGATAACGGCCTTTGTATTTTTGTTTAGTTTGTTTGTGCCATAGTGAAAAGCATCAGACGATGTTAAGGTTAATGTGTGGTGATCATGTGTGTAACTGCTGTAGACTCCATTATGTCAATGGAAAGAAATAAACCAGCACACTTTTTCTCATTAGTGTTATTTACAAAGGAAAGCATTACTATTACTGTTACTTTTACTGAGGGTTAAAAACTTGAACACGAATGACAATGACTGTTCATTTAAAATGTTCTTCAATAGAGCTAAACCATCACTGTTAGTGCCTGTTTACATTAGATTGTGGGTGGCTAGTGGACAAGATGCAGGTTTTTACATTTAACTATAGTGCTCTTCACACTTAAAAATATGTGGTGGCTCAACAGCAACAAAAAACAGATTGCCACCCTTTTGAGTTTTGACAACTTCTAATTAAATTGTTTTATCTCCATATTACATTGATCTAGAGGAACTTAATCATTTGTAAAAAACACAATTTTTGCTCCAACTTTTTGGGTTGTATCCCTGGAACCAATTAATCTTATCGATTTCAGTGAAAATCCACAGTTGTCTTAGCATGTGAATTTAATGAATAAGTAAGAAACTACTTGGCACTGGCATTAGCTCAGTCATTGCTTATGGAGTCAATGTAGTGTTCACCTTCATGTATCTACTGTACTCTTTAGCACAATGGTAAACACAAAAACTTCAACATTACATAAATTATTTTAAATGTCATTACATTTATAACAACACTAACAGGTCTTTCCCTTCACTTAAAAAAACAACAACAACAAATAAAATGACACTTAATTTCAACATTTATTCTACTTATCTAGTCCTATGCAAAGGATGCTGGAACTAGTAATCTACTGTTTAACTTCCAAATTTATCAAGACAATTTCATTAAGTTACTACAAGAAATTTGAGTTTAAATTACACACAATATTAAGTTAATGAAATTATCAGCATTATTATGTCAACAGAACTACACAAAATAATGTTTGAAACTTAAAAGGTTTGACGAGATCAATAAATTAGAAAATTTGACTTGCAACCATGCATTTATTTAAGTTGTGGTAACAGATCCAATGGATTAGCATCTGAACACAAAGAGGCATAATAGTAGTCAAAGTCTTGACAACCAATGTTTTGAAAAACAAGGGCATCAGTTTTTTTACATCTGAAAACTGCTAATTCTCCCTCATTCAGCATCTTTTCCAATCTTTTGTTGCATCAGATGAGCCATATGGTGCTGAACCTGCTTTAGTGAGACATCAGTATGAAATGCTTCTGCCCATGCCAGTCTGTTCTGTGTACAAGTCATTCAATCTGTCAGACGTGTAACATGTTTTAATGTTGATGTAATCAGGATAAATTTCATGACGCATGAAGTGCAGAACAGGAAAGTCATATTTACCTTGGACAATTTGCTGTAACATTTTAGTAGTGTGTTGTTCATGTGTTCTGATTTTGGGTTGGTTTGGCCAAAGATGAGATCTGTGTTTGGTTACAAAAATTCTCGGAATCAGCCATTCCTTCCAGCTCATGATGACTCAAGTATAATCTAATTCAGAATAATTTGTTTTAGCTTCCTTTGATGATGTCAAATTTGTATTTGTGTGTTGATGGAAACTGATGTCCTTAACGAGGGTTTTGCGTGTTTAATCCTTTAATTTCATTACTAAATAGGTACTTTTTTTAACATTAGCCAGACGTAATGGATCAAGAGAGATTTGGTGAAATCTCTCTAACCCGAACACTCAAATGTGTCTTTCCTGTCAGTCTGCATGTGTACATAGATCAACAATTTGACTCAGAATGACTCATCCACGAACGCTACCTCAGCATGCTTATGACCCAGACACGAGAGGCAGTGATTGTGAGTATCAACCGGGGCCAGGAAACGACCGGATCCAGAAACGCACAGGTAGAATGACATCTTGAAAAAGACACTCTTTTGTGCTGAAGTGCACAGGAGAAGATTGTCTGCACAGCATGCAGAGAAGGGCTCTTGCAGAGATTCTCTCGAAGACAATCATCACTGACCACAACAGTGTTGTCACACCAACACAGGAAACTCTTCAGGGTTCTGAAGACCACACTCGAGATGAAAGCAGAGATGAAAGTCACCTTTATTTATATAGCTCTTTTTACAATACAAATTGTTTTAAAGCAGCTTTACAGTTATAACAGGAAAATAATGCAACAAAGTTTGTTTTTAAAAAAAATAAAAAATAAATGCTTAAGTTCAGTGATTGTTCATTTTGGTTGTAAAAAGTTATTAATTCATTTCATTTATATTATAGCCGCTCTGGAGAAAACAGTGATGTCATCATCCAGCTTAGTTCAGTTCTCAAATAATGGTGTTAATGCAGACAGATCAATAATATTGCTGAATATTAAATGTCCCCACCTAAGCAAACCAAAAGCCAAAGGTGACAAATGGGAAAAATGCACAAAAAGCAGTAGTGGCAAGGAACCAAAACTCCATGTGGAATAATGGAGAAAAAAAACATTGGGAGAAACCAGGCTCAGTCGGGGGGCCAGTTCTCCTCTGGCCAACGAACAAACAGTGTATGATTATGATTCAGGCAGCATTACAGGTCAGAAGTCAGATTGGATTGGAACATTCTGAATATCTATCCAATTCCATCTGGTTGAAGGTCAGAGTCATCAAGTCGGTATGGAGATGGGTTTGTTGAGGATCAGTGCCGATGACGCCTTCCCAGGGGAGTGTCTCAGTTGACACAATCTCTGCTGACACTTCAGGGATGCGTTGTGGCCGTGTCTACACGCAGGTCCACCATCTGATCTGGATACGGCCCAGATCCGGCTGACTACATCATGCGTTGTGGTCTTGTATAGGCGCAGGTCCACCATCTGATCTGGATACGGCCCGGATCCAGCTGATTACAGTAAACCTCGGAATAAACAGAAAGACTAACATTAGTGTAGATGCCATTGTTCTTATGATGTAACGAGTACATCAGGTGTTACAGGAAGTGTTCCCGGTTCCGGCTGACCTAGTTTATGCCTAATAATTATTTAACTGATTTGAATCATAGAAATGTATAATGTTCTATGTGTATGCCAGGTTAAGAGATGTGTTTTTAGTCTAGATTTAAACTAACTGTCACGGATAGCTCTGAGACTAGGTGAGATCCAAGCGCAGCTTTATTGGAAAATCCAGAATCGTAGTCATGCCAGGCAAAGAGTCAAAAACACTTGCAAACAATCCACAAAAGAACAAAAGACAAGGTAGAGTGCTCAGGAATGCCGTGTGACAATTACAAAACCTCAATCAGAAATGGCAGAGAGAACATGGTATAAAATAGGGGTGAGACAAACAATGTAACGACACACAGGTGAATGCAATAAATAGTGATGAGTCCAGGAAAAGGATTATGGGAACTGAAGTTCATGGCTGAGTGGCAAAGGTCAGAGAAGGAGTGCCCTCTGCTAGTCAACCTGGGCACACCAGCTGGTAACTGTGACATTACCTCCCCTCTAAGGAGCAGATTCCAGATGCTCCAAAAGTGTAAAAAAAAAAAAAAAAAACAGCCTAGGAGGGAGTGTAATGGAGGATCGGGGGGTCAATGAAGGGGAACTGGAGACGAAGGCAGAGCAGGCAGCCAGGGCGGAGCTGGGGGAACAGACCAGGCGGGCTCCGTCACATCTGGAGTCCCGGCGGAGGGCCATGGCGCTGCTGGAGGGACTGACCAAGCAGGCGTCCGGGGCGGAGCAGGCTGAGCAGGCGTCCAGGGCGAAGTAGGCTTGGCAGGCATCCAGGGCGGAGCAGGCTGATCAGGCGTCCAGGGCGGACCAGACAGTTCAGGGGTAGATGCGGACCAGACAGTTCAGGGGTAGATGGGGTTCAGGGGTTCAGGCATGACGGGAGATACAGGTGTAGAGTTGGCCATCTTGTCTAAAGACACATGCGTTGACACAGGTGTAGACACGACCCTCTTGTCTGAAGACACAGGCATAGAGACGGCCATCTTGTCCGAAGACACAGGCGTGAAGTCGGCCATCTTGTCTGAAGACACAGGCGTAGACACAGATGTAGAGATGGCCATCTTGTCCGAAGACACAGGCGTGGAGTCGACCATCTTGTCCGAAGACACAGGCGTGGATTCGGCCATGTTGTCTGAAGACACAGGCAGGAACAGTCTCTGGCTCGGCAGGCCTGATGTGAAAAAGCTCTGGCTCGGCCGACCTGACGTGAAGAAGCTCTGGCTGGGCAGGCATGACGTGCACGGCCTCTAACTCAGCAGGTCTGACGTGAAGAAGCTCTGGCTCAGTAGACCTGACGTGAAGAAACTCAGGCTTGACAGGCATGACGTGAAGGAACTCAGGTCTGACAAGAAGAAACTCTGGGTCAGCAGACCTGACGTGAAGAAACTCTGGCATGACGTGAAGAAACTCAGCCTTGACAAGCATGATGTGAAGGAACTCAGGTCTGACGTGAAGATTCTCTGGCTTGACAGGCATGACGTGAAGATTCTCTGGCATGACAGGCATGACGTGAAGATTCTCTGGCATGACAGGCATGACGTGAAGAAACCCAGGCTTGACGTGAAGAAACCCAGGCTTGACGGGCATCAAGGGCAGCGCAGGAAGGGCAAGGAGCACGGGCGAAGCCTGCAGGGCAAGGAGCGCGGGCGGAGTCAGGATAGACTCTGGGACTGCCTCCGGTCCAGCATTACAATAATCTAGCCTTGAGGTCATGAATGCATTATTTAACTGTTCCGCATTTTTCATTGAAAGCATATGTCGTAATTTAGATATACTTTTAAGATGGAGGAATGCAGTTTTACAGATTCTAGAAACATGGCTTTCAAATGAAAGATTGGTATCAAAGAGCACACCCAGGTTCCTGACTGAAGACGAAGACTTGACAGAGCAGCCATCAATTGTTAGACAGTATTTTAGATTAGTACGTGCAGAGGTTTTTTGCCCAATAATTAGAAACTCTGTTTTTTCAGAATTAAGTAGTAGGAAATTACTAGTCATCCAAATTTTTTATCAGCTATGCATTCCGTTAATTTTGTGAATTGGTAAGTTTCGTCAGGATGCAAAGGGAAATAGAGCTGAGTATCATCAGCATAACAGTGAAAACTAATCCCATGATTAGTTGATGATATCTCCCAAGAGTAGGATGTACAGGGTAAAAAGAAATGGTTCTAGTTCTGATCCTTGTGGTACTCCATACTTAACTTGTGATCGATCTCGAATCAGTACAGAAACGCTCGGCTCCGAAGCGAAAGCAAGAGAAAGAGAGTGTCTTTCTGCACGCTTCCTATATACCCGCAGCACGGGGCGTCGTTCACGATGCAAATCTCACTCGCCAATGTCCATTGGCTGTTTCTGTTTGTGATAAGTAATAAACAACTAGGAGCTGAGTCCATGTGCCTCTTTATTTAGCGTACGCCATTACAACTGCCCGCGAACCGGGACCAACAACGTCACAACAGGATACATACCATATATGGTATTTCACTGTAACATCTCCCTTTCTTTACAGCGTTGCCACACTTCCCTTAGAACCCCAACCCCGAATATGAACTCAAAGTTTACTAGCTCAACTTATGCTGTGCATTTCTAAAACTGAACTGCATTACTGATGCGCTAGTCTGTATATGACACTAAGGAATATTCACAAGTCAAGTCTCTGTGGTGGACGTGACTGACGGCCGCTGCGCGTAATGATCAGGGATTCACGCTGGGAAGGTCTGTTAGGCACTGACAGCCTCCGTTCTTGAACTTGCTCTGGCACACATTCTGTGCTGTCCGATGTGTCGCCCTTTCTGATTGCTGTTTCATCGTCGCTGGCCACCGAGCCCTGACTGCTCTCCTTCATCCCTGCCTCTTGGTGATTAAACCGTTCCGCTCAGCCCTACGCAAATCCACACGGTTGTGCCTGTATAATGTGCCATCCACATCCACCACATAAGACCGCGGATTCACTTTCCCCAGACACTGGCCTCTCCGCCACCGTCCCGTGCGGTCTCCAGGCAGTGGTTTCATTCTGATGTGTTCGCCGACATTAAGCTCTGGGAGGTCTTCTGGCTCTCGCATCGTAATGGAATTTCGCCATCCACCTTTTCCACCTGAGTTTCTCCGGAACTCCTTTGACCACCTTGGGGTAAAGCAAACTGTTTGTCATGGGAAGTGTTTGTCGTGATCTAACTCGGCCTCTGCGTCCAAGTCACCACAGCCAACAACCAGTATGTCATCCGCTATGGGCTCTATGCCTCGGAGTCCCATCAACAGCTTGTGTTGCTTACGCTGATAGATTTCTGGTGCTATGGAGATGCCGAAGGGCAGTTTACACCATCTCATCTGCCCCCATGGTGTCCAGAAAGTTGTCATTAAGCTGCTTTCATTATCCAGTTTGCAGTGTAGAAAGGCATCGCAAACGTCCACCAGCGTGAACAGACGTGCTTTGGGTAGCTTATACAGAACGTCTTCCAGTGTTGGCATGTGGTAGTGTGATCTTTGCAGTGCTTGATTAAGGTGTTTTGGGTCTATGCATATTCTTACTTTGTCTGACTTGGCTATGACTACCATGTTACTGATCCATGGTGTGGGTTCCATGACATTTGTGATGTGTCCGTCTCTCATGTACTTATCCAGCTGTTCTTTTACTCTGGCTTTCAAGGCCACTGGCACGTTCCGTGGCGCGCATTGCACAGGCGACATGCTGCTGTCGAGCACAAAGCGGACCTCTCCTGGGACTGACTCGACTGGGTCATTAAACACGTCCTTGAAATTGTCAGTTAACTGTTGCTTTGTGAAAAGCATGTCGAAGTATGCAATCAGTCTATGAAGTTCTTCTGGGATGGTAAATGTCATGAGTCCCAGCCGCTCACGTGTCACCTGAGAGTAATGGCTCTTGACCGGCTTTGACCACTTCAAAAACTAGCTTGTGTTTGGTGCTCTTTACAGTGCATTCTGTGTGAAATCGCCCCAGGGAAGCATTGTGGCACCCGAATATATTTTGAGTCTTGTTGTGCTCGGATGCAGGGGCCTTTCTGGGTCCAGTTTCTCTTTGATTATACGGCTCATAATGTTACAAGTTGCTCCCGTTTCTAGCTAACAGGCTTCTTTTATTAAGCGTCAGGTTAACGAACCATCTTGGACCTGGGGACTTTACTGTGTCAATGCATTCCTCAGCCACAAAAAGTCGACCCTCGCTGTAGGGCCCTTGCTCATCCTGACCATCATCCATCATTACATTCACTCTGTCGGACCTGTCGGCTCTCTGACGGGCTCTACAAACCTTAGCGAAATGATTCAATACACCACATGATCGACAAGTCTTTCCATATGCGGGACACTGATCTCTGCCTTTCTTGTGACCACCCCCACAATACTTTGCAGTTCACAGTTCTGAGCATTTGCTCGTTAATCACTTCACCATCTCTACGTTTCAGCCTTTGTGCTTGTGCCATATTCACAGTGTCACTGACTGTGTTGTTGATAGCTTTTACACGTTGTTCCGTCGCTTCTGCCAGTCGGCATATTTCGACAGACTGTGACAAAGTCAGCTGACGTTCACGCAACAAGCGCCGCCTGGTGTTCTCATTGTCAATGCCCAGGACAAGACTATCACGAATCATTCCATCTTTGAGCTCCCTGTATTCACAGGTTGATGCTTGTTCCCGCAGCCTCGTGAGAAAACTGTCTATAGGCTCGTCCACCTTCTGCTTGCAACAACCGAACATATACCTTTCGTAGATCACATTTTTCGCAGGCTTGAAGTAGTCCCCCAACGCATCCAATATGGCTTTCGGGTCCTTCGTTTGTTCCTCGCTCAACACAATATTATGACGGTAGATATGCCGACATTCATTACCCATTAATCGCCGCAGCGCGGCCGCTCTCACCTCTTTGGGCTTCTCAATAAGCCCTGTAGCTAGTTCATAGTCCTCGAATTCCGCTCTGAAAATGTCCCAATTTTTGGATATGTCCCCTGACATCCGCATGCCCTCAGGGGCAGGAATGCTGTTTAAAGCCATGTTCAGGATCTAGTGTTCACTTCTGACACCATGTTTGTGATAAGTAATAAACAACCAGGAGCTGAGTCCATGTGCCTCTTTATCTAGCGTACGCCATTACAACTGCCCGCGAACCGGGAAGACTAAGTCACAACAGGATAAATACATACCTGTCAATCCTCCCGTTTTTCGCGGGATTCTCCCGTATTTTACCTTGCTATCCCGCTATCATCCCGTTTAAATATTTTCCCGTATTTCTCCCGTATTCTGTAAAAAAAAAAAAAAAAAAAAAAAACCCACTTGGCGCAAACCAGTTAAGTGGAAATCCCTCCCTGCAGCTAATTTCATTGGTTAAGGTTACAATGACAGGTATGTTTAGGGATCAGTGTTTGGTGTAGGCAATCGGTACTGTGATTCACATGACCAATAAAATCTTTTGAATTTTATTCTAAATAAAATAAAATCAACACTTCAGCTGAACAATGACACTATTTTAGTTTAACTGCCAAAGAGACGAAATTAATTGTTTGCATAATTGAATAATTTTCCTGTTATCACTGTAAAGCTGCTTTGAAACAATCTGTATTGTATAAAGTGCTATATAAATAAAGGTGACTTTATTTAAAGAAATCAAATAATTAAAGGATTAAAAGGGATTTAAGGGAATAAAGAAAAGAAATAAGAACGATGAAAGAAGTTCTAGCTCTAATAGCCTAGATGTTAAGTAATTGTAACTGTAAAAAAAGTAACTGTATATTACTGTGGGTCATTGAACATATATATCTATCGTAAAACAGTTGTCAAATATTAAATGTTTAGCTACTTGCATCTTACCACGCATTCTTTCCCTGTATAAACTAAAGTGTCACGTTGGAATTCGCACTCAACTTCAATAGTCTTCAGTGAACAATAAGCCCCACCTTCTTTAATCTGATTGGTCGTCTCAATCATTTTGACAATGACGAGCGCTGTTAGGCCACTGACATCGACCAGCCTTACATGTAACTTTTTAAACTGTTTGTCATCATAACAACAAACAGAATGCTGCATAATGGAGTGCAGCAGAGCGCCATCAAAAATATAAAATGCCGGGTGGGACAATTTTGCCATTTCTAATTATTGAGGGGGAGGGGGGACTTGTCCCCCTCAGTGTCTTTGGTGGTTACTGCCCTTTTTAAAAGACAATTCAAATTCAGTAATATTTTTTATTCATATAATTACTAAAATAATGGAATATTGTCTTCTGTAGAGCTGCTTTACAGCTGAAGTTGTTTCATAATTGATGGATTTTGTAACATTAACTGTTATTAAAGCTGTTTTGAAACTATCTGTATTGTATAAAGCTCTATATAAATTAATGTGACTTGACTTGGAAATGCTTATAAACACATTTTGACTCTTATTGCAAGATGCCAGATCCCAGATGCTGTCACATGTCTCATCAATCCAGCTCGGTTCTTGTTCACATATCTGCATCTGGTTAGCGTTCTATTGATCCTGTGAGATAGAGAT
This sequence comes from Leuciscus leuciscus, assembly GCF_965113295.1. Taxonomy (NCBI): domain Eukaryota; kingdom Metazoa; phylum Chordata; class Actinopteri; order Cypriniformes; family Leuciscidae; genus Leuciscus; species Leuciscus leuciscus. The sequence goes on along the minus strand of NC_138736.1, from coordinate 21,187,486 downwards.
TACTTCTGACCCTCTAATTAACCTCTTAATCCTCCATCCTGCCCTATTCACAGCCCTGTTTGTCTTAAGGGTTAGGAATTAAAGCAGGGGTGACAACCATTTTGACAGTTAGTGTCATTTTCAATTTTTTTCTAAACCCTGTGTTTGTAAGTATCATCGCCTCATTGACAAAGTATTGTTTTGAGAGGAAGCTTAAAAATATGTGACACATAGCTGTAGTTGCAGGTACATATCGTTTGGGAAAGACACAATCTGGTTGAAACTGGTCTAAATCGCACAATTAGTGGATCATAAACTATATATTTGTTTGGTTGGAAAATTTGATTGCCTCTATAAAGCTCATTAGAGAAGATATTTAGGAGATGCTGGCCATGCAAAGCTTGTGGATACAATTGAGATGTAGAGAGCGGTGTCATATACTGCCACAGACTTCTTTAGGACTGATGGTTTGCGCGTCTTGCTCTCTTATAAGAGCAATCGTCTGCCGGAGCATTGGTGTGTTATCCATTGTAATTCACGTCTGTCTGCTAAGTGCAGTTAACTGTAAAACTATATGTGCTCATTATGCTTATGATAAAGATAATGAATTATAATGATATAAGCATAATCAAGTGTTTTTGTAACCAATAATATAACTGAAAGCAGCTGACAATTAAAAAGAGTCTTACAATAAACATACTCTGGATAGGAATTGGAAGCCTGTAGTATAAATACATGTTGCTAAGTGATACTATAATAAGCTTTAACAATAAATATCACACAAATATATATGGCAAAATATATATTTTTTTGTATTTACATGGAACTTCAAATATTTGTATTCACACCTGACAGTATTAATTAAATTATATGAATGAGAAATTACTAAGTTTAGCTTGTCACATTGGCATTACCTTCTGGGTGATTTAGCGTAAATTAAGATCATTTATAAGGCAGCATCATTTTGCAGCCTGATGTGTTTAGGAACTGTATGTGCAGTATGTGGCAACACAAGTTACTTTCTTGTAGCTTTTTCTTATTTTTTTCTTATTACCAGTCTTCTTTTTCCAGTAGGCTGAATGAAAATATTCTATCAGCAGTCCTAACCTGACGCTGGTCTTCATTTGCTGCAGATTACGAAATTAAGATGATTAGTTAATTGATCAGTGCCCTTGATTTACTCTAAGCAGTTGCTAAATTATGTCTAGATCAGAACCATATTGATCAGTTATGTCTAGATCACTAATAGTATTGATCAAGGCCTCTGCCAAGGCTAGCCAGTGACAGCTTGTAGGTATTGCGGGCTTGATTCTCTTGAAAAACACATTGAGTCATTATGAGTCCCTCGCTGTGGGTCTTTTGTCTTTGTGTTGTTGAGAGTCATTGGTGAGGTTGGGGAGTCTTCTAGGGATGAGACGGTATTGTTTTGGTCTTTCCCTCAGGTCACCCTGGCTGTGTGTCTAAGGTGGCCTCAGCGAAGCTCACTGCTCAGGTAACGCTGGGGACATCTGGCTCAGGAAGCCATGTCAACCCAGGCCCTATCCCCAGTGCTATGAGGGCCACCATCTGAAAACTGTACATGACCAGCCTTGAACCCCAGGACCTCAAGTGATTGATCCAGGAGGGAATAAATTGGTTGAAAACTCGCTAGTAGGTGCATAATCACGCAGACCTGCCAAACTGAACACACACTTCCTACATAAGCCAACGATCCATGTGCTGAGACCGAGAGAGAGTGCTGGTAGGGTTATGGAGGTGTTTTCGAAAACATATCAAGTCAAGTTCTCATGTTCTTGATTACTGGGTATTTTTAGGATCTCCAGTGGTCTATGATGGATCAATCATCTTTGAGGTTTTTGAGGTTTTGAGGAGGCTACGGTTAAGATTGCGGGAGTACTTTACTTCTTTGAATCTAGGAGTGTTAATCTTGGTAAGTTCATCTTTTCTTTTTTTTTCATTAACTTTTTTAGAATGAGTTTCCTGTTTCATGTTATGATAACCTGCAACTGCAGACCAAAGTAACTTTATGTGTGTGCTTCAAGGTATTGGTACAGTCATGGATATTTTTAATTACTGGGCATAAAATCCTTTACAATTGGATAATGACTATATGCAATTAGGTGAAAATGCCCAAAGTGGCAAAGGGCTGTGAAAGGGCACTGGCTCTAATCTGGAATGCTAGATGTTTAATACAATTTACCTATCAAGATCCAGAGCAGTTTAACCATTTGTGTCTGCCCTGTTAGTCTAAAAAACAAAATATATTGATTAAGCATTTCATTAAAGCATTGGTGCTTTTCAGGATTTCTAACCTGAATAAAATATTTTTTTTATATTTTCCTCAATGTATTTTGTATAGATATCTTTTGTATATTATAAATTGCATACTGAAAATATATAAATATTTCTAAATAATGATATTCCGCAACCCAATTTGGAGGTTCTGCTTTGTTTTCAAGCACCGCCAGATTGTTCAGATGTTTGCTAATGTATCTGAATGTTGTTTTTTCCGGTTAAAGTCTTTATGAAATCCTTGTAAAGATTAAGCTTATGTGAGACAGTCACCTCATCAAAAAGTTAAACTGGTATCAGGCTCTGTTGTAGAGGGGCTTTGCCTCAGGAGCCTTTGCTAAAAACAGCTGTTACCTGCTGGTCACTTTGGCTGTCTTAACTCTCAGCGTCATAACCCAGTTTCCACCTCAGAGTTCATTTGATATTGTGCACTGTTTTATTGTGTGTTCCCGAAGCTATTATAGAGACAGCAGTACTTATACTGATGCTACAGTCTCTCGATTGAAGCTTGGGAGAGTGAAAAAAAATTGTATTGTAGACTTCTTTTTTATACTCCATCTTAATATAATTTGAATGTGTTTCAAGTTATATAGAAGTTACATTTGTATTGCAGTTAAAATTATAACAGAATATGTTAAAGAATATGTTAATATGTATGTAAATGCACTTGAATGACAAGTGCACAGTGGTCTGGTCCAGTCCAGTATACTTCATAACTCACCACATTTCAAAATAAATGATCTTCTATCTTCTGTGGTAATATACAGAAAGCCACAGATGATGTCCATAGATTTTAACTTGTATATAACTTAACATTTTATTTTTAAGTTTAGTACTAACTAACTAACTAACTAAAACTTTTATAAGTATAATATATGGGTTTTTTTTTTTTATTAAAATGTAAATTTAAATTATATTTGACATTTAGGAGACGTAATTATCAAATGCAAATACCTGATGCAATATTTCTTGAACAGTCAATTCTGTAATCAAAATAGACCTCAACTGAAGCAATTTGTAAAAAAAATTCTGTAGGACACTATCAGACAGACTGATGGCAAAACAGGTCCACATTTTATTCATTATGTGGTTATTTCTATTAAGTTATGCATAAGTAATTGGCGTCCATGGCTGAAGCCCTCAAATGTGTCACGAGTCATTGCACAGCTTCATTTAGGATTAGGACAAATAACAATCAATATGACTGATCACAGCTTAAGATCAGTGCCTAAACCGCCTCATATTTGAAATCAATAAACTTTGACTTTTGGGATTGTGATTGTAATCTTACCATTTTAGTAATGCTTGGTCTGATGGCAAATTTAACATGATCTGATCTGTTTAACGGTTCGTCATACACATGTATGACAGTCTTCCTGTCTGAGGATGTGTCGCCCCGGCTGTTCAACCTCTTGGATTTGTCCGGTGTCAGATTAAGAGAGCGTGCTCAAAATCTTTCACCCAATTTGGCAGGGTGAGGGGCAAGTGGGGCGGGTGGATTCTCCATATATAAGAGCCGATGTCCTACAGACACTTTTCACGTAGTATGCTTCATGACTTCATGTGAGCCCTGATATTTGTACGCACGTCAGTGCGACCACCAATCGATTTTTTTTTTAAAGTGCATTAACTGTACCCTTTTTGTTGCATTGACTTAAGCTTTTTAAATAGTTTTTTTTTTGTGTGTGTGGTTGTGCCTTTGAAGATTTTCATAATGAATTTCTGCATGTCAGACATGTATGACATAGCCCACGGCGTGAATGGGGGATATGCAGTGCCGCCCGGAGGTGAGTACTGCATGTATGGTGGAGAAGGGCCTGGTTTCACTCACTGTGAGCCACAGCCTTTACACCACCATCCTCCCAGCATGGAGCAGGCCTGGCCGCCCAGCCAACCATACGGGTGCCCGTTCAATGGCAACCCTGTGTTCAAGAGTGAGTTATGCTCCATGGAGGTGCCTCTCAGTCACTACCACCAACCAGACTACTACTCTGACGGCAGGCCAGACTTCTCTCAGATGCAGTGGATGCAGGGGCCGCACAGGAAAGGTATCGCAAGCTCTAGAAGAAGCATAGACGTGTGCTGTTTGGTACCAAAGTTTTGTCTTTTCTTTTTTTTCTTTTTTTTAGGTGGTTGACTGTTTGCAAACATGTAAACAGTGTACACGTGTAGTAGTCTAATATCTCAGTCCAAAAAGTTATGTGTTTAAACTCAGATGTGCTCAGTTGAGATCTGATTAAGAATATTTAGATTTATGACTAAAATAGTGTTGTTGGTGGTGGTGGTTTTTTTGTGTTTTTTTTTTTTTTTTACTTTTGAGGACTGATTCGAAATGTTTTAGTGCCATTTTTGTATTTTATATCAATATGTTTTCTATTATATCCTCCATTTGTGCCAGTTACAAAACTTAATCAATCTGAGCAAGTATTGGAAAAGCTGTCATTGTGATGTTATAGTAGTAAACTGAACTTAAGTGCCTCTTTCAAAGACATGTTCAGGGAGCTAGTTTGGCATTGTGTCGTGTATTGATCTTCAGGGTTGGATGGAGGTTTGGGGTATGTTGTATTGATTTGTAAGGACACAGACAGAGGAACAGAAGGTTTGAGCTCCTGTCCTGCCACTGACCTCATCAAAAGACTTATTGATCACATATTTATTCCTGAGCTGCAGCAAGCTGCCTGAACGTATGTGTGTCTTAAAACTTATTTGTGTTGTTGTTGGGTTTTTGTCTAAATATAAGAACATTCTGATAAAATAAGTTTTTCCTTTAATACTTTTTCCTTCTATTCTTTCTCACATGGCTCACATTTTCTCTTATAATTTTTCTTTCTTGAGTTTTTCCACAAAACTTAACATATGTCAATTAATTTTTTTTTATAATTTAATTATTTGATTAAAATATATTTTTTAAGATAAGATAACTTAATGAATGTGGTTAAATGGCAAGACAGAATGCACCACCTCTTAAAAGGTGAAAAAGGTTTTTTTTTTTTTTTACATTTTGTTAAATTGTTTTGTTCTGTATCTTGAGTTTTAGTGCTGTTTTATAACTTCACAAGCAGTTTTATCTATTTTTATGCTGATATTTCCATGTTACATTTGCTTATTTCAATAAAATGTGTACATTACTGTACTTGTAACTGTTTATAGGGTACATACCAAGTTACCTGGACAAGGATGAGCTGTGTGTTGTGTGTGGGGACAAAGCAACTGGCTACCATTACCGTTGCATTACCTGTGAGGGCTGCAAAGTGAGTGTTTCAAATGTATTTGAGTTCAGCCGTTCCGTTCTCTTAGAAAAGCACACAGTGCATTAATGACAAATTTTATTAATGTACAATACACATCACACTCTGTTTACACTACTTCATTATGATATTCATAAGAAGGGTCATGCTCTGCAATTAAAAATGAATTCCTGTTTTTAAGGGGTTTTTTCGACGCACAATTCAGAAGAACTTAAACCCAACATACGCTTGCAAGTACGAGGGAAAGTGCGTCATTGACAAAGTCACCCGCAACCAGTGCCAAGAATGTCGCTTCAAGAAATGCATTGCTGTTGGCATGGCAACAGACTGTGAGTGTTCTAAAGTCAAAAACACTTGAATAGCCTTATGCCCCTGTTAATTGATGATTCTGTAAGTACAAGCACTTTTGCTGTCTCAACATTGACAAAAAGTTGCTTTGTGTTTGATTGTTAAAAAGACAGACATTGTGCATTGCAAACATTTTGTTGTTCCTCCAGTGGTGTTGGATGACAGTAAGCGTCTAGCCAAGCGGAAATTGATCGAGGAGAACCGTGAACGGCGGCGGCGTGAGGAGATGCAGAAGACGGTGTGGGACCGGCCAGAGCCCACGCAGGAGGAGTGGGAGCTGATCCGGGTTGTCACAGAGGCGCATATGGCCACAAACGCTCAAGGCAACCACTGGAAACAGAAGCGTAAATTCCTGGTGAGAGGTCTCTTCCCTGATGACTGCATCAGTGATGTACAGTGATGTATCTTGTGTTTTAGGAAGTTTTTTGTTTGTTTGTTTTGGGTGCGATTATATTTTTCTTTATTTTCTTTTTTTTTTTTTACCCTACCACAACCTTAGATTCCCCTTCCCAATCCTTCCCACACAATTCCCAAGCCCTTCCTCCCCGCTGTTCCCATTGTTAATATGTCCATGTTTTTGTATCTCCTTGTAGAGTGGGGAGTGTTAGATGGACGCTGGAGAATCTCTACCACAAAGGCAGCAGCACTAACTTTAATGGAACACCTTTGTCCTTCTTTCTCAAGCTCTGTTTCCTAAACCCAAAACTGTTTTCTCATGTTTGTTTCTTTTCTGATATTCTTCTCTGTCTTTTTCTAACCAAGTTTCTAATGGTTTCATAATTGTTCTTTTCTCTTGAACCTAACTGTCCTCTACCGATTGAAGCTCTGTTTGAGGACTCTTTTAACACTGCTGTGGGTTTCCATGGGAAGTTTACTTGCTTTCTTAAAATGTTTGACGCTTTCTATTTGGCAATTACGTTTACCTCAAAGTACGTCATTCCACTAGTTTCTTAAATCTGTAAGTTACAGCATTAAGATTTCAAATTTAAAGGTGACGTGCATGTGTATTTTCTGTCACTAGAGTTGCGGAAATTACAAATGTCACTTAAACTTCAGCAGAGATGGCAAAAGTACTCACTTCCCGTACTCAAGTAGAAGTAGGCTACAGATACTTGTGTTAAAAAATATTCTGGTAAAAGTAGAAGTACTGATTTAACTTCTTTACTCAAGTAAAAGTAACAAAGTACAGGCTTGGAAATTTACTTAAAGTATAAAAGTAAAAGTAGCCTTGCGAATGATAACCATTTTTTTTATGCAAAGCTACTTGGACTACACAAATGTTACTAGAGTGCAAGCTGAGAAACTTAAGTGGATATGGAAAAAAAGGTTCTTTATATGCCATTGCCTACATTTTAAATGGATGTCTGCCAATAGGCCTAAAACATCACATATATAGCCTAAATGATTATTGTGACAGACTGGGACTCCAGGTTAATGAGATTCTGACTGAGTAGCAAGATATGAATTCAATTGTGATTCTGTGAGAATTCACAGACCCAGTTTCTCTTTTTTAATCTTCCCCTTAACATTTAAAGGAATCTACATGTATTTTCCGCGAATGAATGCCGCCAAATCTGTCGAGTCGTCTTGTAGTGATGGGTCAAGTGCAACGTATATTCCCATTTGACCGTTCGCAAAGACCGGGTTGCAGAACAGTCCCAAACCATTCCCTTCCGTTCCCTTTAGTTACTGTTGCTATGTCCGACTAGTTAACTAGTTAATACTAGTTACATTCTAGTTAATTTATAGCATCAAATAAACATGAATGAACATAAGAAGGAATGTTGTTTTTACGCGAAAAGATGTCGGTACACTTTGTCGGACAAAATGGCGGATTATGATTGGTCAGATCGTCTGTCAATCAAACTCCCTGCGAAGGGTTGATGACTTGAAAAATAATAACGGTAACTCCACTGAAATTATTTGAAACTAAAGTAACGAGCCAATTTTGTAAAATGTAAGGAGTAGAAAGTACCGATATTCATGTTAAAATGTAAAGAGTAAAAGTAAAAAGTCGGCACAAAAATAAATAGTAAAGTAAAGTAAAGTAAAAATATCTGAAAAATCTACTTGAGTACAGTAATGAAGTATTTATACTTCGTTACTTCCCATCTGTGAACTTAGTATGAAAAAATATATTAGTGTTGGCAAGGTCAATTAATTTCTGTTTGTTTCATAACTCTGATTCAGAGATTTGTTAACATTACTCCAAAAAATTTATTTGAGGTAAAAAATACTTTGAAGTAACAAAAATATATCTAAGTAAATATTACTGCTTATTATGTAGTATATTGATACATATAAATACATTTTTAATTTTAGTTCTTGCGCTAAACATTTTGAATTTATAGCAAAAATGGACCTCATTCATAAAACACAAGCAGAGTGAATTTCTATGTAAATTGTTAATAAAACATTCTTACGCAAATTGTTGCAATGGTTTTTCAGACGACTTTTACAAAAAATTTATTCTGCTCATGAATTATGATTTAAGCCCATTGTCTGTTTGAACATATCATAAAACGTCAAAGGGCTAAAAAATATAAACAAAAAAATTTAAGATAAATCGCCCAGTCCTAGTTTTCATATATTGTGAGGTAGAACATAAAATTAACAGCAAAATTTGTATTAAAACTTTATTCAAGTTTTACTATGGCCAATTTGCAGGTAAATGTTTTTGTACTTTGAATCCTAAATTTCTGTATGCAGTTATTCTGTATGCAATTTTATATGACGATTGTATTATATAATAATATACAATGATGATTTTAAAGCCTCGAAATCCATGGAAACCCCACGCAAACTCACTATCTCACTGTCATTTTCTGTCTGCACTCTCACCTGTCCAGTTTAAACTTGTTCTTTTTAGTTGACTTGACTCGGGTTCTTCATTGAAACTTCACGATCCCTGTTGATTGCCCAACAGGTCGAGGAAGCAATGCTACTTAATGAAATAACATGTAATTTATTCTGTACTTCTGACCAGAGTGCAGTGGGGGTGAAGGAAGCAAAGGTAAGAACCAGCAGAGCAAACACATTTATTTATGTTTTTGTCCAAAAGAACGCTCTCTCAAATTCTCAGCTGCTTCCATTTCTGTCACGTTTTTTTGTTTGTTTGTTTTTTTGCGGATAAATTGACATGCTGAATACTTGAGGCATTTGTTTGGAGTGTTTATATAGCTCTCTGCTCACTGTGTCAGAATGAAGGTGTACACAGAAGAGGAAAGCTGAATAATTGCCTAATATCAAAAGTGAACATCAGGCTGGTTTGGCGCTATACTCAGCTCCCAATCTTCTTTTACCCTCAGTCTGGCTTTTTTTTTTTTTTTTTTTTTTTGCTCTGTCTTTCACATCACAATTTTCTGGTCAGAAGGTCACAAATTGTAAAAAAAAAAAAAAAAAAAAATATCAGTGGATAACCCTAGTCAATGAGCTCCCCAGCAGAAAGAGCTATCAAAGACCCTTCTCTGCTCTGATAGTTTAAGTTTCTCATCTTTCCTCTTTTCCCTCTTAATAACTGGGCTCCACTCTTGTTTCGTTGACATGTCTTGCTGTAACTCTGGCCTTCTTTGTGCTTTAGAGGGGAATGAGGATTTGCTGTGTCATACCTTTGTCTCTGTGAATGTCCATTTCCTATAAGTACTCGTGTTACTGAGCACACTACCTCTCCCCTTCCTCTCGTTTCAGCCGGAGGACATCGGTTCGGCACCCATCGTCAACGCACCAGAAGGGAGCAAAGTGGACATTGAAGCCTTCAGTCAGTTTACAAAAATTATCACCCCCGCAATTACTCGTGTCGTAGATTTTGCCAAAAAGCTGCCCATGTTCTGCGAGGTAAGAAACCTGTTGTACATTACATCAAACAACACATTCTCACTCCTAACCTGTAACATATGGATGCTTGGCCAGGACCCCTTCACGTCACTTTTTAACACACAGGGTACCTCTTTAGCGTAATTTATAATTTCCTAGATATTTTGGAGCACCTAATCCCTCCCCTACCTTAAACCTAACCACTTCTAAAAAATATAAAACACGTAACAGGCAAATAAAAGTGCAGTCATAGGTATTTATAGCAGAAAACAGTATAAAATTATAACAGACAACTTGTTGTATTTCAAGTCCTCTGAGGCCATACAAAATATTTATGTGAAGAACAGAGTGGAACCTGAAGGTTTTAATTTTTTAAAATGTTCCCACTCTATGAACTCACACAGTCATATGTCATTCAAAATATACACCCAAATGTTAGCAGGGCTCTCAAGTGTCACGCATTGCGTGACAGTCACTCATTTCGATCTTTTGTCACGCACTCCCGCCACACATTGTATTTCTCACGCAGAAAAACTATTTATAATATATTTAATATGCCACAGCGCCCACAATTTCTCTGGCTGCGCCGCTCTCACTGTGGAACCGGCAGGAATCAAGCGCGTCTCCCCTGGAGTTCTTAGTCGAGCCTGCCACTTATAAGCCAATCAAAAAAAAGAAAGGGGCTAAACAATAGCCAATCAGAAAATAGCACTATTGTATCTGGGTAAGATTTAATGCAACAGCCAATGAAAAAAAAAGCATATCCTGGAATTGTTCACGTGATTCTGCACGAAAGTTTCGTTTACCCATAGAGGAAATCCCTCCAAGCTCCGAGCATCACTTTGACACAGAGTAAGTCATGATCTCCTGTTTTAATGTTACAACAAATTCACAACTTGTTTCCCAGATAATTAGAATCAGTTTTTCATGAGTGTTTGTAACTTAGCCAACAGTTCTCTTACGAGAGGTTCTCTCGTACTTGCGTAAGTTATCTTACGCTAGGGGAAAACCTCTTTTCCTCGAGATATTGAAGCCAAAAATTATCCTTAATTTTGCAATAATGTAAAACGCATTGCAGCAGCATGCAGACATGGGCGAGACAGCTCGCGCGCCCATAGGCTGCTCTGCGGCAACTGCACCAGCCTATCGATAGAGGCCCCTCATGACGTCAGGACCAATGAGGGTGCTTCGCGCCCAATACGTCATGTCCCGCCGAAAGCGGGTGGGGCTAGGGCTATAAATACAGCCCAGAGAGGCTGGTTTGGTCAGTTTTTTATCTCTTCAGCTGGATCCTGAGAGGAAGCCGCGCCGTCTGACTCAAGCACCCAGCGGGATTTATCTGCATCTGAAGCTGCCGGTCGACAACTCGCCGCCTTCAGTCGCCGTTCCTGCTGACGCTTTCCGGCGTACATATACAAAAATTTTTGCCGTCAATTCTCGCTCTGTCAGTTCCCTGAAAAGGCAACTGCAGATGTGTATTTTTGCAGCCAACGAGCGCGTTGTACAACCCGCTCGCCTGCACCCAAGCACCGTTTCTATGGTTTCCGTGCGTCACTACCTCCATTCTCACACATTTCTCTGGAAATGTCAATATTGCAGTGCACGAGCCTATTGTAATACACGCACACCTGCAAACAAACGCCAGCATGTTGATGCTCTCTGTTTCTATGGCAACTTCTCGCTCGTTCAGTTCCAGTAACTGCGACTGTTCCAGTGTATTCTGCAGTAAACAAGTCGGCGACACAGCCCGCTTGCCTGCACACAAACGCCGCTTTACGGCTACCCAGATAAATCCCATAGAGTGTATTTTCTGGTGTTCCGGCCACGGCCGATGGTGTTATGAGTGTAGACAAAATGCCCACTGCCCAGTGCTCATTCCTACACAGAAACACAGCCCGTCGCACAGGGCTCGCGCACATGAAATCGACCCAGATCGATTGCGCATTAAATGTGGTAAATGTGCCCACTGCCCAGTGTCCACAAACACTACGTTCTGTATGTCTCAAGGTTTCTGTAAAACGAAACCAACATGCATTCGCTCTGCTCAGGCAGACAATGCTCTCAGTGTTGTAAATGTGCCCGCTATCCCACGCCCACATTCACGCATAGACATGACAGGTCTTACGGGACTCGCCCAGCCCTCCCCCTCTCGGTTGACCACCGCAGAGGAGTCGAGCGCGGGCAATCTGCCCGCTGTTATCAGCGCGCCCCCTGCCTGAAATGTCATAAGCGCGACGCTCATGTTGCAGCACACTGAAGCCCCTCTGTCGCTGAGCGACCAGAGTGCGCTTCGCATTCAACCCCTAGCCATTCGTGCAAACGCATGGGCAAGGCTACCCGGGGTTTCGAAGTGGGTGCTAGACATTATAGAAAGAGGCTATTCGCTACAGTTCGGTCGACGCCCGCAACGCAAAGCGGCGCGAATCGATACTACGGTGAAAAAGGAAGTAGCACACCTACTTCGGCCCGAAATAGCGAAGTTACTGAGCAAAGGGGCTATAGAACCCCTATCACAAGCTCAGAGCGAAGGGGGCATGTACAGCAGATATTTTCTGGTACCCAAAAAAGACGGAGGTCTCAGACCCATTTTAGATCTAAGACGACTAAACAAAGCACTTCTGAAACGACGGTTCAGAATGCTCACGACCAAGAAAATCCTCTCGCAAATTTGCCAAGGGGACTGGTTCATGTCGATAGATCTGAAAGACGCTTATTTTCGTCACGTCACAGGCGATTTTTGAGATTCGCCTTCGAGGGCCAGGCATATCAGTACACAGTCCTGCCATTTGGCCTATCCCTGGCACCTCGCGTATTCACGATGTGCATGGATGCAGCGCTCGCACCCCTCAGGCTCCGAGGCATACGAGTGCTGAATTATTTGGACGATTGGCTGGTTCTAGCTCGATCACAGTCGGAGCTCATAGAACACAGGACCATATTACTCGATCACCTCGAGAATTTAGGTCTCACAGTCAATTGGGCAAAGAGTTCACTGTCTCCCAGTCAGAAAATATCTTTTCTGGGCACAGTTCTGGACTCGCTGTCTATGACAGCACAGCTGTCGCCACAGCGCAGACTAAGTATTCAGCGCATGACAGAGATTTTTCGCCACGGCGCTTTAGTCCCGCTCAAAATGTTTCAAAGGATGCTGGGTCTCATGGCTTCAGCATCCTCAGTGCTTCAGCTGGGTCTGCTTCGCATGCGCCCGCTGCAGTATTGGTTGAAAGCGCGCGCTGCGCAGAGCTTGGACCTCCGGTCTCGCGCGCCTCAAGGTCGATCAGAAATGCGTCGCAGCTCTGAAACCTTGGACAGTGACCGACTGGTACCGGTCAGGTGTAAGCCTGGGGACTTCCTCGAGTGTGAAGGTGGTGTCTACGGACGCCTCAACCTCGGAATGGGGAGCGCTGCTTGAGGGCAGACCGTTATTCGGCCAGTGGTCGGAACGGGAGAAGCTTCTGCATATAAACTGCCTGGAAATGATGGCAGTCGACAACGCGCTGAGGCGCTTTTGTCCCCAGATAAAAAGACACCACGTCTTGGTCCGTTCGGACAACATGTCAGTGGTGGCTTATATAAATCACCAAGGAGGTATCAGATCCAGAATCCTTCACAGGCTGACGGAACGCCTCCTGGTCTGGGCTCAGCACAATCTGCGCTCGCTCAGGGCAGCGCATGTGCCCGGCCATCTGAATGTGGGACCAGACAGACTGTCCAGAAACAATCTGCCGACAGGAGAATGGTCTTTACATCCACAGACAGTCAAAATGCAATGGAGGACATTTGGCAGAGCGGAAATAGACCTATTTGCGTCTCAAGAGAACGCTCATGGTCAGGAATTCTTCTCCAAGAGCAGGGATGCGCTGGCTCACGTCTGGCCCCGCTGCCCGCTCTATGCGTTTCCCCCTGTCACGCTCCTACCCCAGGTGTTAGAGCGAATCAGGGAGAGCGGATGCCCAGTGCTACTCGTCGCCCCATTTTGGACAAACCAAGTCTGGTTTCCAGTCCTGATGCAGCTGACGAGTACCGCCCCGTGGCCGATACCGGTGAGGAGGGATCTCCTCTCGCAGGCGAACGGCTCAATCTGGCATCCTCGCCCGGAGCTTTGGTCCCTACATGTGTGGGCCATCAACGGGTACCCGTTAACCTCCCAGCGGGAGTGTTAAACATGATCACGCAGGCTAGAGCTCCATCTACGAGGCGGCTCTATTCCTCAAAATGGTCTGTGTTCACTAGCTGGTGTACAGCGCGTGGCACTTCACCCTCACACTGTGGGGTGCCGGAGGTTCTTTCCTTTTTACAAGAGCTTCTGGATAAGGGCAGAACCCCATCCACGCTCAAAGTTTATGTGGCGGCCATAGCAGCGTTCGCTGAACCACCGCTTGGCCAGTCATTAGGAAGGAACGATCTGGTCATTCGCTTCCTTAGAGGAGCTAAGAGGCTGAACCCTCCCAGACCAACCTCAGTTCCCGTTTGGGACCTTTCCACGGTTCTGGAAGCCATGAAAGGTGCCCCATTCGAGCCAATACAGTCAATAGACCTGAAACTCTTGTCTTTCAAAACAGTGTTTCTTCTGGCTCTCGCTTCAGTGAAGCGCATAGGGGATTTGCAAGCGCTCTCAGTGGGCGCGAAGTGTATGGAGTTTGGGCCGAATGACTCGAGAGTCATACTCAAACCAAAGCACGGATATGTTCCTAAATCCCTCAACACACCGTTTAGGGCACAGGTTATCTCCCTGTCGGCCCTGCCGGTATCTGAGGAGGAAGGGGACGCAGGCTTCCTTTGCCCGGTCAGGGGGTTAAGAGCCTATGTGTCTCGCTCATCTGTTTTCAGACAGACGGAGCAGCTCTTTGTTTTGTTCAGCGGACATTCTAAGGGACTAGCTGCGTCAAAACAGAGTCTATCCAGATGGATAGTTGATGCTATAGCGCTAGCTTACACATCCAAGGGCCTGCAATGCCCGATAGGTGTCAAAGCGCACTCCACAAGAGGCATGGCCTCGTCGTGGGCTTGGTCCAGTGGGATTGCCTTGCAAGATATCTGTATGGCGGCAGGCTGGGCCTCCCCGTCTACATTTATAAGGTTTTATAACCTCGAGGTTCCCGCTTTACAAGCTAGGTTGCTCTCGGTTTAAATTTTCAGTATTGCCCGCCCGAATCCTATCGGCTCAGGATGCTGAAACCGCTAGAGCGTCGATCACTGATCGTATATATACTTCTGTGGGCAGTGCGTAAGTCCCCCATATCTATCAGTTCAGGCCGTGTTCGCCCTCGCTGTGTGGAACACTTGATATAATATGCTCTTATCAGAGCTCTATATTACAGGAATGATGCTATTCTAGCCCCTCTTCCCGGATTCTCTGTGAGTCCCTTGTGATTAGGCACTGTATGAGCCCCGGGCACCTGCCCTTGGGACTTTAGTGTTATGTCTCAAGCACGCACGGCGTTTTACACTGTGTTCCCCTAGCGTAAGATAACTTACGCAAGTACGAGAGAACCTCTCGTAAGAGAACGTTCTCGGTTACTAACGTAACCTCGGTTCTCTCTAGAAGAGTACTTGCGTATCTTGCCGTGCATGCGTCACGTTCTGATTCGCTTCAGCGATGAAAAAACTGACCAAACCAGCCTCTCTGGGCTGTATTTATAGCCCTAGCCCCACCCGCTTTCGGCGGGACATGACGTATTGGGCGCGAAGCACCCTCATTGGTCCTGACGTCATGAGGGGCCTCTATCGATAGGCTGGTGCAGTTGCCGCAGAGCAGCCTATGGGCGCGCGAGCTGTCTCGCCCATGTCTGCATGCTGCTGCAATGCGTTTTACATTATTGCAAAATTAAGGATAATTTTATGCTTCAATATCTCGAGGAAAAGAGGTTTTCCCCTAGCGTAAGATAACTTACGCAAGTACTCGTTCCCTCTTCTAGAGAGAACCGAGGTTACGTTAGTAACCGAGTACGTTTTACAGCCTGTTCACTGACAACACCTGCTCAGAACAAGTAGTCTAGGCCTAGTCATATTTTCGTTATCATACGATGACTGACATATTGTCACATTATAAACATCTCTCTCTCCAAATAGGCCTAATCATTTTATTAGCACTAAATAAATTAAAGTGTATTGCATAGTCGATGTTATAGGTCACTTTTAAAATCATGTCTTTTATAATTATATCCTGGCCATGGATGCATTAATCATTGCATCTGTCTTTCTCTTTCAAAGATGTCAGGTAAAAAGCAATTAAGCATCAACTCATTCGCCCTGAGAGGAAAGCCCCCTATGAAGGCCAGGTTAGAGGATGCTGGCCCAGAGAAGGTGGCGAAAAGGGTAGGCCCATTAGAGGAGGAGACAGTGCAGGTGGAAGGCAACAAGTCCAAAAAGGCAACAAACACTTACAATAAACAACACCAGTCATAATCTCTCTCTCTCTCTCTCTCTCTCTCTCTCTCTCTCTCTGTCACTCACACACACACACACACACACACACACACACACACACACACACACACACACACACACACACACACCGCACATGCTGAAATTGAATAAATACTTTGTATTTGGTATATGAGCAATTATTAATAACGACAACAAAAACACTAATAATAATATTATTAATGAAACACCCCCATTCCCGCGACCCGTCCAACCTGCCCCCCCTTTGACCCCCTGGGGAGATGTCACTCTTGTCTGTCTTCAAAACTTGAGAGCCCTGTGTTAGCATGATGCAGTCGGTCACAAGGCATGCGAGAGCCAATGCCATTTCACAATCAAAACCTACGTAACGCTTATTCTGGCGTCAGTTTTTAAATGTGTTCAGGGGATTTAAGCTTTACGGTGGATGGAGACACGAGACAGTGATCGCTTTTGGGTCTGACCGTTCCTCACTCAAACAAATTGTTTGACCTTGGAACACTTGGAATATTTGTACTTTTATACAGTCACAAATAAATTGTGACTGTAGTTGTATCTGTCTGTTATAGCCTGTGTTTTATATTATATAATATACAAATGGATAGGTTTAAGGATTGGGTTACGTGTTAAAAAATGTATAAATAGTGTAATGTAAACAAAATTTCTATATAAATTACATATATGTCATAAGGCATATGGCAATATTATACACAAATACATAATTTTATCATGACGATAAAATTCCCATGCCAATAGTATCTGTGTATGTTGCCAAATATTTTTTATTGAAAGCAATAGAGTACCCTGCATGTTGAAAAATGCTAAAGGGGTACCCTCCCTGTTCATTAAAAAAAGTGATGCCAAGGCCTCCTGGCCAAGTGTCCATATGTGATGAGTTGGGAGTGAGAACGTTTTGGATTAAACGCATGAAATTGCAGTATCAAAACCTAGCTTATATCCAACCAAATGGTTGGTCAATGTAAATTTTTATAGGCCTTCTGTACACAAATCAAAGCAGAAAATGCATCAAAATTAGGTAAATAATTTAATGATGAGATCAAATTAATCAATTTTAAAGCTTGACAGTGACCCGTGTTTGGATACACAATAATACATATTATGACTGTGATTATTGTGTAATTGTTCAGCTGCCATGTGAGGACCAGATCATTTTGCTGAAGGGTTGCTGTATGGAGATCATGTCTCTGCGAGCGGCGGTGCGCTATGATCCCGAGAGCGAGACTCTAACACTGAATGGGGAGATGGCTGTCACACGGGGCCAGCTCAAGAACGGGGGTCTGGGTGTGGTCTCAGATGCCATTTTTGATCTGGGTGTCTCGCTGTCCTCCTTCAACCTCGATGATTCTGAGGTGGCGTTGCTCCAAGCCGTGATTTTGCTTTCCTCCGGTTAGTGCCATCTTCATTTCTCAAATTTAATCAAATGAATTCATTCTTGTTCTTATCCATCACATTGTGGTCAAATGTGTACACACACAAAAAAAAAAAAACTAAAATATTGCAAATATTGCACAAAATCTCAGAATCTCAGAATATCCTTGTGCATGCAAACGCAGTCAGGAAGGGGGAGGAGGGGGAGGGGGGGGGCATACATGTCAGTGCTGTAATAAAGAAGGATGTACTATGACTCAAATTATAATTTTTAACAATGAAAAAAAGCTTATAAACTACTAGTTCTTGTGAACCTCATAAAGAAGAATCTTTGTTTTCCTTCATGATTGATTAATGTTACAGTAGTTGTGAATATGACTCGTGACTTCCACCAGGAGTACATTTAAAAGCTATAAGGCCAGCTGCATCGGGTCTTCCTGAGTGCCGATTACCCAGGATTACATAGGCCACTGAGGAGAAACTACTTAATAACGCTATTAAAATGGGATTATACTTCAACTGAGAATGTCACATTTAATAGGTAACGTCTTCAATGCCCACGTCCACTCCTATATGGATTTGTTATCGATTCCTGCAGATTTAAACAGATTGTCCAGTGTTGCAGCTGGCCTAACCAGTCAGTAGCTTAAAGCAATTTTTTGATAATTAACTAGTGTCCTAAAGGTTTTTCTGATTTGGTTTTAGTGAGAGAACAAAGGAGATGATTTTCTTTTTTTCTTTATAATTTTTCTGCTTTAACACTTAAAATGTTTCCAGCACTGTAACCCATCAGATGTTATTAGTCATGCAGAAAAACGATAACAGCTAGACTGCAATAGTCCCTTCTAATTCGGCATGGAATTTTCTTTTTTGTTTAAAGTGTGTAATTTCTATTACACTGATGGCACCTATGTACCTGTTATACCTTGTAAATGTAGCGCTGCACAGTTCTTATTTAAATTGTGTCGGCATGTTTGTGGCATTGTCATCATTTACTTACCCTCATGTCACACTAAACCTGTATGACTTTCTTCTGTGCAACATAAAGTTATTTTGAGAGATGTCTTAAGTGTTTTTTGTTGTTGTTGTTTTGTTTTTCGAATACGCTATGAACAGACCTTCAACAGGCTGGTGTTTACACCCACTTTTCTTCAGGATGTTAAATGACTCAAACTAGAATAGAGATACGTTTTATAAAATCACGTTTAACCTTTAAGGCCTGCTTTTTTATTTAAAGTGAATTTGTTTTCAAATTAAACTGGAACCGCCCATCATCTCTTCTCCTCTGTTTCATCGGCAGATCGTCCAGGTTTAACAAGCGTAGAACGGAT
Source organism: Leuciscus leuciscus (assembly GCF_965113295.1). NCBI lineage: Eukaryota > Metazoa > Chordata > Actinopteri > Cypriniformes > Leuciscidae > Leuciscus > Leuciscus leuciscus. Next base: position 21,168,681 of record NC_138736.1, on the reverse strand, counting down.
AGAGCGTTGTCAGGAGGAGTTCCTCTTGGCCTTTGAACATTACATCAACTACCGTAAGCACAAGGTGGCTCACTTCTGGCCCAAGCTGCTGATGAAGGTGACAGACCTGCGCATGATTGGTGCCTGCCATGCCAGCCGTTTCCTGCACATGAAGGTGGAATGTCCCACAGAGCTCTTTCCGCCCCTCTTCCTGGAAGTGTTCGAAGACTGATGGCCAACCAATCAGGCCAAGCTGCTCCCACCAACACCAACCTCCTCAAATCCGACCTCCCCTCTAACTTTGTGTCCCTGTTCCTGGTCACATGAACACTGATCCTTTTCCTGGTCACTACTGAGCGTCATTTCATTCCATAGTTTTAGGAGTAGCTCTCTGGCCTAATTTGAATGGAACCATTCCTTTTACAAAGCGGGTACATGTGAATAGCGTTACAGTTTGTTTTCTTTCACTCTTTGTTTAAAAAAAATAATAATTCTGTTACTCAATTTTTTTTTTTTTTTTTTAAATGATAAATTGTTTTTATTTCTGATCATAGTCTTTGATGCCATTTAAGTGGGTTTCATGTCATGGGTTTGATGACATGGGTTTCATGTCACGTCAAGAAAAAAAAGACAAATAGCGCTACACTGCAAAGGGGCATAGCAATACCTTTTTTTCCTTTCACTTCCCTTATCTGTTGGTTGAAAGGTCTTTCCATGCTCTCATTAAAACATAGGTTGGAAATAGTTCTGTTCCAAAACTCAATGAGCTGCCTACCATGCAACATTTCCCTACATTGAGACTGTACAAAAGCAAAATCACGACTGAGGTCTCTTTAATATTTCAATTGTTTGTCCTAAAAAAGATCACTAAATGGTGAGCGAATAAAGACATTTGGTAACTTACATTTTCCTGCTGCTCTTGAGAGGAAGACCACAGTAACATATTTGCTGCCTCAATAACAATTTCATTCAAAGTCAGTCAATTTCAATACGAACTCTCATCAAATTCTATCAAGACCTAATGATCTGCTGCTATCCACATTCATTTTATAGCTCTGTACTCTTACATTATCAATAATTTGTGTCTAAAAAATGTTTTACGAGAAAGTTGTAGAAACCACTGAGAATTCCAAAGAGCACCCTCAGAGCAATAAAATTGTAATGTGGTCAGGAGACAATGGTACTGCCTTCTAAGATGTCATTTTTTGATCAAATTCTAAGGCAGCAATGCATGTAGTGTTTCTGATTAAAGGAAATCCCAGAATGCACTGTGACAAGCTCAGTGGGGGACAAGTTGATGAGAGAAATCTTTCAGAGAGAAAAATTCATTCAATACCAAAAAGTATATAATCAAACACATCAAGCTAATTAGCAATATAATTCTTCACCCAATATGTGTGTGCATTATGTATCTAAGTATTGCATAGCTTAGCAACATGCTAACTCTATTGTATCAACTGTTAGTTTCCCCTTTGTTCATGTGAGGACCACCGATTTGGAGTGTCCTACATAGCCAGATGTTTTGTGTGCCATACAAATACTTACAAATCACTTATCAGGTTTCATTTCATTTGTGATGCTTCCTTTGAAAGAAGCATATGTAGGCAATAGACAACAAAGCAGCTTACTAGAGCTGCGTTTCCACCAAAATTATCTGGAACAATTTGTCCCAGGAACTTTTTTCCCCCAGACCTGTTGCTGTCTGCGTTTCCATCGCGGTCTAAAGTACTGTGAAGATTAGGCAAATTAGTCCGGTGACGTAGGACTGTGCATGACTTTCCAGTTCCCGCTGGATTTAGTCCTCCACATATAATCTTAATAAAGCCTGAACCTCGTCGTCGGTCCATTGGTCATATTTGTTAAACTCCATTGTTGATTGGAATGGTGGTTGAAACAATCAATCAGACAATCAGCATGTTCAGCGCCCAAGTTCAACCCCGAAAGTTCCTGAACTTTGAAAAAGTACTACCTAGAAAGCAGGGACTTTCTGAAAGGGACATTTTTACCCGGAACTTCATTTAGACCCTGGTCCCTGTGGTCGAAACACGCAAAAGTCCCTAGTTCCTGGAGAAAGTTCCTGCAGTGGAAACACGGTTTGGGAATTATAACTGTTCTCTGGAAAAAAAGTGGCAAAGGAAAACAAAAAATGTCTTAATCGCAAGTGGTATCGGTTTAAATGGTGGTTACAAAATCCTTTTTTTTTTTTTTTTTTTTTTTTTTTTTTAGTACACCTAAAAGCTTACTGGGCAATCAGTCATTCATGATACTTTAGAGTTCACAGAAAGAGTAAATTACAGTTATACGTTGTACATTATTTTTTTTATTTTTTTTTATGATGATCTCAAATGTTGATCTCTATAAACTTTAGTAAGGAGGAAAAAGATTTTTGACTGTTAAGTAAGCAGAAACACACATTAAAGCCCATGAGAGACTCTCTTGCCAGCAGCCACTAACATTAGTTCATAATGCCTCTATTAAAAGGTGCCAAAAACTTCCCTGTAAATCATACTCTGTTTGGACTTGTGTTGAGCTGCTTAGAGGAACTCGAGGTTGTACCCAGCCATTGTTAGATCCATTAAACCGCTGGGATGGAACTCTGTTCAGTTGAATTTTTCTTTTCTTCTATAGCAGTCACACGATAAACAAAGGCAATGCTTCTGCTTGAACTAGTTGGTGCTATGAGTTTGCCGATTTATACCTCCAGGACTGCTGTCAGTTATACTCTGAATTGTCTGGGTGATTGACACACGTAAATACACACAACGCTGAGGTCAGTGGTCAACCCTTCAATGTTCAGGGATGCTTTTGGATGTGTCTGTGATGTTGTTTCAGCTGTTTCTGTCCTGGTTTTCTTGTTTTACTGTAGTGTTTTTAATCTTTCTAGAGACATCCCTGTGTGCTGCAAATGTTTTTTTTTATCTCACATACCTCTACTGATTATCAGGAATCGCCAGAATTGTTTTAGTTTTTTTGCTGTTGAAAAATGGACATGAATTCAGAATCGCACCTTAAAACGCACCACATGTTCAATCAGTGCTCCAGTATAATTGCTCCAGTGGTTTTACATGTTTTGGATTACACATACAAACGTACACGCCAACATAGATATTAAACAGACTCAAAGTCATTGCACAGACAATCAATGTGTCCGCAGAGAGTGTTATATAAAGATGTAGAGGGAAGTAAAGGCCACTGCCAGGGTCCAAAATGAACTTTTACACCACACTTGCCAATGACGGGTCAGCTGACTCTTCACTCAGCTCCACACCAACTTGGTTGCGTTTGCTTGAGCAGACAAGCTTGACAGAACGTCCCATAGGAACATGACCAAACTAAAAACGTATTTAAAAAAATAAATAATAATAATTCATTTACAGCTTTTCCTAAATCTATTTTTGTTGCACAAAAGTCACACAATTTGTGATTCTTTAGTAGATTTTAATAGTTTATATCTATTTTAATCGCTCACACATGAAATTCTGAATTTATTTCTTACAATTTGATTTAAGCCATGTATTATGTTGTTGCTAATTATGTTACCAACCACATGGCAAGTAAACTCTTATGTACTTGCTAAAGTATTAATTTTGGACCCTGGCTACAGATCAGCACACGCATACACAGACAATCTGGGAGTGTGCAAGTAAAAAAAAACACAAAAAAAAAACACAAAGCACTACAAAAATAAAGATATTTATGGTGTAAAGGAAAGGCTGTATTTTTTCAGACTGCAGATATTTTTTACATGTTTTATGCACAATATGAACATTTTCCAGTTTTAAATACAAGAAAACAAAAGACTGTCTTTTCTCAAAAAATATTTCACCATTCTCAAACAGGAACCCCAAGTCCTGTTTTTTAACAATCCTGGTTCACTGGCCATGTATCCTAATTTCGCGTTTTATCATTCTAAATTCATTGGTTAACCGTGTTAATGACAACTAATAAATACTTGTAACTAATCCAGCACAACAATCACAAAAAGAGATTCTCAGTGGGTGTCGGAATGAAACCTAAAGCACATAGTCAAAGAAACTGACCAGATCTCACTACTCTAAACTGAAAGAAATAGACCCCGAGAAACAATCGCAGTACATGTACTTCTGTTTCTGTGTCTCAGGTAACATTTACCTGATCACATCCACAGTATGCTGGTTGCATTAATAAGTAATCTTTGAAAGTGAATCCATAATACAACATTACAAGCAAATGTATTTCACTTTCTCTTCGATGTCTTTTTATTTTTATTAATTTTTTTTTACCAAAATCAATGTATTGCACAGGCCTACTAAGTGTGACAGTGGAGCCTTGAATTAAATTCAAGTTTGAATCATGATGATTTTGACATCCTGGAAGAGACATTTCACTAGAAAAATAATCCTGGATTTGGCAAAAGACGATGATGACAGTGATGATATTTGCCTAAGGTGAATAGGAGAATAAAGATGGTTTTGAGAAACCCCTGAAATATTTATTGTGCTGTGTGTGGTACATGACAAACGTCAGATTCTGTTTGCAGTTTGTTTTGTTTTTTTGCTTTGAATGAATTAAATGTATGCATATTTAGCTATATTTATTGAATTGAATAATGACTGTTATATTTCATATTAAGATATTTACATATTTTACTCTCGCATGTTTTAACTTGACACTCATTGAACGTCCCTGATGAAAAACATTTCAGCAAAATATAATTGGCCACAGCTATAGTCATCTGTCCTTGTGAAAAGACATCTGACCACAGTTTTTGATCACAATGTAACGATGGTGACACCAAGGTATGAAATTTGAACCACAGTTAACTTATATGCATATTTTAGTGACTATTTTAGGTCTGCCTCGTTGCTTCTGCTGCTGTTTGCGTTGGTGTGCGTCTGAAAGCTTTGTATATCTTTCTGTTTTGAATCATTATTTACTATCATTCCTTGTTGCTGATACTGCTAAATATAACTTACTCAACATCACACATTAACCTGACATAGATAGCTTCAATCTAAATCGTTATTGCTAGCACAACATGCTAGTAATTCACTAGCCTGTTAGTGTGCCATCCGCGCGCTCTTTATTAATTTATTTTTGTCGCGCTCGCGCCTTTTACGAGTCCATCAAACAACTTAGGTGAGTAGGATCAGTCAACAAACACGGTAAGTCATGTCATCTTCTCCTCTTATTGTTACTTGCACCTCATGCAACATGTTTAGCATATCCTTCTCTGTCAGCACAGGATTTACATGTGATAAATGCAGGGAGATAGTAAAGCTGACGGGGAAGATTTCAGAACTAGAGACACGCATCCAAACATTAATCGAGGATAGTAAGAATGCAAGGGCTTTAGATACTGCTTTGGATGCGACTAGCTTAGTGAACTCTTTACATTGTTCGGTTCCGGCTGAAGTAGAGCCCATGCAGCAGGGCAATTGGGTGACGGTGAGTCGCGGGACAAAACACTGCTCTTCCGTTCCGATAACAGCATTAACAGGTTCCCCCCACTCAGTGAAACGCCCACTGTGAATCCTGTTGAATGTGCCCTAGTTATTGGCGATTCTATTACACGGAACGTGAAAATAGAGACACCAGCCACCATAGTCACATGTTTGCCGGGAGCCAGAGCGCCTGACATCAAAGCAAATTTAAAAGTGCTGGCAAATGCTAATCGTAAATTCTCTAAGATTATTATTCACGCTGGCACGTTGGCCAGTCGGAGATCACCAAAATTAATATTAAAGAGGTGTGTGAACTTGCAAGTACAATGTCAGGCACTGTAATTTGCTCTGGCCTCCTTCCTGTTCGTTGGAGTGATGAGATACTTAGTAGGTTGTGTTCACTCAATGGCTGGCTGTTGAAGTGGTGTCCACAAAATAATATATAATTCATAGACAATTGGAAAAGTTTTTGGGGCAGACCTGACCTGTTGAAAAGAGGTGGTATTCATCCCTCCTGGGATGGTGCTGCTCTTCTCTCTAGTAATTTGGCTCATAGTCTTAGAGATAAAACATGACAATCAGGGGGCTCAGGTCAGGAAGCAGACAGACTGGCTTAACCGACCGTCTGCTAGCTGTCTCACGTCACCAAGGTCAGATAAATCCCATCACATAGAGACTCTTTCACCTAGCTATCATCACACAGAGACTGTGTCTGTTCCCCGAATTTGGAAATCCAAAAAAGTTTCAACCCATCTAAGGTTAAAAATGTAATTGATGTTCAACAAATAAAAAACAGCTATAATACAGATGAGCAAATGATAATATAGAATATTCAATCCCTTACTTCAAAAGCACTTATTGTTAATGATATGATTACTGACTATAATCTAGATGTGCCGTGTTTGACAGAAACCTGGCTAAAATCAAACGATTACATTACTTTAAATGAGTCCACCCCGCAATATTACTGTTATAAACATGAACCTCGTCTGAAACGCAAAGGGGGAGGTGTCGCTGTAATTTATAGTAATATTTTCAAAATCACTAAGAAATCTAGTTTTAAATATACTTATTTTGAAGTGTTGGTGCTTAATGTAAAAATATATAGTGTAAATTTGTGAGATTTGTGCTGGCTACTGTATACAGGCCACCAGGGCACCATAAAGATTTTATCAAAGAATTTGCTGACTTTCTATCAGAGTTAGTATTGGCTGCAGATAAAGTACTAATTGTTGGTGATTTTAATATACACATAGATAATGAAAAAGATGCATTGGGATTGGCATTTAAAGACATTCTGAACTATATTGGAGTTAGACAACACGTGTCAGGACCTACTCATTGTCGTAATCATACTCTAGATCTAATATTATCACACGGAATAAATGTTGATGCCGTTAAAATTCTGCAGCAGAGCGATGACATCTCAGATCATTATCTAGTCTCGTGTAAATTACATTTAGCCAAGGCTGCAAAGCCGACTCTGTGTTACAAATATGTTAGACCTATCACTTCTGCCACTAAAGATTGCTTTATTAATAATCTTCCTAATCAGTTTCATCATCTCAGCATCCCGGATAGCTTAGAAGAACTCGATATTGCAACAGAAACTTTTAACTCTCTCTTTTTCAGCACTTAAGACACAGTTGCTCCGTTGCGCTTAAAGAAGATTAAAGAAAATAGTCCAACGCCGTGGTACAACGAGCACACTCAGGCACTTAAGAGAGCAGCCAGAAAAATGGAGCGCAACTGGAAGAAAACAAAACTAGAGGCATTTCGCATTTCATGGAAAGAGAGTTCGATTGCATAGAGAGAGGCTTTAAAAGCTGCTAGATCTGCTTATTTTTCAACCCTATTCGAAGAAAATAAACAAAACCCTAGGTATTTATTTGAAACAGTGGCTAAACTAACGAAAAAGAAAGATTCAAGCCCAGAAATATCCAAGCAACACAGCAGTAATGACTTTATGAACTTCTTCACTTATAAGATTGATAATATCAGGGACAAAATTATAACTATGCAACCGTCTACTACAGTATCGCATCAGGGAGTACATTGTAGTCTCCCTAAGGAAAAATTCGATTCATTTATTGCTATAGGAGAGGAAGAATTCGCTAAACTCATTAAATCCTCTAAACCGACAACATGTATGTTAGACCCTATACCGACTAAACTACTGAAAGAGATGATTCCAGAGGTCATAGATCCTCTTCTTACTATCATTAATTCATCTTTGTCTCTAGGATACATACCAAAAACCTTTAAGCTGGCTATGATTAAACCGCTTGTTAAAAAAACGCAACTTGATCCTACAAAATTAGTCAATTACAGGCCGATCTCGAATCTACCCTTTCTATCAAAGATACTAGAAAAGGCAGTATCTGCACAACTATGTTCCTTTTTAGAAAGAAATGATATCTGCGAGGATTTTCAGTCAGGATTTAGACCGTACCATAGTACCGAGACAGCTCTCATTAGAGTCACAAATGATTTGTAATGACTAGTAATTTCCTACTACTAAATTCTGAAAAAACTGAGATTCTAATTATTGGACAAAAAACTTCCTCACGTAATAACCTCTTTGTATGTCTAAATAAGTCTTCGTCGTCGGTTAGGAGCCTGGGTGTGCTCTTTGATACCAATCTTTCATTGGAAAGTTAAGTCTAGTATCTGTAAAACCGAATTTTTCCATCTTAAAAATATATCTAAATTACGCCATATGCTCTCATTGACAAATGCGGAACAATTAGTTAATGCGTTCATGACCTCAAGGCTAGATTATTGTAATGCTCTACTGGGTGGTTGCCCTGCACGCTTAATAAACAAACTGCAGCTGGACCAAAACGCAGCAGCTCGAGTTCTTACCAGAACCAGGAAGTAGGACCATATTAGCCCTGTTCTGTCATCACTGCATTGGCTCCCTATTAAACATCGTATACATTTTAAAATATTGCTGATTACTTACAAAGCACTAAATGGTTTAGCTCCGCAGTACTTGAGCGAGCTCTTAACGCATTATAGTCCTTCACGTCTATTGCGATCTCAAAATTCCGGCCAGTTGATAATACCTAGAATATCAAAATCGACTGCTGGCGGTAGATCCTTCTCCTATTTAGCACCAAAACTTTGGAACAATCTTTCTACCATTGTCCATGAAGCAGACACACTCTGTCAGTTCAAAGCTAGACTAAAAGCACATCTCTTTGACCTAGCATACACATAACACATTATAGACTTCTATAATTCAATGTTAGGCTGCATAGATCAAGTCAGCCGGAACCGGGAACACTTCCCATAAATCCTGATGTACTCGTTACATCATAAGAAGAATGGCATCTACGCTAATTTTAGTGTTTTTGTTTATCCCGAGGTTTTCCCGTAGCCTTTCCCACTCCCTGCAGCCCCTGCAGCGGGCTGTATCCAGATCTTTTGAAGGACCTACGCCTGGACCCGATGTCATAGCGGGGTGCTAAAGTGCCAACTAGTTTCTCCTTATGGAGGATCCCTTTACCACTCTATTGATAAAGCGTTGTCGGGAAAATTCAGTTCGCGTATCTACCCCGAAGTGATAAAATTCTGTATCAAAAATGTTAAGGCCAGACAAGTAGTTTTTTAAGGCTTGGTTTGTAGGGAATTACAAACCTGCGCACATATATTCAAACGCGCATACCAATAGACTGAACTCGTGTGCACGCCATCAGCGTTCTTACAGGTTTCGCGTTTAAAGTCTGTGTAGAGTTTCCTGTTAAAACGGTGTTGTGTTAGTGGCCCTAAGTTAATAACTAATGATCATTGCGACGGAAGTGAATCAATCAAATTAACTTTAGCTGGAAAATAACTTTTTTCAAGAAATGCTATAAAGCCAAAACAATCTCTGTTAGCCGTTTTGGAACAATCTTTATTGTTAAAAGCGCTATATAAATGAAGATGACTTGACTTGACTTGACTATGTTCGGGCGTCAGACAGATATAACTTCAAATTTTATTATTTTCCCTGATAAACTCTAAAAACCACAAATTACATACAATAACCCCCCCCCCCCCCCCCCCAAAAATTTTTTTTCTCAATTTCCCAAAAATTGTTTAATGACTATGTGAAAGTTTAGAAATCAAAGATCAGTTTTGTATAGTTATATAAGCATCAATCTCATGAGCCCAAACATCAAATAATAAAGAAACTTTGCACACAAAAGGTACACTCTAAAAAATGCTGAATTGTTTTTTAACCCAGAATGCTGGGTTGAGTCTGTTGGGTAATTTTGTTGGGTTATTTTTATCACATTTGAAACACCTTTGGGTAGTTTTAATTTTACAGTTGTTGGGTTAAACCTGCTGGGTCGCAACGCTGGGTTGTTTCTGCCCAGCTGGGTTGTTTCACGAGCTTCGTGCCTTGGAGATGTTTAAATTCGCTCCAAAACCGTCATTTTGAGAGAACAAAGGGGCAAAGCAGCTGGGTGCAACTGTTTTAAGGTAAGTTTATATAATGTTTTTATTTATTAATAATTATTTCAAATTAGCATAATTATAAGGGTTTTTTTTCGCAGCAAAAATTCTTAAACTTATACAGACTAAAATTGGTGATGCAACTTGTACGAAAAACAATTATTACCTCAGAATCAGATGCTATTGACTCGCATAGTCATTTTAAGGTATGTGTCTGATGACAGATTAATACAGTCCATGATTAGGTACCACATGGAACGTCTCGGTTACGTTTGTAACCCTCGTTCCCTGAAGGAGGGAATGGAGAAGTAGTCGACGTACCGACTGATTGGGATCACGCTTATCATGCTGTCATCTTCAAGTATTGAAAAACGAGCCATGATTTGCATCTCTTGCTCCGCCCCGCAGCGCAGGTATAAACGCACTCACCACTTGTTTTTCGCTGAGGAGCCGAGCGGAGCCCAGGGTCATCGGTGATCCAGCAATAGTGGCAACGGGACTACCTCTCCGTTCCCTCCTTCAGGGAACGAGGGTTACATACATAACCGAGACGTTCCCTTTCATTTAGGTCACGTTCGACGTAGACGACGTACCGACTGATTGGGATCCCCATTAAAACGCCAGTAGTGCTGCCACCTTCCAGTGCCTAGACAAAAGCCTCCTGTTCCCCCCGCATTATTGAGGCGGAGATAGGACAGGGCTTATGCCAGGGAAGTCACTGCTGTTCCGCAAGACCCACTCAGACCCACTCAAACTTGGACAACACTGGGAAAGCGTGCCCTTTCGGATGAAAGGAAGACGCTGTGGAAGCCACATCCTGCCCGTAGGGAGGTATACATGTGGAGGTTACACATATGGACTGGGCGTTACCGGGCAGTACAACATGGAATGTCACTGAGGGCTCACCGCAGGGAGCCGTACCGTGGAAGAATACATGGAATACAATGGGATTGCCGTAGGGATCACAACATATGGACCCAGCCTAACACAGGTTCCACCAGTGCATACGAGTGTTAGGCCTGACATCGGATGCTCCGCCATATCCGTTGCCGAAGGGTGTGGAGGAACTCAACAGGGTTCTGCAAAAGAGGAACTCTACTGAAACAAGAATGGCGCACGTATCCAGTCCATAGGAGGGGAATGGCACAGCAAGCCGACACTTTGAACAGGGCTACAGTGTAACTGGCTTCTATGTGAAGGGAGCACATGGGAAGCAACCGGCTCGACACGTAGGCTATATAACCTAGCTAACATATTTGGTGTTGCCCAGCCCGCAGCCCTACAAACATCTGTCAGTGAGGCACACTGTACCAACGCCTAGGAAGCAGCAACCCAGGGCTGGGTCTGCCTCCTCTGGGGGCAGCGCTTGCAGGTTCACCATCTAGTCCCGAAAGGGTGTGGTACGAACCTTGGGCACATATCCAGGCCGAGGTCTCAGGATAACGTGAGAGTTAGCCGGCCCAAATTCCAGGCACGATTCGTCGACCGAGAGGGTGTCCTCCCTCAGAGGAATGGGCCAGGTAGGGGCTGTCGAGAAGAGCATTAGTTCGGGGAACTAGTTCCAGTTGGGCCAATAAGGGGCAACTAGCAATACCTGCTCCTCTTCCTCCCTGACTTTGCACAGTGTCTGTGCAAGAAGGCTCACTGGGGGAAAGGCATACTTGCGGAGGCCCCGGGGCCAGCTGTATGCCAGCGCCTCCATGCCGAGGGTCTCCTCGGTCAGGGAGTAAAACAACAGGCAATGGGACGAGTCCGGAGAGGAAAACAGATCTATCTGTGCGGCCCCGAAGTGGTCCCAGACCAGCTAGACCACCTGGGGATGGAGTCTCCACTCTCCCTGGGCCACAGGCTGTCGTGAGGGCTTGTCGGCGGCACGATTGAGTAGGCTGGGAATATAAGTGGCATGAAGCGACCTCAGAAGCTTCTGACTCCATAGGAGGAGGTGGCTGGCTAGTTGCGGCATGCGAGGGAAGCGTAGCGCAACGGTCGCAGTGTTGTCTGTACGGACCAGTTCATGCTTGCCGAGCAGCGGCATTTTTTAGACGTCAATGTGCCAATGTGTTGATGTGCCAATGCAGTTGGGGGCCCGTTCAGATCCCACGTTACTGCATGCCCGTTATACATGGCCCCCCAGCTGGTGTTGGTGGACACTTGTTCTAGGAGCACTCTGGCCCGGAGAAATGAAGGTCTGATCACGGGCTGAGGGTTTGGTGGCTGTGCTCAAGTGGTCTCATATGGAGCAAGCTGAGCGGCGTTACTGCGGCCACGGCTGCCATATGTCCCAGGAGCCTCTGAAAACGTTTCAGTGGACCACTGTTCTGCTCTTGACAGTATTCAAGCTGTTCAACACCGATCGAACACGTTCCTCTATGAGGCGTGATCGACTGTTGGACCGAGTCCAGCTCCATACCGAGAAAAGAGATCCTCTGCCTGGGGGTGAGTTTTTTCCCTTTTTTCCCTCTTTTCCCAGTTGACCTAAAGACCCAACTGGCTGTGGAGCAATAAGTCCCTGTGTTCACAAAACTGCTCTCAAGACTCTGCTAGTATTAGCCAATCGAGATAGTCGAGGACACGAACACCATGCTCTCTCATGGGAGCAGTGGCCGCTTCCACAGGCTTCGTAAAGACGCGGGCGACAGGGTCAGCCCGAAGGGTAGAACACTGTACTGATACGCACGACCCTCGAATGCAAAGCATAGGCCTGGCCTGTTTTGGGGAGGATGGAGACATGAAAGTCACTGCGAACCAATCTCAGGGACGGATGCATTTCTACATTAGCAACTTGAACGGAAGCTTGTGAAGGGCCCGATTCAAGAATCACAGGTCCAAGATTGGCCGTAATTCACCTCCTTTCTCTTGGGTACAATGAAGTACGGGCTGTAGAAGACGGTCTTCATATCGGCTGGAGGAACCGGCTCTATCACATCCTTCGCCAGTAGGACTGCGATGTCCGCACGCATAACAGGGACACGTTCGCTTAACACCGAAGTGAGCGAACAGCGCTGAACTTGGGCGGACGCCGGCCGATTCTGAATCATATAGCCGAGTCTGACGGTACAGAGGAGCCAGCTGGACCGGTTGGGAAGCACTCTCAGGCTTCTACGAACCGGGCCAGGGGGACCAGAGGCACCACAGACATACCCGAGGTGGGGCAGCGAGGTGGAGGACAGGGACCCGGCTCGGAAGGCCCGGGGGCAGCCTGAAGCGGGGTCTGAGTGTGCGGTGCAACACTTACCTGTCTCCACGGGTCGGCAGGGGGGTGCGTGAAAAGGCGTTTGACCGGGTCCTCGGACTGCACCCAGCTGCCGGCTGGTGATACAAGAGGGGGCTGCAAGGCTTTACAGCAGGGGTGGGGAACCTTTTTCATATCAAGGGCCATTTACAATTTTTTTTACATTCTTTAAGGACCATTGTAATGAGGTTCAGTGTTTGGAAGGAAGAAGACAGGTTCGGCGTGACTGGGACTCGTACGTTTTAACAAAACAAAACAAAAGGTGCGCAGGCAGCGCATTCACCATAGCCTCGTTACAGCACAAAAACAGTCACACAATAATACTCTTTCCACAGCTTGGGCTCAACTCTTTCCACTAAATCAGCACAGACTCGTTCCTCTTTTAGTCGGCCACTCATTCCACTTGCTGTCGGCCACTAAAATCCACTTTTAGTCGCCACTCATTCCACTTTTAGTCAGCCACTTTTAGTCGGCCACACATTCTACTTGCTGTCGGCCACTCATTCCACTTTTAGTCAGCCACTTTTAGTCGGCCACACATTCTACTTGCTGCCGGCCACTCATTCCACTTGCTGTCGGCCACAGATTCTACTTGCTGTCGGCCACACATTCTACTTGCTGTCGGCCACTTTTAGTCGGCCACACATTTTACTTGCTGTCGGCCACTCATTCCACTTGCTGTTGGCCACTTTTAGTCGGCCGACAGCAAGTGGAAAAAATCCACAAAATCATTTGTCCATTTTTCTTGAAAAGCGCAGCATTCTGAATCTACCTTTCTTTTTTTGACAGTCGCCATGACGCCATGATGCATATCAGCGATGACAACCGCTACGTGTCTGTTGCATTCATTCTGATTGTGACCCGGACACAGTCGGAAGCGACCACCCGGAAACCTGACTCTATTATGTTATTTTATAATATTATTGTATATTATCTATTATATTAAATGTAACGTGGTTAGTTAGTTAGTTCAGGGAAGAAGGAGGCGGGAACCAGCAAACGTTTAAACCACTTTAATACATTAATACGCAGTAAAAAAGTAAAAGCAGCAGCCCCTCGTGGACGAGTACCACACACACATAAACTAAAGTCCATGCCTGGTCCTCCGCTGTCTTCGTTCCGATCCTTTTATGCGCCCCAAAGCTGATCAGTGAGAAACTTGAAACCGGTGCGGGGCGCGCGCCCCCGAAGCTCATCCGTGAGAAACTTGAAACCGGTGCGGCGCGCTGGTGACTCATTAACACTCGCGCTACTGGCCTTGCCCTGCTCTCACGGCTCGTGGACTCATGCTGCTTGCCACTTTGCCTATTTTGTGTTTTCTATTGTAACGACACTGACAGGGTATCCGGCCAGATGTTCTGAATTAGCGAATCCTGATTTGCAAACACAGCTCGTTTCTTATTGAGTAAACAAAGAGCATTCTGTTTACAACCCCCTTGGGGCATGTTGACCAAGCGGGGGCGCCTCTCTGGCTGGGGTCTCCCGTGGCGCATGACACATTTATAAAAGCCGAGCGTTGTCGAGCAAATGATCGACCTAGTCCCCTGATTCAAATCTCGCCACCACACATAGACACACAGAGCATTCCATACACACACACACGTCCTTTGTATGTAACTCAGACTTGTATCTGACCTTCCTGTATGCATGCATGTTTGATTAGTTTTGTTTTGATCATATAGTTATGATCTTCTAGTGTTTGGCTCTGAAATGTATTTTTGAAGAATGTTTCTCCCAGTGGAATCGCATCCCGTAACCCGATCTCATGCCAGGTCATAAAGTTTATGACCACCAATTCAGCAGCTCATCCAGTTCCTCTGCAAGAGAGATATGGGGAGCGCAACACGACCAACATTCCAACACACACATTAACGCACACACATACACGAACTTTGAACATTTAAACTTAGAATATAAACATGTCATATTTCAAATACTCCTGTGTGTTTCCCAGTTTATATTCACTTCGTGTATGACGTTTGTTTGAAGGAACAAACTTTTAAAAGCTTATAATATGCATTTGATTGTAACTTTATATTCCTACTACTTTTACCTGCCATTCTTGGTATCTGTTTAACCATCTTGTTTTGACTGAACCACTCATACATAGGAGATTACAGTAAAATGTATTGTTCTGTGTGTACAATCTTTCTGGGTAGAAATAACGAAATTTTATACCATCATAAACTATGCAAATAAGTTCTACTGACAAGACAAAGAAGAATGTTTCCCGCTTCAGATCGTTGGACATTCATTGGTTGTCCGTGCAACCAAAGGCGTTAACCCATCTTTCCATAAAAGATCGATCCATGAAGACACACTGTGCACTTCGTCTGAAAGAGTTTCTGGTTCCATGGCTCCTTAGGGAGCTCGTCTCCGTTTTCTTTTCTTTCCTTTTCTTTCCTAAGTTTTATTCTCATATGCGCCTCTCCCTCCACGAGGGAGATGAACTCTGAATTATTTCTTTGATAACTTCACGTTCGGTGAACCTTTAAATCTTCCCGCGACCGCGCTCGCCCAGAAGACACGAGAGAACACGCCTAGCTCCAAAAGAACGACACACGCGCCTTCTTTCCTCAAGAAAATACAAAGAGAACCATAAGCAAGTATTGATTTGATTTGATTGATGTGATTTCTTGTTGTCTCTCTCAAAGGTTACAGTGTCTGTGATTTTGCCATACTGCGATCTCTCCCTATTTTGCTTTCACTTTCGCTCGCTCATTCCTCTCATTCTCTCTCTCATCCTTTTCAGTCATTCTATCTTTCTCTAATTCTGATCATTTTATTCTCCCTCTCACTGTTATTCGTTATCTTGTATTGTTTAACTGTATGTTATGTACATAGACATATAATCCGTATATATTGTGTAGTTCGTATATTCTGTAGTTTTGCATTTATTAAAACCATTATATTCTTGATTGCTTCTGTTTAAATGCTCATATTACAAAGTCAATGATTTGTTGATCCTAGCTACAAAGCTTTACGATTTGTTACTTTTCAGTAACCTAAATTTAATAAGGACAGGAGAATAGTTTCATGGCCAGAAACTATTTTTCCTGGAATTATAAGAAGCGATAACTTTATTGAGAAGTTGATAAGTTAATCTTACGGTCGTTTGCTGGACAAACAACTGTTTGATAATTACATTAATTTCCATTAAGGGTTATCTCATATAATCGATCTGAAATAAGACTATTGATATATGAATGAGGAATTATAATTCGTTGTGATTGATTATTCATATATACAATCGATCTATTTTCAACTTCGATAATTTAATGTAACTGTAATATGCAATATATTAATCATATTCATGATTAATTATTAAAATTCCCTATATATCATTTGAGCTAATGTTAATGTACTACCCAGTGCGGCTACACTATCACAGGAAAAGTAATTGCTGAGATTTTTGTTTCTGAAGTTTATTTTATTTTTTTGAGAGAGAGAGAGAGGAATTGACTTGCGGGCCGCATCAAACTGTTTTGCGGGCCGGACGTTCCCCACCCCTGCTTTACAGGGTCGCACACCACCAGTCTGACCCTCTTGGGACCCAGGAACAGAGGAATTTGCTCTTTCTTTGACAATTCGGGTAACTGGTACCAAAACTGTAACCATCTGAAGAGCTCGTTCCCCCATCCCTGGGTGGCCTGTCTCAGGGACGCTTGGTCTTACGCTTGCCACCTGGCTTGGCATCACCTGAGACGGGCTGGGGCGGCCTGCCTGCGGCCGGCTCCACGCTGAGGCCTGGTTGGAGGCTACTGTGGTGGCCTAGCGGGAGCGGAGGCAGCGGCAGGAGGACTGGCGGAGGGGTGGAGACCCTGAAATATGTGAAAATCTGTGAAAACAGAGGAAAGAGTCGTTTCTGTCACTGACAAGCGAATTGAACAAAGTGAGTCGAGTCACTCAAAACAAAACAATTGAGTAATATGACTCACTGCTTATGTAAAATGCCTGCAATTGTCCATACCGACATGTAAAAGACATAACAAGTACGTAAAATGTTGTGGGACCGCAGGTCTAAAAGAACGTAAAGAACTCGGTTACTAACATACTCGGAACCGAGGTTACGTTAGTTACCGAGTACGTTCCCTTTTAAGAACGGTTCACTCGTATCACTCGAAAATGGTTCACTCACTAGACGCTATGGGAACCCATTTCAAAATGCCGTGCTATTAGCTGACGACTTCGCTCCGAACTACCGTGGGGGCTGTGAAGCCCGAGGCTTATAGTTGAACTAAAAGTCAAAACCAATGGGGATCGGACAATGTTGGAGCCCACGAAGGGATACCTATACCCCTTTTCCACCAAAAAAGAACTGGTTCGGAACTGGTGCTGGTTCAAAGTTGGTTCAACTTGCGAACCTTCTCAGAACCTGTTTGTTTTTCCACTGACTAGAGCCCAGCGAACGACGTCATCACTGTGTACGTTGCCATAGGCTACATCACACCGGACGCGCAGCGCCACGTCTAGTACAGCTCTCACCTGAAAATCCGATAACATCAGCAATTTTCTGATTTCTGTAAATGAATATAAAACTAAATGTATATTGCAGCACAGGGTGAAGTCAGTATACATTAACTACGATATGAGACACATACATGCAAATTTAATATAAAACTATGTACTGTTAAATGGCGCTCTGTTGCGCGGCAGGATTTTGAACACGGTCCTGAGCCGTTGCTGGGCGCCGCGGACAGACGCCGAAAGGCGCCGCCGGTGTGTGTACAATGTGTTCGAATAAAGATGCGGCGCGGGGCTGAGCTGAGCTGCGCGTCCGGTGTGCGACCCCCTTTAGCTTTCCAAGAAACGCTTGCGCCAAATTCAAACATAACAATTACAATGGCGGAATACATCGTCTTTCTGCAAATGTTTCTCCTTGCTTTGCGATCCTATATTGGGGTCAGAAGAAGACGTTTAGAACACATTTGTGCTGTTCGGACAGAGGTTACGTTCTAGAAGAAGTTCGACAATAACCCCGCCCCCAGCCCCCGACGTAAGCATGACGTGGTTAAAGAACGGTTCTAGTCCAGCAAAGAGTTGGTGCCGCTTTGGAACCAATTTTCCTGGCTGAGAACCAGTTCTTTGGCTGTCGAAACACAAAGAACTGGTTCGCGAGTAGGCACCGGCTCCGAACCGGCACCGGCTCCGAACCGGCACCAGCACTGCCTTGGTGGAAAAGGGGTACTAGAGGCCTGGGCCCTTCAGGGGCCAAGATCTCCTAGATAGAAAGGACTCGTGCCTGCAGAGCCTGCACCTCCAAGTTGTAAAACCTCACAAATGTGGACGGCGAAGACCAGCTGGCAGCCGTACAAATGTCTTCAATTGGTACACCACTGGACCATGCCCATGAAGAGAGGCCATGCCCCTTGTGGAATGAGCCCTGACGCCTATGGGGCATTGAAGGCCCATTGAAGTGTAGGCCAAAGAGATAGCATCTACTATCCAACCTGACAATCTTTGCTTCGTGACCGGGAGCCCTTTGGTGCGGCCACCGAAGCATACAAAGAGCTGTTCCGACTGCCTGAACGGAGCAGAACGCTCTATATAAACTCTGAGAGCCCTGACGGGGCAGAGTAGACTTAATTCTCTGTCGTCTTCCAACAGGGCAGGCAGTACAATTACCTGAGCTCTGAATGGAGTTGAGAGCACCTTGGGTACATAGCCATGTCTTGGTTTGAGGACGAATTTGGAATCATTGGGCCCAAACTCAAGGCTGAGCGCTTGCAAATCACCCACTCGCTTGACAAATTCTAGGGCTAGCAGGAGTGCGATCTTGAGCATAAAGTGGCTTTAAGTCAGCCGACTGAAGCGGCTCAAAAGGGGGTCCCCTAAGGGCCATGAGGACCATGGATAGGTCCCATGAGGGTATAGAGGGAGGATGAGGTGGGTTCAGCCTTCCTGGCCCCCTTGAGAAAGTGTACGACCAGGTAGATCCTTCCTAAGGATTGGCCGGCCACAGAAGCATGGAAGACTGCTATGGCCGCCACGTATACTTTGAGTGTGGAGGGGGTATGACCTGCGTCCAGTAGCTCTTGTAGAAATGAAGGTACCAGTGGTACTTCACATGAGTAGGGGTCTAGGTTCCGAGCTGAGCACCAGCTGGTGAACACTGACCACTTGAGGGCATAGAGGTGTCTCGTGGACTGAGCTCTAGCCTCGGCGATAGTGCTTAGGACTCTTTCTGGGAGGTCCCCGGGTACCCGTTGAGGGGCCATATATGGAGGGCTCACAAGTCTGGGCGGGGGTGCCAGATCGTCCTGTTCGCCTGAGTAAGGAGGTCCTTCCTCAGCGGTATAGGCCAAGGAGCTGTCTCTAGCAGCTGCATCAACTCGGGGAACCATGTCTGGGTCCGCCAGAGAGGGGCTATTAGGAGGATTGCACACTTGCTCTCCCTGATCCGTACGATGACCTGAGGGAGCATCGAGAGGAAATGCATAAAGAGGGTGACTGGACCATTCGTGGCAAGACAGTTCAAATTAAGTGAACCGTCTGAGGGTGGAGAGACCATTCCCCAGGGGGGACATTGTCTCGAGATAGCATGTCTGCTCCCTGGTTCAGTATGCCCGGTACATGCCCTGCTCTTAGCGAGCGCAGGTTGGCATGTGCCCCGTAACAGAAGCTGCTTGGCCATGGTGTACAGGTTGCTTGACCTGAGACCACCCTGGCGATTTATATATGACACTACTGCCATGTTGTCCGTCCGGACCAGGACATAGTGTCCCGCCAGGCTCGGGAGGAAGATTTTGAGGGCTAGAAAGACTGCTCTCATTTCGAGGTAGTTGATGTGTAGGCGTTTCTTTGAGCTCGACCAGAGGGCGGAGGTTGGCCTGCCCTCGCACAGAGCCCCCCTGTTGACTGGAGAGAGCGCGGGTTGGCGTGAGCCAAGCTCTCATCTGAACAGATTCGATAACTGTTCCCAGGAAGGTTATACTTTGGCTGGGGGACAGTACACTCTTGGAGCCCTATACTGAGCCCAAGGCATTCTAGATGGCTGAGGAGCCAGGACTTGTGAGTCTGTAACTCAGCCTCTGACTGGGCCAAAATGAGCCTGTTGTCGAGGTAGTTCAGAATGCGCATTCCCTGCTGTCTCAGGGGGGAGAGAGCTGCATCCATGCATTTCATAAACGTACGAGGTTCCAGTGACAGACTGAATGGCAGAATTGTATACTGATTAGCCTGCCCCTCGAAGGCGAATCTCAAGAATGGCTTGTGATGGGGGGCTATTTGGATGTGAAAGTAAGCATCTTTCAGATCCACTTACAAAAAACAATCCCCTTGGCGAATCTGCGAGAGGATTTGTTTGGTCGTTAACATTCTGAATGGCCGTCTCATGAGGGCCTTGTTCAGGTGTCTGAGATCTAGAATAGGCCTGAGGCCACTATCCTTTTTTTGGCACGAGGAAGTAACGGCTGTAAAAGCCTGACTCGCTCGGTGAAGGGGGAACTGTCTCGACAGCCCGCTTTGCTAGCAGGTTTAACAGTTCGGTGCGGAGGACGTGAGCCACGTTGCTCCTTACCGATCCACGGCATGAAAGCGCGGAGGTCTGCGAGCGAATTGGAGCGAGTAGCCTCGTTTTATTGTGTTCAGTACCCATTTTGACACATCGGGGATGGCTTCCCAGGCCTTGGCCCAAGTGAATAGGAGCTGAATAAAGTCTGGGGGCGGGCCGCCGTGTGTTTTGAAGAGGAAAAGTGCTCTTTTTCTGAGAATTTTTGTGCTTTATTTTTGTCACTATTGAAACAGCGTTTGTTTGCAAGGTTTTGTGATCGGGCCCTTTGGTTGCAATTAGAACATTTCCAGCCGCCTGAACTGAAAAGGGGGCTGGAAGAAGCACGCAAGCTCTTTTAAGATCTTCGGATCACTGATCGATTGCTCCTGTCTGCCTCGCTGCCTGCTGTGAGTTTGTTTGCTTCGGTGCTGTAAGCTCCGTCTTAGCCTCGTATTTATTTCTGTTTTGAACCATCATTTACTATCATTTCTAGTTGTTTATACTACTAAATACAGCTTACCCAACATCTCAGATTAACCTGACATCGCTAGCTTCCGTTATTATTAGCACAACACGCTAGTAACTCGCTAGCCTGTTAATGTGCCACCCGTGCACTCAGTTTTTTTTTTTTTTTTTCTCTCGCGTGCCCGCGCCTTTGAGTTCATAAAAAATCCAGGTGAGTAAGAATCAGTCAACAAACACGGTGAGTAATGTATTTTCCTGTTATTGTCACCTGCACTTCATGTCACATGTTTAACATAGCCTTCTCTGTCGGCAATATAGGATTTATATGTGATAAATGCAAGGAGTCAGTTAGGCTGACGGAGAAGATTTCAGAACTAGAGACACGCATCCAAACTTTAATTGAGGATAGTAAGAGTGCTAGAGCTTTAGATACTATTTTGGATGCGCCTAGCATAGTGAACTCTTTACATGATTCGGTTCCGGCTGAATTAGTGCCTGTGCAGCAAGGCAAATGGGTGACAGTGAGGGATCGCTCTAGTCGCGGATCAAAAAAACACTCTTCCGTTCCGATTACCATAACAAATCGATTTGCCCCGCTCAGTGAAACACCCACTGAGAATTCTGTTGATTGTGCCCTAGTAATTGGTGATTCGATCAAAAATAGAGACACCAGCCACTCTGGTAATTTGCTCTGGCCCCGTTGCAGAGACTGTAATGTTAGCTGCTATAGGTCTCACTCAAAGCTTATTGTTAGCCAGCAACTAACTACAACCACATCCACAAATATTGTAATTTAGACAAAAAGATAAGTTGTCATAAAATCGTAATTGGTGTCAGTAAAACCTTTATAATCGAACAGCTCGATTGTGATCTCTACCTTGATAACTTGCGCAAGTAGTCGTGATACACAACTATGCTGCACGATTAAGTCGCTTTTCGAAAAGAAAATCTGCAATTTCAACTTGTTCAGAATTATAGCCATGTTAATAACGTTTGTAAGAAACCAAATCGTTTGTAAATCCGTCAATATTTCAGCGAGATAAGAGGATTTGTGTTCGTGCTGATCACTCACCTTACTATCCGATTGTTAAGTCTGACGTCACGCGTGACGTTTAGCCTTTTCCGGGTCCAAGCGCTCCTCTCGTCCAGAAATAACAATGGTGGAACCTGTACATTTATTTACGATCACGTCCTTCTTAGTGAGGCACCCTTGGCGGTCAAAAAGGGTTTAAATTCCTTTAACACCAACAGAGTGGTTAGTGTAGCTCATCACTCAGGTGGCATAATTTACCTGGGGTAGGGGCGGGGGGATAGCCAGTATATACAGACAGTCCCTGAAGTGCCGTCAACTGTCCACTAGAGGGTACTCCAGTTTTGAGTTGCAGACGTTTGTACTCACTCTACCTAATCCAATCTTTTGTGCAGTAATCTACCGACCCCCAAAACGAAATGGGAATTTTTTTAATGATTTCTCAGAGTTTTTGTCTGACTTTTTGGCAAAGTTTGACAATATTTTAATCTGTGGTGACTTTAACATTCATGTTTGTTGCCCCTCTGATAAGTCCGCTAATGATTTTAAGGCTCTTTTAGATTCATTAGACCTTGCCCAGTCCATATCCTGTCCTACTCATAGACTAGGTCACACTCTTGACCTTATTATTTCTCGTTGGGTGACAGTGTCATCCTGTGAGGTTCTGGATTTTCCCGTCTCTGATCACTCCCTCATACGGTTTGACATCTGTGCTGTTCCACCTGCACCCGTATCCACTGCCCCCCGGCGTTGGCATATTATTACTCCATCTACAGCTGAGGACTTCACCGCTGCCTTTTCTGCTTCTAACATCACCTCCACTGTAGAACTGGCCCCGCCTCTATGTCCAGAGTTTCTCCTCTCCTCATTCGACATCACCTGCTCCCGGATTATGGACTCAGTTGCGCCCTACAGGGTGAAGTATGCTTATGGCTCTTCGGACCCCTGGCTGAACGAGACGACATGGTCCCTCAGGCGCCAGTGCAGGCAGGCTGAGCGGAAAAGGAGAGGAGATAGGCTGCAGGTGTCATTGGAGGTATTTAGAGACTGCCTTGTCACCTATCAGAGAGCCGTGAAGGAAGCAAAAAGTCAGTATCTCTCCAAGCTCATTAATAACAATAGCCACCGCCTTGTATCTTGTTCAGTACTATAAACTCTGTTATAAATCCAGTTCTTGTTGTATTGAATGATGCTTCAGTTAATACATGCAATGTATTTAAACAATATTTTATTGATAAGGTTCTGTCTGTTAGGCAAACTATCATACCAGCCCCTGTTGTCATTGCTCCCTCCCAAGCGACACAATGTGTGCTGGAGAATTTTGAGGTGGTTTCTTTTGTTGATCTCAAAAAAGCTGTTCATGAGTTGAAGCCAACCTCCTGTCCTCTAGATGCTGTTCCTGCTAGGATTCTGAAAGAAGCCATCGACATCGTAGGCCCTTTCCTTGTCTCCTTCATGAATTGCTGTCTTAGTCTGGGCGTTGTTCCCACTCCTTTCAAGCACGCCATTGTTAAACCGCTACTTAAGAAACCAAACCTTGATCCTTCAGTACTGTCTAATTTCCGCCCCATATCCCACCTGTCATTTTTGTCTAAGCTTATGGAAAAGCTTGTCTTCTCCCAGCTTCAGTCATACCTCAATTTGCATGGTATGGGGGACAAATTTCAATCTGGCTTTAGGTCTAGGCATAGTACAGAGTCAGCCTTACTGAGGGTCCATAATGACATTCTTAGAGCCTTGGATAATAAAAACTCAGTGGTTCTGGTGCTGCTTGACCTTACCGCTGCTTTTGACACCGTGGACCACGCAATCCTCATCTCCCGTCTACAACATGTTGTGGGTCTGCAGGGCACGGTGCTCAACTGGTTCTCGTCATATCTTACCAACAGAACATTCTCAGTAATGCTTGATGACTTTTCCTCCACAGCTGCCCCTTTATCATCTGGTGTGCCCCAGGGTTCTATTCTTGGTCCTATCCTGTTCTCCCTTTATATGCTGCCACTTGGTCAACTAATTTCAAAACACAACGTACAATTTCATTTCTATGCCGATGACCTTCAAGTCTATCTTCCTGTAGTTTTGAACAATCATTCAGCACTAGACCCACTCCATAACTGCACCCAGGACATTAAACAGTGGCTTTCTCAAAACTTTCTTCATTTAAATGAAGGTAAGACCGAGTATATACTGTTCACCCCAGACTCACCTTGCAGCTCTCTCAGTTTTGGCCCCCTCACGCCCCAGTTTGCATCCACTGTTCGTAACCTGGGTGTTGCTTTCGACAATAGATTGCATTTTGACAAACAGATTGGTGCAGTTGTTAAGATTAGCTTTTTCCAGCTAAGGCTCCTTAGTAAGGTGAAATCATTCCTGTCCCGTGCTGATCTGGAAAAAGCCATTCATGGCTTTATCAGCTCAAGGCTAGATTACTGTAATGCCCTCTACATTGGGCTTAACCAATCACTTCTATACCGTCTTCAGATGGTTCAAAACGCAGCAGCGCGTCTCCTTACCAATACCCATAAACGTTTAAACATCACCCCCGTCCTCTGCTCATTTCATTGGCTCCCGGTACGGTTTAGGGTGGAGTATAAGGTTCTGATGTTTGTTTATAAGGCCATCAATGGTCTGGCCCCGGCATATCTCTCCGAGCTGGTCACTGTATACCAACCTGCCAGAACCCTCCACTCCTCTTAGAGCATTTCTTTGATTATCCCTAAGTTTAGATGCAAAAAGTTTGGAGGCCGATCTTTTGCCATCCAGGGACCTACTTTGTGGAATGCCTTACCTACTCCCCTTCGTAACATAACTGTGTTTAGTGTTTTTAAATCGCAGTTAAAAACGTTTATTTTCAGGAAGGCTTTCAACACGTAACCACCTTTTCTGTGTTTTTAGTCGTTGTGTTAGTTACTTTGTTTTAACTGCTTAAATTAGCTTTAATTTGCAATTTTTATATCCTGTTGCCATTTTTATGTGTTTTATGGAAAGCGCTTTGTGCACCTTTCTGGTTGTTGTAAAGGCGCTATATAAATAAAAATGTATTGATTGATTGATTGATAATTAAGGGTAGAGTCCAGGCATCAATGAAAAAGAAGATTTACGAGGTTGAAGTGAGTTTGCTCGGGACACGGGACACAGCACTGCGGCATTGTAAAAACACTCAATAACAACCAAAACACTAGCGAAAGTGGTAGGTAGGTAGAGAGGACCTCGACTTTGGACCCGGAAAGAGTATTATCGGAGAGTGGTTACGTCACGACTTAACAACCGAATAGATGCCACAGAGCTCGCCAGAAAGCTTCCCTGTGGCAAGATGGCCGCCGGTGATGCCGGAAGTGACTCCGCCTTAAGACATCTAGCCTTTATTATGGATATCTATGATCCTGGAGACATTGATTAGCTTGCTCAGGTGTGTTTGATCAGGGTTGGAGCTAAACTGTGCAGGACAGTGGCCCTCCAGGACCGAGTTTGAGAAACCCTGACATAGAGCCTCTTTCAACTAGATATTATCATATAGAGACTGTGTTTGTTCCCCGAATTTGGAAATCCAAAAAACGTCCAAACCCATCTAAGGTTAAAAATGTAACTGATGTTCAACATATAAAAAACAGATATAATACAGATGAGCAAATGATAAAGCTTGGGTTGCTGAATATTCGATCCCTTACTCCAAAAGCACTTAATGTTAATGATATGATTTCAGATAATAACCTAGATGTGCTGTGTTTGACAGAAACCTGGCTAAAACCAAACGATTACATTACTTTAAATGAGTCAACCCCACAAAATTACAGTTATAAACATGAACCTCGTCTGAAACGCAAAGGAGGAGGTGTTGCTGTAATTTATAGTAATATTTTCAAAACCACTTAGAAATCAATATTTTCCGTTTCAGTTTTTAATATACTTCTTTTGAAGTGTTGGTGCTTAATGTAAATATACAGGGTGGGCCATTTATATGGATACACCGCAACAACATGGGAATGGCTGGTGACACCAAAGTCCCGTTTGTGGCACACCAGTACATGTGAGGGGGCAAACTCCTCAAGATGGGTGGTGACCATGACATATACTAATGTGCCACAAACAGGACCTCAATATCACCAACCACTCCCATGCCACCACGGTGTATCCATATAAATGGCCCACCCTGTATATAGTGTAAACGATAAATCACGTTTGAGATTTGTGCTGGCTACTGTATACAGGCCACCAAGGCACCATAAATATTTTATCAAAGAATTTGCTGACTTTCTATCAGAATTAATATTGACTGCAGATAAAGTACTAATTGTTGGTGATTTTAATATACACATAGATAATGAAAAAGATGCATTGGGATTGGCATTTAAAGACATTGTAAACTCTATTGGAGTTAGACACCATGTGTCAGGACCTACTCATTGTCGTAATCATACTCTAGATCTAATATTATCACATGGAATAGATGTTGATGCCGTTGAAATTCTGCAGCAGAGCGATGACATCTCAGATCATTATCTAGTCTCATGTAAATAATATCAGGGACAAAATTATAACTATGCAACCATCTAATACAGTATTGCATCAGGGAGTGCATTGTAGGGTCCCTGAGGAAAAATCTGATTCATTTATTACTATAGGAGAGGAAGAATTTTGCAAACTCGTTAATTCATCTAAATCGACAACATGTATGTTAGACCCTATACCGACTAAGCTACTGAAAGAGATGCTCCCAGAGGTCATAGATCCTCTTCTTAATATCATTAATTCGTCTTTGTCTCTAGGATGCATACCAAAAACCTTTAAGCTGGCTATGATTAAACCGCTTGTTAAAAAAACGCAACTTGATCCTACAGAATTAGTCAATTACAGGCCGATCTCGAATCTACCCTTTCTGTCAAAGTTACTCGATCTTAGTGCTGCATTTGACACCATTGAACACAACATTCTTTTAAATAGACTAGAAAACTATGTTGGCATTAGTGGAATTGCACTAGCATGGTTTAAATCATACTTATCTGACCATTATCAGTTTGTAGCAGTAAATGAAGAGATGTCTTATCGATCACAAGTTCAGTATTGCGTACCACAAGGCTCAGTACTAGGACCGTTGCTGTTCACTCATGCTACCCTTAGGAGATATCATTAGGAAACATGGAATTAGCTTTCACTGTTATGCTAATGATACTCAGCTGTATCAGCTGCAACGAAACTTACCAATTCACAAAATTAACAAAATGCATAGCTGATATAAAAAAATTGGATGACTAATAATTTCCTACTTCTAAATTCTGAAAAAAACAGAGATTCTAATTATTGGACAAAAAAACGTCCTCACGTAATAATCTAGAATACTGTCTAACACTTGATGGCTGCTCTGTTAAGTCTTCGTTGTCGGTTAGGAACCTGGGTGTGCTCTTTGATACCAATCTTTCATTTGAAAGTCACGTGTCTAGTATCTGTAAAACCGCATTTTTCCATCTTAAAAATATATCTAAATTACTCCATATGCTCTCATTGACAAATGCAGAACAATTAGTTCATGCGTTCATGACCTCAAGGCTAGATTATTGTAATGCTCTACTGGGTGGTTGCCCTGCATGCTTAATAAACAAACTACAGCTAGTTCAAAACGCAGCAGCTCGAGTTCTTACCAGAACCAGGAAGTATGACCATATTAGCCCTGTTCTGTCAACACTGCATTGGCTGCCTATTAAACATCGCATACATTTAAAAATGTTGCTGATTACTTACAAAGCACTAAATGGTTTAGCTCCGCAGTACTTAAGCGAGCTCTTAACGCATTATAGTCCTTCGTCTATTGCGATCTCAAAATTCCGGCCAGTTAATAATACCTAGAATATCAAAATCGACTGCTGGCGGTAGATCCTTTTCCTATTTAGCATCAAAACTTTGGAACAGTCTTCCTAACATTGTCCGGGAAGCAGACACACTCTGTCAGTTCAAAGCTAGATTAAAGACACATCTCTTTGACCTGGCATTCACATAATACATTATAGACTTCTATAATTCAATGTTAGGCTGCATAGATTAGGTCAGCCGGAACCGGGAACACTTCCCATAAATCCTGATGTACTCGCTACACCATAAGAAGAATGGCATCTATGCAAATTTTAGTGTCTTTGTTTATCCCGAGGTTTTCCTGCAACCTGCCGGATCCAGGCCGTATCCAGATCTGACGAAGGACCTTCGCCTGGACCCGATGACAACGCAGTGCTGAAGTGCCAACTAGTCTCTCCCTATGGAGGATCCCTTTACCACTCTACAGGTAAAGCTTTGTCGGGAAAATTCGTTTCACTTACCTACCCCGAAGTGACAAAATAAAATAAAATTCTGTATAAAAATTTATGAGGAAAAACCAGTACTTTGTTTAGGCTTGGTTTGTAGGGAATTACAAACCTGCGCACATATATTCAAATGCACATAACTATAGAACCAATTCATAATGCGCATGTGAACGCCATCAGCGTTTATCACAGGTTCGCGTTTAAAGTCTGTGTAGAGAGAATGGTGTCATCTTAGCGGCCCCTAATTTCACGAGTTCACATATTAATGAAATCTGATGTAATATTATAATGCATATTTGGCTTGCTGTCCGGGGGGAGGGCTCCGAGCTCGGAATTCGGCCCGACCCCAGAGTACTCCCCCCTATGAATGTATAGCTCGTAGGTATCTATGAGTAGACCCAGCCGAAAGTGAGGTGATGGGGAGGCGGCGGGATGCTGAGAAATGAGATCATGAGACGGGAGGTAAGGGAAGGCTTTATTTATACTGGCTTCTTCTTGTGCTGATTGGATGATTACCTGAACATGCTCCTCCCGAACTTTGTTACATAAAACTTCATTTCACGAGTTCACATATTAATGAAATCTGATGTAATATTATAATGCGTATTTGGCTTGCTGTCCGGGGGGAGGGCTCCGAGCTCGGAATTCGGCCCGACCCCAGAGTACTCCCCCCAAAAAGGCCACATGAACGCAGGACAGCGAGCGAAGAATTTATCCCCCCAAAATGTGAAGAGTATGTATTACCAAGGAACGAGCTTGCCTGTTCGACTGGGAAGGCTCTCGCAACGTCCGACGGGAACTTGGATGCTCACAGCATCGGACGGATAAGCCCGTTCTGCAGTTGAACTAACAGCTCGATGACGCGATGATTATGCGAGCGTGAATTTGTGGACGAGTTTAACCGTTCACCCAGGAGGGCTCTCGCAGCGTCCGACGGGAACTTGTATGCTCACGGCATCGGACGGGTAAGCCTCGCCAGGTCGGACGGAGGGCGCCCGCTGAACTCGGTCCGGAGGGCTCGACCGGCGCTTCGACGGGGCTGGGGCACGGGAAAAGACCCCTCGCGGCCCGCCGAATGGGGAGCCCACCTGGCGACGCGAGCGCGGACGTCCGGCGACGACTAAGACGGGTAGACTCTCACTGCAATTCGAACGGGAGGGCACGACCAGCGCTTCGGAAGGGGGACGGAGCCCGGCCTTCGAACGGGTGAGCCATCGCAGCGTGCGAAACGGGGGAGTCTGCATATGATTGAAAAACGTTTCATATGAATATTACGCGAGCGTGCAAGCGGCGAGCCCAGATGCAACGGAAGGTTTGGTGTAGCGGAAGTAACTAAAATGAAGCGCAGCAGGTACGACTAATTAGTGAGAGCTTGGTGAGCATTTCTGATATGGAAACGGCTGGATCTAATGTAGGTTTTGAAGGCATTCGATGACCAGCGACCGAGGGTTTTGATTTGTTGTTGGGAGAGACCTTTTTGTGCGGCTGTGGTAGCTGCTCCGATACGGAATGAGTGGCTAGAGAAATTATCTGCTGTGACGCCGGATTTGTTGAGGACTGTTTTAAGGTGCTTTTGGAACCAGAATCTCGTAGCTGGATGATTGGAGTCGTTAGTGAATAGTGGGTCGAATGGGGATTTGGACGTGGAACGTTTGTACTGCAGGTAATTAGAAAGAGCCTGGTACGGTTGGATGGGAGTTTGAAGATTGAAAATATACACGAAGTGACCTTTTTTAGCTCTGTCGGTTTTACTTTGTTTAATGAAGAATGATATGGTTTCGTTATCTACGATCTGTAAGTCTGAAATTGTAGGATGAGTATTTGGGTCGAATAAGGAAGTGATGGTCAATTCGGAGCAGCGGAGGAAACCGAAGAATGCCAGGATGAACATAGCTTCTAGTGTATAGGCGGTGTTGGAGGAGTGGTATCCAAGACGGAGTGAGGAAATGCATCTGGTGAGTATATCGATTGTAATTGGTTGTCTAGTATCTGGGCGAGTGGGGCGGGTTCTTTGGATTCCCTTAATTAGAAGGGACGTTTGGGAGTTATTAAGCGCAGGTGCAGGTTTACCGTGGATTAATTTATGGAAGAATTGAATGCCGCTTAGATAACTTTTTATGGATCCGGCTTGGAGACCTTTGACTCTATGAAGATGGGATATGAATGAAGTAACTGATAAAAGAGAAAATTCGGGAAATGACAGGTTGTGAGAGAGATGGAATGATTTGAACGATTTCCACGCGGTGTAATATGTTTGCAGGGTTCTGGGAGAAACTGCTTGGAGGATGGAATCGATGGACGTGTCCAGGAGGGATTTTAGTGGATGGTTTATGGGAAGATCAGCTGAAAATAAGGAGGTACTGGGGTTGGAGTGGGGTCTGCTTCTGGTGCCAGCATCCTGAATTTCTGAAAAGAGAAACGGGAGAGAGAGTCAGCTATTTGATTTTGAGCCCCTGGCACGTGTTTTGCAGTTATTAAGAACTGGTCGCACGCGGAGATCCAGATGAGGCGTCTGAGGAGTGGCATTAGCGCAGGTGAGCGAGAACGACCTTTATTAATACAGTGTACAGTTGCTTCGTTGTCGCAATGGACTTGGATGCTTTTGTTTGACCACTCTTTCCCCCATAGGGAAGCTGCGACAACGATCGGGTAGAGCTCGAAAAGGGCCGAGGAGGCTGAAAACTGGGGTGTGTCTAGGATCTGAGGGAGCCAGGGAGACGCGAACCAGCGTCCTTGGTAATAGCCGCCGAAGCCGATCGAGGGAGCTGCGTCTGTAAACAGTTTGATGTCGAGGGGGAGAGAGATAAAGTCGTCGTAAAAAAAAGTTAAGCCGTTCCACTGGTTAAGGAAATTAATCCATAATTTTAGCTCGTTCTTGGACTCGTCGGAAAGGATGATCCTATCTTCCAGCGCGTGAACGGATGAAGTGAGGGCGAGAAGATGCGCGATAAAGGGGCGGCCCTGCGGAATAATGCGCATAGCATAATTTAGGTGGCCCAGCAGCGAAAGAAGTTCGCGTTTTGAACAATCTGAGCTGTCTGTAAAATTGGATGCAATTAAGATGATACGATCGATTTTTTCCTTCGGCAGTGAGGCCTGGAATTTTACTGAGTCCAGATTGATGCCTAGGAACTCGATAGATGTAGTCGGACCCGATGTTTTCTCCTGGGCTAACGGAATCCCTAGCTCGGCGAAAACTTTTTGCACTGTGAGGAGGTGGGCCTCGGGGATGGCGTTGTATGGTGAAATTATTAGGAAATCGTCGAGCAGATGGAGCAGATGAGGAATTGCATAATTATTGGAAAGGATCCAACATATGGCTTCAGAGAGAGTGTCAAAGATTTTCGGGCTGCTTTTGCAGCCGAAAGTTAAGCGCACGGCGAAATAATACTTTTTCCGCCAGTTTACACCGAATAAGTGCCACGAATCAGGGTGGATTGGCATTACTTTGAAAGCAGCGGAGATGTCTACTTTTGCAAGCCATGCGCCTCGACCAGCTATTTTAATCATAGTTATGGCTTGTTCGATATCGTGATAGTTGAGAGAATATTCTTCGAGAGGGATGAGACTATTGATGCTCGGGTATGGAGAATTATGGGGGGCTGAAAGGTCGATTATCAACCGCTTTTTCCCCGAGAATTTCCTGGTAGCCACGCCTATGGGGCTGATGCGAAATTTGTCGAACGGGGGAGCCTCGAAAGGGCCTATCATGAAACCGGATTCAATTTCTTTTTTAATTAGTTTATCTACTATTTCAGGCTCCGCTAAGGAGGACTGAAGATTAGCGCAGATAATGTTTTGCGTGGGATAGCTTTCTACGCCGGGTTTAAAGCCTTGCTTGAGACCTGTCAGCAGATAATTTGTGAAGTTTACATCTGGGTGGAGTGATAATTCCTCGGTCAGGCGGAAAACATTCACAGGAGTCGAGAGATAGTTTTTTTCATTTTTATTAACAGATTTTTTGACTGGGCATACCACGCGGGCGTGCGCACCGCCACAGTAATCGCAGACGTGAAGAAAACGACAACGTTGTCTTGGGCATCTTCCTTCATTGAAGTTTCTACAAACTTGTCTGTCGGGTGCCGAGTATGGTGCTCTGATCGAAAGATCTTCTCTTGCGGGTCGCGGAGCGTAACTTGTGGATTTAATGGCATTCTGCGCTGAGCAGGGAGGGATCGATGGATTAATTTGGGGGCATGCCGTGGTGACATGGCTTGTGGATCTGCAGATTGCGCAGGAGATATTTCTGCACCCGAGGAAGACTCGGTTGTGGAGATCAGTGTCCAACGCTCCCCAATAAGGACACTGATTCCACTGGGAAACGCGGACGGCGCATTTTGCGGAGAACAATTTGTGGTATGTATAAAAATGACTTCCCCCATAAGACAACGCGAGCTCCGCTATGATAGAAAGATAATCGTTCAGCTCGCGTCGTCTATGGGAAAAAGACGAGCATATGATTTCTGTATAGCGGCTGAAGGCAATGCAGAATTCGGCCAGTGATAAAGTACGAGATGAAACCTGTGTGTTATTTTTTAGAGTAACTGAAATATCGCCGCAGTCCACCTGGCGATTGGACTCTGATGGGGGAAACAAGGACAGGAGAGAACCCAAATCTACATCTGCACCTGCAAGGATTTGGGCTCTGATGTTGTTCGTCACTGGAGGAGGTTCTGCGGCAACTGCATTCGGAGGGGCTGGTTGAGGAGTGGCTGAGAAGAGAGAGAAAGGAGATCGCACTTGGAGAGGGTTAAAGGGAGGGAAAGTCGGGGCTGTGGCCGCTTGCGGAGGCATCCTCGCGCAGAGATCGGCCCCAGGGATAGATGGAGGAGGGATGGGAAGAGCATAGTGTGGAAGGGGAAGGGGAAGGAAATGCGCCGGCGATTGACCGGCTAACGGAGGCATCCTCACGTTAGGGTGAGCACCTGGCGCTTGGGAAGGAGGAAAACTGAAAGAAGTAGAAGGGAAGACAAACATTCGGGGATCATGTGTGAAAGTGGAATTGCAGAGATCTGGAGCGTGAGGTACCACGGTGGGAGGGGCTGAGGGGAGTTGACCCGGAAAAGGTTGGCGCCCTTCCGCGACTGGATCAGGGGCGCAGCCCAGGCTAGCGGAAGGTCTGCGATGACGTGGCGTGGGGGCGGGGCCCGGCGCTGCAGGCGAGGAAGGTGTAGACGCTGCGGGACGAGCGATCGGGGCCCGGCGGGCCTTGTTCGTTTGAGTTGATGGGTTTGGAGCTGAAACAGAAGGGTGAGAAGATTGTAAGGTAACATATAGATTAAACAATTCTGCTTTTTTCATCCTGCGGGAAAAATTTGCGTCAGAATTAATTAAGGCTTGTCTCAGCCCCTTAACTGTCCACTTCCCTATGGGAGGGATGTTTGGGGGCACTGAAAGGTGGCAAGGCGCGGAGGAAGATGATGAGGAAGATGATGAGTTCCTCGCTGGCGGTGGTGAGGGGAGTCTTCGGCGTCTCGGAGTACGCGGAGATGATCTGGAGAGCCGGCGTCCCCTGTTTGAGGATGTTGTTAGCTGCTGGAGAGGGAAAGGTCGCTGGAACGGGGGGTTGCGATGGAGACACCTCCATGGTGAAAGACTCATCGTCGGAGGGGAAGAGCTCTAACTCGGACATGACGGCACGAAGGCGGAGTCCGATGCTGAGAAATGAGATCATGAGACGGGAGGTAAGGGAAGGCTTTATTTATACTGGCTTCTTCTTGTGCTGATTGGATGATTACCTGAACATGCTCCTCCCGAACTTTGTTACATAAAACTTCATTTAATAAATGATCGTTGCGACGGAAGCGAATCAATCAAAACTAACTTTAACTGGAAAATAACTTTATTAAAGAACCGCCATAAAGCCAAAACAATCTCTGTTACCTTAAATTATACGTTTATCTCTGTAAAGCTGCTTTGAAACAATCTACATTGTTAAAAGCGCTATATAAATGAAGATGACTTGACTTGACTTTAGGGGTGGTCCGGCCACAGCGAGACTTAGGCCCCTCCTCTTCCTTTCTATCCTTTGACAAGGAAGGCTTCTGAGGCTCAGGGTCCAGCGTAATTTTAGGCCGGGGGTCCTGTCGTTTTGGGAATGGGAAGCGCTTAGCTGGCGCCAGGCACTGTTTAGCTTCAGTCACTGGGTGGGGCTGAGAGACCGGCGGTGCTAGTTTGGCTGGCTGCTGGGTCGGCGCGTTCCTGGGGCAACCTGAAGCAGAGCTGGAGTGTTTGGGCAGAAAGTGTCACATGGCCTGTGAAGACTTCTGTGCTTCTGTGAAACGCTCAGCTAAGCCCTTCACCGCGGGACCGAAGAGGCCGGTGGTAGAAACTGGGGAGTCCAGGAAGGCAGTCTTGTCCTTTATCTCCATGAGATTAAGCCACAGGTGGTGCTCGAGCACTACCAGACTGGCTATGCTTCTTCCAAAGGCCTGGGCGGTGGTCTTTGTGGCGCGCAGGGCCAGGTCAGTGGCGCTGCGCAGATCGCAGAAGGCCACAGGGTCCCGTCCAGACTCGTCCATGGATCGGAAGGAGTTTCGTCTGGAGCACTTGGAGGACCGCCATAGTGTGCAGGGATGAAGCAGCTTGACCAGCGGACGCATAGGCTCGGCCAGCAAGAGCTGAAGTGGTTCTGCACGGCTTGGATAGGTGACTCACTTTAGACCTCCATCCAATGGTGGTGGGCGGGAGAGATGCGCCTCTAGGGGGGGTAGTTTCTCATACCCCTTTTCCTTGCCGCCGTCGAGAGTCGAGAGCTTTGCAGAGGCGGAAGTGCGTAGACGGGCCGAGTAGGGGGCGCGCCATGACTTCGTCAGTTCGTCATGAACCTCAGGGAAGAACGGCGCTGATCACTGATGAGGGGCCTGCTGGTGCACTGGCAGGAACCATTCCTCTAAGCGATGCCGAGCTCTTCAAGGCGGGAAGCGTCCTGATAGTTAAAGAGTGAGATCGAGGCCATGCTGGAAATGGGGATTATAGAACAGTCCATTCTTTAAAATGAAATTATTGTAATCTTAATATATAATTTAAAATATAATTTATAATTCAAGCGATGAAGGATTTTGAAAGTCTGACAGTAATCAGTGTTGAGTACTACTGTAAAGTTAATCCTACCTGTTTTAAATGTTTGAAAATGATTAATAGTTGAAACATTCATTAGAAATTTAGAAAAGTAACCAAAAAGTAATCAAATGTAATCAGTTACATTACTTTAATAAAGTTTATTGAAATATTTACACTACTTATTACAGTACATTTTAAATAGGGTAACTTGTAATCTGTAACCTATTACATTTCCAAAGTAACCTTCCCAACACTGCCAGTAGTGAAACATTCATTGAGGATCTAGGCCCTCTATAGGAAACAATTAAGCTTCCAAGACCTCTCTCTTCTTAACCCTTAAAGACCGATACGGCCGCCCGCGGCATAAAATAACTATCGTTATGAAATGTTTAATAACTTTTGAGTCGCTAATCCAATCTGTATGCTTTAAAATGCACCGTAAAGATGAGATTCTCAGCTTTCCTGTGTTATCACGGGTGTCTCTATAGGTCATTCAGTGGCTCCGTAGAGCCGGTGATTGCGTCATCAAAATCTGCAGCAGTGATTCGTCAAGGAAACACATGTGGTTTCTTTCTCTGAGCCAAACAGGAACGATTGTTGATGCTTAGTCCCACCCCCATGCCCAGATTCGTCCAAACGGTCATCAACTCAACCAACAAACATAGTGATTGGTGATTTTAACAACCAATCACGTTTCTTTATACATTTTTAACAAACGCAATGCATTAAAACTACGCATGAAAACTAACGGATGCAAAGTTTTTGACCATAGCGCAAAACACGAAAGAGCGCAAAACACGAAAGAGCATAAAACACGAAAGAGCATGAGTATGTAAAAAAAAAAACAGCAGTACAAATCGGAGGATGTGTTAGAATTGATTTTTTTAAACGAGTCGTTAGACCTGGTGGAACCTTCCGATTCAGAAGATTGTTTGAATCATTTGCACTGTTTATTTATATTTAGTTTGTGAAGATTATTTGCATTATTTGTTCATTAGCACTCAGTATATTACCCTCAATGAACCATTTCTTCATTTGCACTGTTTATTTCTTTTTGTATTTAGTTTGTGAAGATTATTTGTGAACCATTTGTTCATTTACACTCTGTAGGCTATATTGTATTGTTAGTATTTATATTGCACAGTTGTCACTACTTGTTATATTGTTTGCATTTGTTGTTCATGTTCAAATTATAATATAATTGTCTGAAGAAAAATGTTTGCTTCAGTGTTCTGTTGTAATATAACAACTTTTCTATTTACTTTACTTCCTGAACTTATTTGGACACATCTACATTGTCAGAAAATGTAATACACCTGTTTTTACTCAAAAACGCCTAGAATAATATTATAATAAATGGCTATAACTTGCTGAAGGATTGTTACATGTAGACAAAATTTCATCTGGAAGTCTAAAACAACCAAGTCTAACTTTCTAAAAGAAAAAAACAAAACTTCAGGAAGTTCTGTTTGAGTTCACACTGAAAACACCACATTTTTTGCTGCCGTTTTTCTTAAAATCCTGTTAATTTAATAAATTCTCTGACAAAAGAAATGTAAAACTGGGACTTTAAATGAGCTAGCTGGAAACTTTAGGTTCTCCTGTTTAAAATGATATATGGCACTTGATGCTTGCTGCTAGAATGGGTTAGAAAAACAAAGAAAAGTACAGGTGAGTCAGGCGCCCCAAAAATGTTTTAGGTCTTTAAGGGTTAAGCCCTATTGCTCATAATCACCTTTTTCCACCTTCAATGCAGGATGGAAGTTTTCAAAGTAGGTTAAAATGCTTTAAAGCTACACTGTGTAATTTTTTTTGTTGATTCTTAGCAAAAAACACTTAGTTCTTTCAAAAATATATGTGCTCATTAATGTATATTTACTTCTTTCAAGTAATAAAGTATTCTCGTAAGTTTATAATCTGCCATTGAAAGTACATACGGGTGAGGGGTTCGAATGCCAGTCGCCATGTTGCCCCTCCATCTTGAAACTACATTAGCCAAAGAGGGACATACCTGTAAATTCAAGCTTCGCCTTTCGCGCTTTACACTCAGGGACACAGAGACGAATGCGAGGGGGAGATTACTCGCGACTGCCGGCAGATTTGAAAGATTGCTGAAGATGGAGGATCACGCCTATTTTCGAGGACATGTAGCAGAGTCGCCAAGGAAGCGAAAGAGAGAATTAAAATGTCAGCGCGACAGGCAAATCAGCAAGACCAAAGTCAATATTGGAGTAACTTTTCCCAGATGGAAAGAGCTCGAGGAGCAAAGATTTTAAAACGGACACCGAAGTTGCCTGCTTTCTTCTCGGCAGGTAATTCAGCCTATTTGTGTAAATTCGAAGTTCTCTTACGAGAGGTTCTCTCGTACTGCGTAAGTCTTACGCTACAGGAAAATCTTTTTTCCGCGAGATACTGAAGCCAAAAAATTATCCTTAATTTTTGAAATAATGTAAAACGCGTTGCGGCAGCATGCAGACACAGGCGAGACGGCTCGCGCGCCTATTGGCTCGCCCAATACATCACGTCCCGCCGAAACGGGCGTGGCCTTGGGCTATAAATATAGCTTCGAGAGGCTAGCTAACTGATTTTTCATCTCTTCAGCGAAGCTCTCGCATCGATTGATCCGGAGAGAAGCCGCGCCGTCTGAAGGAGCCTTTCAGCGGGACGAGTCGACACTCTGAAGCCGCTGGCCGCGCCACCTTCAGTCGCCTTCCTGCTGCGCTATCCGGCGTTATATCCTTTCTCTGCTTCTGTGTTTTGTGTGTGTGTGTGTGTGTGCTCGCCGCGACACACACTCTCATTGCACTTTTCCTGAGGATCACGCAGCTCTCGCGCTCGCTGACGGCGACTGCCCTCACTGCGAGCTAGTTACTGCCTATGGTGACTCTGAGGACTCACCTGGCATCCTTCTCCGAGACTGCACCCAAACACCGTTTCTATGGTTCCCGTGCGTCACTGGCGAAAGGAGAAAAGAGGGTTTTATGTCCCGCTGCGGCCGGGCCGAATTACATTTCTCACACATTTCTCATTCCCCTCTGAAGTTCAGGCGACTGGAAATGTCAATATTGCAGTGAGCGAGCCTGTTGTAATACACGCACGCCTGCAAACAAACGCCAGCATGTTGACACTCTCTGATAATACGCTACTCCTCAGACTACGGGGCATGCGAGTATTGAACTATTTGGACGATTGGCTGATTCTAGCTCAATCACACTCTGAGCTCATAGAGCACAGGACCATTTTACTCGAACACCTTGAGAATCTGGGTCTCAGAGAGAAGAATTCTCTGTTCCCCAGTCAGATAATATCTTTTCTGGGCACAGAACTGGACTCGCTGTCTATGATAGCACGACTGTCACCACAGCGCGCCCTGGATATTCAGCGCGCAGCAAGCTCTTTCCGCTGCGGCGCGTTTGTCCCGCTCAGAAAATTTCAGAGGATGCTGGGTCCCATGGCCTCAGTATCATCAGTACTTCAGCTGGGTTTGCTTCACAGGCGCCCGCTACAGTTCTGGCTGAAAGCGCGAGTACCGCGCCGAGCGTGGACCTCCGGTCTGCTTTGTCTCAAGGTCAATCAGACATGCATTACAGCTCTGTAACCTTGGATAGCAACCGACTGGTACCGATCAGGTGAAAGCCTGGGGACTTCCTCGAGTGTGAGGGTGGTGTCTACGGACGCATCCACCTCGGGATGGGGAGCGCTGCTCGAGGGCAGACCGTTCTTTGGCCAGTGATCAGAACGGGAGAAGCTTCTGCACATAAACTTCCTGGAAATGCTAGCAGTAGACAACGCGCTGAAGCGTTTTTTTGTCCCCAAATATTAGGGCACCACGTCTTGGTCCGTTCGGACAACATGTCAGTGGTGTCCTACATAAATCGTCAGGGGAGTCTCAGATCCCGAAACCTGCACAGGCTGGCGGAACGCCTCCTGGTGTGGGCTCAGCACAACCTGCGCTTGCTGAGAGCGGCGCACGTGCCAGGGCTCCTAAATATAGGACCAGACAGGCTGTCCAGGAACAATGTTCCGACAGGCGAGTGGTCTCTACACCCACAGACAGTCCAACTGCTGTGGAAGAAATTCGGCAGAGCGAAGGTAGACCTGTTTGCGTCTCAGGACAGCGCTCACCGTCCGGAATTTTTCTCCAAGAGCAGGAACGCGCTGGCTCACGTTTGGCCCCGCTGCCCGCTCTATGCTTTTCCCCCCGTCTCTCTCCTGCCCCAGGTGATAGAACGGATCAGGGAAGAAGGATGCTCAGTGCTACTCGTAGCGCCGCTCTGAAAAAACCAACCCTGGTTCCCAGTTCTGATGCAGCTAACAGGCACTGCCCCATGGCCAGTACCAGTGAGGAGGGACCTCCTCTCTCAGGCGAAGGGCTCGATTTGGCATCCTCACCCAGAGCTGTGGTCCCTTCATGTATGGGCCATCAACGGGTACCCGCTGACCTCCCAGAGCGATCACGCAGGCTAGGGCCCCGTCTACTCGACGGCTCTATTCCTCGAAATGGTCAGTGTTCTCCAGCTGGTGCACAGCTCGTGGCATGTCACCCTCAGACTGTGGGGTAACGGAGGTTCTCTCCTTCCTACAAGAGCTGCTGGATAAGGGTAGGACCCCCTCCACGCTCAAAGTTTACATGGCGGCCATAGCAGCGTTTTTCTAAACCAACGCTTGGTCAGTCAATAGGAAGGAACGATTTAGTCATCCACTTCCTTAGGGGAGCTAAGAGGCTGAATCCTCCCAGACCTCCCTCAGTCCCTGTATGGGACCTTTCTACGGTGTTGGAAGCCATGAAAGGTGCCCCATTCGAGCCTATTCAAACAATTGATTTTAAACACTTGTCTTTCAAGACAGTGTTTCTTCTGGCTCTCGCTTCAGTGAAGCGCATAGGGGACTTACACGCGTTCTCAGTAAGCGCGACGTGCATGGAGTTTGGGCCAAATTACTCAAAAGTTATACTCAAACCTAGGCACGGTTATGTTCCAAAATCCCTCAATACACCGTTTAGGGCACAGGTCATTTCCCTGTCAGCCCTACCGGTCCCTGACGAGGAGAGAGACGCGAGCTTCCTTTGCCCAGTCAGGGCATTAAGAGCTTATGTGT
Organism: Leuciscus leuciscus; assembly: GCF_965113295.1. Classification (NCBI taxonomy): domain Eukaryota; kingdom Metazoa; phylum Chordata; class Actinopteri; order Cypriniformes; family Leuciscidae; genus Leuciscus; species Leuciscus leuciscus. The sequence continues at coordinate 21,128,168 of NC_138736.1, read as the reverse complement.
CTCGCTCGTCTGCCTTCAGACAGACGGAGCAGCTCTTTGTTTCGTTCAACAGGCGTTCTAAGGGACTGGCCGCGTCGAAACAGAGCCTATTCCGATGGACAGTCGATGCTATAGCGCTGGCCTATACCTCTAAGGGCTTGCGGTGCCCATTAGGTGTCAGAGAGCACTCCACGAGAGGTATGGCCTCGTCGTGGGCTTTGTCTAGTGGGATTGCCTTGCAAGATATCTGTATGGCGGCGGGCTGGGCCTCCCCGTCTACATTCATAAGGTTTTATAACCTAGAGGTTCCCGCTTTGCAGGCTAAGCTGCTTTCGGTCTAAAGAATCGGTACTATCTGCCCCGATGTTTTCGGCCCAGAATACTGAAACTGCTTGAGCAAACGCTCGCTGATTGATCGCGCAGCTCTATGGGCAGTGTGTAAGACCCACTATATTCGTCAGTCCAGGCCGGAGGTCGCCCTGACTGTATGAAACAGCATCAGTATAACTGCTCCTTATAGGATGTTATATTTTACAGGAATGATGCTATTCTAGCCACTCTTTCCTGGACTCTCTGTGAGTCCCTTATGATCATGTACTATATGAGCCCGGGCACTTGCCCTTGGGGCTTTGGTGCTGGATCTTAGAATGCACGGCATTTTACACTGTGTTCCCCTAGCGTAAGACTTACGCAGTACGAGAGAACCTCTCATAAGAGAACGTACTCGGTTACTAACGTAACCTCGGTTCTCTCTAGAGAGGGAACGAGTACTGCGTATCTTGCCGTGCCTGCACATGCTCTGGTTCGCTTCGGTGATAAAAAACCAGTTAGCTAGCCTCTCGAAGCTATATTTATAGCCCAAGGCCACGCCCGATAGGGCCTTATCGATAGGCTGCTGCAGTTGTCTCAGGGCAGCCAATAGGCGCGCGAGCCGTCTCGCCTGTGTCTGCATGCTGCCGCAACGCGTTTTACATTATTTCAAAAATTAAGGATAATTTTTTGGCTTCAGTATCTCACGGAAAAGAGATTTTCCCCTAGCGTAAGACTTACGCAGTACTCATTCCCTCTCTAGAGAGAACCGAGGTTACGTTAGTAACCGAGTACGTTTTATAGTTGCTTGTCTAACCATAGCATGGTTGTGCATAACGCCAGAACGACCTCTAGTATAACTTGCGTTACTTTTCCTCACGTCAATGGTGAAAAGGTATTGTTTACCTTGTAACATAAATCTGTGATGCAACGGATCACAGGTGATAGTTTTAAAGGCGCAATTGGACGAAGTTGAACCGGAAGCCATGTTAATCTTGAAATAATACGGCCACTGTAGGAGTTAAAACGCCCTCGAAATTGAAAGGAACAGAAACTAATATTCACTGGGAAGTCATATACAATTTCACCGCTAGATGGGGGAAAATATCACACAGTGTAGCTTTAAAGACCTCATCTTTGACAGTACATTTGCTTAAATAACTATCACAAAAAGTCTTACAAAATCATAGTTTTCCAAAAGTACCACAAGTCAGACAGACTTTTGTTAAGATACTTGTATTAGACTTTCCATTTTTTCCATTGACTGTTAACATTCTCATTACTCAATGGCATGGTCTCTTGCATTTACAAGTTAATAGCAGGTCGGGCACAGCAAGTCTGTGTTATACATTCAATGTTGAATCAAATATAATTATTTATAAAGATACTTTTTGTAATGTCTATTTAATGCTCTTATCTAACACAATATTGACTTAAAATTATTGTTTGTGGGGTAATTTCAATGCCAAGGTAAGTCACTTGGGATAAAAGTATCCACCAAATACAAAAATTCAAATATGCTTTAAAGAAAATAGTTATTTGCCTGAAATTAGGGCTGTTGCGATGCAATATTTTAATATTGACAAGCGAACAGCAGAGGAAGGAAATCAACTGCAGAAACCACGGCAACCGCAGTGTTCACTTTTTTTTTTTTTTCATGAGCCTATTAACTTGTTTTACAATTCATCATTGTGCATTAAATGTGGAATAAATTAATAATTAATATAATAGTGTTACGAGTGTCATTTTCCCGCCAACTGTAGCCTGTAGCCTGTTTAGTTGATTTTGATTAAGACTGAAGCAATGGCAGGCACTCTTGTCGCAAAACTTAATGTAACGTTGCCAGTTTGGGAACATTTTGGCTTTCAACCGAATGAAAAGGGTGAGCCAGCAAATTTAGATGAGCCAATATGCAAAATCTGCCTTACAGCCGCTGTTGCACAGTATCTAGTTGAGGAGATGGTTCCATTCAGGACGGTGGAGAAACCTGCATTCAAGTCAATGCTTCAAATACTTGACAAGCAATACGAGTTGCCGGGCAAAACCTACTTTTCAGAGACTGCTGTGCCGAAAATGTACAACACAGTAAAGACATATTGTAAAAAAATGGGCATGTGTCACACCTTGGACTTTTTTATTGTATTTTATTGTTGTTATTCTCTTTGTATACTGTAGCGCTTTGAGTCTAAGAAAAGCGCATTAGAAATAAAAATGTATTATTATTGATAAAAAGCGACCTTATGAATGTCGACTACTTCTCTGCCACAACTGATCTGTGGTGAAGTGTCAATATGACTCCTTATAGGAGTCTAATGGTTCATTATCTAAGCACGGACTGGAATCTTAAGTCATGTTGCCTCGAAACAGTGTTTATGCCCAAGAACCACACGTCCGACAATATTTCGGAAGCTCTCCGGCATGCATTTGAAGAATGGTCCCTGGATGAAAAGAACAAAAGAAGCTGGCCTGCATCACTACGGACAATGGGGCCAACATTGTTGCAGCAGTAAAAAAGTTAAACTGGCCGTGGCTGAACTGCTTTGGTCACAATTTACATTTGGCAGTGACAAACGCAATGACAAGCGTCAAGGACCGCACGGCCCTGAGCAATGGGCATGTGTCACACCTTGGTCAGTGCCTTTTCTCAGAGCTGGTTGAAGAGAAGAGATCTAATGAAAGCACAAGCGGAACTTCAAATCCCTCAGCATGGCCTCATACTAGTAATTATATAATTTATTGATCATGTTATTATATAGGTAATAAATAATAATGAAATAATGTGAACGAAACAATAAATATTAAACAAAATACAATTACAAAATTACAGTTAGAAAATACAAAATTGCAAAGCCTTGTCTGTTGCTGGATTAAATGTAGGCATATTTTTCATTTAAAAATACATATTGTGAAATGAAAATTACTACAAAAGGTAGGATATGGGGGAAAATGGGCTAATTTCAGCTCAATGTAACGTCCAGCAACTCTGTTTGTGCATGTTTAGGCCCAATTATTTTGCTGTCGGGATTATTTATATCTATTTTTTGTTTAGTAAAAATATATTGAAATGAATAATAATTTAAAATGTAGCCTATAGTTTATTTTTGTTGTCTAATTAAATAACAGATATTGCCGTTGGCTAATTTCAATTCAACGATTTAACTGCCAATACTGTTACTCTGTTCAGGACTGCGCTACAAAATGGGGCACAAAACAGAAAATGGTGGAGAGAGTTTTGGAGCAAATCCTGGCCATCAGAAGAGTTTTGGATGACTGGCGACACCACCATCTAAATCCAACCTGGCAGGATATCGCTGTACTTGAGTCCATGAACGCAGCACTGAAACACGAGGCTGAGTTTATGGATCTGCTGTCTGGCGAGAGTCCTGAAACTCCTGACTGAAGATAGGCAAAAACCATCAAACGAGGATACCACCTTAACATCGGACATGAAGCGAAAAATATGCAGTGTTCTCCAGGAGAAGTATGAACCAGTTGCCTTACAAAAACGTTTGGCAAAGGCTTGTGGTGATCATATCAATGACACTGATACAAAATCGCACTCATCGAAGAGATGAGGATGAACGGAGCGCTGCCAGTACATCAATGGTTGGAGACGAAAGGCAAGCGGTGGTGCCACCTGCAGCAAAGAAAAATACTTTTGGAGACCTGCTGAAGTCACGGACAACCTCCGGGTCAGCGTCCATACCTAAGAGAGCTCAAGCAGATAACGAGCTCACACGCTACCTGCAGGAGGAGCCTATTGACTCTAATGCAAATCCACTGTCCTGGTGGCACGATAATCAGTGTAGATTTCTACTGCTTTCCAAAGTCGCGCGCAAGTACATGTGTATTTGTACAACGAGCACACCATCAGAAAGGGTTTTCAGTTCCGCCGGCAACATTTGGCGCTTTTCCACTGCATGGTTTGGCTCGGTTCAGCTCGACTCGGCGCGGAACGGTTCGGCTCGCTTCGCTTTTCCACTGCGTGGTACGACTCGACTCGGTACGGCACGGTTCGGTTCGCTTTAGCTCGGTTGCTTTTCCACTGCAGTTAGTACCGCTTCAAAGTGGGTGGGACTGATCGTTATAGTTGCCGTCTCTACTGCCATGACATCATCATATTAAATGCAAATTTTTCATTCCGTGTTTCCCCATCCGCTCCTCGGCAACCAACGAGAGGAACGTCTGCACCTCGTCCACTGACCACGATTCAGCCATTTCTTTTTTTAAGTTTATACTCTTTTTTTTTTTTTAAGCAAATACTTTTAAAACAGGCGCTACAGCGTTGGCTGTTGTCTACTGGCTATTTAAATCTAGCGGGTTTAGTGTCTCGTGTCGTAAATACAACCAGCGGGTAGTGATGATTATGTCTGACCAATCAGTGATCTGCAGTGTTTTCACGTCACATTTTAGTATCGGTACGGTACGCTTGGAACCTCAACAGAGGTGGTACCATTTAAAGCGAGCCGAAGCGAGCCGTACCGTACCATGCAGTGGAAATGCGCCATAAGTGAGCCGTACCGAACCGAGCCGTACCGTACCATGCAGTGGAAAAGCGCCAAAGCGTGCCGTACCGAACCGAGCCGTACCGTACCATGCAGTGGAAAAGCGCCAATTGTTACCGCTCTGCAATCCTCCCTGAAACCACATAAAGTTAATATTCCTGTAGCTTTCCTGTAGCTCAGTGGTAAGAGCATTGCGTTAACAACGCAAGGTTGTGGGTTCGATCCCAGGGGATTGCACATGCCTATGTATAAATGTATAGGATAATGCAATGTAAGTCGCTTTGGATAAAAGCGTCTGCCAAATGCATAAATGTAAAATGTAAATGTAATATGTTGGTTTTCCTAGCACGAAACAAGGACATGATAAACGAGATCTAAATCACATTTGTTAATGCTAAAGTAATATTTAATTTATTTGCTGTATTTTCATTTACACTTTGTTTTCATGTGACACTTTAGAATTCTTTTTTTATTTTTTTTATTTTTTTTATTGGATAGGACGTGTTCTTATTGCTTTTTTTATTTAGAATATATAGATTTCTTTCGTTTTTCAAATTGGAAAAGGCATGTTCTTATTGTTGTTTGGCATTTAACAATAAACAAAGCAAAAATATATGCTTCATAACAATAACTCAACCATAGATATTTATATGCACTAAAATCAGGATAAATAAGGTTTGCAAATTACCGCAAGGGAAATTTCCTTACCACAACAGCCCTACCTGAAATTCTGGATGAGCAGAGCACAAAATAAAACAAGAAAGAGAAAATGCTTTCACTAAGCTTCTAGTACAAGTACCTTTCGGGCTGTCCCTGTCACCTTACGTCTTCACTAAAGTCGCAGAGGCTTGCCTTTGCCCTGTTAAAGGGGTCATCAGATGCAAAATTCACTTTTATATGGTGTTTGCATATAAATGTGTCTTTGCAGTGTGTGGACACAACCACCATAAAATAAAAAAATCCAATCACTCTTTATTTTTTATCCTCAAAAAGCCTAAACGCTCTCAATAATCAAGCCGTTTGGATTTTCTGAGCAATATGATGTCATATTGCTCATGCTCCGCCCACGACCACCGACGGACTGTCCCATGTTAGCATATTTCCCCCTCAGCCATTTGTATTCTGTCCACCAAAGCATCACTTTATGTGTCTTGTGTCGACAGGCCCCATGGAAGAGAGGGGTGGGGTGAGCAGTTGCTCATTATCATTTAAAGAGACATGCACTGAAACGTGTCGCAGTGAACAGAGCTGTTTTTGAGGAGGTAAAAAGGGTGTTGCTTTACACAACCATTGAGGAAATTTAACCAAAGTTGTTAAATTACAAACTTTACATGAAGACCCTAAAGAATCATACCAACTTGTGGAAAATGGGCATCCGATGACCCCTTTAACCCTTTAGGCGCCAGAGGTTTTTTCCTAAAACGTTCAATTTTGACATCTTAATTTCAAAAGGCTATATCTTAAAAGTGATAAAAGATAGAGACTTTCTGTAAATTAGAGAAATATTAAGGATGACCCAAAGTTTATGTAGGGATTACATTTTCCCATCTAATTTGCATATTATGACGTCATATGGTGGCGGTCATCTTGGATTATAGAATTTTTATGGTTTTTGTTGATGTTTATTTGGTTGTTTTTTTGTTTTTTAGCTGACAAAGACGCACACATCACAAGGACATGAACACACAAAAAAGAACACATATTGTAGCCTACACTACTAAATGGTCAGGGAAATAGATAGTAAATCAACAGTGTAATAAATGGCAGACAAAAACAATTGTTGCAGGGCTTTTGCTGTAGAGATAATGATTCCCTATTCATCCAGGTGACATTTCTTGTAGTGTTTCATGGTGTGGTCTTGCGATAGACTCAAGCGGGAAGGAAGTCGACCGGAAGTTGAAGCCGGCCGCGTGCCACCATCTTGTAGCAGAACTTCACCTGCTGTTAGCATCCCATTGACTCCCATTCATTTTGGCGTCACTTTGACAGCGAATAACTTTACATCTGAGGCGTTTGAAGACTCCATTTGTCCATTATTTATTTCTAAAGAAACACGACAATGTATAAAATGCTCCATTACCTTGTAGCTTACGTTATGGCCCCGTAAAAACAGTTTTTATAAAAGTAGGCTAACGATTGCGTCATAACCACGCGACTCTCTGTCGCACAGTAGAGAGATTACCGTATTGATGGGAGGAGAAGCTCGCGGGCAATCGGGGAGACGTGGAGGCAAAATTACAAAATAATTAATCAGAATACATAGCAAAAGTTTATCCTACTCCTAGCTCGTGGACACCTCCTACTCACACTCTCCGTCTCTGCAAGATTCGGAAGGGAATGATTCAGATTTCTCATGCCACAGCCACTAGAAGACAGACGGGTTGCTCACGTCACATCTACGTCGTCAAGCTCAGTTTGAGTCTGCGCGTCAGGAACGGAAGTCCTAAAAAATCGCTGAAAATGGGCTTCACTTGCCTCAATTGAGTTCCAATGAGATGACTCTGTCCATTTCTTATACTGTCTATGGATAGACTATGCATAATAGCCCCTCTGCCCCGTGTCACATCGCCTCTTCTCCTGCTACGAGCAGCAGCGCGGGCGCGGCCAGATCTGCCTCGCGCGCGCGCCGAGTGTGCACAGCTCGGACTACTGTCATTGTCATTGCGACTCCCCACCCTGCCTCCACGTTGCCCCCTAACTGTCCTATGAATACTTCGACCTCGTCTAACATACCCAGTGGCATTAGACAAAGTCTCCACCACAATACTGTCGCCGCGATTGCGGAGAGGCACACGGTCACCATGGCTAGTGCGGTAAAAATCTCCCGCGGCCGCCTCTTTCCCCACAACACTAACATGCCTGCTAACTTCCCGATGAACGCTCCGACCCCGGGAAACATTGTTCCCACCACTGACATTGGGCAAAGGACCATCTAACGTTATATTGGGCAAAGGATTCACCGTTTGTGCTTGGTGTAGGGCTATACTTTCACTTTCAGAATCACCGTCATTTTCTGAAGGCAGATAACGTTATTCCCCTTCAGAATCAGGGTCCGCGAATAGAAGACCCAACACTTCATTGCGGGTAAGCTTTATTGATGCCATTAGATAATAATAATAATAATAATAATCTAATGCAAATACTCGCTGACGTTGACAATATTGCTCTGATAAAATGGCTCACTCGCACACTAGCTCCGCTTTTGTTCGCACTGATTCAATGCGCTCTAGCTCGAATATTTTGTATAGAAGCATGACTTTTTTTTGAGTCGGGGATGAAGTATGACATGTCTGCCAACTAGTGGAGGGGAGGTCGAACGAAATTTGACACCCTATTTGACAAAATCGGCCGTTTTATTCAGTGCCGCATCTTGTCGAGTAAACTCGACCGTGGCGCCCAGAGGGTTAAGGTAAGCGGGCATTTGCATTCTCAACTATCTCAATGCCTGGCTGATCCTAACACACTCTCGAGATTTTTTTGTGTGCACACATGGACATGGTGCTCAGACACCTCAGACGTTTGGGACTTCAGGTCAACTGGGAAAAGAGCAAGATCTCTTTTCTCTGGATGGAGATGGAGTCTCTATGACAACACATCTCACAAATTAACGTGCTCAGTCGATACTTAACTCCAGAGGCTAACAATTTCAGAGGCTCCTGGGGCATATGGTGTCCTCAGCGGTGGTTATGCCGCTAGGGTTGATGCATATGAGATCGCTTCAACATTGGTCACAGGCTTGAGTCCCGAGATGGGCAGGGCGCAGTGGCACATGGCCTTTATGCCAATTTGTCGTCGCTTTTTCAGCCCTTGGACAGACCTTGCATTTCAACGGGCAGGGGTTCCCCTAGAATAGTGGTATTCAGATGGCAGACCGCGGTCCGGTTCCGGACCCCCACTTGGTTCCAGGACATTGCGCCATTTTACAGTTTCTACAGCTAAATTCAGCAGCGCTGAAAATAGGGTTGGACCGATAGTCCATCGCCGATGGCTGACAGACATCACGATGTTGAGCCGGTATCGTGATTTCCACCCCATCCACCCCCCTTTCATGGGTACGTTTAAAATATTCTAGCTGACCCCCGTAATTTTAGAACATTTCCCCTTATTGTTTCCATGGCGATGCGTCATGCTTGTCACATGACTCACCGCCACCAAAATAGCGCTGTATGACAGATGCTTTTATTTCCTTTTTCCTTTTTTATTCAAAATATTCACAAACTTACTTACCATGTCATCAAACTTCTTATATTCTGATTCTCAAATACGTGTGAGTGTGTTTTTTTGTTTAAAAACCTTTATAAAAAACAGTACCAGCTGTTTTCTGAATCAATTTTTTTTTTTTTTTGTAGCGAAGCTCTATTGTTGATCAAGTTGTGCCGTAGCGTCCACACAAGCTACATTTTCCCAAGCATTTCTGAAGTTCAAGCTCAAATCGGAAATACAACTGCTTAGGATCACTGATCCTAGATCAGTAAGTGACGCCACCGTCGTACACGGACCTGTGTAGCCGACAGAATACTTCCGTATGACAGCGATTTCTTCTTCTTCGTGTTTTACGGCGGTTGGCAACCAGCTTTTTGGTGCATTACTGCCACCTTGTTCTCCGGACGGTGACATCACGTACCAAGCCTTGGGCTGACAGGCGAGAAATTTACCTGATGGAAAGATGGCAGAGGGTGAGGACAGAGAGGAAATGATCCCGAGGGGGAAGTTGCCGTGGCCGTACCTCGAAAAGTACATGATACTGATTGAGACAATAGAGAAAAATAATGTTTTCAGGTGCTTATTGTGCAACCCCCCAAAAAGAAGCTGCTCTCAACTTAAAAGAAATCAAACACAAATTTGAGAACATACATTCATGTGATTCCCGAATAAGCTAGCTAACACAACCATCACAATTCAGTACGGTCTGCAAACACCAGCTAGCAACTTGTCAACAACTAACCACTAACTAGCTTGTTGGCAGAATTTTTTTTAATTAGGTTTCCCCTTATTAAAAAAAATTAAATTAAATTGGTAACACTTTACAATGTTTCATTTGTTAACATTGGTCAATTAATTAACTAACATGAACTAACAATGAGCAATGCATTTGTTACTGTATTTGTTAACGTTAGTTAATAAAAAATACAGTTGTTCATTGTTTGTTCGTGTTACTTCACAGTGCATTAAAGGTGCAATGCGCAAGTCTCTGATTTTTTGCAGACTATGCCCCCTCTGGCGACAAGCGAAACTGCAACCAGACATAGCCAGGTGAGCGTGAACGCGCATGACATCACGCCCAGTCTCAAATTCCGTCCCGAATCCCTCTTATTTATTTTACTGTACAGGATTATAGAGGCAATCGCAGTGATCAGAGAAGGGCTCATTCAGTCCATCAGGCAATTGTTTAAGCATGTATGGGTTAGAAAAACGGGTATTTTTAACATGAAATGTTGCGCATTGCACCTTTAACTAATGTTAACAAATACAACATTTGATTTGAATAATGTATCAGTAAATGTTGAAATTAACAAAAATTAATAAATGCTGTATAAGTGCAGTTCATTATTAGTTCATGTTAACTAATGTAGTTAACTAATGATCCCTATTGTACAGTATATTGTTACCATACAATTTTCAGATATTGTACAGAAAGGGAAAATGGCACATATATATTAGTGTTCCTCGTGCCAAATAGTTTTATGGATTTTTGTATTTGTGGATTTTGTAATCTGGGACAGCTCACACTGAAATCTGGGACGCTATTTCTTGTCTTAAAAATAGTTTAATTATATTAGGGATAGAATCTTCAGCAACCCGAGCTTTATCATTTGTTCACCTGTATTATATCTTTTTTTTATTTGTTGAACTTCAATTAAATTTTTACCCTTAAATGGGTTTGCGAGTTTTTTGTATTTCCTAATTCGGAGAACAGAGCCCCAAATCCCAAATTACAGTGCTTGACATCATACTTGCGGGTTCACACACCTCTTTAATGTTAATTTTTAGTGATCTCCGACTGGCGAAGTCGAACATCATTAGTGCCGACGTGAATAATAATCTTAGAGAATTTATGATTAGCATTAGCCAGCACTTTTAAATTTGCTTTGATGTCAGGCACTCTGGCTCCCGGCAAATTCAACAGGATTCAAGGGCACATTCAACAGGATTATCAGTGGGTGTTTCACTGAGTGGGGAGAACCTGTTAAATGTTGTAATCGGAACTAAAGAGCAGTGTTTTGTCCCGCGACTACAGCATCTCATGGTCACCCAGCTGCCCTGCTACACAGGCTCTACAGCCGGAACCGAGCAATGTACAGTTCACTAAGCTAGTCGCATCCAAAGCAGTATCTAATGCCCTTGTACTCTTACTATCCTTGATTAAAGTTTGGATGTGTGTCTCTAGTTCTCCCTGCATTTATCACATGTAAAGCCCTCACCGTTGACAGAGAAGGCTATACTATACATGTGACACAAAGTAAAAGTGACAATAACAGGAGAAGACATTACTTACTGTGTTTGTTGACTGGCCCTACTTACCACAGTTGTTTAATAGACTCCTAAAAGCCGGGACCGCCGGATGGCAACAGGTAAAGAAAACTTTCAGAGGCAAATTGTGTTAAAGAGAAAAAGTTTATTCTCTTAAGCCTGGAACACACCAAGCCGACGCACACGAACTAGCGCTGATGAAAGCTGACTCTGTTGTCGCCTCGCGTCGGGGTAAAAAGCTCCACTTGAACACACCGAGAGAACTACAGCCGACTGTCAGCTAGAATGCGCGTTATGCGCCTGCGTGTAAATGAGACAGCTGTCTATTTCTGCAGATATATTCGTCTATATTCGTCATTCAAAAAGGGAAACCGGCGCTGCCGGCTGCAGTTACACAAACCGTAAACAAAGCAGTGCGTGCTTACCGTTTTGAATATCAATCCTGCTAAACACTGTCTTTATTCCACTCCTCTCGTGTTAATATTGAAATATTCGCCAAGGAACACTCAGATAAGATGACATATCATTAGAACAGCCTTCTATCTGTACCGTTTTGACTTTGCTCGCTATTTTGCTATTATTCTCGTGCACTGACTCAGTCACTAAGCTGAACAGCCAATCAGAGTTCCCTCTTTCACCGACGGCCCGACGCCCAAAGCCGACGAGGACCAATTTCAGCCGACGGTGCGGAAACTGCCCGACGGCCGACCGTCGGCTTGGTGTGTTCCAGGCTTTAGAGAGGTCTGGTCAGGTCACCACAGCAACCTAGCGACCGGAAGACAGAACCTAATAGACCTAAAGAAGCATAGGCTTTTTATTGTCTCCATAGAGTTTACTCCTCCTTCCCAGTTTCTGTAACTTTCCGTACTGATAACCCCAGATCTAGCCGGTTTGGGTTGGCTTCTATCCCCCCTGGGCAGGCCAAATTGTTCTTTGTCCCTGAGAAGTCAAAAGGCTTCCATTTATGACTTAATTAACCTCCTGCTCCCCTCCTGATGAGGATATGGGGCTTCACTTTATTACTGAATGACCCCTGTATTCTCCTGGCTGAAACATTTCTCGAGCCCAGGTGTTACAATCTCCCCCTGCCCATCTGTTTTATTGCGTCTGTTCTTCCCTGTCTTCCGTCAGCTGTTAAGACACTCAGAGAAATACATGATTTGATGAGACCAATAGTGGTATCAGACAAATGAAATACAGAAATACAGAATTTTCCCACAACAGCAGGTTAACAGGCTAGCAAGATACTAGCATGTTGTGCTAGCAATAACGATTTAGATAAAAGCTAGTGATGTCAGATTAATGTGATGGGCAATATTAGACTATATATAATATATGTTGATGAGTAAGTTATATTTAGCAATATAAACAACAAGGAATTATAGTAAATAGAGATTTCAAAGCAGAAAGCTATACGGAGCTTACAGACGCAAACCAGCAGCAAGGCAGACAGGCAACCACATACCTCTAACTGAGCTTACTAGTGTAGTGATTTTTTACTCCCAGGTTGTTAACTGAATGTTAAACTATAACTATTTGTTAGAATGATGATAATTATGAATAAGAAACCTTATATTAGTATTAGTATTAGTATTACTATTACTTTTGAGTAATTGTTATTTATTTATTGTCTTCTCTGTGCATCTTTAAGGTTATGACGCCCCTGGCCAAGGCCCTTGACGCACTACAACCCGATAAAATGGCCTACACAGGAGTATTGATGCCAACAATCTCAATTCTTCTCGATAGAATGGAGCAGATGAAGCATGAGGCAAACATGCATCACTGTAACACACCATGTTGTGTCAAACCTGAAAGCAGAAGTAGACCTGCTTCAAACTCAATATCAAGATGATCACATGCAGACAGATGGAGAGGACCCAACTGATGATGGCGATGAAATGGATACTTCCATCACTCAGTTCTGAATGAAGTAGTCAGCTACTTGCAATCTACCGAAACCAACCTTGTAAATGCATTCCAAAACCTGCCGATGATGAAGAAAATCTTCCTGAAGTACAACACAGGAGTCCCTGCTAGTACAGCTTGTGAACGACTCTTTAGTGTAGGAAAATACATTTTCCGACCAAAGAGAAACCGTCTTTCCAATGCAAATTTTGAAAAGCTTATTTTGTGTCGCGTGAATAAACACCTCTTGTTAAAAGTATCGGGGTCCAGCCTTGCTACCTCTTGATATGTGGTGGCAGAAACTTGTTTCCATGGAGAGAGATATATCTCTTCCACACACACACACACACACACACACACACACACACACACACACGCACACACACACACACACACACACAGGCTCACACACACACTCACACGCACTCACACACGCACACACACATCAAATGTTATTTTTTTTTTGCCATGTTGGTACTGTTTGAAGCATGTCTTAATTATTTTGCTACTGTGGTTCGAGCTGAGTTGAGTTTTAAAATAACGTCTTGGGTTACGACTGTAACCCTTGTTACGTCCCAGGTCTAGGGTCCAGGAGAATAACATAAATAACTTCCGATACAACTGACTTCTTGTTTCTTTCTCTTTTATTACTTTGAAACAAGTTGTTAAAATTGGAAAACAGCAGCACAAGACATCAAAAAGAGCAGTGTTTTGTCCCGCGACTACAGCATCTCACGGTCACCCAGTTGCCCTGCTGCACGGGCTCTACAGCCGGAACCGAGCAATGTACAGTTCACTAAGCTAGTCGCATCCAAAGCATGGGCTCTTATTAGCAGAGGCAAAGGCAAAGGCAAATCGTGCGCCTCGTAAGCTGAAGAAATAGCCTCTACTATCCACCCGCTGATAGTTTGTTTGGAAACAGGGGAACCCTTCTTAGGTGACCCAAAACACACAAGTAACAGATCCGACTTTCTCCAGCCCGAGGTTCTTCGGACATAGACCTCCAGGGCTCGGACCGGGCATAATAGGTGTAGCTTCTCTTGCTCATCCGACACATGCGGTGGAGGATGGAATGCCTAAAGAATTACAGACCGTGCCACATTTGTGGGCACCTTAAGTACGTAGCCAGGTCGGGGGTGGAGAATAGCTCTCACTCTGCCAGGAGCGAACTCGAGGCAAGAGGGAGCAACAGATAGTGCCTGCAGGTCGTCCACTCTTTTTAGTGAAGTAATAGCGAGCAGGAAGGCTATCTTAAAAGATAAACATTTCTCAGAAACCTCGTCCAATAGTTCGAAGGGTGCCAGGGATAACCCCTCAAGAACCACAGCCAGGTCCCACGTCAGGCCTCATCCTCCTAGCTCCATGAAGGAAACATACTATAAGTGGGTGTCTCCCCAAGGTGTCAACCCCTAACGGCGTGTGGAAGGCAGCTATGGCCGCCACATAGACCTTAAGCGTGGATGGGGAGAGCCCGTCAGAGAAACGACTCTGGAGGAACTCCAGCACTGAAGCCACTGGGCAGTTAACTGGGTTCAACCGATGTTCTCTGCACCATAAATTGAATACATTCCATTTTAATGCATACAGTTTCCTCGTGGAGGGGGCTCTAGAGTTTAAGATGGTCTCAGCAACCTCAGTTGAGAGACCAGCATTTAAGAGTTGATCCCCCTCAGGGGCCAGACCCATAGTTTCCACAGCTCCGGTCGAGGGTGGAAGATTGTGCCCTCGGCCTGAGAAAGAAGGTCCCTCCTGATCGGGATTTGCCACGGAGGTAGCAGTTATGATGCAAGTAGAGTTATGATGTCCGAAAACCATACTCGGGCCGGCCAGTACGGGGCTACTAGGAGCAAGCAGATTCCGTACCTCCGGACCCTCTCTAGAACCCCTGGGAGCAGAGCGATCGGGGGAAATGCGTACAGACGTTGCCTCGGACCCTGATATGGTTGTCTAACCACACATGCATAATGGAATTGTACATATATTTAAAAGAAATATTGCTTATCCTGAGTTACACACAAATGTTGGTCTCTTGGTGTGTGTGCGTGCGTTGGAATGTCATGAGGCTGTAAAAGTCACTGGGAGTCCACGCTGAACTGGGGGGGCAACAGACACCCCGGCGCTGGTGAATTACCCCTTAAGGGAGTAATATTTAACCAAAGCTTGTCTTCCTAAGGACAAAGAAGATGTGTTCGATACCCTCATGATTCACTTAATGTGAAAAGCATCTGGCCGGACGCCATTGTTGCTACATAATTCCCCCTTTTTGTTAGATGAAGACCGGGGATGGACTTCATCGAACAACAAATTAGCACAATGGATGACAGGTGAATCCTGATGGTTGTGTAGCAGGTGGATCATGATGGTAGGGTAGCAGGTGGTCCTTAGAAGCTGAGGATTCAGCTCGATGAGGTTCGGCGTGGTCTCTGACTTGGCACCCCCTTTCCGGGGATTCCATCTGAGACCTTCGGACATGGCTTTCGTGAGCTTGGCTGTAGATGTTCACATCTCGTTGAGTCCTGTACAGGATGAAAGCCAAGACGAGTATCGGGGCGTGGTCGGTGACCGTGGAGAGACACAGCACAGTGTCAGCTGCGGTCCAGATTTGGACACAGGTGAGGTATTCAGGCTGGGCGGTTGCCCATGCTTGGAGGGCTGTGTTGACAGGAGCAATGTTCATGAGTTGGGACCCCCCCTTTTCTCAAACCAGAGGTCCAGTTCTGGATCTAAGGTGAAGTTGTAGTTCTTGGAGGATGGGAGTTCCAGTGCTGTCTGGTTCAGGTTGTTTTCGTAAGATGGTACCATGACAGGTCACCAAGGTGTGGGATGGAACCTGTTGGTACTTGAATCGACATACTCTGATTGAGCATGTTGACACGTGTGGCAGTGTCATGCTGGTCGTGAGTTACAGTGGCTGTGTGCGCAGGTGTGTTAGCAAGCCATCGTTCACCTACAATCTCTGCTTGTGTCTCTGAGGAAGGTGTTGCTAGGGCAGAGGTAATGAATGTCTTTAGTCAAAGTACACATGTGCGGGTTTGGAACCGAGTACAGTTGTGTGTCGCTTTCATGGTAGGTTGCTCTTTTAGCTGTGGAAGTTCGGTCTGAATTTCGGCCACAGGCCGTCTTACTGTGACTATGTTTGCTGTGTTGAGGTAGTGTGCTCTTTCGACGTTGCTGGGTTTGAGTCGAACGTACACTTTCTGAGTGTGGGTCCTGCCTTGGTAGTCAGGAGTCGGGGCTGCTCTCTCCATGCGATGCCGGATGCCGGACCTGGTGAGGTGATGTCCGATCGTGGCTGCTTTCTCGCGAACCACCACAGCATCCTGTTAGAGGCAAAAGGGAGAGAGAGAGAGAGAGAAAGGGAGGAAAAATTTCAGCGAGGGTCATCCTTGGTTGGCTTAGGACAGTCTTTTTGCTTCGCTGAGGTTGGTATGCCACATGCTTTGATGTCCCATGCGTGGCTTTTTGGCACATGTGGCGTCATTGGCACGCCTGACCCCCCTTGTGCTTTGTGGCCTTACAAGCTGTGGCGCTGTGATGGCAACAGGTGCACAATGCGTATTGAAGTCCTGTGAACGCAACATGTGCGTGGTGGCAGACAGCTGTCTGAGGCACTGGTTGTTAGTGAGCTCAGATGGCCTGCGAGGGTGGTGGAGGGGTAAGTGGTGGCATAGGAAAAGTCTGTTCATCAGAGGTCCGCATGACTTTCTTTGTACACAGCGGAGGTAGCGTAAGCGGCTCTGAGGCGTGCAGTGTAGTTGGTAAAGTTTGTTTGTGCTGTGTAATCACTGCAATCGTTAGGGTGGGTGGGTGGGTTGTCTGTATGTGGTGCAGACATTGGTCTGGTTACTCAACTGCAGTTCAGTCATGACCTTGAAGCAGTCGGTGTCAGTGTTCGTTTTCTGTGTCTGTGTCAGACGTGGCTGCACTGTCTTCATCTGTTGTGTAAGAAGACTCGGGCTCACCAGTGTTCTGGAGAGAGTGGTTACAGGTTCGACGGTCTGGGCTTGGAGTTCTGGACGGCGGGTGATGTTGGTTCCAGAATCTTTCCGAGCGCTCGGTCCGATGCTTTGGATGAGCACCGTCACCGTCGTGCTGCCATCTGCTGGCCTGGAACGGTTCTGTGTGTGTTTTTACAGTCTTTCCATCCATAGCCCTTTGCTTGGTGTAAGCCTTGTGGGCTGAGTCTCTGAGTTTTCGAATAGACATGGTTCGTGGGCAGACGAGCACACCGAGATGTTTACTCACGGTGCTATGCAGATTCCGCAGAAACAAAGTTCTAAAGGTTATATCTTCTTCCATATGTGGTGTGTTGATTGCTCCGAAGAACGTTTGTCGGAGTCGGCCATAGTAGGAGTGTGGGTGTTCAAGTCGGGCCTGTTTGACGTCAAATGCCGTGATAAACCCTTGGTCTGATTCTGGGTCAGAGAATTCACGGATCAAAGCTTGTCGCAGTTGTTTGTAATCTGCTTTGACAGTCTCTGGTTGACGATCCAGAAAACTACGCACATCTCTGCTTGAGGTGATTCTTAACAAGTACAATTTGTCCCAAGCTGTCACGTTGGCGACAGTTTGTAGGTGAAAATCAATGTCTCGAAGATACGAATATACACTGTTGTCCCCGGCAAACGTAGGAATGTTTCTGGCCAGCTTGTCAAGGCTTGTGGGAGGAGAGCTGTTGCTGGGGGCCCAATCCATCTGGATAGGATTCTGACCCTTTACAGCTCCGCCCCCTTCAGATTTTGGTGTTTGGCTGACAGGCGTGGACTCGCTGGAAGGGGGAAATGGTGTGAGATGTTCTTCCCCTTCCCGGTCACTGTTAAGTCTGTAAGAATGTCTCAGTTCTCTGCGAACAATGTCAAGTTCGTCTCTGAGATCGTGTCTCTGCTGAGTGAGCTGATGGATTTCAGTCTCTGCTCTCTCAAGGAGAGCTTCAGCCCGTTGGAGCCTTTCGTTGAGTTCCTTCCTGGTGTTTTCCTCTGACTGCTGTCTTTGGTCTGTGTGCCGACGAAGATCGTCCAGGGCATTTTGAAGTCTTTCAACTTCCTGTTGTAGCGTTGTGTCCGTCTCGTCCTCTTCCTCGGTCAGGAAGAGTAGCTGGTCTAGACGACTCTGTGTGTGGGCTCGGTCCTTTCTGGCTTCTGTGGCCTGGAGCTGTAGTGCGGCTGCCTTCTGCTCCAGGTCGAGGTTGGTCCTTTCGCTGGCCCGGGCCTTGGTGACGAGGTTGAGTGCGAGTTTTCCAAAGATTTTGGCTAGCTGCTCATGGTCGTACTTCTGGGTTGGATCGTAGGTCTCAAACTGGTCCAGGTACTGTGGGTCAGCGGCGTCCTGGGGTAGAACGGTTGTTGTCATTTCTCGCAGCCATGTCTCGAGGTCGTCCCAGCGGACTGAGGGACTGGGTGAGCTTGACATCTCGGCTTACTGTGAGCGAGAGAAGCACAGCACACACACAAAAAGAGATAAAATGCAAGTTTGTTTCTGGGTTAATGAGCTATACTCATACGGCTATGCCGTCTATGAGAATTTCGGGGCTAACTGATGCCGACAGTTAGTGGAGCCAATTTCGTGGGTATGGGTAAAACCCACAATAGAGATTTGGACAGGCGATAGCCTGGGGGTCGTCTGGTGACGCCCGCTTTGATCGTCACTCTATTATTCAGCTTTCCTGGGGTCTCTCTTAGGTTCTGTGTCTAAGTGAAATGAGAGAAACAAATCACAACAGAATGGAGAAAAAGACAAAGTTGAAGGTAGGGAAGATCAGAGGGAAACACAACACAAGGAAGTGAATTGGTCTGCAATGAAATGTCACAAACAATAACACGGGGAGCGTTATAAAAAAATTAAAAATTTAATAAAAAAAAATAAATAAAGAGGCCTAAGCCTATTAACACTGCTAGAGTTCCTGATAGGGCCAGGAGATGCGTGGATTATCGGGACAGGACCTCGGAAGAAGGGGGTGTCTTAGAGAGAGAAAGGTGGGCCAAACACTTAAAATATATCCGGAGGAATATCTAGTATTCTGTGGTTCATAATAAGTGGATGGGTTTTATCAAATTTCAGTTTACCTGGGGTGAATAGAGGTCATCCAGGTGGAAACCAGCGGGCGCGGTCAGACTCTCCGACGGTCCCAACACCAGATGGAGCGCAGTGTCAGTAACGCCGGACAGATGATCCCCGCCCACCGGAAACCACCAGAGATGACTTTCGGATCACCACAGTGCACTGACTGAGTCCTGCCAATAGATACACAATAAGGGATTAAGATGTTAGACTTAAAGTGAATTAAGGCTTTCTGTTTTCATCAAATTGAGTAAATATGTATGCAGGGGTCAGAGGCAAAGGCTTTACTAAAATAATGATACAATGAAAAGGAATTATGATAACTGATGGTTAATCATCGGAATAACCTACCCCCCTTTGAAGAGGCTGGGGAAAGGGAAAAAAAAATTATGAAATAAAATTTAAATAAACAACACAGGCTTGAGACGCAGGCAGAGGGATAGGCCCCGCAGTGGGTTTGTGTCACAAAGGAAAGGGGCGTATTCCTTCTCCGTGGTCCACCTGGTTGTTAGTGAACACAATTTAAATAAAAATTCAAACTGGTTTAAATTAAAATTCAAATAAGCATGCAAGGAGAGGTCCAAATAATAATAAAGAAGAAAAGAAAATTAGAATGATAACAGTGGAGTATCAATACTAATTATACAATAATTAAACTGAAAAATCAGAATGACTTCCTATAATCCTTACAATAACACTGCAGTTATTAGTATTGATTATAAAATAATCAAACGAGAAGGGTAGCAATGTTGAGACACTTCAATGCAGACTGGGGGTGAAACAGATATTGATAAGTCGACCCAAGATGGCCACACGGCGGCGTGCTTCCTCCTAGGTGGACTATCAATTAACTGAGTGAATCAAATCTAAGCTTTAATTCGAAAAGTTATTTTTTTTTCGAACTTGCCTTAAAGTGTGAAAGTTGAAAACAGAAAAGAAGAATTGTCTAACTCCAAATAATATCAGCATAAGCTAAGCTTTGAATGCAGGTAAATATTTGAGGGTCAAACCATTCATTCTATCCTCGGGGGAGAGAAAAAGGAAAATTATTAGCAGAAGAATGAAAGCAGGTATTATCTGAGAGCGTCCACCAGAGGGCGTTATTGCGCTCATGCAGGCTGACGTCACTGGGAGGCGGTGCTCACGCGGGCTGACGTCGGTGGGGCACGTAATTTGAGAACTGCCACACACCTAAAGGCTGCCCTCTAGTGTTGGTCAGTGGGGTATTCAGACTGCAGATTTGTATCTTTTATCGCTCGGTTGCATGCGAAAAATGACACGGGTTTCACAACATGTGACTAACAGGAATTACACATCTATTTAATCACACATTATATATGAAACGGTTTACAATAAAAACAGGAATTAGAACTTCTGTTTACTTACACATTATACATGAAACGGTTCAAATAAAAACAGGTATCAATACTTCTGTTTTAATTAATAGAGCTGTGAGCAAGACAGGAATTAAACATCTGTGAACAGGAATTATTTCTTCTGTTTTAATTTACAGAGCTGTGAGCAGGACAGGAATTAAACATCTGTGAACAGGAATTATTTCTTCTGTTTTAATACAGCTGTGAACAGGAATTATTGCATCTGTTCCACCTCCCATAAACATTAATCAAAATAGCACTTTATTGATAATGCATTAGGTTTACAAAATTGGATCGCGAGGCCAATTTTTTACCAGGAGTTTTGTCGTTAACGTATTGTATATAGTAAGGCCTATTACGACTGAAAAACTGAGGCACTGCCCAGATCAGATTTACGTCTTCGCACTAAAAAAGAGATTTCTTCGTCTTTATTTAGTTGGTTTAAATCACATTACATGTACCAACTGCAAAGAGTTTGCTTCATCTTTACAGAGACAAATGTAATATCATGAACTGCAGTTTTAGCACTTAACAGTGATTAAAAATGCTTAGACATTTTTGAAACTGTTAATTTGCAGAGCTGAGCTGGCTTTGTGCCTACCATCAGCTGGGTGAGTTCGCTTTAGCGACTTATCTCACAATTCAAAACAATTGTACAATTATTAACCCTCTGGGGTCTGAGTGGTTTTTGGGGTCCTTGAGATGTTCTGACATGCCCTGACATTTGTGCTTTTTTCAGTTGCTTATGAACATATTAATGGCAAAGGTATAATTACACTCTATTTAGCACAAACAGGGCTACCATAATATGTGAGCAACATGCATGTACATGTTTGTATTTTTGAGAGAATAATGTTTATGCATGGTTATTGAAAAAACTAAAAACTAAAGTTTCTGAAATAAGGCCACAAAACACATACTAAATATGTGACAATAAGACTTTTGACTAATTGATGTCATTGTCAAGAGTTTTTTCTTAAAAATGATGTGAAAATCATCCTGCCCTTATCATTCACATAACACAATACATTGATTTAAATCTTGTAAAACACTTTTTGTTTGTAAAGACAATATGCGCAAGGGGTGTCAACCATTCAACAGCATCATGCATATGTAGTGATTCACACCTTAGGAGACAATGGGGTCCGCATACTTAATGAGCCATTCATTCAGGTGTGTCACCTATAGCCACAAGAAAGAATGCAAGAGCAATATATATATATATATATATATATATATATATATATATATATATATATATATATATAGGCCTATACATTCTACCAAATTGGTTCACAGTTGGAAGCATTTAAATTTTTAAAAAAAAAATTTGCACAAATTTTGCTTGCAAATTGTATAATATCCAAGGAAAACATGTCTAGTAATTGTGCAGTTAATTCTCATACTGTATTTTCAGTTTTGGAATATGTATCCTCTCCCCAAATTTGTCAATAATAAAACACAATAAAAATTATTTAAAGAAAAGGCTTATATTTACCTTTTAAAATTTGTTTACATCTACCTTGTAAATATATTTTTTTATTAAAAAGGTTACAATTACAACAACAATTGAAGTGTAATCTTTCTTTGTAAAAACTAAAGTATACATTTTATCATATATATTTCAAAGTTAAGGATTCATTATATAGCCTACATTGACAAAACATACTATATTTAACATATTAGCAAAAATTGGCAAACAAAAGCTTATTTGAGGTGGCAGATATTTTACAGTAAAAATGTGTAATCTATCCAAAACTAATCAACGAAATGTTGTCTTTCATATGTCTGTAACATCGGTCTTTCGTTTTTATTATAAGGAATATAAATGTTAATTTGCTATTTAATACGTTGCTTATACAAATACATTTTATTTCAACACATTTCAGTTGTGGTAAACAGCGCATCGCTGCCGTTCATTCATTCACACAGAAACGCGATTTACTTGAGAATGAAAAAAAACTTACTACAGTATTCCATCCGTTGCTCCTCGAAATACCAGCACTTCTGAGGTACGTTTTCCATTATTATTATTCCTCACAGCGCTGCGAGACAGTGTAGACAAGTACACTGATCTGAATAAACTTGATGTGTTTTCTCGAGCTGATATGTGGGCGTTCACAGTTTGTATGGGATCGTCTCAGTCATTTGCGTTTGAATAGCGCGCGCTCTCCGTGGGCGGGGCCGATTATAACGTAATGAGCTGAGATGAGCTCGACTGGAATCGCTCTCTTTTAATACAGATTTCACAAGATGAGAATATTTGTTTTTTATATAAATTACTTCATTTAAAAGAAGAGAATTCAAGCTTCATGCCTGTGTGTCTGTATGCCTGTTTGACTGAGTATTCGCTCAGTTATTGTTCATTTTCGGACGCGTTTCAGAATGGACTTCACTGGCAGAGAGAAGGCAGAACTCGCTTCGTGTTTATTTTTCTTTATTTGGCAAAAAGCACAACACTTTGTTTTTATTGTGAGTATACACAAAAATAATACACATTTAACAGAATCGATTGATGTATGAAACTCCTA
The DNA here is from genome assembly GCF_965113295.1 of Leuciscus leuciscus. Lineage (NCBI taxonomy): Eukaryota > Metazoa > Chordata > Actinopteri > Cypriniformes > Leuciscidae > Leuciscus > Leuciscus leuciscus. Next base: position 21,105,032 of record NC_138736.1, on the reverse strand, counting down.
TGGAAAATCAAAGTCAACTGAGTATTTATGAGTTTCTTTTACACTGATTAAAAAAAAGCGAGCTGGTATCGCCGGCGATACCTCCGACCTCAGAGGGTTAATACCAATAATACACATTCAACTGAAACTGAGTTTGTTCCACCAAATAAAGTTTGAAAATGCCTGCTTCTTCCACCAAAACTGTAACGTAAACGACTCGGGGTAAATGTGAATTAGCTCAAGAATATAGGGAATTTTGGAAATATTAATAATTATAACTCATGGTCATAATTCATAAGTCGCATGTACATTTATTTTATCAATTATCGAGATTACCTTGTTCTGTAACTGGTCTGATCACCATTCAATTCGTCCAGCGAATAAATGTAAGATCATCACAGTTAAGAAGGGGTATTTACAAACTCCAAGAAAGTTTTATCTTCTGGCCACGAACATCAAACTTTCTGAGTTTATGAATTAAGAACTACTAAATGTAGTCTACAATATCGAGCTTTGTAGCTTAGATCTTTTAATTTCATTGACTTACAAGGTGGGTTTTCAAACACAGAGACAGTTAAAAGTATAAATTGATTTTTTTAATAAATGTAAACTAGAGATTATATGAGCTACAATATAAACGTACGTAAAAATGCAAACAGTAAAACACACAAACATTTAACCAAACCAAAAACATAAAACATAACGTGATAGAGAGAATAAAATTAAATGGAAAAAGAAAGAAAGAAATAGAGAGAAGGGAAAAGCTAGTAATTATTACATACAGAAACCTAAGTTCACGAGACACCTGGAACAGCTTTTATAGGAATCAATATAGCCTACTTGCAAGGTTCTGTGCTCTTTCGGGTGAGGCTGAGGCTGAGGCAGGAAGTGAGGATGGTGTCCTGTTTCTGCTGCGTCTTCCGGTGTCGCGGGAAGCTTAAAAAGGCTCACTGAATGTAACGTTACCGAGAAAGTTCAGATTCATCTCCCGGGCAGGGAGAGGTTGCAAATCTTGGTTGCAAAGGACGCAGCTACGACTCGAACATGTGTTCGTTCGATAGAGAAGGCCAGGGCCTCCTTCAGATGTTCCTTGGAGAAGCGCTGCGCCGGGGAGAAAAGGAGGAAGATGAGGGTTGAGAGCGTTGAGTTGAGAGAGAGTTTAAACTGAAGGTTCGGACTTTTAACAGTGTCTCGTGTACGCCTTCTTTTGCGTGGAGGACGAATCGGATCTTCTGATCTGAAGCGGGAAGAGGTTTCTTTGTTTGTGAAGAAACTCCCCCCCCCCCCCCCCCCCCCCCCCACTTTGACTGTCATGTGAGAAATCGAAAACAACATTCATATTTAGAAATATGGTATTTCCTGGAATAAATGCATATTATTGTACTTTGCAGTCAAGATTCGACTCCGACGTGTTTTTCCCATTACATTGACACCTCGAATGACGTTTTTTTGCATGAAAAAAATACAGGGTTACATAATTTCCTCATAATCACTTAGCATAGTGATTTTGATTAACATAATAACGTTGCATAGATACCTCAGACATTATCTGGCCAATTATACACACATAAAAATACATATCAAAAACATTGCTATTGGATCATATGTGTGGAAATGTCTGGAATGTTGGCTTGCAGAAGAACTGGCTGAGCTGCAGCTTTGGAGTCATAAAGTTTATGACCAGGTCGAGGTCGGGTTACAAGACACTATTGAGGAACATTCTTTCAGTGAACCTTTAGAATTCAAAATTATACTCTAGCAAACCACACCTCTATTATAAGGCAAACTAACCACACATGCATAATGGAATTGTACATATATTTAAAAGAAATATTGCTTATCCTGAGATACACACAAATGTTGGTCTCTTGGTGTGTGTGTGTGTGTGTGTGTGTGTGTGTGTGTGTGTGTGTGTGTGTGTGTGTGTGTGTGTGTGTGTGTGCGTGCGTTGGAATGTCATGAGGCTGTACAAGTCACAGGGAGTCCACGCTGAACTGGGGGGGCAACAGACACCCCGGCGCTGGTGAATTACCCCTTAAAGGGACATTGTGTAGGATTTTCTCCCATCTAGTGGTGAAATTGTATTTTGCATTCAAACGAATAATGCTCTCTAGCGCCTCGCTTTTTAAAATGCGTGTTGCAACTACGGTAGCCATTATGTACCAGAAAGCTATGACAGGATGTCTTCTAATAGCACTTCATCGAGTTTTCCTTCGGGTGAACAGGTTTGTTATTTCAAGACTGTAACATTGACTTACCTGTGGAGAAAGCAGGACACTTCAGCGTCTCTTTTGAAAGCTTTCTCCTGAATTAGATCTTTCCACCTGGAAAAAGCTATCCCGACATTAACCCTTGTTTTTGTAATATCCGGTCACGTTTCCTTTTACGGTCTATTTTGGACTTTATGGACGACGAGGACCCCTTATCCTGTGACTCAGCATATGTATGGTCCTCCGCTTCTGCTGGCTTCAGTCACGTGACGCTGGCTCTGAACGAAAACACGTTGTGGAAACGCGTTGACCTAGTACTTTTTGTCCCTCTCTGCTATTATAGTTTTTCAAGATGGCGGAACGACATGGAAGCCTCCGTGGACTTACCCGTCCCATGTATATAAAGATAATAAATTCTTCGTTTACGAGGATTAGTCTGATCATTGGCAGAGGTATTTGTACACCATTGAGGACATATTTATGAATAAAAATATTGATTTTAGATAATAAAATACCTAAAAAACTACACATTGTCCCTTTAAGGGAGTAAAATTTAACCAAAGCTTGTCTTCCTAAGGACAAAGAAGATGTGTTCGATACCCTCATGATTCACTTAATGTGAAAAGCAGCTGGCCGGACGCCATTGTTGCTACAATATATATATATATATATATATATATATATATATACTGTAATATAGGCTATATTTTTTTTGTTAATATATCTTCATTAGATGTAGGCCTATAATTATACAAAATTCAGTTGTTTATGTTTTACAATAGTAGCCTATGGGCTTGGTTTTTTTAACGAAATGTCAATCTTCATCTTTATAACAGAAGATAAAATACAATACAATAATCTTCAAGATACAGTAAATCTTCAAATGTTTAACGGATTGTCACCTTAAAAAGTGTCTTTTGTGGTGGAACAAGCAATGTTATATAGCATCTTAATTTAATATTTGTTTAATTATTTTAGTTCATTAACTAATTGTTAACTCAACTAATTTAACGTAAAGACCTGGATACTAGAATTACTAATTAAATAAATGTCAACTAGCCTAAATGCATTGATTAGGATTGCCATTGACTAAAGATTTTTCTAGTCGACTAGTAGTCATTCATTTAAGCAATTAGTCGACTATTAGTCGTGCATGGAGCCATATAGCCTATTCCGCGCTCAAGCGCATGCATAAATCTTGCCGCAAAGCACCGGCAAAAGCAGGCTAATGATAGGCCTAATGTATCTGAAAAAAAACGAGGCATTTTTATTGTTTAATAATAAAAAAATATATTTCTAAATCAGTGTCGGCTGCAAACATATCTATATCTCCGCTGTAAAGTGGATGCGCCTTTAGAGAGAAATGCACCTTTCATATCATATCAGCCTAATCAGCCGGTATTTGCTTTCGATTCGAATTTTTTCGTTTAAAAGTGGACATTTCAAGCTTTATATAGAAATATTCATCATGTCTGTGAGGCTATACACTGTGTTTCAGTACGTTTTCTTGTTATTGTGAGTTTACAAAAATAAAAGTAGCTACTTGCGACTGATGCATTATTCTTTTCTGTATATGACCAGAAAAGATTGAGTATTTCAAGTTGTTTCCACTGTTTATAGGAAAATGCAAGTGTTCGCGCCGACGCCTGCCATGCAGTGCGCGCTGCACACTCCGCACAAACAATTTGGATATGCATTTATCTAGGTTAAAGTTAGAGCGAGCTGCCATGCCAGACGGATAAGTCCTTTTCATGTTTAACAAATCAAATGATGCATTTTCTACCTACCGCGAGTAAGCGCTGCACCAGTTTGGAAAAAGGTAAAAGCATAATGAGCGTAACGAGAGAGGGGCCCCACTAAGGGGGATGCAGAGATGTTGTTGCGTCTTTATATTAATATTTCTAATTGTTTAAATGATCAGCCCTTGGAGGGCCCCTTAACCCTCTGAGGTCTGAGCTGTTTTCTGGGCCTGGAGGTGTTCTGACATGCTCTGACATTTGTGTTTTTTTCTGTTACTAGTGACATTTTCATGGCTAAAGTCTGATTACACTGTATTCAGCACAAACTCTGCTACAATAATATATCAGCAGCATGTATGTAAAAGTTTGTAGTTTTGAGATAATGACATTTATGCGTGGTTTGTGAAAATACCAAAAAAAATTGTCACTGAAATAAGGCCATGAAACCCATACTGATTATTTCTTCACAAGACTTTTGAAAATTGTATGACGTAGCCTAGAATATTTGCTCCAAAACTATGTGAAAATCACCCTGACTGCTCATTCAGATAAGACAATATATTGATTTAAAATTTCTAAGACGTGTTTTGTGTGACAAAGCCATATTCGAAGAGGCGTGATCATCTCATGAATATGTAAGCTTTTAACACCTGAGAAAGACAAAGACACTCCCCTAACTGCCCTATTAGGAGCGATCAGGCCCTGTCATTCAGAGCAACCTTGCACAAAGAATGAGGAGATTTAAAAAAGAATGGCTTTTAGATTGCTTGGATTTATTTACAACACAACATAATCCAAAAATACACAACAAATGACAAAAGAGCACATTGAAAACAATGATCCAAAGACAGAGACCTTTGTGCCATTCCTAAAAACATTGTACATACCTTTCATTTCCAAGGTGTTTGATTTTCACTTTACCATGTTCATGTACTGAGACTCATGTGAATGTTGAAGTCAGCAGGACTCAGTTGCATCTGGTCCCTGAAAGAAAAGAAAAAAGTGAACATACTGGTATCAAGAGAAACTAAGCCTGCACGATTTTGGGAATACATTTTAGATTTTTCTGGTTAAAATTGCTTTTTAAAATTCAAAGAATACACACACACACACACACACACACACACACAAATGTTTCCAACAATATATAATATAAAGAACACCATATTTGTTGTGCCTTGTAGGCATAAGCTATGTGCAGTACTGCATAAAATAATTTTATTTTACAAAGCAGCCTATAAATCTTCCAAAAGATTTCAGTAACAATGCTAGAGAAAAATATATTGATTATCTTATGTTACTTCAAATGTTTCCATTCGTTATGATGATATGAAATGAGATAATAGTAAAAACATAAAGCCTAATGTTTGGTGCATTTTTCCTTTCAAACGCAATCGCGCTCCAAAATATGATACATTCAAACCCACAGCGCGCTCCAAAATATGATACATTCAAACGCCATCGCGCTCCAAAATATTAAACATTATGGTTATACATATCTATGTTTGAGCAGATATCCACAAACAGTATTTAACAGTAAACACGGGTCTAAATAGTATAATATTCACCATATATCTAGCAACAGTTCAACTGCAATGTGAAGTTTATGCAACAATACCATAAACTAATAAGTAAGAATTTCTTACCTTACATCTTTCTTGTCTTCAAATCGCGTTCTTCTTCTTCTGATGTAAATCCAATGTAAGCTCACAGCGCGTCTTCCAAACTCGACGAAAAGCAGAGACTTGTGAAGTGTTTTGGTGTTTTGTGTTTGAGGTAACGAGGGCGTTCGCGTTCCATGTGGAGATTTGCATGTGAATCTCTTTTGCGAGAGTGGGCGTGGCCGAATTAAAAGTAATTAGCAAGCGTTTGAGATACTGGACATCCTGTTGGTTTTATACAAATTACTTAAACAGAGAATATTTGTTTTCAGTTTGAATCCGATCATTTAAAAGTACACACTTAAATGTGTATAAAGGTGTATAGCTCATAAATGTGTGAGAAGGATTCGCTGAGTTTTGTTTCAGTTTATAGACGTGCTCAAGAAAAAAAAGTTCACCGCGACGGAGAGGCAGAACGCACACCCTGTTTATTTTCTTTATTTTACAAAAGCACAATATTTTGATTTGATTGTAAGTGGACACATACAAAAGTAGAAATATCAAAGATTCTTTTTTTATATTTCTTTTTTCTGTATAACCATAAATGACGGAGTAATTTAAGTTTATTGTACTACAATGTGAAGAAAATCCAGCAAAACGCGGGGGCGCGTTTGCCGACCTCAGAGGGTTAAAATGCCTGGCTTGCCTGCCCTATTGCGGCGCCTGTGCATACATGTGCAACACTGTTGTCCAAAAAATTGGTGATGGGGGCCTTTGAGACATCCGTGCCCAGGGCACATCATCGCCATGATCCATCCCTGCTTCCCGGACAATGGTAGAAAGACTGTTCCAAAGTTTTGGTGCTAAATAGGAAAAGGATCTACCGCCAGCAGTCGATTTTGATATTCTAGGTATTATCAACTGGCCGGAATTTTGAGATCGCAATAGACGTGAAGGACTATAATGCGTTAAGAGCTCGCTCAAGTACTGTGGAGCTAAACCATTTAGTGCTTTGTAAGTAATCAGCAATATTTTAAAATTGATGCGATGTTTAATAGGGAGCCAATGCAGGTTCCTAACCGACGACGAAGACTTAACAGAGCAGCCATCAAGTGTTAGACAGTATTCTAGATTATTACGTGAGGACGTTTTTTGTCCAATAATTAGAATCTCTGTTTTTTCAGAATTTAGAAGTAGGAAATTACGAGTCATCCAATTTTTTATATCAGCTATGCATTCTGTTAATTTTGTGAATTGGTAAGTTTCGTTAGGTTTTGAAGAAATATAGAGCTGAGTATCATCGGCATAACAGTGGAAGCTAATTCCATGTTTCCTAATGATATCTCCTAATGGTAGCATGTACAGAGTGAACAGCAACTTAGTACTGAGCTTTGTGGTACGCCATACTGAACTTGTGATCGATGAGACATCTCTTAATTTACTGCTACAAACTGATACCGGTCAGATAAGTATGATTTAAACCATGCTAATGCAATTCCACTAATGCCAACATAATTTTCGAGTCTATTTAAACGAATGTTATGGTCGATAGTGTCAAATGCAGCACTAAGATCGAGTAACACTAACAGAGATACAACCACGATCGGATGATAAGAGCAAATCATTTGTGACTCTAATGAGGGCAGTCTCAGTGCTATGGTACGGTCTAAATCCGGACTGGAAATCCTCGCAGATATCATTTCTTTCAAGAAAGGAACACAGTTGTGAAGATACTGCCTTTTCTAATATCTTTGACAGAAAAGGTAGATTCGAGATCGGCCTGTAATTGACTAATTCTGTAGGATCAAGTTGCATTTTTTTAACAAGCGGTTTAATCATAGCCAGCTTAAAGTTTTTTTGGTACGTATCCTAGAGACAAAGACGAATTAATGATATTAAGAAGAGGATCTATGACCTCTGGAAGCATCTCTTTCAGTAGCTTACTCGGTATAGGGTCTAACATACATGTTGTCGATTTAGATGATTTAACGAGTTTAGTTCATCCTCTCCTATAGCAATGAATGAATCAAATTTTTCCTCAGGGAGACTACAATGCACTGCCTGATGCGATACTGTAGTAGACGGTTGCATAGTTATAATTTTGTGCCTGATATTATCAGTCTTATAAGTGAAGAAGTTCATAAAGTCATTACTGCTGTGTTGCTTGGAAACTTCGGTGCTTGAAGCTTTCTTTTTCGTTAGTTTAGCCACCGTTTCAAATAAATACCTAGGATTATGTTTAATTTCTTCTAATAGGGTTGTAAAATAAGCAGATCTAGCAGCTTTTAAAGCTTCTCTGTAAGTAATCGAGCTCTCCTTCCATAAAATGCGAAATATCTCTAGTTTTGTTTTCTTCCAGTTGCGCTCCATTTTTCTGGCTGCTCTCTTAAGGGCCTGAGTGTGCTCATTGTACCACGGCGTTGGACTATTTTCTTTAATCGTCTTTAAGCGCAACGGAGCAACTGTGTCTAAAGTGCTGGAAAAGAGAGAGTTAAAAGTTTCTGTTGCAATATCATGTTCTTCTAAGCTATCTGGGATGCTGAGATGAAACTGATCAGGAAGATTATTAATAAAGCAATCTTTAGTGGCAGAAGTCATAGGTCTAACATATGTACAAACACGGAGTCGGCTTTGCAGCCTTGGCTAAATGTAATTTACACGAGACTAGATAATAATCTGAGATGTCATCGCTCTGCTGCAGAATTTCAATGGCATCAACATCTATTCCATTTGATAATATTAGATCTAGAGTATGATTACGACGATGAGTAGGTCCTGACATGTGTTGTCTAACTCCAATTGAGTTTACAATGTCTTTAAATGCCAAACCCAATGCATCTTTTTCATTATCGATGTGTATATTAAAATCACCAACAATTAGTATTTTATCTGCAGTCAATATTAATTCTGATAGAAAGTCCGCAAATTCTTTGATAAAATCTTTATGGTGCCCTGGTGGCCTGTATACAGTAGCCAGCACAAATCTCAAACGTGATTTATCATTTATACTATATATTTTTACATTAAGCACTAACACTTCAAAAGAATTATATTTAAAACTTGATTTCTTAGTGGTTTTGAAAATATTTCTATAAATTACAGCAACACCACCCCCTTTGCGTTTCAGACGAGGCTCATGTTTATAACTGTAACGGTCACCAGCTGGAGTGCCCTTGAGAGCCACCAGAGGGCACTCCACATCAGACACTCACGTTCACTCTCAGACTACATTTCCCATACTCACTGCCCGGACTCATCATCTCTGATCACTCATCACAGTCACCTGTACCTCATTATCACTGATTGCATTCACCTGTGTCCCATCACCCTGTTAGTCTCAGTCTATTTATACCATGTTCATTCATTCACTCACCGTGAAGTCTTGTTTTAGTGTTACACTGCATTTCTGAGCATTCTCTTGGTTTTCTTGTCTCTTGGTTTTTGGATATCTTGCCCTGTTCCCTGGATTACTCTCTTGCCTCTGGTCCCTGCCAGTTTTGTTTGTTTGTTTGTTTCTTTGTTTGGACTGCCTATCTGTGTATGACTCTTGCCTGTACATCTGATTACGATTCTGGATTGCCCCATACAATAAAGCTGCATTTGGATCTCAACCTTCGTGTCTCGGAGCGGTTCGTAACAATAACAGTAATCTTGCGGGGTGGACTCATTAAAGTAATGTAATCATTTGGTTTTAGCCAGGTTTCTGTCAAACACAGCACATCTAGGTTATTATCTGAAATCATATCATTAACAATGAGTGCTTTTGAAGTAAGCGATCGAATATTCAGCAACCCAAGCTTTATCATTTGCTCATCTGTATTATAGCTGTTTTTTATTTGTTGAACATCAATTACATTTTTAACCTTAGATGGGTTTAAACGTTTTTTGGATTTCCAAATTCAGGGAACAGACACAGTCTCTTCCTGATGATATCTAGGTGAAAGAGGCTCTATGTGATGGGATTTATCTGACCTTGGTGGCGCGAGGCCGCTAGCAGACGGTCGGTTTAGCCAGTCTGTCTGCTTCCTGACCTGAGCCCCAGATTGTCATGTTTGAGCTCTAAGACTATGTGCCATATTTCTAGAGAGAAGAGCAGCACCATCCCAGGAGGGATGAATACCATCTCTTTTCAACAGGTCAGGTTTGCCCCAAAAGCTTTTCCAATTGTCTATGAATTCTATATTATTTTGCGGACACCATCGAGACTGCCAACCGTTAAGCGACCACAATCTACTAACTATCTCATCACTCCTGCGAACAGGAGTGCCAGAGCAAGGGGGCCAGAGCAAATTACAGTGCTTGACATCGTACTTGCGAGTTCACACACCTCTTTAATATTCATTTTGGTGATCTCCGACTGGCGGAGTCGAACATCATTAGTGCTGACGTAAATAATGATCTTAGAGAATTTACGATTAGCATTAGCCAGCACTTTTAAATTTGCTTTGATGTCAGGCGCTCTGGCTCCCAGCAAACATGTGACTATGGTGGCTGGTGTCTCTATTTTCACGTTCCGTGTGATCGAATCACCAATTACTAGGGCACAATCAACAGAATTCTCAGTGGGTGTTTCACTGAGCGGGGCAAATCGATTTGTTATGGTAATCGGAACGGAAGGGTGTTTTTTTTGATCCGCGACTAGAGCGATCCCTCACTGTCACCCATTTGCCTTGCTGCGCAGGCACTAATTCAGCTGGAACCGCATCACGTATAGAGTTCACTATGCTAGGCGCATCCAAAATAGTATCTAAGCTCTAGCACTCTTACTATCCTCAATTAAAGTTTGGATGCGTGTCTCTAGTTCTGAAATCTTCTCCGTCAGCCTAACTGACTCCTTGCATTTATCACATATAAATCCTATATTGCCGACAGAGAAGGCAATGCTAAACATGTGACATGAAGTGCAGGTGACAATAACAGGACAAGACATTACTCACCGTGTTTGTTGACTGATTCTTACTCACCTGAGCTTTTTTGAACTCAAAGGCGCGGGCGCGCGAGAGAAAAAAAATAAATAAATAGCTGATCGCACGGGTGGGCGCGTTAACAGGCTAGCGAATTACTAGTGTGTTGTGCTAGTAGTAACGGAAGCTAGCGATGTCAGGTTAATCTGAGATGTTGGGTAAACTGTATTTAGTAGTAGTATAAACAACTAGAAATTGTAGTAAATGATGGTTCAAAACAAAGAAAAACGAGGCTAAGACGGAGATTACAGCACCAAAGCAAACACTCACAGCAGGCAGCGAGAGTGTGCCCAATTCTACATTTTTCTCTCGCTGCCAGAAGACGGTCTCCTGCGAATCTGTGGAAAGTTTTGATGAGATTTCATGGGGATACTGGACAAAGTGTATTTTGGCAGCATGTAAGTAACATTTTTAATCATATGGGTTTTTGTTTTGGTTTTTTGTGGGGTGTATAAGTCACCAAATTCAATCATATATTACCTTAATCACTGTCTTGTTGGCTAAAACATAGCACCATTTTGAAACACATCAGCAACTCCAGGCAAAACTTTGCTAGGCTTGAAAAAAATTACACAGCGGGGTTTAGTTGTAGCACAGTGTTACAACTAAGCCGCCAAGTGTACGACGATAATGAAATGAAAACAGCAAGCCTAATTCTTGCAGTTTTTTTTACAGGAGACATCCAACGCGGAAAACAGATAGAGGAGTGAGTAGGGACCTTCTGTGTATTGCTGCCAGGAATGTGGATAGTGGCAGGTCTATCCAAGGAGTGGCAAAGTTGTGTGGTATTTGCCATGTGACTCTCCATCGTTTTGTCACGCAGAAGAGAAAGCTATAGGAGGCAGGTAGCAGCTATTACCCACTGTTGGTTATTCTCGCCACAAGCAGGTCTTCAGCATAGAGCAGGAAAAGAAGCTCAGGGAGTATTTGAAAATAGCATCTGCCATGTACAGTACTATGGGCTAAGCCCTAAAAAGGTAGGTGTCATTACGTTCAGTCATGTCTGCACCTGCTCTTGTTAGTCCTGATTAGTTCATCTTCCTCCACCTGTGCTTGTTTAGTTCCCTTATTCACCTTGTGTATTTATACTCCCTGTTCTGTTCTGTTCAGTTATTGTTTAATGTCATGCTTGTCAGACACCAGTAAACTCTTTGTCAAGTATATTCTGTTACGCATCTTCCTTCAACGTTCCTTCAACGTTGTGACAGTAGGGTAGTTTCAGTAAAAAACTGAAAAAAATGCCTATAGTAACACTTTTCAGTAAGGTTGTTTGGTAAACATTAGTTAACTAGTTAAGATCAATGAACTATTTTAATGTTAATTTCAACATTCCCAAATACATTATAGAAATCAGTGGTTGTATTAGTTACCAGCACAATGAACTAACATTAAAAACAGTAAGTAACATATTTCTAATTGTTAGGTCATGTGGGTTAATGCATTAATATTGGACTTAATTGTAAATTGTTAAAATACAATATATATATATATATATATATAAGGTTAATTCCAGAGTTTTTTCATTTGGATAGCTCGGCGTACACAAAGGATCTATATAATTTATCTAGTAGGTTAATCTTACATTTAATTGAAGTTCACAAATTAGTTCATGGTTAATAAAATAACTAGTATACATTTAAAACAACAGGCCAGTTGTGTAAATTAATTATCACAAACAATTCATATAATTGCCATGTTCTTCATTTTCAGGTCTGCCTTCCAGTGTGCAGTGCAATTAAATTGCAGATACCCAGAGTCCTGGAAGACAAATGAGCAACCAGTTTGGCCAGGGCCTCAAGCTTCAACAAGCACAATGTGGGCACTTAAAAAACATTTTTTTTTTTAAAAGCAGTGTATTTGACAAGTATGATTTTGCAGCTCAAAATGTCTGGAATATGGATGAAACGGGTGTTTCGACCCTGAAAGCTCCAGAAAAGATAAACACTCCCAAAGGGTTGCGGCAGATTGGGGCCATGACATCTGGTGAGAGGTAGATTAGTTACTGTTGCGGCTGCAGACAATGCACAGGTACAGGAACTATATTCCCCCTTTATTTATCTTCCCTCAAAAGAAATTTCATGCACACTTTATCTGTGGTGGACCCACTGGATGTGTTGGTACAGCAAATGGTTCAGGATGGATGCAGGAGGATGAGTTTTTAGTTTTCCTACGCCATTTTGCCAATCACGCAATGCCATTGCAGGAGTCCAAAGTCCTCCTTTTGTTAGATTCCCATTTGCTTCCCATCTGTCGTTGTCTACACTGAATTTTTGCAAGGAGCATGGTATTGTGATGTTGACCTTTCCATCTCACTGCAGCCACAAGCTCCAGCCACTGGACAAAAGTGTGTTCCAGTCTTTCAAAGGTAGACTTAAAGCAGCACTCAGTAGCTTCGGGACTTCTTCGCTGTATTCTCGCTTTTTGCTCGCAGGTTTCTCTCTAGAGCTCCCCCCACAGCTTCGGAATAGATATTTGACAACACTGTTGTAAAAACTCGTTGTTGATTCTCAGACACCAGAGGCTATAGATCAACGACATCAAAGCAGATGGGACATTCTTTAAAACGTCTTCTTCATTCGGGTTCGGACGGCGTGAGGGAGCGCAATAATGACAGCATTTTAGCAGATTTCTTTTGGCCTTAAAGCAATTGTTTACATCGCGAGACCTGATATCACGCGAGACTTCCTGACGCAGCGGCCGGCGGCCCGCCGGCTCAAAGTTGCAAGTGCGTATTTTCCGCTCACGGAAGGGGGGTGCGAAACGACCACCATTCAACCCGAAATAAGTAATATAACCATTCCAAGGACTCCGAAGCTGTTCAGTTAAGGTAAAAAAAGTTACTTAGTTCACCTTTAACATGCACTTTGACAACTGGATGAAAACTCATAGGCTACAGGTATCAATGTTACTATATGACATACAAAGTAGTGTTTTACGACAGACTAATTGTAAAATATTTTTTTGCAGCTTAGATCATTTCTATGAGGTGTCCAGAACAACATACTAAAAGTCCTAAGAAATCCTAGTTGAGGAAATATGTTAAATTCTCATCAATCCGAGATGTGTGCCTATAGACCCTTTTACAGCCCACGTGATCAAATAGTTGCGCGCGCATTTTGGCAACGGAAGTGGTGTTTTTCCACACTGGCTCTAACGTGTTAGCAACTCTGAAAGTTTATCAAAACGGTTTCCAAGCATCAAAATGTCTGGTTGTTGCGTTTACGGTTGCACTAATCGATATTCCACCTAGGGGCTTAAGTTTTATATCATTCCGACAGGATCACGGCCATTTCAGAAGAGTGGCTGCAGGCGATTAAACGTGTTGATTGGAGCGAGGACATAATAAAAAATGCTCGCGTCTGTTGTTTAATCCGCTCGCGTAGCTTGACACGCTGCTGATTCTCGCCATACTTCCGTTGCCAATATGCGCGCCAGACGTCATCATTGTGTACAAACAGTAAAAGGGTCTATAAGGCCAGGCAACAATACACCCCAATGGGGCTATTTTTTTCCTTTACTCCTATCAAAATGAAACTTTACACAATGAAAGTACCCATGAAAAGTAAAAAATGTTGTATTACAAGTTTCTTTGAAAATGAATTTTAATATGCAAATGAGCTATACACTAATCAAATATGCCCAAAATACACCCAAATAGGCTTAATTTTTTCCTTTACTCCTACCAAAATAAATCTTTACATAGTAAAAGTATACATGAAAAGTAACTTTTTTTGTATTACAAGTTTCTTTTGAAATGTATTTGAATATGCACATGAGCGCCACACTTATTGAATATGTCCTAATTTGCATAGGCAGAAACACCATTCATATGTATGACAAATACATCGGCCCAATCTTCATCCAATCATCCTACTGCCAGTGGGTGATGGCAATGCTGCTTTTAGACTGGCCTCTAACCTGAAAACTGCCTGGCTTGGTAGTACCTGCCAGGGGTATACTATAACCCCCGCCAGTATAGTCTTCAGGGTCACGGAGGCACACAAGCCTCTCCACCACGACAAGGTAGCAACAACAGGGGAGGTTTCTTTTTGGTGTTTTTTTATTTTATTTTATTTTTGTTTTATTTTTTCTTTAACTAACCTAGATATTGCTGTTGCTAGTTTCTCATAAAACTGCAAAGCTACTTTACAAACGGTGGAAGTCTGATGTGTGGCCCGCCTGGTCTGAAATACTTGCAGAGAAGCAGTTTTGATGTCTGGCAAAATTATTTTAAAGAGCTGGAATGTCTGGAAAGTGTGTCTATCTGGTTTTTCATCTGTCTTCTGTGTGAGAGTGAATCGTTTAGTTGGTACGAATGACTTCTGCCTGTAATCTCGTAATCTTACCAACAATACCAATCATTTGTAAATCTACCAGCCCAAAATTTAATCTCACCACGTTACTAATGACTAAGACGGCTATTCTGACTTTCTTCTGATGTTATCTGTGGGGGAATGTCATTAGGTAAGGCTTGTTGGCAAAAAAAAAAAAAATTTAGAAAGCAACTGGAGGCAAGATTGTGCAATCAATTCTTAAGGTCAATATAAGTCTTTTTGTGGCAAGTGACTGTTTATGCATAGGTTAACTTACTGAATGGACATGAATGTGTTAGTTATTTGGCCCCTGTTTTTTCTACTTGTGACTTTAAGTCACTTAAGACATTTAAGTAAATGTGGATAGGGGCAGGCTTCACTCAATGTGTATACTTGTCAACTTTAAGAGTGCTGGCCTAGATAATTAGAATACATAAAGTGGGAGAGAGGCCGCACTATGCTTAAATATATATTTTTTATTTGCAAATAAAAATAAAAATATATCTAAGCATAGTGCGGCCTCTCTCCCACTTTATGTATTTTTGGCCATAAGTCAATTAGGCCTAGTGTTGAGCTCATTTGCATATTTAAAATAGATTTTTCAAAGAAACTTGTCAAACAAAAATGTTACTTTTCATGTATACTTTCACTGTGTGAGGTTTGATTGTGATAGGAGTAAGGGAAGAAATTAAGCCTATGCGGGTGTATTTTGGGTAGCCTATATTCGATTAGTGTATAGCTCATTTGCATATTCAAATTCATTTTCAAAGAAACCTGTAATACAATTTTTTTTACTTTTCATGGGTACTTTCATTGTGTAAAGTTTCATTTTGATAGGAGTAAAGGAAAAAAATAGCCCCATTGGGGTGTATTGTTGCCTGCATGGCCTTATATTGGCACACATCTCGGATTGATGAGAATTTAACATATTTCCTCAACTAGGATTTCTTAGGACTTTTAGTATGTTGTTCTGGACACGTCATAGAAATGATCTAAGCTGGAAAAATTATTTTACAATTAGTTCTATTTTTGGCTCCAAAATGAGTTACTTTGCCTGGACTATACCTGGGGTTGTTGGCAAAGCCTTGCCACAGGCAGCAACCCTTGAAAATATCATGTCAGGGTTTAGATGCACGGGCATCTGGCCCTACAATTGTGACATTTTTAGTTAAGAAGACTTTGATCCATCTTTTGTTACCAACAGGCCAGAACCAACCACTGCCTTAGTGTCCATTCCTGGCTCCTCTGTGCCCGCCACAACTACTGCGCTGACTCCTGGCCCCTCTGTGCCCGCCACCACTACTGTGCTGAGTCATGGCTCCTCTGTATCTGCCACCACTCCTGTGCTGAGTCCTGGCTTCTCTGTGCCTGCCACCACTACTGTGCTGAGTCCTGGCGGCTCTGTGCCTGCCACTGATACTGTGCTGCGTCCTGGCCCTTCTGTGCTCCCCAACACTACTGTGCTGCGTCCTGGCCTTTCTGTGCCCCCCAACTTATTGTGCTGCGTCCTGGCCCTTCTGTGCCCCCCAACACTGCTGTGCTGCGTCCTGGCCTTTCTGTGCCCCCCAACACTACTGTGCTGTGTCCTGGACTTTCTGTGCCCCCCAACACTATTGTGCTGTGTCCTGGCCCTTCTGTGCCCCCCAACACTACTGTGCTGCGTCCTGGCCTTTCTGTGCCCCCCAACACTATTGTGCTGCGTCCTGGCCCTTCTGTGCCCCCCAACACTGCTGTGCTGCGTCCTGGCCTTTCTGTGCCCCCCAACACTATTGTGCTGCGTCCTGGCCCTTCCGTGCCCCCCAACACTGCTGTGACGCGTCCTGGCCTTTCTGTGCCCCCCAACACTACTGTGCTGCGTCCTGGCCCTTTGGTGCCCCCCAACACTACTGTGCTGCTTCCTGGCCCTTTTGTGCCCCCCAACACTACTGTGCTGTGTCCTGGCCCTTCTGTGCCCCCCAACATTACTGAAGGGTTGGGGTCAGAATCCCTTGTCTCTTCAATATATAAAAAATTTTTACTTCTGAATGATTACATTATTCCTATTACAAATTAATAATCAAATATAAGCATGTTCACATAATCATTTCTATATTCAATGAGTGATTCAAATCTACTTTTTAATCATGTGCTTGCTGTAATTGTTTAACCAGTTTCTTTTAGGAGCATTCCCATGTCTCTATCTGGGCCATGCTGACATACAAGGGGCCTTCTGATAACATGTTCTCTCGAGATTCTGAGGGGTCTATCTGTTTCCAGCTGACGAGTTAAAGTTCTAGGGGGTCAAGCTATACGTGAATTTACCTGATTTACAGAAGTGTAATTTCCTCATGTATATTTCTCTAGAGAATAAAGTGAATATTATCTGTACTACTTCCTGTGGAGTGAATATTTTATCAGCCTGTTTTGGTAGTCTGTTCTGATGATAGCGAGCTCAGGCCCTCTTCAACCTTGAGGAAACTGTGATTCCCTAGTGCTTTGTGTGTGCGTTTGACACTCTGTGCAGGTCCTGTATAGGAGTTATGGAACACTTGGGTGTACACCAAACAGACCCGAAGACGCCTTTCTACGACCTGCGAGGTCACCACAGGACTAAATCTAGGAATCGGACGACAACTACCTTGACTAATGGCATCATACCGTCATATCTATCCATATGTGTAGATTTGTTTGGATTTGATGTTCTATCAGAAGTAGCAATGATATAATGCATGACCTAGGAAATGGTATAACTGATGTGAGATTTTCTGTAAGGTAGAGTCTGGCCTGCAACCTGAACTAATTGTTCCGCATTTGTCAATGAGAGCATATGGCGTAATTTAGATATATTTTTAAGATGGAAAAACGCGGTTTTACAAATACTAGACACGTGACTTTCAAATGAAAGATTGGTATCAAAGAGCACACCCAGGTTCCTAACCGACGACGAAGACTTAACAGAGCAGCCATCAAGTGTTAGACAGTATTCTAGATTATTACGTGTGGGAGTTTTTTTTGTCTAATAATTAGAATCTCTATTTTTTCTGAATTTAGAAGTAGGAAATTACTAGTCATCCAATTTTTTATATCAGCTATGCATTCTGTTAATTTTGTGAATTGGTAAGTTTCGTTAGGTTTTGAAGAAATATACAGCTGAGTATCGTCAGCATAACAGTGAAAGCTAATTCCATGTTTCCTAACGATATCTCCTAATGGTAGCATGTACAGAGTGAACAGCAGCGGCCCTAGTACTGAGCCTTGTGGTACGCCATACTGAACTTGTGATCGATAAGACATCTCTTCATTTACTGCTACAAACTGATAATGGTCAAATAAGTATGATTTAAACCATGCTAGTGCAATTCCACTAATGCCAACATAGTTTTCTAGTCTATTTAAAAGAATGTTGTGGTCAATGGTGTCAAATGCAGCACTAAGATTAAGTAACACTGATAGAGAGATACAACCACGATCGGATGATAATAGCAAATCATTTGTGACTCTAACGAGAGCTGTCTCGGTACTGTGGTACGGTCTAAATCCGGACTGAAAATCCTCGCAGATATCATTTCTTTCAAGAAAGGAACACAGTTGTGAGGATACTGCTTTTTCTAATATCTTTGATAGGCAGATTCGAGATCGGCCTGTAATTGACTAATTCTGTAGGATCAAGTTGCGTTTTTTTAACAAGCGGTTTGATCATAGCCAGCTTAAAGGTTTTTGGTACGTATCCTAGAGACAAAGACGAATTAATGATATTAAGAAGAGGATCTATGACCTCTGGGAGCATCTCTTTCAGTAGCTTAGTCGGTATAGGGTCTAATATGTTGTCGATTTAGATGAATTAACGAGTTTGCAAAATTCTTCCTCTCCTATAGCAATAAATGAATCAAATTTTTCCTCAGGGAGACTAAAATGCACTCCCTAATGTGATACTGTAGTAGACGGTTGCATAGTTATAGTTTTGTCCCTGATATTATCAATCTTATAAGTGAAGAAGTTCATAAAGTCATTACTGCTGTGTTGCTTGGAAACTTATGGGCTTGAAGCTTTCTCTTTCGTTAATTAGCCACTGTTTCAAATAAATACCTAGGATTATGTTTATTTTCTTCTAATAGGGTTGAAAAATAAGCAGATCTAGCAGCTTTTAAAGCCTCTCTGTAAGTAATTGAGCTCTTCTTCCATGAAATCCAAAATACATCTAGTTTTGTTTTCTTCCAGTTGCGCTCCATTTTTCTGACTGCTCTCTTAAGGGCCCGAGTGTGCTCGTTGTACCACGATCTTGGACTATTTTCTTTAATCTGCTTTAAGCACAATGGAGCAACTGTGTCTAAAGTGCTGGAAAAGAGAGAGTTAAAAGTTTCTGTTGTAATATCAAGTTCTTCTAAGCTATCTGGGATGCTGAGGTGATGAAACTGATTAAGAAGATTATTGATAATGCAATCTTTAGTGGCAGAAGTGATAGGACTAACATATTTATAACACGGAGTCGGCTTTGCAGACTTGGCTAAATGTCATTTACATGAGACTAGATAATGATCTGAGATGTCATCGCTCTGCTGCAGAATTTCAACGGCATCAACATCTATTCCATGTGATAATATTAGATCTAGAGTATGATTATGATTACGACAATGAGTAGGTCCTGACACATGTTGTCTAACTCCAATAGAGTTTACAATGTCTTTAAATGCCAATCTCAATGCATCTTTTTCATTATCTATGTGTATATTAAAATCACCAACAATTAGTACTTTATCTGCAGTCAATATTAATTCTGATAGAAAGTCCGCAAACTCTTTGATAAAATCTTTATTGTGCCCTGGTGGCCTGTAAACAGTAGCCAGCACAAATCTCAAACGTGATTTATCGTTTACACTATATATTTTTACATTAAGCACCAACACTTCAAAAGGAGTATATTTAAAGCTTGATTTCTTAGTGGTTTTGAAAATATTACTATAAATTACAGCAACACCTCCCCCTTTGCGTTTCAGACGAGGTTCGTGTTTATAAATGTAATCTTGTGGGGTTGACTCATTTAAAGTAATGTAATCATTTGGTTTTAGCCAGGTTTCTGTCAAACACAGCACATCTAGGTTATTATCTGAAATCATATCATTAACAATGAGTGCTTTTGAAGTAAGGGATCGAATATTCAGCAACCCAAGCTTTAGCATTTACTCATCTGTATAATATCTGTTTTTTATTTGTTGAACATCAATAACATTTTTAACCTTAGATGGGTTTGGACGTTTTTTGGATTTCCAAATTCGGGGAACAGACACAGTCTCTATATGATGATATCTAGGTGAAAGAGGCTCTATGTGATGGGATTTATCTGACCTTGGTGACGCGAGGCCGCTAGCAGACAGTCGGATAAGCCAGTCTGTCTGCTTCCTTACCTGGTGCCCAATTTGTCATTTTTTATCTCTAAGACTATGAGCCAAATTACTAGAGAGAAGCGCAGCACCATCCCAGGACGGATGAATACCATCTCTTTTCAATGGGTCAGGTTTGCCCCAAAAACTTTTCCAATTGTCTATGAATTCTATATTATTAAGCGGACACCACCTCGACAGCCAGCCATTGAGTGAACACAATCTACTAACTATCTCATCACTCCTGCGAACAGGAAGAGGGCCAGAGCAAATTACAGTGCTTGACATCGTACTTGCGAGTTCACACAACTCTTTAATATTAACTTTGGTGATCTCCGACTGGCGGAGTCGAACATCATTAGTGCCGACGTGAATAATGATCTTAGAGTTTTTTTTATTTATTTACTTTTAAATTAGCTTTGATGTCAGCCGCTCTGGCTCCCCGCAAACATGTGACTATGGTGGCTGGTGTCTATATTTTCACGTTCCGTGTGATCAAATCACCAATTACTAGGGCACAATCAACAGAATTCTCAGTGGGTGTTTCACTTAGCGGGGCAAATCGATTTGTTATGGTAATTGGAACGGAAGAGTGTTTTTTTGATCCACGACTAGAGCGATCCCTCACTGTCACCCATTTGCCTTGCTGCTCAGGCACTAATTCAGCCAGAACCGAATCATGTAAAGAGTTCACTATGTTAGGCGCATCCAAAATAGTATCTACCCATATGGAAAAGGTTTGCTAAAAACTCCCGTGATTCTTATATGTTCCAACAGAATATTGTAAGGGACATATATGCTGCAAAAACCACATATAAATTGTATAATATTAGTATATTTTTAATCATATTATGTCATATATGTCCTACATACAAATGAAGCATAGAGATTCCATATAGATTTTCATGATGTAAAAACATAGGAAAATAATGCTAATTTAATATGAATGTCCAGCATGGACGTGTATAAAACACAGTGCAGTTTACCAATCAGTATAAGGCTTTACTTCACTCATGCTTGTTCTTATCTTGTCCTAAGTCGAGGCCTATGCCTGTAGTCAATCATGGTTACTGTATACTGTATAATCAGCCTTAGATGAAACACAACATTTAAACTACACACACAAGCACACATTTATTAGTGTGTTCTACAAGATACAGTTGCATATTTCACATATAAATAGTTTTCATTTTAAATCCTGCATCACCTGTTTTCATTTTCATTTGTGACAATTTCTCTAAACTTTATCACATTACTACTATGGTATACAACATGCAGTTCTATTCTTAACCTACAAACATAAAACTTTCCTAAATGTCGAAGTGATTCTTATGGGTAAAATAAAAAATAAATTCTAAAAAATCTAAAAAAAATAATTCAGTGGCTTAGTAAATATCACAGAAATAATTAACTTTATTCACTTAATAAAATCTCTGAATATTATTTACTTGATAGTTTGAGTTGAACATACCGAAATAATTGACTAAAACTCCAACAATTAATTTTGTCTGAAATTTACAGTTAATAAAAAGAAGTTTTTCACTAAAATAATTTAGTATTTGACTAACCAATTATTTATTTTAAATACACTGAGCTAATATATTTGTGAAATTTCCATCACCATATTTGAGAATGGATAATTAAACTAATGTTTCAAGAACCACAAATATTACTTAAATAAAATCAATATTATTAATATTTAACACGCATAAGAAATTGATTAAGTTTACTCAATTAAAACAATGCACCCCTCCCCCACCCTCTGACGTGACGACGACAGCTCAACGGTTGAGTGAGCGCGCGCTGTTTGAACTCTCTCCAGTCTCCAGTCCAGCAGAACAGTTCTCCTCTTCTCTTCTCTTCGTCGCAGAATTGGTGCATTTCCTCTGTGAAATTCAGGTGTGTGTATGTTTTATTTTATCTGTATAATCATTAATGTGCTTCAAATCATTTTATTTAATGCGAAAGAACATACAGAGACACAATGTTACTCACGAGTTAAACGAGTGTCGACTCGCGCCTGCCTTTTCGCGTGATTGTAACGCCTTGCATAAAAAACACACGACTATATTCCTAAAGATAATGAATATAACTAATTTGGATGATAAAATGTCCTCAGAACTGTGCACTGTGTGTTTATTGGCAGGTGATTGAGTCATTCGCGTCGCAGCATCTCTCGCCGTGAGTGACGCAGGACGGCGGTGTAAAGTTAGAGGCTCCCCCGCAGAGGCGAGCCCATCTCCGGGATGGGAATCAGCGCTGATCCGGTGGATACTGGATAGCAGACCGGTTGATTACACTTGAATGTTTAGGCCTAAATGTTTAATTTTTACTTAGAAAATGTTTCTTACATGAGTTTAAATGTAGGCAATATTGTATATGTGTTAAAAATAGTATAAAATATGCTGTATTTCTGTAGGCTATACTCATTGACAATAAAGGCCTATGTCATGTAGTTATACCGGTGGTTGTATGGAATATTTTTACAAAGGTTTAGAGGAAATAAAAAAAGTTAATATTACTGGCATATAAACACAGTTAATATTACTCATAAATATTTGTTTTTAAATGTTTCCCCCCCCAATTATTTCTATTCAATTTTATTTGTTAATGTACCAAATGCAGTTACTCAGATCTATTTAATTTGTTTCACTTACATTTACTCAGTTAATACAGTGTATGTAATTGATTTCACTGCTTACAAATCTAATCAATTCTAAGTGTAAAAATGTTTAACCAAAAAATTGAGTAAATCATATTAAAAGTTTTTAGAGTGCATCACCACCAGAGTTCATGTCACATATACAAAAACATATTCCAGCCAATTTTCAACATTTTAATCACTGTTCTAGAAACATATTTGACTCAACTTTGTTCATTTGAATAATATGTTATGATTTGTTCATAAACAACAGGCCCAGACAGTTCACAAATAATGTAAATACACGGTCTTACAATGTCATTGCTTTATAACTGCTCTTTCAAATCCTGTAGGAAAATTAACAGTCTTCATAAAGGTTTGTCATCATATATTCACCCTCATGTTGTTTCAAACCTGTATGAATTTCTTTCTTCTGCTGAACAGAAAGGAAGATATTTAGAAGAATGTCAGTAACCAGACAGTTTCTGGTCTCATTGACTTCCATATTAGGAAAAAAATATACTATGGAAGTCAATGAGACCAGAAACTGTCTGGTTACTGACATTCTTCTAAATATCTTCCTTTCTGTTCAGCAGAAGAAAGAAATTCATACAGGATTGAAACAACATGAGGGTGAGTATATGATGACAAAATTCTCATTTTAAAGTGGAGTTATCCCTTTAAAAATTTGACAACTGCATATAAGTGAATCAGATGTTGGTCATCAAAACATGAAATCTGTATGAAACACACAAACAAATGACACAAAATGTGTATAAATTCTATATGACTTTAATTTGAATAGCATATGATTCAATATAAGAACTTTAAATGATTTATATATGAATTTTATATATTTCTACTAATACCATACACATTTGCATACTTTTTTCATGTAAAACTCATATAAGTCTTTTAACAGTATTCATATATGACGCAAAAATCCCCTATAAGTTATATGTGTGCTATTTAGTATGAAATGGGCCATAATCGGTCTGATTTTGTATATGACATATATTGGCCTTATATGAAACACAGAAGGTAATTCTGGCTGATTTAAGTAAGGAAGATATATGGTTGCCATATATGAACCATGCAGGTTTTTTTCATATGGGTAAAGCTCTAGCACTCTTACTATCCTCAATTAAAGTTGGATGCGTGTCTCTAGTTCTGAAATCTTCTCCGTCAGCCTGACTGTCTCCTTGCATTTATCACATATAAATCCTATATTGCCGACAGAGATGGCTATGCCGTTAACAGGCAAGCGAATTACTAGCGTGTTGTGCTAATAATATCGGAAGCTAGCGATGTCAGGTTAATCTGAGATGTTGGGTAAGCTGTATTTAGTAGTATAAACAACTAGAAATGATAGTAAATGATGGTTCAAAACAGAAATAAATACGAGGCTAAGACAGAGCTTACAGCACCGAAGCAAACAAACTCACAGCAGGCAGCGAGGCAGACAGGAGCCAGGAACCATGTTAACAGGTTAGAGCTTTCACACTGCACGCGGTTGCAGTCCGTCGATCCGTTCCAGGTGCGGTGCATATACAGCAGTGCAGCGATCGTTTTACGCACTGAGTCTATTTTTGCTGTGCTGCAAACGCTGAATGTTTCGTGGTCAAAATGAACACAGATTGACCTGAAAATGTAGTAATTTCACCATAAATGCTTTTAATGAATAAAATATAGAAATTTCACCATACATTTATTTAATTAAAAACTTTTTTTTTTCACAGTCATCTTTTTACTTTAAGAACGGGTTTACCCTACAAAAACTACAATTTACCTCAAGGCGACATAATGAACAACACACTTGTCTTATTCGTGGAGGTGGAAAAACAAGTTATTTGTGACATGCAAGATTTATTGTATTAAAATTTAAATGCAAAAGAAAGAGTCTGCTGTTTTTGTCAATTTTAAGTTTTCATTTAAAATGTATGTGATTTTAATATAAGTACCTGGTTAAATATTTTACCACTTGCTTGAGCAACTTAATATATAATTATATAGAAGTAATGCATTGAATAATACGTTGTTTAAATTGTGTTTAAATGTGAATACGTCTATTAAAGAGTGTATATGAGTACAAAGAGAATCGCAATGCTGACAAAACTTTTTTTAAATAAAAGTTGCTGATAACTTCTGGATTTGAAATACAAATAGTGAGTATGTGTTTGTGGTACAGCCGCGGATCAGTTACGCACTGCAAACGCAGCATATGTGAAAGCACTATAGCGTGTGCTGCTCCTGCACCGCATCCACACTGCACACGGAGTATGTGTGAAACGGGCGTTAGAACCGAGACTCTCAACGGAAAAGAAAAGAAACTAAGTAAGAGACGAGAGTAGTTAGATGGCTTGAATGAAGCTGTTTAATCCATATTCTTCCGATCTTGATTTGGGTTATTTCGTCTGCTCGTCTACATGGTTACTCGTCTGACTGGTTACTCCGTCATGACTTCTCCATTATCGTCTATAGTAAAAACTCAACATAGATTTGTTTGGGTCCTAAGATTTTAAACTCAAATGTTTGTCCAGCCTCCTGGATGAGTTCTGACCAATTAGGCACTGTCTTTATTTGAGAGGTGGCATTCTCCTCACCTCTCATCGTAAATCATGCGTTATCTGTGATCTCTTTACTCTCCAGCTCTAGCAGAGAGTATAGTGGGTATAGTTTAGACATGATTCCTATTATAAGAATACAAAACATTTTTCACAGATTTCAATCAAGCCATCTTCATAATTGTGAACATACGATCGCACTGATAGGAAACAAGACACACTTTCATTCAAACATCTAATAGTTATAACAATTACATGACTTATATGTGATCTAAGCATAACAGACACATATATAGGTTGTAGACACAATATAGAATTATGTAGTTGAACGATGTTTGGTTATAAGTCCGTCAAGAATTGTTTTGGGATGATTTTATGTATGTGTCTCTGTGATTTTAAGAGATTTCAACCCTGGGGTCATTCAGAGGTCCTTAAGAAGAAGGAGGTCTGTTTTAAATCCTTTGTCTTGGGATCAAACAACCTCTGCTATCATCTTGGTGGGTCCCGAGCTGTGCCATCTCTGAACCAATCAGTCTTTTCCAAACTATATAACGTTGACAACGTTCTTCCTTTAGTTGGGCTCATCTCTTTGAAGCTTGCATGGCCATAAAGTTCTTAGCTGGGGGTTTTCGTTGGTTAGCGTAGACTGGCTGGAGCCTGGATTTTATGGTTCTGAATTGGTGATTTGGGGTCTGGAGTGTTGAGTTCTGTATGGAATTATGTTTGAACAAATCACCTGGAAGATTCATTTGTGTTTGGTTCGCCCTCAAATCCTACAACAGTAACTTCCAAAAGCCCATGAGAAGCCAAGGCATAACACCGTAACACCAGTTACCGCTCTTTGGCTATTTTTTGGAACGCTCATTTTGAGTTACAGTACTCTGCCTTTATTTAGCCGCGCGTCAAAATCTGTACTGGTGTTCTATCAAATAATGCTACCTATTATTGTACGGTGTTCTGCCTTTGTTTTACTATCCATTAAAATTGAAATTACGGTGTAGCCTGTGTACTTTGTACAGCTGCCATCAATCCCCTGTAACAGCTGATGTCCTCAGAGCTTTGTCCAAAACGCGGTCAGAAAATTTTGTAGCCTATGGTCTGAACCCGCTCCATCAACAAACGTGCAATATCGATCGCGAAGGATGCAGAGTTGACAGAAAAATGTTACACATGCCGTAGCAGGTGAATACACAAAGAACTAAAGCAGCTCACCCAGTTCGGGTTCCGGACCTAGTTGAAACACTCATGCATCTAGCTGGCAGAGTGCTAAAACTGCACTGGCGCCTTTAGCACCGCCCTGGTGTTCAGCCGTTGGTCGAGCCAACGAGGACTATATCACAGGGAGTGATAATAATGAAGCAAGAAGGGTAAATTGGTGCATACAAATACAACAGAATGAAGCAACGAGTGTAGGCTACTGGTGCATGCAACATCAGACCAGCTGTTACAAGCGGGTTATACCTACAATCACAGCATCCGGAATAAATCCACAGGACGAGCCAAGTTCACAAGCACAATAATAGGGCAGGACAGCTGAAACCACTGCATACTGAAAAGACGCAGAACACAAGGTTGTGCTATAAATGCATTAGTCGTCTAGGTAGTCCAGAACGCGCTCCCCACTAAGTCTCAAGAGGGAAAGCACTGCGTTCGTAGGCCTACTTTTCGTGAACGTACGAGGAGTGTTACACCTTCGAACACAAGGCTATCTGAATGTGAAAGTATATGCGTCTTTCAGATCCACCGCTATATGTGTGCGAGGATCTGTTCTATCGTGATCATTTTGAACGCGTGCTTAGCAAGTCTTATGCCACTCGTTACCTACCAATTGATGATACTCTATGGAGGTATTTTGTCATGTCTAATGTATTAATAATGCCATCAGAATGCAACCAAAGCACAGAATAGCAAAAAGTAGATGGCTATAAGTAATTATAAATCATACAAAATAAATGCCATGCTCACTAGATTTTATACAGGTGTTACTATAATGATTTTGTTAATGGTGATCAGCAACCAAATATTGATAATGTGGAAGTTACTGCCTTTTGCCTTGGCATGACTTCTTTTTGCTGACAATACAAAGGCAGAGTACAGTAACTTTAAAATAGTGGTCAAAAGTCAAGTTTGAGCTCAAGATTTTTTTTATGTAGATAATTTTCATTACTAAAACATCTAATTGGCAGATTTCCATTGTCCTACCTATAATTAATTTGGCGGGACAACTACAAATCTTTAAAGTAATTTTTCTTAGTTCCACACTCTAACGAGTTAAGGTCTTTTGCCTTTGTAGGGCAGTACTGTGTTGCGTCCTGGCCAGAGCCGATCCTGACCTCCCTGGGGCCCTAAGCAAAATTCTGTTTAGGGGCCCTCATACCTGACCCGTGAGCCATGAACCATTTGCCATTGCCACACAGTCACACCTGACACCCCAGTGTTCCCACTACAATCCCTCCTTTCACTAGTTGTAGCGAAAATGTAATTCCTGATATCAGAAGACATTGTTACTAGTAAAAAGTTCATTCTTAATATCAAGAATTCACATTTTAAATAGTACAAATTAGGGATGGGCGATATGGCCTAAAAAATTTATCACGATAATTTCAGGTATTTATTGCGGTAACGATACACATGACGATAAATTATTTTCTTCTGTAAAATATCAGATTGTTATGTTTAAGTTGTGTTGTGTTTTGTTTAATTCCATTTTTTTTCTCTTTCTTTTTTTCAATTTCTTTATTTAAATTTCGTTTTTATTATCTAAATTTCGTTTTTTTTATTTATTTAAATTTCGTTTTTATTTATTTAAATTTAGTTTTTATTTATTTAAATCTACCCTTTACTGTGTCAGTAATTTGTTAGTCAGAAAAATATTAGACTACCTTTTTAAAAGTATTGCTTAAGTTAACAGACCTGTGTGTGTGTGTGTGTGTGTTTTATATCAATAGTGCAGTGTCCGTTCTCGGAGCATATAAGCCCTGCTCGCGTGAGGTGAGCAGACACACTCGGTCTCTCTCGCGCGCAGACACACTCGGTCTCTCTCGCGCACTTTCGCTCGCGCGCGCAGACACACTCGGTCTCTCTCGCGCACTGTCGCTCGCGCGTGCAGACACACTCGGTCTCTCTCGCGCACTGTCGCTCGCTCGCGCAGTTCATTTCGCTTTTGTCCAGTCCGGCGCCTCATATGCCGCTTCCCGCTTTCTGATTTTCTGTAACCAAACCAGTTCCAAATTGTGGAGGTAGCTCCTCGCTTAACAACAAGCTTCTCCTCAGCCTCACGTCCGCCTTCCGCCATGCTTCACTCCGCACGTGAACAGTGAATCGGGCACGCACAAAACTACGTCATCAACTAGACTTATCGTTATTATCGCGAGGAGACAAATTTTTATCGTGGGGAGAATTTTCAGCGGTATATCGCAAACGATAAGATATCGCCCATCCCTAGTACAAATTGAATTATTGATATAAAAAATGCATAATTATCCTGTGAATGAATAAAAGCTAAAATGGCGCCATAGCATGTCACTGTGTTTTAAATGATAAAAGTAATTCTTGATACTCTTGATTCTTGATGGTTATTATTTACTGAGGGATGTGCATCCATATTGACCAGAATCTCCAGCCAATCAACATTTTAAATTCAATGGAGCCTATCAATAGTCAATGTCAATACATTGCTTTCCATATTGCATTGGGGCAGAGTTGTAACTAAACCTTGACTGAGCGACTAGATAATCATCGTCTTGTTTTAAAACTATAATGAGGAGTGCCATCACGCCCGTATTGTACTGGTCCTGACTCACAACAGATGTTTCTGCTGGAAAGTGCACGTTTCATTTCATGCACGTGCATATGATATGATCGCATGTTAACGCGCGACGCGGTTATCTTTTCCGAGCTGCACTTTATAAACAAACACCGTTGTCCTTTGTCGTTTATTAAACATAATAAATCAACTCACATCAACTTAACTTTAGCCTACTGTTCTTTGCTGACATCAAACTTTGAGAGGAGAGTCACAAGTCTGCCTGATAACTGTTCCTGCAATGAACTCTTATGGTGTTTTTTTCTCTCTCTTTTCGTGACCAGAAGGATAGTTCCGCTTCATTTTCTCATCGATATTGTAAACATTGATTGACGCGCTTTGACACGAGGGGGAGGCGGGGCCTTGAGTAATTTGCGGGGCCCTACGCACTTTGCGTAGTGTGCGTATAGGGCTGATCGGCTCTGGTCCTGGCCCTTCTGTGCCCCCAAACACTACTGTGCTGACTCCTGGCCCCTCTGTGGCCATTCCTGTATTCAACCCTGTTGAGGTCAGGCCCTTCCCAAAGGCAGGAAAAAGGAAGAGTGTTGCCAAGGCAACACTGTAAAATCCAATAGCTTTCCTGACTCACATATACTTAGTAAACTTTACTCAGTAATATAAAATACATACTTCTTACTAGGTTTTGTTGAGTTACAGTCAATTGCAGGGTGAAAATAACAAGTTACTCAATCGTTTGAGTGACGCTTACTTGAAATAAGCAAATAGCAACAAAGGATGCAATGACATTACTAAACCAGTGAGAGGCAGAAAAAACAAAGAAGAAGAAGCGGCACTTGTGAGAGCATGCGCAATAGATTCTGTGCGTATTTCATTTTCGGCGCCCATTTTGCAGATGTGGAAAGACTTTGACAGACTACCTACATTTTTATCTGGAGCTTCGCTACGTTTTTGGAATAATAATAAGGTGAGTAATCAAGCATGCGACTTTTGTGTGAATGTTTTTTTTTTTTACTGTCTGTCGCTAATTTTTACTGATTTCCTTAATGTCTAATGTTACCAAATAATTGAGATAATTAGAGCTTGAAGAATATGGTTTGGCCTGTTTTTTTAGTTTTTTTTGCGCATAAAACTATCAGGTACCATAACAGTTCCTGGAATGCCTGAAAAGCGATTTATTTGTCCCAAATGTAAGAATTATGGTTTTCTATTTTACCATCTTCACTGATGCATTCTCCTCTGTTGGCATTGGTTTATAAATTATTAAGGTTCCAAATCTGGTGAAATGGTGCACGTCTACAGTTAAAGGTAACCTGCAGCTTATGCAGAGATGAAGTATGTGATGCTTTTTGACAGTATTTGTGGTTTCACAACAGCATTAAACTATTATTTTTTAAATTGAGTAAATTCAGATTGTAATGCAAGCACTGTAAAAGTGACTTACTCGAACTCAACTGCTTTATCACTGCATCAAAGATGGACCAGACCATCTCAATGCGAAGACGTGAAATTGTGGATGCAGATGGAGCAGTGGCCAGCTCTTTTTACAGAGAGACAAGTACTTATTCATACCCTTTTCCACCATGAGAAACCACATTCTGTTTAATTTTTAGAATTGGCCTGTTGGCCTGACCATGCATTGAAAGAAATTTTTTATAAAGATCAGAAAAACGAAAAATAATTGTTCATTGAAAGATTTCCACACTGTCCCATGCCTTTTTTTTTTTTTTTTTGCCTGTGTTGTAGGTGTTTGCAGAGTTTAACAGGATAGTCCCCACAGATCTGCAGACTGCAGAGTAACTTTTATGGTGCTGTGGATCGCTACACACCACGCTTTGTCACAATCTTCAAGTCTTCAAGAAGCATTGGAGAGAAATTAGATGAGCTTATGCAGCAAATTCATACAGGGGTGAGTTTACTGCAGCCTTAATTTTTTAAATTATTATTCTGAGTTGATCATGGTTTTGCTTACAATCCATTTAGCTGTTGTCTAAAGTGTTGTGGGGTTTTGTTGATAAACTCTTTAACTGTGGACTGTAATCTTAAAGGATTAGTTAACTTTCAAAAAAACATTTCCTGATAATTTACTCACCCCCATGTCATCCAAGATGTCCATGTCTTTCTTTCTTCAGTCGAAAAGAATAATAATAAATAAATAATAATAAATTAAAACAAAGATGTTCGCCCTTCCCTACCTTTTTGTGTTATGAGGTGAGAGAAGACCCAAAAGCGAGTGACAGTGAATCAGTCTTTTAATAGAAAGTAAATGAGGTAGCCTCCAGCAGAGCAGTTCAACAGAAATCTTCTTTGTAGATAATTGACAACAGAAACAGCCAAAAATACGGCCAGTAATCATAAACAGAAATAATCCTCTTGTAAACAGTATTTAGACAGCAGTCAGCGGCGATGCGAGAACACAGCAGGTGGCTAGCCTCAGGTCACAGAGATGGATGCATAGTAGACACACAGCGGGGAACAGCAGCAGCACAGTCAAGCGTTTCACTGGACACAGAGAGCTGGTTAGAGCATGAGTTGTAAAATACTTGCTGCTAGATGAATTCCCCGACAGGACACGACAGGACAGGACAGGGCAGGAAAAGGGTAGAGCGAGAAGGTAACACTGTTCTTCATTCAACTGAAGTCAACGAACAATCCGACAAAGAGGCAGGAGAAAGAGAGAGAAGAAGTAGCAAACGTAATCAGAGAGAAAAGGGGACAGGTGCGAAGCACTTAGGGTAGAACAGGAGAAGATAGGAAACAGCTGGAACAAAGAGAGTGAGTGATTGATAGCGTGCGTAAAACAAGTGGGTGTAAAGAATGAAGTGACCAGAAGAGGGCGGAAAAGGATAGGAAAAGCCAGAATCATGACAGTACCCCCCCCCCTCAACGAGCGCCCCCTGGCGCTCCCAAGGAGGAAGACTGGCGAGAGCGGAGGAAATCATCGATAAGCGAACGGTCCAGGACGTCCCGAGATGGAATCCAACTTCTCTCCTCCGGACCGTACCCCTCCCAGTCTACCAAATATTGGTAACCGCGACCACGACGGCGAACGTCCAGAAGCTTACGGACTCTATAAACCGGAGTCCCCTCGACTAAGACAGGAGGATGCGAAGGACAAGACGGGGCGCGAATAACGGGCTTAATGCATGAGACGTGGAAGACCGGGTGGATGCGTCTGAGATAAGGAGGTAGCTTCAATTTGATTGAGACAGGACTGATAATTTTAGAAATCCGAAAAGGACCGATAAACCGAGGAGCCAGTTTCCGTGAAATGGATTGAAGTGGCAGATTCTGGGTGGATAGCCACACCCTTTGACCGCAAAGATAGCGGGGACTCTTGACACGACGCCTATTAGCTGCAACGCACATCCTAGTTCTAGAACGACAAAGAGCTGATCTAACCCTCTTCCAGGTTCGTTTGCAACGTTTAATGTAAGCTTGAACCGACGGAACGCACGAGTCTGGATCTTGGGAAGAGAATAAAGGCGGTTGATACCCAAGGCAACTCTGGAAAGGCGAGAGTCCTGTAGCGGAGGACGGAAGAGAATTATGGGCGTATTCAGCCCAGGGGAGCTGCTCGGACCAAGACGTGGGATTCTTAAAAGCAAGACTGCGCAGGATGCGGCCGACAATTTGGTTTGCGCGTTCGGCCTGACCATTGGTCTGGGGGTGGAACCCAGACGAGAGACTCGCGGAAGCTCCGATCTGACGACAAAATTCTTTCCAAAATTGAGAAGCGAATTGGGGACCCCTGTCAGAAACAACATCGGAGGGGAGACCATGGAGCTTAAAAACGTGATCGACCATTATCTGCGCCGTCTCTTTGGCGGAGGGAAGTTTAGGAAGGGGGATGAAATGTGCGGCTTTAGAGAAGCGATCAACGACAGTAAGGATAACGGTATGACCCGCCGACGAGGGGAGCCCAGTAATAAAATCGAGAGCTATGTATGACCACGGACGAGACGGAACAGGCAACGGTCTTAAAAGGCCAGTAGGAGGAGAATGACTGGACTTGGTTTGAGCGCAAACGGCGCATGCAGCAACAAAGCGACGAATATCCTTCTCACGGGACGGCCACCAAAAACGCTGTTTAAGAATGGCCCCAACACCCACCTCTGAAGCATCGACCTCGACAATAAACTGGTTAGAAATGTTAGGAGTAATCAAAATGGGAGCTGTAGAGAAAAGACTCTTAAGACGCTCGAACGCACTCTGAGCGGAATCGGTCCAGACAAAACAAGACTTGGATGACGTAAGCGCGGTTAACGGTGCTGCCACTTGACTAAAATTTCGAATGAACCTGCGATAAAAGTTAGCAAAACCAAGGAATCTCTGAAGGGCTGTGCGTGAATCAGGAACTGGCCAATCTGTGACCGCTTGGACCTTTGCAGGGTCCATACTAATTCCCTCCGCCGAAATAACGGAACCGAGAAAAACTACCGACTGCGTGTGAAAAGAGCACTTCTCCGCCTTGACAAAGAGACGGTTCTCTAACAGGCGCTGAAGAACGCGTCGAACGTGCTGTACATGAACCTGAAGCGAGGGTGAAAAGATCAGAATGTCGTCTAGGTAAACAAAGACAAAGATATTGAGCATATCGCGAAGGACATCATTAATAAGTGCTTGGAAGACAGCGGGAGCGTTTACGAGCCCGAAAGGAAGAACCCGGTATTCAAAGTGCCCGAGAGGAGTATTGAACGCGGTCTTCCACTCGTCGTCCTCCTTTATGCGTATCAAATGGTAGGCATTGCGCAGGTCTAATTTGTGAAAAACTTAGCTCTCTGCAAGATCTCAAAAGCAGATGACATAAGCGGCAAAGGATATCTATTCTTTACCGTAATGTCATTGAGCCCTCGATAATCTATACAGGGACGCAAGGAACCATCCTTCTTTTTCACAAAAAAAAAACCCGCGCCGGCAGGGGAGGAAGAGGGAACTATGGTACCCGCATCTAGAGCCTCAGAGAGATAATTCTCGAGAGCCTTACGCTCAGGAATCGACAAAGAATACAATCTACCGCGTGGTGGTGTAGTACCGGGAAGAAGATCGATACAACAATCGTAAGGACGGTGAGGAGGGAGAGAAGTGGCCCGTGAACGGCTGAAAACCGCTCGCAAATCGTGATACGTCTCCGGCACTCCAGACAAATCTCCTGGCTCCTCCTGAAACACAGAAACAGAAGAAACAGGAGGTATGGCAGAGACAAGACACTTAACATGACACGACAGATTCCATGATAGGATGGTTCCCTTAGACCAGTCAATATGGGGATTATGTAGTTTTAACCAAGGATGTCCTAGGACTATGGGAGAAAAAGGAGAACGAAAAATTAAAAAGGAAATGGTCTCGCGATGATTGCCTGAGACCGTGAGAGACACAGGAACAGTCTCACGGCAGATCTTGGGCAGGGAACTACCATCTAGGGCAAAAAGGGGAGTGGCCTCTTTCAGTTCATTGAGAGGAATACCTTGCTCACGGGCCCACGTCTCGTCAATGAAATTCCCCTCGGCCCCAGAGTCAATCATGGCGTTGGTAGAAACAGCGAATCCTTGCCAATGCAGATGAACAGGAATGGTAGTGTTGGCTTGATGAGAAGGGACCAGAGAAGTAGCGCTCGCCAGTATCCCTCCTATTACTGGCGAGCGTTGGCTTTTACTTGACACGTCGACACAAAGTGCTTGTCGGAGCCACAGTAGAGACAGAGCCGGTTCATAATTCTTCGTTCTCGTTCCTTCGAGGAGATTCGTAAGCAGGAAAATCGATCCAGGAAATCCGCCTCAGCATCCCAGCTGGCCGCTCCCCACTGACGAGCCCGTCCAGTAAGGAGGGAGATCACAAATGCGACCTTGGCGCGGTCCCTGGCGTAAGTAGATGGTTGAAGAGAGAAGATTACTTCACACTGAGTCAAGAATGAACGACACTGTGTTGGCTCACCCGAGTAACACGGTGGATTATTTATTCTAGGCTCTGGAGACGAGGGCAGCAGAGAAGATGAAGAGGGTTCTTGACGAAGATGATGAAGTTGCGCGGTCAGATCAGACACCTGCGCAGCCAGGGATTCCACCACGCGTCTTGTGGCGACCAGCTCCTCTTCATGCCTGCCCAGTAAAGCACCTTGACGCTCGACAGCAACTTGAAAGGGAGTCTCACTCGCTGGGTCCATCTTGGTCGGATTGTACTGTTATGAGGTGAGAGAAGACCCAAAAGCGAGTGACAGTGAATCAGTCTTTTAATAGAAAGTAAATGAGGTAGCCTCCAGCAGAGCAGTTCAACAGAAATCTTCTTTGTAGATAATTGACAACAGAAACAGCCAAAAATACGGCCAGTAATCATAAACAGAAATAATCCTCTTGTAAACAGTATTTAGACAGCAGTCAGCGGCGATGCGAGAACACAGCAGGTGGCTAGCCTCAGGTCACAGAGATGGATGCATAGTAGACACACAGCAGGGAACAGCAGCAGCACAGTCAAGCGTTTCACTGGACACAGAGAGCTGGTTAGAGCATGAGTTGTAAAATACTTGCTGCTAGATGAATTCCCCGACAGGACAGGACAGGACAGGACAGGACAGGGCAGGGCAGGAAAAGGGTAGAGCGAGAAGGTAACACTGTTCTTCATTCAACTGAAGTCAACGAACAATCCGACAAAGAGGCAGGAGAAAGAGAGAGAAGAAGTAGCAAACGTAATCAGAGAGAAAAGGGGACAGGTGCGAAGCACTTAGGGTAGAACAGGAGAAGATAGGAAACAGCTGGAACAAAGAGAGTGAGTGATTGATAGCGTGCGTAAAACAAGTGGGTGTAAAGAATGAAGTGACCAGAAGAGGGCGGAAAAGGATAGGAAAAGCCAGAATCATGACATTTTGAACCGGAGTACACAGACAAATAACTTGACGCTTTAGCTTTCCAACGTGATGACGCAATGCGTGGCACATCTCAGAGATGGTACACGACGAGCATTTGTGGTTAAAAAGTATATAATTGTTTTTTTGTGTGTGAAAATGGCCGATTGTTTCGCTGGATAAGACCCTTATTTCTCGATTGGGATCGTGTAGAGACTTTGAAGCTGCATTCAGACTGAGATTTGAACCTTCTTTGAACATTTGAAAAGTTGGTTGCCATTGAAGTCCATTATATGGAGAAAAATACTGGAATGTTTTCCTCAAAAACCTTAATTTCTTTTCGACTGAGGAAAGAAAGACATGGACATCTTGAATGACATGGGGGTGAGTAAATGATCAGGACATTTTTTTTTTGAAAGTGAACTAATCCTTTAATAGTCACTTCTCCACTTAAAGGCATAATGGTAATGACACTGTTTTGATCTTCAGATCTTTTTTGATCTTTAGAACAAAAAATGAAGATACTTTTAATGATATCCGAGTCCTTTCTGTTCCTCAATAGGCAGCAATGAAATAAATCATTAAAGTAGCTCATCTGACTCATTTCATGAAGCAACATGAGTGCTTTTTGTAAAAAAAACAAAAACAAAAATGTTTTACTAAATCTTATCGAATTGTTCAAAGAACAACAACTGGCTGCTCATGCATGAGCAAAACACACATACTTTGTGATGTCCTCGTGAACATGCATTGCAGGTCAGTTATTTTGTAAATAAAGTGGAATAATGTTTTTTTTCACAAACAATGTACTCGCATTGCGTCATAAAATTAAGATTATACCATTAAATCGGCATGGATTACTTTGTCTTTATTACCTTTCTGAGGCTTTAAAGTGCTAGATGCCTAGGCTGCCTATGGAGGGGCC
This sequence comes from Leuciscus leuciscus, assembly GCF_965113295.1. NCBI lineage: Eukaryota > Metazoa > Chordata > Actinopteri > Cypriniformes > Leuciscidae > Leuciscus > Leuciscus leuciscus. Next base: position 21,068,138 of record NC_138736.1, on the reverse strand, counting down.
GAAAGCTCTCAGAGTTCATAATAAATATCTTCATCTGTGTTCTGAAGATGAACAAAAGTCTCAAAGGTATGGAATGACATGTGGGGGAGTAATTAATGACAGAATTTATATCTTTGGGTGAAGTAAACCTTTAACAAAATTATTTTTACTGTAGTTTTAATTCAATACCTTGCATACTTAAAGGGATAGTTCACCCAAAAGTTAAAAGTATCCCATGATTTACTCACCCTCAAGTAATCCTAGGTGTATATAACATTCTTCTTTCAGACGAATACAATCAGAGTTATATTAGAAAATGTCCTGTCTCATCCAAGCTTTATAATGGCAGTGAATGGCCGTATATTTTTTTTAAGTCCATCAAAATGCATCCATCCATGATAAAAGTGCATCTATCCATCATTAAAATATACAGCCATTCACTATAAATCATTTTTAAATTATACAATTTTAATTTATAATTGATAAATCATGCCTTTTCACTTTTCTCTGTTGTAATATTTTTATTGTTTGATAAATCATGCCTTTTCACTTTTCTCTGTTGTAATATTTTTATTGTTTGGTTTGGTTTCATTCAGGTATGTGATGTTGATGAAGCCTGGGCACAACTATCTGTTGGGGTGCTGACTGTCATTGATGAAGAACAACTTCCCTCTCTAAATAAACTCTACCTTTTCCCAGTGTCTACTGCCATCATTGTTGAGAGAGGTATTGTAATGGATAATCTGCAGAACCTGCCTCAGGCAATTTGCATCTATTTTGGTCTGTCTTATGCTTTAAATTTGGATTACCCAAAATACATGAAAAATACTTTTAACTTTATTCAGAAATTGATGCTTGCTTTGAGACAGAACAAACTCTCACCAAAACTGCAATCTCTGAACAATCTCCTGTTGAGTAATCAAATGTGCAAGATTGATGATGTTTGGCATTAGATTACATTTGTTTATGACAGTGGAATTAGATTAGTTGATAGAAAAATAAAAGGGAAACTAAGCCACTTGTTTAAAATTGTCAGCCCATTAGTTCATGAGCAAGTTAAAGGGTTAGTTCACCCAAAAATGAAAATTCTGTCAGTAATTACTCACCTTCATGTCGTTCAAAACCGGTAAGACCTTCGTTCATCTTCAAAACACAAATAAAGATATTTTTGATGAAATCTGAGAGCTTCCTACCCCCCAATGACCGCAACGTCATTGCAACTTTCAAGGCCCAGAAAAAAAACATTGTTACAATAGTCCATGTGAAGTATACAGTACTTCAACCTTAATATTATGAAGCGACGAGAATACTTTTTGTGCGCAAAAAAACCCCCAAATAACAACATTATTCAACAATCTCTTCTCTTCCACGTCATTCTCCTACGCTGTTGACGTAGTGTAAACATCCCAGTGCTTCTGGGTTCTATGTCTGTAACGATCACCAGCTGGAGTGCCCTTGAGAGCCACCAGAGGGCACTCCACATAAGACTCTCCTATTCACTCACAAACTACAATTCCCATAACTCACTGCCTGGACTCATCATCACTTATCACTGATCACATTCACCTGTACCTCATTCACTGATTGTATTCACCTGTCTCATCCTGTTAGTCTGTCTATTTATACCATGTTCATTCATTCACTCACGGCGAAGTCTTGTTGTACTGTCAGTCTGCATTTCCGAGCGTTTATTCCGTGTTTGTTTTCTGTTTTGACCCTGGACTGTTTATTGGACTCTGTTTATTGCCGCCTGCCTTGACCACTGCCTGTTTACTGGTTTACGAATTTGGATTACCCTTATTTAATAAAGCTGCATTTGGATCGATCTTCTTGTCTCTGAGCATTCATGACAGAAGACTTCGCCACTTCAGATCCAGCAGCCGAGAAAGAACCGAGACCCACCATGGACCCACTAATCAGTCTCTTCCGCCTCAGCCAAGGTAACCGATCCATTGAGGAATATGTTGACGAATTTTGTGAGCTCTGCCATGGGGTAGACTTGGACGATGCAGTCTTAAAGGATAGTTTCCGATATGGGCTTGAGGACATGTTAAATTATCTCATGCCTGACAACACCCCTCAATGGACTTTAGGTCAATATATTGAATTCGCCCTGAGGATAAGCGGCTCATCCTCTTCTGTGGGCCCTGTGGATGAGGGTTCCCATGAACTTACCACACCCGTTGAACCAGAATTCTGCTATACCTCCCCGTACTCTCGTTATGTCTTAGCAGAATTTCCAGAGCCCTGTTGCTTCTCAGCAGATCTTCCAGAGCCCTGTCACTTCTCAGCAGATCTTCCAGAGCCCTGTCACTTCTCAGCAGATCTTCCAGAGCCCTGTCACTTCTCAGCAGATCTTCCAGAGCCCCGTCACTTCTCAGCAGATCTTCCAGAGCCCCGTCACTTCTCAGCAGATTTTCCAGAGCGCCGTTACGTCTCAGCAGATCGTCCAGAGCCCCGTCACGTCTCAGCAGACCGCCCAGAGCCTCGTTACGTCTTAGCAGAATTCCCCGAGCCCTCTACTGTTGAGGGGGCGTTTCCAGAGACTGTTCCCGTCACGCCAGCCATCAAGCTAGTCACCGGATCGGTCTATTATCGTCCAGGACTGGTATCCAGTATGGCCGATACCCCGCTGAGGTCAGTACGTGTTGCCATAAGGGCCATCGTGCAGGAGTCTCGTCCCGCTGAGACTATCCTGCATAAATCATGTTTCACCGAGACCTTCCTGCCTGAGCATCTTCCTGCCGAGCCTGCACTTCACGCCAGTCCAGCCGAGCCTGCACTTCACGCCAGTCCAGTCGAGCCTGCACTTCACGCCAGTCCAGAGCTGTGTTCACCGCTGGTCCTGCCCAGCACAAAGCCTTCACCGCTGGTCCTGCCCAGCACAAAGCCTTCACCGCTGGTCCTGCCCAGCACAAAGCCTTCACCGCTGGTCCTGCCCAGCACAAAGCCTTCACCGCTGGTCCTGCCCAGCACAAAGCCTTCACCGCTGGTCCTGCCCAGCACAAAGCCTTCACCGCTGGTCCTGCCCAGCACAAAGCCTTCACCGCTGGTCCTGCCGCCCAGCTCAGAGCCCTCTTCGCCGCTGGTCCTGCCCAGCTCAGAGCCCTCTTCGCCGCTGGTCCTGCCCAGCTCAGAGCCCTCTTCGCCGCTGGTCCTGCCCAGCTCAGAGCCCTCTTCGCCGCTGGTCCTGCCCAGCTCAGAGCCCTCTTCGCCGCTGGTCCTGCCCAGCTCAGAGCCCTCTTCGCCGCTGGTCCTGCCCAGCTCAGAGCCCTCTTCGCCGCTGGTCCTGCCCAGCTCAGAGCCCTCTTCGCCGCTGGTCCTGCCCAGCTCAGAGCCCTCTTCGCCGCTGGTCCTGCCCAGCTCAGAGCCCTCTTCGCCGCTGGTCCTGCCCAGCTCAGAGCCCTCTTCGCTGCTGGTCCTGTCCAGTTCAGAGTCCTCTTCGCCGCTGGTCCTACCCAGTTCAAAGCCCTCGCTGCCGCTGGTCCCGTCAAGCTCAGAGCGCACTGATCCAGATCCAGAGCCAGAGCTTCACGTCAGTCCTGCCGAGCCAGAGCCAGAGCTTCACGTCAGTCCTGCCGAGCCAGAGCCAGAGCTTCACGTCAGTCCTGCCGAGCCAGAGCCCGAGCTTCACGTCAGTCCTGCCGAGCCCGAGCTTCACGTCAGTCCTGCCGAGCCAGAGCCAGAGCTTCACGTCAGTCCTGCCGAGCCAGAGCCAGAGCTTCACGTCACGTCCGCCCGTCCAGAGTCTCGTCCCGCCGAGACTGAATCTGTTCCTGAGCCTGAATCTGTTCCTTTTTCTACACCTGTGTCTTCGGACAAGATGGCAGAATCCACGCCTGTGTCTTCGGACAAGATGGCCGACTCCACGCCTGTGTCTTCGGACAAGATGGTCGACTCCACGCCTGTGTCTTCGGACAAGATGGTCGACTCCACGCCTGTGTCTTCGGACAAGATGGCCGACTCCACGCCTGTGTCTTCGGACAAGATGGCCGACTCCACACCTGTGTCTTCGGACAAGATGGCCACCGCCGAGCCAGTGTCTCAGGACAAGATGGTCTCCGCCGAACCAGTGTCTCGGGACAACCAGTGTCCTCAGCAGAGTTACCCTCAGCAGAGATGGCTGCCGACATGCCTTTCCCTGAGCCGGTGTCTGTTCCAGATCCAGAGCCGGAGCCAGTGTCTGTGTCTGTTCCAGTTCCTGAGCCGGAGCCAGTGTCTGTGTCTGTGCCAGTTCCAGTTCCTGAGCCGTTGGTGCCAGTTCCAGTGCCAGTTCCGGTGGTACCAGTTCCAGTGCCAGTTCCGGTGGTGCCAGTTCCAGTTCCCGAGCCGTTGGTGTCTGTTCCAGTTCCTCCGCCGTGGCCGCCCGAGGGGTCTTCACCGCCGTGGCCGCCCGAGGGGTCTTCACCGCCGTGGCCGCCCGAGGGGTCTTCACCGCCGTGGCCGCCCGAGGGGTCTTCACCGCCGTGGCCGCCCGAGGGAAAGTCTCCGCCCAGGCCGCCTGAAGGTTCGTCTCCTCCCTGGCCGCCTGAAGGGTTGTCTCCCCCCTGGTCGCCTGCACAGCCTGCTCCGCCCTGGTCGCCTGCCCAGCCTGCGCCGCCCTGGTCGCCTGCACACCCTGCTCCACCCTGGTCACCTGCACACCCTGCTCCACCCTGGTCACCAGCACAGCCTGATCCGCCCTGGCCTCCCATCCTGCTGCAGTATCCAGGTCCTCTGCCGTTCCACGGGCCTGGCCCTCCATCCCGCCCCCGGGTCCGCCTCCGCTCCACCTCCCTCCTGGACAGTTTAGGAGCGTCTGGAATCCGCTCCTTAAAGGGGGGGCTATGTAACGATCACCAGCTGGAGTGCCCTTGAGAGCCACCAGAGGGCACTCCACATAAGACTCTCCTATTCACTCACAAACTACAATTCCCATAACTCATTGCCTGGACTCATCATCACTTATCACTGATCACATTCACCTGTACCTCATTCACTGATTGTATTCACCTGTCTCATCCTGTTAGTCTGTCTATTTATACTATGTTCATTCATTCACTCACGGCGAAGTCTTGTTGTACTGTCAGTCTGCATTTCCGAGCGTTTATTCCGTGTTTGTTTTCTGTTTTGACCCTGGACTGTTTATTGGACTCTGTTTATTGCCGCCTGCCTTGACCACTGCCTGTTTACTGGTTTACGAATTTGGATTACCCTTATTTAATAAAGCTGCATTTGGATCGATCTTCTTGTCTCTGAGCATTCATGACAATGTCAGAACGTAGGCTTATTATTGGCCAGCATCACACATGACCAGCGTCAGCCAATAATAAGCCTCAATCTGACGTAGAACCCAGAAGCACTGGCCGTTTACACTACGTTAACAGCGTAGGAGAATGGCATGGAAGAGAAGAGATTGTTGAATAATATCGTTATTTGGGGGTTTTTTTGCACACAAAAAGTATTCTTGTTGCTTCATAACATTAAGGTTGAAGTACTGTAGTCACATGGACTATTTTAACTTTGTCTTTACTACCTTTCTGGGCCTTGGAAGTTCTATGGAGGGACAGAAACCTCTCAGATTTCATCAAAAATATCTTCATTTGTGTTCCTAAGATGAACGAAAGTCTTACGGGGTTGGAACAACATGAGGGTGAGTAATTACTGACAGAATAAACATTTGGGTGAACTAACCCTTTAAGAATCTGTCAGCGTATTCATTTCTAATGTACATGTGTGTCAGAGACATTGCTTTTTCATTGTTTAGGCTTAAACGATGAAATACTATTCCATTAAATGATGAAATACTATTCCATCGTTAATGAATGAAGCCACTTTTTTTGCACTTCTATATACCAAGTTTGGTCTCCGAAGTGTTATTGATTAAAGTGAGTCATTGTTATGTATTGAATTGTTAAAGCTGTTTGTTGAGAATCTGTTAAGAGTCAGGGTATGGTCTCTAATATATTTATTTTTATTCAGATTTTATATACATTTACTAATACGTTATTCAATTCAAAGGTTGTATTTGTTAACATTAGTTAATGCACTGTAAACTAACATGAACAATGAATAGCTGTATTTTTATTAACTAACATTAACGAAGATTAATAAATACTGTAACAAAAGTATTTATCATGGTTAGTTCATGTTAATTAATACACTACCTAATGTTAACTAATAAACCTTATTATAAAGTGTTAATGTTTTTTGTTTTTTTTTTCCCCCAAAAATTTGAAAACCTAAAGTGACTATTTACATAAATTGTATACCCCAATGCAAACTTGTGTGGACCACCACTGTGTCAGTTGTTTAGAAAACAAATACAATAAATTTACCTTTGAACTGTATCATTGCCTTAAATTTATTTGTCCAGTTGTAAATGTTATCTTTGTAAAATTGTGAAAGTATATATAATAGATGATTGATAGCACTTAAGTTATTGGAGTAAAGCTTACTTGCTATTTTAAGTGCAATCAGTTTGCATGGTTTTAACAAGTAAACTGGATTGCTTTTGAAGTAAAGTAAACTCAGTAATTCCAAGTTGTATGCAGAAAACATCAGAGTTAACACAACTAGCATAAATGAGTACATCTAAAGTAAATGATCAAGTATACTATACAAATTAGTTTTAAGTTACTGGAACTCTCTTGTAAGTGTATACTACTAGACATGCACTTGTTAGTACTACATACTATTCCTATTTCACGTTACTTAGTTTAAGTGCAATCGGTTTGCATGCTTTTTTGAGTAAGCTGAACTAATCGGATTGTACAGTGAAGGAAGAGGAAGATGAGCACCATCCTCAAAGACACTCCAGTCAAAAGGGCATTAGAAAAAAAGGAAGAAAAGAGAAAATGCAGACACAATTGCACAAAAGTCAAGAAAGCTCTTCAGTTCAAAAAGAAAAATGAAACAAATCAGTCCTCTGAAGATTGCCTTGTGTGTGAAAAGTTTTCATCCTTTGTTCCTGGGGAGAAATGGGTCAAATGTCTCTTCTGTGAGGGGTGGGCACATTAATTGTGCACTGAGGGATATGAACATTATATTTGTCATTACTGTGACAAACAGTAAACGTTAAATGTCAAAGTATTATTTTCACTTTTTACTGAATTGATTTACTATGCATTGTTCACTTTTTATTCCTTGTTTTTCATGCAATAAAGCCAAATGCAATTTTAAGCTTGTCTTGACTAGATTTTATTTTTTACTAGAATTTTGCATGCAGCTGCCCAACAAAAATATAATTCCATCAATCAAAATGATAATTGTAATTACAATATATAGGGAAATAATTATTATTTCCCCTTTTATAATAATTATAATATAATATTTTTTTCTCAAAATTGTGCAGCCCTTTCTTACATATCTATCCATATCCATAAAAGGATGATTATATGAGGGATGGATGGATAGATGAGTGGATATCTATCTACAATAGACAGATGCACACACAATATCAGGGATGGAAATTAACTTTTTTGTCCACCGGCCACTGTGGCTGGTGGATTTCAAAATCTACCAGCCACTCAATGTTTTTACCAGCCACTTTCTTGTTTTTAACCGACAATGTGTAACTGCATGTGAAAATTAATACTACAAGATCTACAATACTTAAGCAGTTTATTTAATCTCAAGTCTCAATGAAATACTGACATTTTCTCTTTCTCTCTTATATATATTTCTCTTTTTTACCTGGATGTGGCATTTGAATGATTCGTGGTCTTTTATGGCTTCCAGTTTTAGGTTTTTAGTCCCAACAATGAAACTAGGGCTGGGCGATATGGACCAAAAGTCATATCCCGATTATTTAGGCTGAATATCGATATACGATATATATCCCGATATTTTTTCCGCAAAGTGAGAGCAAATGTTCAGTCAAAGTCAAAGCCAAATATGACATGTCACAAGTAGTTTTATTGAAACCGGCTATTTCCACACACACAAGTACTGTCCCCCTTTACTTAACATAAATTGTAAGAATATGACTAATAGTAAAGACTAGTACTAATAAATAAACATTAGGCCTATGCTAAAGCTATTAAATAGCAGTCCCAAACTAGTTTTTGTTAATACAATGTTGGTATGAGCCACTAGAGTCATTTAAAAATATTAAAAATAACACAAAGAAAAATAAAGTGGCATTTTTGGGGTTAATATGGAAACGACAGTTGCCATGGTGAATACACAATATTAACAATAACTGTTAATGAACCATGGAAACTGCTCCTGGTGAACAGAATGAAAATCATACCTGCATTACTTTTATTTTGTGTAATTTACAACGTAACGGCGTTGCATGCTCGTAGTTTCTTGTGCACTTTATATACAGTGAGGCGATACAGCGCGCGCCGCCACATTTGCGCGTGCAATTGAAGAGTGTGCGCTCCGAGCACAGGATAACGGCTGACGTGACAGGACAAGAAAGTCCGTTTTTCTGAGGTGAAAGACTTTATTTCAGCGTACACTTATGTCCTCTAAAAGTGTCCGCCGTCTGTGTGAAACAGTATATTTTTATTTACCCGCCACGGTGGCCGGTAGGTGAAGCGAGTTTACCCGCCACAACACAAAATCACCCGCATTTGGCTGGTGGCGGGTGCTAATTTCCATCCCTGCACAATATCCACCTCTAGTTTATATATATATATATATATATATATATATATATATATATACTGTATATATATATATATATATATATAAAATAGTATTGAATTATTTGTTCAAATAAAAATTTCTAGCAAGTGTTACAACTAACCTTCTGTCTGTTACAATTAACCCAGCCAATTGTACTTCTGTCACTTTTGGTGTAATTGTACGAGAATGGTAGGTCCTAGAAACAAACTTAAAGTTTGTTTGTAGCAGAGATGTGTTTCTTGCTTGTGTAAAAATATGATTAATATAACTTAAATATTTTTTAAATGATTGAGGCAAAACCAAAATGTGTTAGGTTGTGCCCCGCTCTCCCCTATGATTGTGCTGAGAAGCCTATGTCCGTCTCTGGCTCAGTGCCAGTACACTGTACATTTAAGGCCTCGATCAGACAGGACGTTTTTTTTGTTTTTTTTTAGAAAAGAACAGTGTGCTGCTTTTTTTTTATGCTGATACTAGGCAACTACCGAATCAGCTGCCCTGTCAGTCTAATCGAGGATTATAGCGTGAGCGCTCTAAGCATCTTTGGTTTACTGTTTGCTTTTTATTAACATTGTGGTAGTTACGGTTCGTAAAGTCATACAGCTCGAGGTAACCCGCAACCCAGTCTCATATAAAAACGTACCCTGACTACATTGGTCCAAAGTGCAAAGCGTAGAGGGGTTACAATAATGGCCCTTGAAATGTATGACTGTTAAAATTTTTATTTAAAAAAAAAAAAAAATCTATTCTTTTCCTATTGTTTTGCGTCCAAGTCACGTGACTTTCAAGATTCCGGCCGCGAGAACAAAAAACATGGCGGACATTTCTCTCATTTTTAGTGAAAAAAACTATATTTTGAGTTAGTTTCTGCATAAGTTTTGATTACATTTCTAGCGAGAAATATATATTTTATTTTCATAATATTCACTCAGTGAATGTACATAATCACTCGCTTGCTCGTTGTTGCGAAGATTTTTCAGATCTCGCCACAATAATATGAAACTGAAACGTTTTGGTTGCTATGGACGCTGCTATCGCAACCCAGTCTCACGGCAGTTTGTGATATGGTCACGTAATTTAATCTATTGATTGTATCGATTGATTATTTTCGTGATGTCAGCATGTTTTTTAAACTAATGTCTTTCAATGGGAAGCATCTTTCGTGATCATAGCACAATTCTTTCTGCTTGTCGGGCTGCAACCAACAACCAACGGGCTAAACCAACATTTATGGTTTATATATTTCTTTTAATGTTATTATTTAGGTCTTATTGCCAGGGAAGCTGGATTGCTTTGCTGTTTATCAATATTTTTAAAATTATATTTTATCAGTAGGAAATCGCGCTGAAGAAGTCTCATTCCGAACATATTGCGATATTTAGCATCAGTTCACGTGTGCCAGATGTTGGTAAGTAGCCTAACGGTAGTAAATGGTAAATACAGTAATAAATAGTTGCGAATAATGTTCGATATAATGTCTTTTTCTGTTTGTCGATATTAATCAGATTAGTTCACGTTCAGTCACTGCATTATATCTGTCATCTCCACGGAGGCTTTAAGTTTTATTGCTTTCTAATTCAAAACGGTGATACCAGAGCCCGTCTACGGAGAGCCTTGGCACTTCCTTTTAGCCCCATTGTATCGATCTTGGTTGCAGTTCCATTAGAATTCCACTGGAGGTGATCGCGGGCGAGTGCAGACTGAATGGGAGTCTATGGGGCTAGACGGCTAAATTTGTCTCTTTCACCCGATAGGCCTTTATCACAGTGTGCGTGATGTCACTTCCAACGGTGAGTAGTAGCGTAAATCGAGTTCCGGTCGAGTCTGTAGCAATGGCGTCGGCGCGAAGGTTTTCAATATCACTGCGGGATCTTCCCCAAATCACCAACGTTTACACGATTGTGGAAAATCATTCACAAATGAAAGTATCCAAATTTGAGAAGGGATATAAATTCTTCTATGAAAACTACATCTTCAATTATGAAGGTAAGTTTCATTTTAACGTTTGTTTATTCTCTCGAAATGGCTAACATGCTACCTAGCTGGCTAAACCATGATTGTCTTTGATTAAATCCGTAATGTATAAAACTTACAAATACGCAAACTGATACAATTTTCAAGTAAAAAATGATTTTTATTTTGCTGTGATATGGTAGTGTGATTATAATGCTGTTTTTGTGCAATAGTATCTGATGTTGTAGATAGTGAGGTGATTATCAGGGCACAGTGTTACCGGTCCATGAAGAAAAACGAAGAGCCACACTCTCTTCAGGTTACCTGCTCAGGTTTCAGAACTTTAGTTAGGTCCAGTTCGAGGACACAAATTTGATTGTGTTTATAGTTGCTACGGTTGTACGGTTAAACTGCGGTTGCAGTTTGTTTGAAAAAGTGTTCAAATGAAAAATGTTAGACTGCTGTTGCAGTCAATTTATGTTAATGTTTCATTTGTATTCAAATTTTAAACCGTATATAATGTTTTATTTATTTAGATTTCATTTAAAGTCGACGAGAATCCTCCTGTCATCAGTACTTTTTGCTGTTCCTGTGTGGCTGGGAAAGAGCTATGCAACCATTTGGTTGGCTTGCTGTTTCAGAGTGCACACTACAGCATGATGAAACTAAAGACGGTACACTATACGGTACACAGTTGATGGACCCCAATGACTTCCATAGTAGGAAAAAAAAAATACTATGGAAGTCAATGGGGTCCATCAACTGTTTGGTTCCAGACATTTTTCAAAATATCTTCTTTTGAGTTCAGCAGAAAAAAGAAATTCATACAGGTTTGAAACAACTTGAGGGTGAGTAAATGATGACAGAATTTTCATTTTTGGGTGAACTATCCCTTTAACTATTTTATGCATGAATTATGACAACCTCAGACAGTATTTTTGTCCTATGTGTTTTCATTGCTCCAAGGACATGAAAAAACAAGTTTTGACTTTCTAGCTGTCCACTGCTGCAAACTCTAAACATAAAAGGATTTATTTAGAAAAATTAAGCTTTTAAAGTTTATAAACATGCTCTCAATAATAACATAATTTTAATTTTTTAACAGGGAATCCATCCTGAAGCAGTGGATCGATTAGTTGTGAGGAAGCCAAAAACCTCTAGCAGAAGTGGTATATTAAGTCCACTCTTTACAGGGCCTACACAGGTGATTACATTTACATTATTTTATGTCTAGCAAAAAGATGTACAAATGAAAGGACTTTTAAAAGTATTATTTCTATTCTTTTTTTTTTTCTTTTTTTTTTCTTTGTTTTTAGGTCCCCTTCCCAATAATTTGGTGCTCTCTTCTGTGGAGTCTTTAATAAGTGTCAGGCCTCAGCCACTGATCTGCAAGGTTCTGCATGGCTTGTCGGAGATGAATCTGGTGGAGTCTAAGTTTGGCCTGGTACCCAAAGGTTCTTTGCTGTCCTATCATACCCCTTTTCCACCAACAAGAACCGGGTGCTGGTTCAGAGCTAGAGCTATTGCCAGTTCGGAGTTGGTTCGACTGACGAGCTTACTAAGAACCGGTTTGCGTTTCCACCGGCCAGAGAGCCACAACAGAGCTATATCTTACGTCACTGCATACGTATCATGTTGCCCAGCAACGCTAGTGCGGCAGCGCCAAACACAAACACACCAGACTTGTTCAAGATGCATCGGCTTCTCGCAGAACGATCAGCACATGAAATCAAAGCACTGCGAAAGCGACCAAAAAGCACAAGGAGTCGTATGATCTCCAAACACTCCCGCAGCTCTGATCGGTCCACGCTGCTCCGATGCATCTCGAACAAGGCATCAACAATAATAGACGTTGCGTTACTATGGATGCTCATGGGTTTGCGAAAATAAATCGGCATCCAAACACGGCGAATCCAACGCGTTCGTGCCGCTCGCCGTAACTTACATAGACGGATATTATAATTGAGCTGCTATTAGCTCGACTAGCTGCTATTTAAAAATGGCGGTCACAAGTTTCTCTTCAGTCTTGTTGGCCACGGTAACCCCGCCCCCAGCCTCTGACGCAAGCGGTTCTTTCTTGGCTCTGTTCTAGACCCTGCAATGATTTGGTGCTACTTAAGAACCAGTTTTACTGGTTCGGAGCTGGTGCTTTGGCGGTGGAAAAACAAAGAACCGATTTGAAACTAGGCTCTGGCTCCGAACCAGCACCAGCTCTGCCTTGGTGGAAAAGGGGTATCAGTGCCCTGCTGAGTCATCAAGGGATGCTGTCAAACATGCAGAAGCCCCTCCTTTCCCTACGCTTCCTCTGGATGGGTATACATTTGAAGGAAGATTTAAATTTGTCCCGAATTTCCATTATATGTTGTTCTTAGAAAGCTTGGCAGTCACTCAAGAACTAAGCACAATAATTGAAAAAGACACACGGGACCAGTCACAGTCTGCTCTATGGAACCAAATGCGTACACCACGCATTACATCCAGTAGATTCCGTGAGGTGTGTCATGTCAGAGGAGAGTCGACCAGCCAGGCACTAGCTGCCCGAATCATCAAAGGGGTTCGTCAGACTTCTGCAATGAAGCGTGGACTGGATCTTGAGCCTGAAGTGCTATTTCAGTACTCTGGTATGATGAATGTCAATGTTTTACAGTGTGGGTTTGTTGTCCATGCTGATGCGCCACACCTTGGCACAAGCCCTGATGGCAGAGTCTACGACCCTACTGAGAACCCTCCCTTTGCACTGACTACGTTTACAAGCTGTCAAATATCGGATTATGGTCGGGTTAAGGTCACTATTTGGGTTTCTGAAACATTCGGAATAACCCGTTTACATGCGTGAGCAGAGAGAGTTACTCCTGTATACATGGAATTTGTAATCAATTGGCAATATCCCGATGTAAACGGCGACGCACGGTTAGCGTCTGGACGTAAGGACAACCTTAAGACGCAATATGCGTTATTTCCGATTCTTCTTCCTGTATCCAAAGACAACAACAACAGCAGCAGTACGCGGATAATGGATAGTTCGGGGCAGATAGCGATCGCCTTTGTTTGCGCTTTCCTCCTCGCTCCAAAAGTGTGGTGCTGTGCTGCGTCTCGCCATGTTTACCTCTACTTCTTGTTTACTTCCGGTATACTGCACGCGGGTTTTTGTATGCGCCGCCTCTACTCAAAAGACCAAGATTCCTTGCGAATAGAACATGTGCAGAACACAAATCAATGTTCCTTTTGATGGGGATATGCCGATACGCGTTTACATGACCAAATATTCGGGTTAGAAAAGGGGTACCCCAGGGATCATATCCGGGTTTTTAAAAACCGGGATATGAGCATATCCGGGTTTTTGCTGGTGTTTACATGGCTGTGCGCGACCGGGTTATTGCTAATATCCCGGTTTTGAACGGGTTATTGGCTGCATGTAAACGTAGTCACTGTTAGAAAAAGAGGTACAATACAGGTCCATTTTTGTTCCCTAAGGTACAAACTTTGCATATGTAGAGGAGAGGCGGGACAATTGAAACGCGGGACGGATGAAACACGGGGATTTCCTGGAATACCCCTCACGTTATGTACGTCAAATTTCGTCAGCACGTACAGCACGCAATGCCTACCAGACCCGCGAAAACATTTCTTCTTTACGTCATCCCGTTTTATAGTTAGTGCGGGAAAGCTGATTTTGAATGCGGTTAGTGAATTATTTTACCTTTTTTTGACTGACAAGTTGTATGTATTGTTTCATGTGCCATTGTTATGATAATACGGAAGGTGTATTAGTACTTCAACACACCCTTAAGTGTGTAATATCAGAGTTTTTTAGTTTAAGGACAAAACAGGTTTAACTGGTAGGAGGCGCTGTCGGGACGGTTGAAACAGTGTTTCAACCGTCCCGACAGCGCCTCCTGCCAGTTAAACCTGGTCATAGGAAAACTGCTTTTAATGTGTGGCCACAATGTGTTTAACCATTGAATAAAAACTTGTTTTACAATAAAGAAAGAAAACATTTGTAATACATACGATGTGTTTTCGATGTTTAATAGTTATTTAACCATATGAAACAACAGAAAATGCCAAGAATAAGGAGAAAAACAACAAGGAGAGGAGAGGTTGCGCCAGATGTATATGAAAGGGCATATTTAGATATAGTTTCTAGGGAGGTCAGCATAAGGTGTGCAGCAGGAGAACATGGCATCAACCATGTCACCCTGTCACGGTACGTAAAGAGGAGAGAGGAGAGAGGAGAAATCCTTACAGCAAGTTAGGCTCCCAGGCTACTTTAACCCAAACAATAGGGTGTTCAACCCAGAACAGTAGGGCAAGCTGCAGGCCTATCTAAAAAGAGCAGCTGTCATTTATTTTGGCTTGAGCCCTAAAGAGGTAAGTGTGAAGAAAACTAAACAACATCCTACATTTACACATGAACACCAATAAATACAGCTAAATATGAATACAAATAAATACAGAACTTTATAGCCTACAGCTAAATATGAATACAAATAAATACAGAATAGCCTACAGTTAAATATGAATACAAATAAATAGAGAACTATATACAGTTATTTATGAATACAAATAATAAATACAGAACTATATACAGTTAAATATGAATACAAAAAGCACACAAACAGTGATTACCAAGATAAATTATTAAAAAAATTCTGTTTCATTATAAAAATGTTCCATGAGTTCAGGTACGCAGGCTTGCATACCAACTTGCAGCAAGGTTTAACTGCAAATGCCCTGACTCTGGAAGAACAAGGAGATGGCAGGGAAGGACTGGCTAACATAATTTCTTCAGCGTGCCACCTCCCTGTCCATCCGCTGCCCCCAAGCCACCAGCCTGCAGCGCGCAACAAGCTTTAACAAGAGCAATGTGAACTCCTTCTTCCAAAATTTACAGAAGGTCCTGGATCGCCACAAATTCAAAGCGAAGGATATCTGGAACGTGGACGAGACAGGTATATTCATGAAATGTTAATTAATAAATAGATAGATAAAAAAATAAAATAATCCATAAATAAATAAATACATCCATAAATAAATAAATACTAGTCATAAACATGTGCTTAAGTTCATTTAAAAGTTAACATTTCATGTAACAGATCATTTGTTTTTGCAGGCATTACCACTGTGCAGGTGCCGGGAAGAGTCATAGCAGCCAAGGGGGAGAGGCAGGTCGGAGCCATGACTTCTGGGGAGAGGGGGACATTGGTCACCATCGCCTTTGTGGGTAACGTGCAGGGCAACCATGTCCCCCCGTTCTTTATATTCCCGAGAAAGAAGTTCAAGGACCACTTTGTCAGGGATGGTCCGGCTGGCTCCATTGGGTCGGCAAATGGATCCGGGTGGATGCAGGAGGCAGATTTTTTGCTGTATCTTCAGCATTTTGCCATACACACCCGTGTGTCCAAGGAGTCTATGCTGCTTCTATTGCTGGACAACCACCACGCCCACATTTCGGTAGCAGCAATAGACTTCTGCAGGGCACACGGGATTGTGATGGTTTCCTTCCCACCTCACTGTTCCCACCGCCTTCAGCCTCTTGATCGTAGTGTGTTTGGACCGCTGAAACACTACGTTCGCACAGCGTCAGACCTTTGGATGAAAAACCATCCAGGTCAGCATATGACGATATATGATATCCCCTCCCTGGTGGCAGCAACACTACCCCTGGCAGCAACACCAAATAACCTGGCGGCTGGGTTTTCCTGCACCGGGATCTGGCCCCTGAATCCCGAGGTCTTTGATGAAGATACCTTTGCCCCGTCATTTGTGACAGACCGTCCTCCTCCCCCACCTCCTCCCCCATCACACAATGCAGACCAGGTGCTGGAACCCTCTGCGACTCCAGGTACATTAAATGGATGGATAAAAATAAATAAATGCATGAATGAATGTTACATTTAAAATGAACAAGTTCTTTAAAAGAATGTCATCCTTCCATTTGCAGACATTGATAGGCCTACTGCCCAAGAATTCAGCCCAGAGGCAATCCGTCCCTTTCCTAAAGCGGGTCCTAGGAGGGAAAATAAGAGAGGAGGGAGAAGGAGGCAAGTGAAGTATAGTGTTTGACTTCCAAGTTGTTTAACAATCGTTAGCCAACATTAAAACATGACACAAACAATTAGGCCTATATAAGTCAAAATAATTATTGCCAATGTCCTATTTACTGTTCCAGGACAACTGCGATACTCACAGACACACCAGTCAAGGCGGCTTTGATGAAGGAAGAGGAGCAGCGTCTTGTAAAGAAGTCCTCCAAACCCCAAAATAAGCGGCTTTTCTCCGCCGCCACCTCTGCTGCAGTCGCCCCCGCCTCCACCCCAACACCTCTGAAGAAGCGCCTCTGTCAAATCCCTGAGTCCGCTTTTGCTGCAGTCGCTCCGACCACCGTTTCTGCCACCGCAGACACAGGTTCCGAGGAGGAATGTTTGGTGTGTGGCGAGGCCTTTAATTTGTCCATGCCTGGGGAAGTGTGGGTGCAGTGCCTTTTCTGCCTCCACTGGTCCCATGAGGCCTGCACCGATGGTGCAGAACACTACATTTGTGAATATTGTGACATGAATTAATCCTGTAAATTTATATAGTTGTTTATATATATATATATACACTCACCTAAAGGATTATTAGGAACACCTGTTCAATTTCCCATTAATGCAATTATCTAATCAACCAATCACATGGCAGTTGATTCAATGCATTTAGGGATGTGGTCCTGGTCAAGACAATCTCCTGAACTCCAAACTGAATGTCAGAATGAGAAAGAAAGGTGATTTAAGCAATTTTGAGCGTGGCATGGTTGTTGGTTCCAGACGGGCCGGTCTGAGTATTTCACAATCTGCTCAGTTACTGGGATTTTCACGCACAACCATTTCTAGGGTTTACAAAGAATGGTGTGAAAAGGGAAAAACATCCAGTATGCGGCAGTCCTGTGGGCGAAAATGCCTTGGTGATGCTAGAGGTCAGAGGAGAATGGGCCGACTGATTTAAGCTGATAGAAGAGCAACTTTGACTGAAATAACCACTCGTTACAACCGAGGTAAGCAGCAAAGCATTTGTGAAGCCACAACACGCACAACCTTGAGGCGGATGGGCTACAACAGCAGAAGACCCCACCGGGTACCACTCATCTCCACTACAAATAGGAAAAAGAGGCTACAATTTGCACGAGCTCACCAAAATTGGACAGTTGAAGACTGGAAAAATGTTGCCTGGTCTGATGAGTCTCGATTTCTGTTGAGACATTGAGATGGTAGTGTCAGAATTTGGCGTAAACAGAATGAGAACATGGATCCATCATGCCTGGTTACCACTGTGCAGGCTGGTGGTGGTGGTGTAATGGTGTGGGGGATGTTTTCTTGGCACACTTTAGGCCCCTTAGTGCCAATTGGGCATCGTTTAAATGCCACGGCCTACCTGAACATTGTTTCTGACCATGTCCATCCCTTTATGACCACCATGTACCCATCCTCTGATGGCTACTTCCAGCAGGATAATGCACCATGTCACAAAGCTCGAATCATTTCAAATTGGTTTCTTGAATATGACAATGAGTTCACTGTACTAAAATGGCCCCCACAGTCACCAGATCTCAACCCAATAGAGCATCTTTGGGATGTGGTGGAACGGGAGCTTCGTGCCCTGGATGTGCATCCCACAAATCTCCATCAACTGCAAGATGCTATCCTATCAATATGGGCCAACATTTCTAAAGAATGCTTTCCGCACCTTGTTGAATCAATGCCATCTAGAATTAAGGCAGTTCTGAAGGCGAAAGGGGGTCAAACACAGTATTAGTATGGTGTTCCTAATAATCCTTTAGGTGAGTGTATATATATATATATATATATATATATATATATATATATATATATATATATTGTTTATTATATATTTGTTATTTGGCCTGGCTACTGTTCATAGTTGTTTATTAAGCCTATAGCCTACTGTTCCATGTTATCATCTCTTGACTTTAATAATCATCAATTGTCCTATTTTTAATAAATTTCATTTTTCGTCTTCTGGTTGACCTCGTCTCCTTTTATAATAACAGGCTATTCAACTAGCAAAGACTCAATATGACTCAAAGAAGAAATGTAAGAATATGAATTGTAAACAGATTTGTCTGTCTTCGTCAAAATAGCCTATTGGAAAGAGCACGCAAAATGCGCAGGCTTAAATAGGCAAAAATGGTTAATATGAACCTTTAAATTAAAATAAATGACAAAATATGTTTGTAATAATATGAACATAAGTTACTTGTTAGGTACTGTTATAAAAAACAAGCATTAGATGAATAGTTGCCGTTTAAACTTTTATGTTTCATCCGTCCCACCCCTGTGTTTCAACCGTCCCGCACAGGCGGGACGATTGAAACAAAGCACAACAACTCTTCAAAGTCAATTTTTACTTAAATCATTCTATATTTGTAACGAATAACACGTGATACTAAGAGAACACATATGTGAGTTGTTGATTACAAAAACAAAAAAAATCTATCTGTAACCTTACCTTAGAAAACGATGTTTATCTGAAAAGTGTTTCAACTGTCCCGCCTCTCCCCTACCCTTAAAAGTACAAAAATGTATCTTTATTCTTTAAGGTACAATTGTGCACCTTTAAGGTACAATTATGCACCTTCCATTGTACATTGTGGGCTTTCCGAGGTGTAAGGTACATATTTGTCCCTTACATATTTGTACCTTAATGTTTAAATGTAAAATGGCAGGAATTAGTGGATGCTGAAAATGTCATCTCTCAATATAGAAACACAAGTAAACCTATACTATCAAACTCAATAACTCAATAATAGTCAAACTAAATTAACAGTAAAGTTTTGAGATATGGGCAAAATAAATCAGAATGTTTTTTTGTGTGTGTGAAGTGTCCTCTTGAATCATTTTTAATCATGTTAAGTAAGGAATAATTGACGACAGGCCGTTGAATTATTAGAAAAATAATGCACACCCGAGGTGGTAATGCGGTCACGAAGCGGAGTGGCCGTTACACCTCGGGTGTGCATTATTTTTCTAATAATTCAACGGCCTGAAGTCAATTATTCCGCTTATACTACAGTTACCACACCTCGAAACATTGTTCAGATTATGTATTTCAAGACGTTTGTAAAGTTTTTGTCATTAAAACGCTCTTGTATGTAGGACTAATTTCTTACGCATCTAATCCCATGCCTCCGTTGCTAATTCCAAAACGTCATTTCAGAGTTAGTAACGGAGGTTTGAGCCGCTGATAGCAGACTAATGCTGAGGACACACGACTAGCTGACACATTCTCTGACTGTTTTCATCGACTGCAGCAGATTTTAAACACCGACTTTGAACACAGACTGAACACGCTGAACACGCGTTTGGGCATGATCAGTCATAAGTATCAAATTACATTCATAACCGGCCTTAAAGTGTGTTCCCGGCTTTATGCAGTTATTAATGCAGTTATTAGAGAGAGATGTTGCAATAATGAGACAGAAAAGCATGTGCGTCAATATTATTATTTATTAATTAATTCAATTCGTTTTAATTAATTCGTTAATTCTTTTTTTCTTTCTATTATTGACAGATGACAGTAGACTAGCCAAATAAATGAAACCCAAAGCCCTTTTAACAAGTAAGCCTATCAATAATTATTTATTTGTTAAATTATCTGCAATAAAAATCCGTGCTGCAGGACTGTGACGGCCCGAGTGGTGGCCGCACAAGAGCGGTAATGTGGATGCATACACGCGCACACATGCACACACACACCAACATGCATACATTTACACAAAGGATATACATTTAAGAACTCTTTATTTAAACTTATTTTGTTATTCATATTCATTTGTTTCAGTATAATGATGGATCACAATAACCACACAAAACAAGCAATATTAATTATTTCTTTATTGTTAGGTTTTCATATGTTTACTTTTACAGCACATTTTATATACATTGTTACTGATTTGAAGTGCACACAAATTAGTTACGTTGTATATGTTATTTATATTTGTTTCTATTTTGAGTTTAAGTTTACCGTGATGAACTTCAGACATGGTCCGCTGCAGCCGCATCCTGGCGTAACAAGGATTGGAGTCCGGACAGGAACAGAGAATTTATGCATTATTGGTTCCGCCCGGACATACCATTTGCTGGAATTGCCCAGGGGAGGAAGAAACGTTAATGTTGTTGTTAATTGATTTATTTAGTTGTACATTTATGATATTTGATTACATTTAGCTTTCCTTATCTTTATTTACTATATATCTTTGTTTGATTTGATTTTGATGTACTTATGGTTATATGTTGAATGTAAAGTTGAATTGTTTCCCCTCTTAATTTGTAATGGGCCCATCCTTTCCTTTATAAGCTGTTGCTTTGTTCATTTGAGGAGGTCAGTAGTTTTAGTTTGTTTGTTTGGTTTTTGTCTAATTATCTTGATCTCATTTTCTGTTTATTTATTTTTGTTGTAAGAAATGTATGAGTTTGTAAAGTTATTATTTTTTCTTGGGTTCAAATAAAGACCCATTTGTTTTGCAAAGCTTGTGTTCCTTGTGCTTGG
This sequence comes from Leuciscus leuciscus, assembly GCF_965113295.1. Lineage (NCBI taxonomy): Eukaryota > Metazoa > Chordata > Actinopteri > Cypriniformes > Leuciscidae > Leuciscus > Leuciscus leuciscus. The sequence goes on along the minus strand of NC_138736.1, from coordinate 21,047,048 downwards.
CTTCTTGGTCCCTCACATATGGTGGCAGCGGTGGGATAATTCAGTCAGTCAAGGACACAAAGCTGTGTTTTGTGTTTTTCTGCCCCTCGAGGCTGTTTTTTTTTACTCCTGTTATTATGAGTCGTACCTTAAAGAAAGGTGGGCCTAAGGCTCCTCCCTTGCAGCAAGAAGAAAGGGGTGAGGAGGACCAGGACATGGTTGAAGGAGCTGAAGGAGGCGAGGCAATGGGAGACAGAAGTTTCGGTGACTGAGATGGCAAATCTGCTTCGAGCCCATATGGCCAAGACGGAAGGCCGGGAGACTGTAAGACAGCAGGAGCAGGCTGATCAGGAGCGACGGTTTAAGGCTCTCCAGCACCAGTTCGGGCTTTTGCAAATAGAAGTCCAAGCACGCACCTCTCCTAATCTTCACTTATCTGATGTTGACCGGGAGTCTCGGGGAAGGCCCGATGCGGATCATTTAGATTCTGATGGAAACTCCGTGGCTTCAGCTCATCAGCGGAGTTTTAATCAGGTTGGGAACAATATAGGCCCACCATTATCTCAGATACCTCGATTGGAGAAGCTGAGTGACACTGATGATGTAGAACACTTCCTTGTGACTTTTGAAAGGATTGCTGTTGCTTGTAGGTGGACTAAAACTGATTGGGTTTGGCATTTAATCCCTTTGCTGACGGGTAAAGCAAGAGCAGCTTATGTCAATATGGATGTGAACGAGTCTACTGACTATGATAAAGTGAAAGATGCTATATTAAAGAAATATGATGTCAATGCTGAAACTTATCGACAAAAGTTCCGTTCCTTATCCGTAGATCCATCGGAGAGTCCCATAGAGCTTTATAACCGGCTCAAAGAACTCTTTGGAAAGTGGATCCAGCCTAAGAGGAAACAAGTGGAGGAGGTGAGTGAAATCATCATTCTGGAGCAATATCTTAGAATGCTGTCCCCTGAACTCCAGGTGTGGATTCGAGAGAGAGATCCTAGAACCGCAGCGGAAGCAGCATCTTTGGCGGATGTGTTTGTTGCAGCCAGAGGAAAGAGTAAGCCGTGGGCTTGGAAACCTGTCAATGACCGCCGTTCTCTTGACATGCCTCACTTTCAGCAAAGGAAGGTGGAGGGGTCTGGTAAGCCCTACATGGGGAAACCTACTGCAGCCAAATTAAATTTTTCTCCTAAACGACCTCCCATATGTTATCTGTGTGGTCAAGAAGGGCACACTAAACCAAACTGTCCAAAGATCTCAGCTCAGCTTACACAGCTATGTTTTGTACCAAGGAGGGATGTGACCAAATCCCCAAGCTCTTTGAGAACTACAAATGTGGAGATAAATGGTGAGAAATTGACTGCTTTGATTGACACCGGCAGTGATCAGACTCTGGTAAGAAGAAAGTTTATAAACCCTCTTTGATCAGTACAGTCAACAAATTACCTATTTGCTGTGTACATGGAGATGAGAGACTGTTACCAACCGCCAATGTTTATGTCAAAATCGAAGAACAGACTTACCTGGTGGAAGTGGGGGTTGCTGATAACTTGTCTTTCCCTGTGATTCTGGGCCGAGATATACCAGTGCTGTTGGAGTTGTTGCACCCGACTCGACAGTGTAACGTGGTGGTGACCAGAGCAAAGGCCAACCAGTCAGAGGGGATTGAGCACCAACTAAGTACTTTACCTTTCTTCAATGCAGAGATTGAGACCGGGGTGTCGAAGAGGAGAAAGATTAGAAGAGAAAAAAGACAGGAAAAGGTAAAATATGCTGCTCATACAGTGTCTGAAAATATGGCCTGTGACTTACCTGTGAACTTCCAGGTGCCCACCAACATCGTTCAGATGCAGCAGGAAGATGCTACTCTCACAGAGTGCTTTGCTAGAGCTGCAGAGGTAGGAGAGAAGCCTCTAGATGACAGTACAGCCAGATACGTGATAACGAAGGGAATACTCTACCGAGAGATCGGGGTCCAGAAACAACTTGTGGTTCCACAGTGTGTTCGAGAGATGGTGTTACATCTAAGTCACTCGATTCCTTGGGCTGGCCACCTGGGGAAAAACAAGACTACTGCAAGAATCAAAAAGTGTTTTTTCTGGCCCGGTTTGAAAGTAGATGTGGCCCAATTTTGTAAAAGCTGTCCTGTTTGCCAGAAGGTTTCCCTCAGACGTCCGTCAAGAGCACCACTACAACCACTTCCTATTATTGGTACTCCTTTTGAGAGGCTTGGAATGGATGTCGTTGGTCCAGTGGAGAGGAGTCGCTCAGGGAACCGTTTCATGCTGGTAATAACGGATTACTCCACCAGATACCCCGAGGTATTTCCGTTAAGATCTGTGAAGGCGAAACCTGTAGCTACTTCCTTGGTCCAGTTATTTTCCAGGGTCGGATTTCCTGCAGAAATTCTAACCGACCAGGGCACTAATTTCATGTCTACCTTGTTGAAGCAGGTCTACCAGCTCTTAGGAATTAAGAGTCTGCGTACTACTCCCTATCATCCCCAAACGGATGGGTTGACTGAGCGATTTAACCAGACTTTGAAGCAGATGTTAAGGAAGTTTGTCAGTGAGACTGGTCAAGACTGGGATCAATGGTTGCCCTATCTTCTATTCGCTTATCGGGAAGTCCCTCAAGCTTCCACAGGCTTTTCTCCTTTCGAGCTGTTGTATGGCCGTGATGTCAGGGGCCCATTGGCTCTGCTCCAGGAGATGTGGGAAGGGAGTCCTGAAAAGAAAGAGCCCACCAGTGTTGTCTCCTATGTTCTGCAAATGAGGGAACGGTTGCAGAAGATGACCGGTTTGGCTCAGAATCACTTGGCGGAAGCCAGCGGAAAGCAGAAGACCTGGTATGACCCTCTGGCTCGAGAAAGAGATCTGGAGGTCGGTAAAAAGGTACTTGTCATGTTGCCTAGTCGAGAGAGTAAACTGCTAGCAAAATGGCAGGGTCCTTACGAGATCAAGAAACGCCTGGGTCCTACGACTTATGAAATCAGTATGCCGGGTCAAGATCGATCTAAACGGGTCTTGCACGTCAACCTGTTGAAGGAGTGGGTTCCTCGTCCTGAAAAGTCACAGTCACTGATGATTCGCTGTATTGAAGAGGAAGAATCCGATGAGCAGTATCTGCCGCAGCCAGTTCCTGGGGACATTGGGTTAGATCATCTAACAGCTTCCCAGCGGTCACAGGTACAAGTTCTCTTCAATTCAAAGGTATTTTCTGAATATCCTGGGTTTACCAATTTGATCGAACATGGTGTAATACTGAAGCCTGATGCTGTCGTGAAACGCCAGAGCTATAGGATACCTGAAAGATTGCAGGGGACCTTGCAGGAAGAGGTAGACCTTATGCTCCGCTTGGGTATTATTGAGCCTTCGAACAGTGAGTGGTGTCACCCCATAGTTCTTGTGCCGAAAAAAGACGGGAGTATAAGGTTCTGTATTGATTTCCGATATCTCAACTCAGTATCACAGTTTGATTCCTACCCTACTCCTCGCATAAGTGACCTAATTGATCGTTTGGGCCAATCCAAATATCTCACAACAATGGACCTTTCCAAAGGCTATTGGCAAATTCCACTGACTCCATCCTCGCGGCCCTTGACTGCATTCAGAACACCAAGGGGCCTTTTCCATTTTAAGGTGTTACCTTTTGGCCTTCATGGGGCCGTGGCAACGTTTCAGAGGTTAATTGACCAAGTATTACGTGGCTTACCTTTTGCTGCTGCATATCTTGACGATATTGTCATTTACAGTAACACGTGGGAGGAACATGTGCAGCATCTCCGAGAAGTCTTGCAGCGTCTTCAGAAGGCCGGTCTAACTGTCAACCCCACCAAGTGTGCTATAGCTAAACAGGAGACTGAATACCTGGGATATGTCATTGGCCAGGGTGTTGTGCGACCGCAGGTGAAGAAAGTTCAAGCTTTGGAGAAGTGTGCAGTACCCCAGACACGTAAGGACCTGCGATCATTTTTGGGTATGGCTGGATTTTACCATCGCTTTGTCCCTAACTTTTCCAGCAGGGCTGCTCCATTAACTGACATGGTGGGGGCACGTTGCCCAAACCAATTACAGTGGACTGAGGAGAGATTGGAAGCCTTCCGGGACATCCAGGGAGCTTTGACAACAAGTGCTGTGCTACACAATCCTGATTTTAGTCGTCCTTTCATTGTACAGTCCGATGCCTCTGAGAGGGGAGTAGGAGCCGTCCTATTGCAAGGACCACCAGAGAGCCGACAGCCAGTGGCTTACATCAGTCGTAAACTGTTTCCGAGAGAAGTACGTTATTCCACGGTGGAAAAGGAGTGTTTAGCCATAAAGTGGGCGTTGGATTCCTTACGATACTATCTATTAGGCCGTGAGTTTACCCTGGAGACTGATCATAAAGCATTGCAGTGGTTGGAGAAAATGAAAGATTCTAATGGAAGGATTACAAGATGGTATCTCGCCATGCAGCCCTTCAGATTCAAGATACAACACGTTTCTGGTAAAGTCAACGCTACTGCTGACTATCTCTCCCGCTCTACTGGCGAGATTTCTGAAGGGGGGGGAAATGTGACGGCCCGAGTGGTGGCCGCACAAGAGCGGTAATGTGGATGCATACACGCGCACACATGCACACACACACCAACATGCATACATTTACACAAAGGATATACATTTAAGAACTCTTTATTTAAACTTATTTTGTTATTCATATTCATTTGTTTCAGTATAATGATGGATCACAATAACCACACAAAACAAGCAATATTAATTATTTCTTTATTGTTAGGTTTTCATATGTTTACTTTTACAGCACATTTTATATACATTGTTACTGATTTGAAGTACACACAAATTAGTTACGTTGTATATGTTATTTATATTTGTTTCTATTTTGAGTTTAAGTTTACCGTGATGAACTTCAGACATGGTCCGCTGCAGCCGCATCCTGGCGTAACAAGGATTGGAGTCCGGACAGGAACAGAGAATTTATGCATTATTGGTTCCGCCCGGACATACCATTTGCTGGAATTGCCCAGGGGAGGAAGAAACGTTAATGTTGTTGTTAATTGATTTATTTAGTTGTACACTTATGATATTTGATTACATTTAGCTTTCCTTATCTTTATTTACTATATATCTTTGTTTGATTTGATTTTGATGTACTTATGGTTATATGTTGAATGTAAAGTTGAATTGTTTCCCCTCTTAATTTGTAATGGGCCCATCCTTTCCTTTATAAGCTGTTGCTTTGTTCATTTGAGGAGGTCAGTAGTTTTAGTTTGTTTGTTTGGTTTTTGTCTAATTATCTTGATCTCATTTTCTGTTTATTTATTTTTGTTGTAAGAAATGTATGAGTTTGTAAAGTTATTATTTTTTCTTGGGTTCAAATAAAGACCCATTTGTTTTGCAAAGCTTGTGTTCCTTGTGCTTGGCTTCTTGGTCCCTCACAAGGACTATACAATTTATTTAGCCTATATTCAGTTTAATTTTCTATTGATTATAGATAGGACTTTATAGTTTATTTATTCAAATTAAACTGCATGTTTCTATTGATTGTGAAGCTAGACATTGAAAATTGCAGATCAAGCGCATGGGGCGAAATGCTTTTTCTTTTTATGAATTGTATCCGATTTTCCGTTATTAGCCTACAGTTGACTACGCGAAGTGATATGGAACTGTAATGCGGTCAAGACCTGCCTGGAACTACTTTAGCCGTGCGTTTCCCTGAAAATAATGCACGCCTTAGAACGTTCGTCAACCAATCAGATTCAAGCATTCAACGGCCCTGTAGTATAATGAGGATTATGTAATCATTTATATTCACAAACAGTATTGAAGAATTTGATTTTCAAACCCTTTACCCTATTTATATTAGAATGAAACAGACAAATAATTGTTAACGCTTTAAGTTGTGTTCTATTGAAAGGATCTAGCTACAGGCTAACCAGAGCTCGACTCGGCGGAAACATAAATATTGCAGCGCGGAAGGATACATGAGTGAATCGACAGTGATCCAACTGTCAGTCTCTGTCAGTGTCGTGCTGTGTTCCAGTCCACTTTTAGACACGCACTTGCGAACTTCCCTAAGCACTTCCCCTTGGGGGAATCCCTGCCGCCATTTTGAAGTGCGTTCCACTTCGTGAAGTGGACGAGGGAAGTTTATATGGACAGACCCTCGTTCCCTCGATTTTGACAGAGGGAGCGAGTCTGCTTCGAATGTACACTTCAGGCACCTATATGTCCCACAATGCAGTACGATTGTGACGTCACCACATATCTCGTCTAATCACCACCACACAGACAACTCTATGATATATTAATTATAATGTTTTAAATTTAAAACAACCCAAACACACCTATAAACATTTGGATGCTGCATTAAACAAATTATTAAAGGGAAATAAATTTAAATAATAAATCAACTCCACATCTGATTCCAAGTGATCAAGGGCTTAGGAGGACGTTCCAGTTCAGCACATTGCAGTTTCCGCCAGTAGTGGGCACTCGCAATGACGTACATCCGAGTGAACGAGACGAAGGGAAGTTAGCGAGTGAAGGGCATGACAATTTTGGACTGGAACGCAGCACCGATCAAAGTCGGGAGGATGGCGCTTCGACATTTATCCACGGAGAATTTAATCACGGAGTTATTTCGTTTTGGGATAGAGGTCACTGAAGAGGAGAGAAGTAAATTCAAAGGTAAAGGGTCCATGTACGTTTGGATAGTTTGTTTTCCAATTTGAAATTAAATAAGCAGAAACGAGAAAACGGACCCTTATTCGTTTTTTCGTTTTTTCAAAAAAACGAAAAAACGAGATTTCGGCTTGATTTTTAGTTTTTTAGTTCACAGGCAAAAAACGAATAAATGACTTCAAAATTCGTTTTCCACATGTGGGCGGCCTGACACGCCCCCTTCCGCCGATTGGTCAAGCAAATCTGAGCGTGTGGCGTCATCAGTTGTCGCTCAGGTCAGGTCTGTTCAACAAAATAATAGTCCTCTACTATGGCCAGTGTTGGGCAAGTTACTTAAAAAAAGTAATTAGTTATGGCGCGTTTCCACCGAGCGGTACGGTACGGTACGGTACGGGTCGGTACCCTTTTATTTGCGTTTCCACTGCCAAAAGTTGAGAATGGTACCAAAAAGCCGAACCGTACCGTACCACTTTTTGGGTACCCTTCCGTTGGGGTACCTAGCACAGTGGTACGGTACTAAAAGGTGGAGCTAGACTCACTGCAGGACGTTGATTGGTTGACAGAGAATCGTCACTTGCGCGTGCTACGAGGGGAATGACAACATAAGAAGCGCCATTTTTTAATATACAGTTTAATATAATACTACTGTTACTGTGTCACGAAATGTAATTTTAAGAGTTTTTCAGGCGAGAATGTAGTTGTTTAAAGCTCAAATCTGTGGTTTATTTATAAAGATGATTTGTTTTTCCCCGGTTGTGAGATCCATGCGATCAGCGGGCGCTCGGCGCTCATGTTTCCCGGCTGGATGAGCCTTTTCTCGGCTATAGTTCTTCTGACGTTCGCCGATGACTCCGACGGTAGTGGTTAAAAATGAGATATAATTCGTCTTGTGTAGACCTAACGGGCGATCTTTGGTCTCGTGAATATATAATTCGTTCCCTGTCAATCCTTTTGGCTGAGCTAAGTTTAGTTTCATATTATAGGCTATTTGTATTTAACTTTACTGTTGTAATGTTAGACTAGAGCGCAGCATTTGGACATTTGACTGAATTGTTTGCTTTATTTCTTATTGTATAGCTTCTTGTACCTTTTACTTAAACTTTTATATTGGCTATTATTGATAAAACTGAAATTTTACAAAAAGAAATATGGTTTCTTGTCATTTTCTTATTACAAGATTATCACTGATGTTTATTGCAACATTTGTACAAATGCATATATTGCCTGTAATATGTGTAATTTTTTTTAGTATTTAAACGAAAAGAGGTAACGTTAGGGTTGTGTTTTAAATTTCGTTTTGTTATAAATAGAATAACGTATAACGTGCAGTGAATAATCAATATGCGTTGCGCATGAACCACATTTGTGTCCCTATAATGTTTAATTTATTTAAATGAAAACGAAAAGAGGCAGAGTAGTGTTTTATAACATATTTCGTTTTATTTGTTGCTTAAAATGTACATACAGAGTAACAGAGATAACCGGAGTAGCAGATCGCGAGCTGAGTGACGCTTTTAAGAACGCGCTGTACCATTTGCATGTAGGAGTCGCACATGGCAAGTACAAACTTTGCGTAGTTAATATTGAGAAAAGCCTAATGTCGGCGCTTGTCTTCTTGTGACAAACATGTCGAGGAGCAAGAACAAGATCTGCTGTATATGTCATCCATTGTAGTTTACTATGTTCTTCTTCGCGCGAAAATGACGTCGATCGAAACACCACGCCTATCAAGTAAGGGTACTGTTGGCAGTGGAAACGCTAGCCAGATCATGGTTAACAGACCCGAACCGTACCGTACTGTACCGTACCGTACTGTACTGCTCAGTGGAAACGAGCCATTATAGTTACTAGTTACTTCTCACAAAAAGTAACTGCGTTAGTAACTGAATTACATCATTACAAAAGTAACTAATTACCAGGGAAAGTAACTATTGCGTTACTTAAAAAAAAAAAAAAAAAGTTTAAATATAAGAAATGTATTGGATACCCCCAATATCAAAATGAAATTGACACTAAATAGAACATCTTATTATTATAAAACATTGTACACCAATCTACACTATTTTAATGTTGCTGTGGGACAATGTGAGAGACACCTATTAACTTAAATATTAAAATATTATCATTACTATAGTGCAACAATAAAACAATAGATGGTTTAGAACTTTTAATATTTATTGCACAGACCACAACTGGCCAACAAATAAGTCTAAAAATAAATTATGCTTCTTAAGAAATGTACCAAAAATAAATAAATAGTAGCCTAATAAAAATATACATACACATACACTAGTGCATATCATTAAAATGATAAAACTCACACACCTTTACAACTGGTAGACATTCTGTATAGCCTACTTGAAGTATTTTCTTCCTCACAATAGTAAGTTTAACAAAAAGTGCTTTCAATATAATACTGAACAATGTATCAACATAAATAATAATAATACAATATAATCTTTTGGGGGTTTATTTTTATAACCTACAGAGAACGTCATCATCAGAGGTTATTTTAGCCAAATTCTAGTCGTGTTTGCCGCACGTGCTCACAACCGTCAAACAAATATGTTTGAACGTTCCCTGCAGGTTATTTTGGAGTTTATGTTATATAAACTAATTAAAACATTGCATATGATACCAATATGTTACAGAGATTATTCTAATGCTGATATGTGTAATTTATTTATAAATAAAGTATTTATGCTCTGATACATTCGGTCACTGTCGCGCACTGTCGAGCGCGTTCTCGGACACACTCGGTCTCTCTCGCGCACTGTCGAGCGCGTTCTCGGACACACTCGGTCTCTCTCGCGCACTGTCGAGCGCGTTCTCGGACACACTCGGTCTCTTTCGTGCACTGTCGAGCACGCTCGCGGCATTCGCCTCGTTTTTGTCGAGTCCCGCGCCTCATAAACACTCACACACCAGAGAAAAAACTTTGCAGCTCCTATGGCTGAGAGAGAGCCTACTCGGATGAAAACCGCTTCAGTGAGCTCAATTAAAGTAACGCCGCATTTTTATTGACAGTAACGGTAACGGCGTTGTAATGGAGGAAGCAGTAATTAGTTAGATTACTCGTTACTGAAAAAAATAACGCCGTTAGTAACGCCGTTTATTTATAACGCCGTTATTCCCATCACTGACTATGGCTACAGATTCTTAAACTGTACTATTGGGCTTTCTTCTGTGCAACTTTACACGTTTCACAGAAATCTTTACATCAGAAATATTAATTATTAGTCTGCCACCAGCCTGTTTTATTTAGCTGTGCGGAGTTAAATCTGTGTGGTGAAGCTGCGCTTGACAGCACCGAGCGGGAGAGGCTCACTGACCAGTGTTCAGTCAGCAGTCAGAACTTTTCTTAGACGCTCCGTTTTGCCACGGGATGGTGATTGCAAATACTGTAATGCCAATCGGCTGAGGGTGGGTACCAATGATGGTGAAATACATTTTTACTGAAACTGTAATCATGTCCGCGACCCGCGAGAATGAGACAGATGATTGACAGGACGATAGCGGAGGCAATTAAAGGCGCAAGATAACGTACTCGGTTACTAACATAACCTCGGTTCTCTCTAGAAGAGGGAACGAGTACTTGCGTAAGATATCTTACGCTAGGGGAAAACCTCTTTTCCTCGAGATATTGAAGCCAAAAATGATCCTTAATTTTGCAATAATGTAAAACGCATTGCAGCAGCATGCAGACATGGGCGAGACAGCTCGCGCGCCCATTGGCTGCTCTGCGGCAACTGCACCAGCCTATCGATAGAGGCTCCTCATGACGTCAGAACCAATGAGGGCGTTTCGTGCCCATTACGTCATGTCCCGCCGAAATCGGGTGGGGCCAGGGCTATAAATACGGCCCAGAGAGGCTGGTTTGGTCAGTTTTTCATCGCTGAAGCGAATCAGAACATGACGCATGCACGGCAAGATACGCAAGTACTCGTTCCCTCTTCTAGAGAGAACCGAGGTTACGTTAGTAACCGAGTACGTTCTCTTACGAGAGGTCTCTCGTACTTGCGTAAGATATCTTACGCTAGGGGAACACAATGTAAAACGCCGTGCGTGCTTGAGACATAACACTAAAGTCCCAAGGGCAGGTGCCCGGGGCTCATACAGTGCCTAATCACAAGGGACTCACAGAGAATCCGGGAAGAGGGGCTAGAATAGCATCATTCCTGTAATATAGAGCTCTGACAAGAGCATATTATATCAAGTGTTCCACACAGCCAGGGCGAACACGGCCTGGACTGATAGATATGGGGGACTTACGCACTGCCCACAGAAGTATATATACGATCAGTGATCGACGCTCTAGCGGTTTCAGCATCCTGAGCCGATAGGATTCGGGCGGGCAATACTGAAAATTTAAACCGAGAGCAACCTAGCTTGTAAAGCGGGAACCTCGAGGTTATAAAACCTTATAAATGTAGACGGGGAGGCCCAGCCTGCCGCCATACAGATATCTTGCAAGGCAATCCCACTGGACCAAGCCCACGACGAGGCCATGCCTCTTGTGGAGTGCGCTTTGACACCTATCGGGCATTGCAGGCCCTTGGATGTGTAAGCTAGCGCTATAGCATCAACTATCCATCTGGATAGACTCTGTTTTGACGCAGCTAGTCCCTTAGAACGTCCGCTGAACAAAACAAAGAGCTGCTCCGTCTGTCTGAAAACAGATGAGCGAGACACATAGACTCTTAACGCCCTGACCGGGCAAAGGAAGCCTGCGTCCCCTTCCTCCTCAGATACCGGCAGGGCCGACAGGGAGATAACCTGTGCCCTAAACGGTGTGTTGAGGGATTTAGGAACATATCCGTGCTTTGGTTTGAGTATGACTCTCGAGTCATTCGGCCCAAACTCCATACACGTCGCGCTCACTGAGAGCGCTTGCAAATCCCCTATGCGCTTCACTGAAGCGAGAGCCAGAAGAAACACTGTTTTGAAAGACAAGAGTTTCAGGTCTATTGACTGTATTGGCTCGAATGGGGCACCTTTCATGGCTTCCAGAACCGTGGAAAGGTCCCAAACGGGAACTGAGGGTGGTCTGGGAGGGTTCAGCCTCTTAGCTCCTCTAAGGAAGCGAATGACCAGATCGTTCCTTCCTAATGACTGGCCAAGCGGTGGTTCAGCGAACGCTGCTATGGCCGCTACATAAACTTTGAGCGTGGATGGGGTTCTGCCCTTATCCAGAAGCTCTTGTAAAAAGGAGAGAACCTCCGGCACCCCACAGCGTGAGGGTGAAGTGCCACTCGCTGTACACCAGCTAGTGAACACAGACCATTTTGAGGAATAGAGCCGCCTCGTAGATGGAGCTCTAGCCTGCGTGATCGTGTTTAACACTCCCGCTGGGAGGTTAACGGGTACCCGTTGATGGCCCACACATGTAGGGACCAAAGCTCCGGGTGAGGATGCCAGATCGAGCCGTTCGCCTGCGAGTGGAGAACCCTCCTCACCGGTATCGGCCACGGGGCGGTACTCGTCAGCTGCATCAGGACTGGAAACCAGACTTGGTTTGTCCAAAATGGGGCGACGAGTAGCACTGGGCATCCGCTCTCCCTGATTCGCTCTAACACCTGGGGTAGGAGCGTGACAGGGGGAAACGCATAGAGCGGGCAGCGGGGCCAGACATGAGCCAGCGCATCCCTGCTCTTGGAGAAGAATTCCTGACAGTGAGCGTTCTCTTGAGACGCAAATAGGTCTATTTCCGCTCTGCCAAATGTCCTCCATAGCATTTTGACTGTCTGTGGATGTAAAGACCATTCTCCTGTCGGCAGATTGTTTCTGGACAGTCTGTCTGGTCCCACATTCAGATGGCCGGGCACATGCGCTGCCCTAAGCGAGCGCAGATTGTGCTGAGCCCAGACCAGGAGGCGTTCCGTCAGCCTGTGAAGGATTCTGGATCTGATACCTCCTTGGTGATTTATATAAGCCACCACTGACATGTTGTCCGAACGGACCAAGACGTGGTGTCTTTTTATCTGGGGACAAAAGCGCCTCAGCGCGTTGTCGACTGCCATCATTTCCAGGCAGTTTATACGCAGAAGCTTTTCCCGTTCCGACCACTGGCCGAATAACGGTCTGCCCTCGAGCAGCGCTCCCCATCCCGAGGTTGAGGCGTCCGTAGACACCACCTTCACACTCGAGGAAGTCCCCAGGCTTACACCTGACCGGTACCAGTCGGTCACTGTCCAAGGTTTCAGAGCTGCGACGCATTTCTGATCGACCTTGAGGTGCGCGAGACCGGAGGTCCAAGCTCTGCGCGGCGCGCGCTTTCAACCAATACTGCAGCGGGCGCATGCGAAGCAGACCCAGCTGAAGCACTGAGGATGCTGAAGCCATGAGACCCAGCATCCTTTTAAACTTTTTGAGCGGGACTAAAATCTCTGTCATGCGCTGAATACTTAGTCTGCGCTGCGGCGACAGCTGTGCTGTCATAGACAGCGAGTCCAGATCTGTGCCCAGAAAAGATATTTTCTGACTGGGAGACAGTAAACTCTTTGCCCAATTGACTGTGAGACCTAAATTCTCGAGGTGATCGAGTAATATGGTCCTGTGTTCTATGAGCTCCGACTGTGATCGAGCTAGAACCAGCCAATCGTCCAAATAATTCAGCACTCGTATGCCTCGGAGCCTGAGGGGTGCGAGCGCTGCATCCATGCACATCCTGAATACGTGAGGTGCCAGGGATAGGCCAAATGGCAGGACTGTGTACTGATATGCCTGGCCCTCGAAGGCGAATCTCAAAAATCGCCTGTGACGTGACGCTATTTGTATTTGAAAATAAGCGTCTTTCAGATCTATCGACATGAACCAGTCCCCTTGGCAAATTTGCGAGAGGATTTTCTTGGTCGTGAGCATTCTGAACTGTCGTTTCAGAAGTGCTTTGTTTAGTCGTCTTAGATCTAAAATGGGTCTGAGACCTCCGTCTTTTTCGGGTACCAGAAAATATCTGCTGTACATGCCCCCTTCGCTCTGAGCTTGTGATAGGGGTTCTATAGCCCCTTTGCTCAGTAACTTCGCTATTTCGGCCCGAAGTAGGTGTGCTACTTCCTTTTTCACCATAGTATCGATTCGCGCCGCTTTCCGTTGCGGGCGTCGACCGAACTGTAGCGAATAGCCTCTTTCTATAATGTCTAGCACCCACTTCGAAACCCCGGGTAGCCTTGCCCATGCGTTTGCACGAATGGCTAGGGGTTGAATGCGAAGCGCGCTCTGGTCGCTTAGCGACAGAGGGGCTTCAGTGTGCTGCAACATAAGCGTCGCGCTTATGACATTTGAGGCAGGGGGCGCGCTGATAACAGCGGGCAGATTGCCCGCGCTCGACTCCTCTGCGGTGGTCAACCGAGAGGGGGAGGGCTGGGCGAGTCCCGTAAGACCTGTCATGTCTATGTGCGAATGTGGGCGTGGGATACCGGGCACATTTACAACACTGAGAGCATTGTCTGCCAGAGCAGAGCGAATGCATGTTGGTTTCGTTTTACAGAAACCTTGAGACATGCAGAACGTAGTGTTTGTGGACACTGGGCAGTGGGCACATTTACCACATTTAATGCGCAATCGATCTGGGTCGATTTCATGTGCGCGAGCCCTGTGCGACGGGCTGTGTTTCTGTGTAGGAATGAGTACTGGGCAGTGGGCATTTTGTCTACACCCATAACACCATCGGCCGTGGCCGGAACACCAGAAAATACACTCTATGGGATTTATCTGGGTAGCCGTAAAGCGGCGTTTGTGTGCAGGCAAGCGGGCTGTGTCGCCGACTTGTTTACTGCAGAATACACTGGAACAGTCGCATTTACTGGAACTGAACGAGCGAGAAGTTGCCATAGAAACAGAGAGCGTCAACATGCTGGCGTTTGTTTGCAGGCATGCGTGCATTACAACAGACTCGCTCACTGCAGTATGACATTTCCAGTCGCCTGAACTTCAGAGGGGAATGAGAAATGTGTGAGAAATAGAATTCGGCCCGGCCGCAGCGGGACATTATCACTCTTTTCTCCTTTCGCCAGTGACGCACGGGAACCATAGAAACGGTGTTTGGGTGCTGGCGAGCGGGTTGTACAACGTGCTCGTTGGCTGCAAAATGCACATCTGCAGTCGCCTTTCAGGGAACTGACAGAGCGAAGCATTGGAGGCATAATTAATCTGCCGTTACACCGAGATTCGAACCCCGGTCTCTCGTGTGAAAAACCAAAGATTCCGCCACTGAGCCACAGGGGGGAACACAAAAGCTTTCAGATGCACGAGCATATACGAGCGTCAACATGTTTTCTTCGGCGTTTGCTTGCCGGCGCTGCAATATTTATATTTCCAGTCGCCTGATCAGGGAACTGAGAAATGTGTGAGAAAATTCAGGTCAGTCCAGCCTCGGCGGGACTAAAACGCTATTTTCTCCTTTCGCTGGTGATTGACGCGTGAATGGGGCGCAGAGGCAGGGTAGCTTTCTTGTACGTAAAGAAAAACTAACCCCGACCGTCCGCTTCCAGCCTCCCCTGTGAACGGCGTGGTTTGCGCGGCTCGAACAGAGGGAGAGCAGGTATCATCCTCCAAGCAGGCAAGGCAAGCGGGCGCACCGGCGAGCTTTGCGGGTTGGGGGGGAAAGGGGCGTCTTGAAAAAGACGCCCGGCTCTTTTAGTGCAATGAGAGTGTGTGTCGCGGCGGCGAACACACACACATACACAAAACACAGTAACAGAGAAAAGGATATGTACGCCGGAAAGCGTCAGCAGGAACGGCGACTGAAGGCGGCGAGTTGTCGACCGGCAGCTTCAGATGCAGACTAATCCCGCTGGGTGCTTGCAATCAGACGGCGCAGCTTCCTCTCAGGATCCAGCGATGCATGAGCCCGCTGAAGAGATGAAAAACTGACCAAACCAGCCTCTCTGGGCCGTATTTATAGCCCTGGCCCCACCCGATTTCGGCGGGACATGACGTAATGGGCGCGAAGCGCCCTCATTGGTTCTGACGTCATGAGGAGCCTCTATCGATAGGCTGGTGCAGTTGCCGCAGAGCAGCCAATGGGCGCGCGAGCTGTCTCGCCCATGTCTGCATGCTGCTGCAATGCGTTTTACATTATTACAAAATTAAGGATAATTTTTGGCTTCAATATCTCGAGGAAAAGAGGTTTTCCCCTAGCGTAAGATATCTTACGCAAGTACGAGAGACCTCTCGTAAGAGAACAATCAAACCGTCTCCATTGACTTTGCATTGCGAGAGGCTGCCTCCTTGTCATTTCTTGCTTCTAACAAAAGACAGACAAATGCCTAAAAGCTGCTGTGTGACAAGGTGTACAGCAAACAAGCTAAAAAAAACAGAAATACGTTTTTATTAGCTCTCGACCTCAAAAAACGAGTGTTTAGTACATAAAAGTGGATACAGGCAGTTGAGAGAGAGCGTCACGTGACTCATTACTCTGAGAACTAACGTACGTCCGCTGGAGGAGACCGTAATCGACAACACATGATAGTTTATCTTACAGAAATATAATATATAAAACTGACATTTGGATATTTGACTCACCAGTGACCAAATGTTTAACTTACTGCACACGTAGTGTATTTTAGTGCATACGGAGTGTCAGGATCCCACAATTTACCCATTCGTTCCAGCCTGTATCCACTTTTATGTCCTCAAACGCTCGTTTTTTGGGGTCGACAGCTTATGAAAAATTATTTCTGGGTTTCTTAGCTTGTTTGCTGTACACCTTGTCACATAGCAGCTTTTAGGCATTATTCTGTATTTTGTTAGAAGCAAGAAATGACAAGGAGGCAGCCTTTCGCAATGCAAAGTCAATGGAGACAGTTGGTTTGTTTTCCCCCTTGGTGGGCGTGGTCTTCAGATTATGACGCGTTGCGCTCTGTCTCTATGGTGAGTGCTTGGTTGGCTTTGTCGCTACTCGATCCGTACCGGAAACACGATCTGTACTGCGCATGTGCGAGAACGCGTCTCCTTCCTGTCTGATGTCGAAACCATTTACGGCAGTTGTTGTTCGACACTACATGATCCGTATCGTAACTGAAGCCCCTTAACTGACTTTTATTTATCCTTTGTCATTTTATTTATTGTTTATTTTATTTTATTTTAACTTTAATTTATTTTCTTCTCCCTAAAGTTGTGTGTTATTTTACGTGCTCCGTTTCCTGTTAACACTCATATTTTTGTTAATTCTGTATAAGCCAGTTATTGTTGTAAATTTTACATCTAAAAAAACAACAACAAAAAAACGATCCGTATCGGAAATAGTTATTTACTAGTGATTATCTTAACATAAATAAATAAATAAATAAATATATATATATATATATATATATATATATATATATATATAAACATCAAGGCTACATTAAATTGATTCAATTAAATAAATGGAGAATTAAATCGTTTATGTATGGGAAATACAGATGTGCATTAAGTGTGGGCATTATAATGGTTGGAGTGTGCGATCAGCCTCCTCTGCAGAAGTAATACTGTAATATATTGTAATATTTACAATATTACTACATGTAATATTTCATTTGGTAAAGGTTTGTTCTACTTATTTCAGCATACTTTAACAAATGTCTGCACTCAAGAAAACACAAAAAAACACAGGATAAAATTATTTATTTATTTATTAATAAATGAATTCATCCATACCTACCTCCATCCATCTATCTATCATCCATCCCTCCATCCATCTATCTCTCCATCTATCTATCTACCCCCCATCTATCTCTCCCTCCATCTATCTACCTCTCCATCTATCCATCCATCATCCATCCATCCATCCATCCATCCATCTACCCCTCCATCTATCTCTCCCTCCATCTATCTATCTATCCATCTATCCCTACATTTATATCCATCCCTCCCTCCCTCCTTCTATATCCATTCCTCCCTCCTTTCTTCCTCCTCAATCCCTCCCTCTCCTCCATCCCTCCATCTCTCCTCCATCTCTCCTCCATCCCTCCCTCCCTCGCTCACTCTCTCACACACACACACACGCACACACGCTCTCACTCGCTCGCTCTCTCACACACACACACACACACACACACGCTCTCACTCGCTCGCTCTCACACACACGCTCTCCCTCCCTCAATCCATCGCACCACAATGGCACCTGCTCCTAAAAACACACACAAAAATAAAAAAATTATATTTGATACATATGAGTTTGATGGGATACTTGTGTGAAAATCCAGCTTACCTCTGTGAATATTAATGGACAGGAAGTGCAGGTACTGAGAGCATACTGTGTGTGAAATACAAATAACACTGTAAGACTTTGATTTTATTATCTAACAGCTCTGGCAAATGAATTATTCTTACCATCAGCATGTAAACAGCACAGGAATTCTCTGAACACTGTTGAAGAGAAACCTGTAAAAGGGAAAGTCTATCCAAAGTCATTTTAAAAACAACTGCTAGCTTGTTTAAACATTTAATACATGCATACTTAAATTAGTTTTACACAATTCCATCCTTTAAAACACACCCCAAGGTTTCTTCCTGTTTTTTCAGTCCAGGATCCTGGGTCAATGGAGCTTGCAATGTGCCTGGCATTCCAAAGAAAACACAAAATACATAATATGTAATTAAATTATCAGTTATGTATGCTGATAACGAGGCTTTTATGTGAACGAAATTGTAACCAAATAACATGCCTGGAACAAGGCTAGTAAATTAATTATCTTTTGTCTCTCTCAACCTAAATATGGTTCTGTAAGTCTCCAAAACCATCAGGACGAAGAGAATCAAGGAAAAGTATCTCCCTTTTAGCTACCAACATAACCTGCAGTGGGGATTTTGTTAATATCCATGAAAATAGAACTCATTTAACCCTACCTGTTGAATTTAAAATGTTACAGCTAGAAAGATTATAGAAAAGAAACTCAACACAGAGCAGATAGTGATCCGCTTCATCCGGCTGGCTGCTCCAAGCTGGAAATAGTATGAGATCCTTGGACCTCACGTTTTCCTAATAGTTTTGGAACAAAATATTATTCAATAATCAATAATCATAAACTTCTGTGCCTATTCCCAAAAGAGTTATTTCTTGGTTGATGAGTATATGATAGCAAAACATTTAGCAAAAGATAGCAAACTTTTGAACAATACCCGTTCTTGTCTTAGGACAACTTTGATTAACTTTTTTGATCCACTTCAAATATAACTTTTAAATCAAGGAGGTATCTAACAATCAAAGGTGGCAAAAGTAGACACATTCTTAAGAATAGATATAAGATACCCATTAAGTATGTAAAATTACCCATTCTTTCACATCCTGGATAATTGTAGACCAATAGTAGCCAGCAATAACCCGGTTTTGAGTGCCTCTGACACCACTATGATTGCCAGTCCCAGGGTTATTGTGGCACTCCGTGAGAACAGACCTCTTCTTTTCCTCTGACAGGACAACTAGCCGGATGTACAGCATACTGGGGCCGATGTAGAAGAGTCTGTCGTCTGTTTTAAAAGGAAAAAAAAAAACGTCTGAAAGAGTTGAAGTTCAAAGTAAATAGAAAAATATCATATTACTATCTGATATCTGACAGGTTTAACTACATTAAAGTCACATATTAATACCCAGATATGGGAGCTGAAAAAGTACAGTTAAAATAACTTGATATTTTAAACAAATTTGTCCATTTAGCACATGAGGTTGTACCGGTCAGTCAACTATTTTTCATTATACAATCTTCCGGTTCTTATACCCCCGGTTTCACACAGACAAGGCCAAGAGAGTAAAATGCATATTTGAGCTATTTTAACTGAAAGCAACACCGTGACTGATACATCTTAAAATATGTCAGTGCCATTTTTTGTCTTAAGATACACACCAGTAATGTTTATTTTTCTAAGGCATGTTTATAAAAGCTGGGTGTAACGATACCCTCATTTCACGATTTGATACATATCACGATACTGAACTCACGATACGATATTATTTCGATACTCCCAAGAAATATTATAAAAGGTTAACACAAAATGCACTGTTGATTAAAATGCTAACTTTGATATTAAATTGTGGGTTTAAATGAATAGGCTTGGACTTGGTGTTTGTAACCCAAGGACAATGGTGCCACCAGAATAAAAATATTCATGATTCTGACGCTGAAAATGCTGAATTATTTTAGACGAATATTTTTAACATTCTGGTAACATAAGATGTTTGGCATTATCAGGACCCACAAATATTCCCCATTGCATTATTATACATTATAATCAACATTATATAGTAGTTTAATGTAGTACTTACACAAAAACATCAATTTTATTCCTCACACAGTAATTTTTATTTTGGGTGAACTATCCACGATACATATTATTGTCACTATCCACGATACGTATTGTTGCATTTTTGTATTACGATATATAACGTTAGTCTTATTAGTCTAAGCCTTGTCATAGTTACCTTTGATGATTAAATTCGCAGACGACCGTTTCACTTTCCGACGCTCTTCGTGATTGTCAGGCATTTCTCCTTTTAAGAGAAATTCTTGAACTTTCACATAAAATGCAAAAAATCCATGTTTTCTATAGCCTTAGAGACTTTAGGCACAGGTATTATTGTGGATTTCTTCCATGAATTTGGAAAAACACCACAATTCAGCAAAATTTGAAACAGCTGAGTGAGAACCCCTTTAAGCTGTTGAGAGCATACCTTTAACACCCTTCCTTGGAGGCCATCAGGCCCAGGGGCTTTGTTTGGTCTAATTTTTGAAAGACACATGGCTACTTCTTCTTCAGAAAGCTGTATATGTTCATAACTACCAATCTGATCACAGGTAATACTACAGCCCATTTTTGGGTCTCTCACATCATATCTTCCATAGAAGATGTTTAAATCATTAACAAATTTACCACAATCTGCCACGTTTACACTTTGTTTTTTCCCTTCCCTACCCATTATTGTGTTTAATCCCTCCCATGCTTGTTTTGCATTGCCTGTACAGAATCTTTGTTCAACCTTATTCTTAAAATCTATTTTTGCTGTAAGAACCTTACGCTTAAATTCCTTCTCTTTCTCCTATACTACCTAATTTTCTCCTCTCAAAAATGCAGCCCTTTTCTCATTCAGACACATTTTAAGATCCTTTGAGAGCCATGGCTTGTTATTACTAAACACCTGAACTATCTTAGAGGTGATTACAGTTTCTTCACAGAACTTGATATAGCATGTGATTAGGCTTGTTTGAGATGCGCCTTGCCTCGCCTGAAATGTATGCGAGAGTAGGCGGCTGCAGTGAGGGGAGGAGTGAAAAAAGCGCAGGCAAGCCGGACAGTTCGCTCTTCACGCAGTGGATCAGACACCTGTGAGATCAAAGATGGATATCGCGGGATTCACGGGATTCACGCTCGTGCACAGTGTTGCTAATAAACTGGATGGAATTTAAGTTCTGTTGCTTTTATATGAAAATAAATATAATGAACAAGACACCCATAAGTAGCCTACTTATTTAATTCCATTCCAAATACATGTTTATCAATCTTTTTTTTCTTTAATACAGACATGTGTTTTTATTATTATTATTTTTTAATAAAAATTACATTGCATAACCCATAGAGATCGCACTGTCAGATAGTTTGGGAATATTCACACATAATGTATACACATAAAACATGATATCAGAGTTTTAAAATCAAACATTTCAAAAGAGAACAATACATCACGGTTGTTTAAAACCAATGATCATTAAGCTGTGTCGTCAGCAAGTCGTTTCCCATCATGCTTTTGATCAGCGCAGTCGGTGGAGAGCAACTGCGCTCGGCTGCAGAATCCGACACGTGCGCCTTGCGGTCGCGAGAGTTTTTTGACATACATCAGCATGACATCAGAGCAAGGCGGACCGCACTCGGACACATTTCTAACCGGCATGCATCTCGCGCTGATCACCGGTGATCGATTCTGCGCAGATTTTGCTCATCTCAAACAAGCCTATTGTGTCTGTCAATTCGTGATGATCAGAGCATGCGTCAAAAAACATGCGCCAATCCGTAGAGTCCAAACAATCTCTGAGCTCCTCCTCCCCATCCTCAGTCGATTGACGTACAGTTTTCAGGAGTTGTTTTTCACGCCTGACTTTCTGTCTGTATGTTGGAAGGCGATGAATGACGTTGTGATCTGACTTACCAAGAGGAGGGCGACTCACTGCCTTATATGCGTCTGGGATGTTACCGAAGCATTGGTCCAGTATGCGAGTGGGCGTGGTGACATACTGCTGCAGAGTGGGTAGATGAGGTGACAGCTGACATGTGTTGAAATCCCCCAAAATAAAAACCGGCTGATCTGCCGATCGGGAGAGAGCAGCATTGAAGCTGTCAGTTATCATTTCCGCAGCTTCTTTATTATTAGGCCCTGGAACATAGACAAGGATAATGGTGATTTGCCCGAACTCCCGCGGAAGGTAAAACTGACTGATAGATACAGACAGCAGTTCATAGTCTCTAGTGCACACTCTCTTGAGCACTTTAAATTGTGAGGCCCAAGCGCTGTCAATAAACATGCAGAGTCCTCCCCCGATGGATTTTTGAGATGACACCTTATCACGATCTGCTCTTATAACTGTAAATCCCTCCATGTCAATGCATGTGCTGTCCTCATGAAGCCACGTCTCTGTGAAACAGAGCAAATTACTCCTCCTAAAATCCTCATAAAACTGGAGGCGTGTTGTGATCTCATCCAGTTTATTATTTAATGATCTGATGTTTGACAAAGTTATGATGGGAAGCGGGTGTCCGTTTCCTCACCTTCTCAACCTGTTACGAACGCCCCCCCTCGAGCCTCTTTTCTTACTTTTCCTACCCTGGGCTTTTCCATGAGGGGTTGATGATACATGACTTAAGTCCACAGGCACAGCTTCACTCCGTAGGGCAAGAAGAAAATCCCTCAAGTATGTAATCACTGGCGACGTTCGTATCTGGTGTTCACCTCCCTCATTGTTCCCGGCTAGGGCAAAGTTCTCTCTTATGACAGCATATAGAATAAATTAAATCACCACTGCACGCAAGTAATCCATTTCCATGTTGATTGACAAACGAACGGAGAAGCACTGGGTCAGCAGCCGTGCCGTTGTACTAATCACTTCTGGTGATTAGTTCCTATAACTGAGGTAGAAAACCCTACGAATAGGCTGTAATAAAAGGTTAAACACACAGAAAGAACTCCACAGGTTATATAAAACATACATGATACTTAAGATATATGTGAGGTAAATACTGGTGATCAATTTAGCTTATTGGAAGCAATTTTGAGACCGTTGTTTGTATTAAACCACAAGTGGGTTAATTTCAGTCTATTGGTTTTGGAGACAAAAGTCTCTGGAATTTACGGCTGCAGAAAGGAGGTGTCCCCTGATTTAAGGTTTGTGGTGATTCTGGGCCATGGGAATGCCTTAGCATCCTTCGTTTCCTGATATGGCTGTGGATTGATGCATTGGGGTCACCACAGGGTTTCTTGGCCATTTGCTCTTAAGTTTGGGGAACAAAGAGAAATCTTTTCCTGCTGTCCTGGCATCGCTGGTATGAGATTAGACAGGCACAAAAAGGGAAAGGGGGGGTGACATCTCCTTTAGCCATCTCGGCACCATGACTGTGTTTTATGACTTACAAATGGTTCGATGGGGAATCTTTCCCGAAGTGTGGAATGCGGTGTTGGGTTGTGTGAATGAAATGGACTGTTCACGGATAATCCTACAGTTATTATCAATTTTATTTGATTGATTAGTTTTGGCAGCCCTTTGCTATGTTTCATTTCATTCATTCATCCTACTATCATATAGTTTGACATATTTTGGTTAATAACTCTATATATTCAAATACACCAAAATTGTACTAAAAATCTGTTTTTCTCTTTTCACACAGTCCATTGGCCAAACTGCTGTTTCCTGCCGTGGACTCCAGCCTGCTGAAGTTTTTGTATGATGACAACCAGAAGGTGGAGCCAGAGTGGTACATACCCATAATTCCCTTGGTACTGGTAAACGGAGCCGAGGGTATCGGGACTGGCTGGGCATGCAAGATCCCCAACTATGACCCGCGAGAGATTGTCAACAACATCAGCCGTATGCTCAACCACCAGGACCCTCTACCCATGGTAACACCTTATCCTCACTCTTTTACTGATGCATGTTTAATAGGAATGTGACTGCATCAAATTTTCATGTAATGATTATTGCTGAAACTTACATCACAGTATACACTATAATTTTGGGGGGGGGGGGGGTGTTTGGCTTGAGGTCATGGTACAAAGGACCCTAAATTGAAATGACTCCAAACCAATCCTTTAAGATTACTCATTCTGTGCCTCTCTTTATGCTTTTCTTAGCTGCCCAGCTACAAGAACTTTAAAGGTATCATTCATGAGCTGGGACAGAACCAATATTTGGTCAGTGGAGAAGTGTCCGTCCTGGACAAAAATACCATTGAGATTATTGAACTTCCTGTTCGCACCTGGACTCAGGTAAGGTTACTGGTAGAAGTCTCGATTTTATGACATAAGATCTATTTGGAATACCGTGTGCTAGTGATGGCAAAAAATTACATCTTTTTTTTTTCTCTCTCTCTCTCTCAGGCGTATAAGGAGTCGGTTCTTGAGCCCATGCTCCAAGGAACAGATAAAACTCCTCCTCTGATCAACGACTATAAGGAATACCACACTGACACCACAGTGAAGTTCGTGGTGCGCATGACAGAGGAGAAGCTGGCACAGGCAGAGGCGGCCGGCCTTCACAAGGTCTTCAAATTGCAGTCGTCCCTCACCTGCAATTCCATGGTATGAACCTTCCCTCCTGAAGCTCTTGAATTGAGCTAACAGTTTCACACCTTGATTAATTATTAAGTCAGAAACATACTCTACGCTGGTACACAGGTTTCACTGCTTTGTCGGATGGCTGTGTATGGTCCTGTCATACATACTTGCATACTTGCATTATTGCAGTAACAGATTTCTGTACTCAAGGGTCTGATACCCCTGTTACCTTCAAATATCTGTGCCATTAAACTAATAATAATAATAATATAAGGTAGTGTGTGTGTGTGTGTGTGTGTGTGTGTGTGTGTGTGTGTGTGTGTGTGTGTGTGTGTGTGTGTGTGTGTGTGTGTGTGTGTGTGTGTGTGTGTAAAAAATCGAACCTTTCATTGAAGTAAAACAATTGAAAGTGGGGGGAAAATCACATTATGAAATAAAGAGTAATATATAAAGTAGTAAAATATCTCTGAAGTACAGTCAAAACAACATTTATTCAGACACCTTCAACATTTCTCACATTATCAGTTTATTCGCTATAGTTTAGAAAATGGTAATAAAATATGACAAGAACTTTAAATTTAAGGACACAATTAGGTAATACCAATGTAGGTCAACCAATTACCAAGCAATGCTTAATTTTGTGTAGTCTGTAGTGTAAAAAGGTCGCATTAGCAATCAAAGAAAAAAAAACTTAAAGGGCACCTATTATGCAAAATTCACTTTTACATGGTGTTTGAACATAAATGTGTGTTGGCAGTGTGTGAGCAAAACCACCCTAGAATGATAAAAATCCACCCAGTGTTTTTTTTTACAATCTCAATAAATCATAAGCACTTTCTCAGAATGAGCTGTTCTAAGATTCTATGCAATGTGACGTAGAATTGCACAGGCCCCACCCACGACTGTTGATTGACACTGCAGTTTGAGCATAGACCCGCCCTGAGGGAGCAGGAAACAGAGTCCGCCATTGTTTCGACTCTTGAGCAGCTGTAGACAAAAATGTCTCCTAAGCGATTGAGGTGTGTTGTTGTTGGATGTAAGAATGAACATAGCAGTCTTCATTTACTCTCGTTGTTACTCAAGGATGGATCTGTACTGTTTGTGATCCAGCTTACGGTCTTCAGAGCGACAGTCCTAACGTTACTGATCACGGCAGAAATTAAAGTGAGAGTGCGCTCTTTATGACAGCTCATCGAGTCATTTTACGGATATAAGGTTTACCAGTTTATTTAGCACCCACTGAAAAGGTGTGTTTATATTTGTTTACTGTTAGTTGTAACGAGTGTTTTGTGTACTTCGCTGTCTATGTTGTTGATCATGAAAGGGAGAGAGAGAGAGAGAGTTTATGGATAAGACTTTAATGCTCACTTCTTAGCCTAGTATATTTACTTCTTATTTATTAAATCCAGACAATTGGTTGATGAAACATCGATTAAAATTAAGATACAATTAATACAAAACGAAATTAAATTTAAAGACAGGCTTTGTGCTTTCAGTTTGAGGTCTCTGTGAAAGTTTTAAAACATTATTTTAGTGCCGCTTTAGAGCGCTCACGTCCGTAACGGAGAGCTGTCTGTAACTTTTTTGTGTGTGTGTGTGTGTGTGTGTGTGTGTGTGTGTGTGTGTGTGTGTGTGTGTGTGTGTGTGTGTGTGTGTGTGTGTGTGTGTGTGTGTGTGTGTGTGAAAGAAATACATTTCTAAAAAAATGCGACTTAGGCTATATATGTTTTTTCTTCCTCGTGGCGCATTTTTTGACTGATATGCGACTCCGGAGCGACTTATAAAATAGGCTACGGTAAGTTATTTATTCTTTTTGTGCAAATGTCCCATAAAGTCCCATCCTTTAAGGATTAATTTATGTCCCGTTGACCAGTCCATTGCATTACGAATAAAAGCAGAATCAATAAAGTCAAAAATGTGATGTGCAGAGTTTTATAGTCTTGATATTGTTTCTTATTCAAAAGTGGCGACGCCCCTTTTTTTCTCAGAATTGCGAGATATGAAGTCAGAATTGTGAGAAATAAAGTCGCAATTCTGAGTAATAAAGTCGCAATTGGGAGATATAAAGTAAGAATTGCATGATATTCGTCGAAATTTCGTGTTATAAAATCAGAATTGTGAGATAGAAACTATTCTGAGGTAAAAAAAAATAAAAAAATAGAAAGCTTGAAATGTCTTCTTTTAAACAGAACAATTCAAAAAGTAAACAGACTGCTGCATGTGTAATTTTTAGAAAACACTTCATTAATAAACAATTAAAATGTCTCTTTGCTATATTTTACATATTCATAATTATTACTTTTGCCGGTTCTTTGTGACAGCTTTTAGGCCTTTATTGGCAGCGCCACCCTCACATGTTACATGAACGCGTCACCACCGCATCAGCACCGAAAACAGGAGATTTTTCAATTCCTGTTTTGGCAGGGGAAAACTGATCAGAAAATGTAACGAAACATTGTAGAAATGTAGTGGAGTAGAAAGTATAATAATTGCTGCAAAATGTATCGAAGTAAAAGTCAAAAGTAGCCTATGCACTATTGATTCTACTTATGTAAAGTACAGATATGTGAAAAATGTAACAAAGTATTTGTACTTCGTTACATTCCACCACTGCTGATTAACAGTAATGTAAATGTCCTAATACCTGTTATATACTACAACAATGCAAAGTATTTGCTCTTAACCTTGCGCGGGGGGGGGGGGACCATACCCCCGGACCCCCCTAGGGAGAGCCCCCCCACATAATAAATCCCAATTTAACCCCTGCATATGACTCAGTAAAGCCCTGCCATTCGGTTCTATTTATTTAATTAATCATAATGCGATCGTATTATTAAACACGCTATTATTATGTTTGAGACATCAACCACTGGTCGATGATATAATGTTTGTATAAACTGTAGTAACAACTGGTAAAATGTACATTTAGGTCATAAAAACAGTAATATTTTCTTCTCAGCCATGTCAACAATTATCCGTGAGTGAAATCTCCTCCCATCTGTTGTCTGATTGGCCTTTCGCAAGGATTCCTGGGTAGTTAAAGTGCGTGGAGCCTGCATCTATGCGGGCTTCGTGGAAGACCGCTTCAAGGGTACAAAGGGGGCGCTGCTGAGCACACTTCAGAGTGGTAAAATGCTGAATGGGACGGCCTACGGACTCGTAGACTCAGCGAGCACGCGCAATTCAAGTCCACGAGACCAAAAGTCCGCATGAAGTGCGCCATTTGGGACAGGGCCATTATAGAGGACTATTTTTTTTTTTAACAGACCTGAGCGACAACTGATGACGTCACATGCTCAGACTTGCTTGACCAATCCGCGGAAGGGGGCGTGTCAGGCCGCCCACATGTGGAAAACGAATTTTGAAGTCATTTATTCGTTTTTTGCCTGTGAACTAAAAAACGAAAAATCAAGCCGAAATCTCGTTTTTTCATTTTTTTGAAAAAACGAATAAAGGGGTGACTTCCGTTTTTGGTTTATAAACGAAAAACGAATTGACTGAAGTTCAAAGACTCTCTTCATTCTTTGTTCAAAAAGGAATAACGATAAAATGATCGCCAAAAACGAAAAACGGGCCGTTTTTAATTGTTTTTTCGTTTTTTGATTCTGACACCAAAACCGGTTATTTGGAAATTATGATTTAGTCTTTATTTTGTCGTCAAACTGTCTTAGAACATCTTCGTAAAACCATATAAGACTAACGTTAAATTACAACATCAGGTTAACTGACAGAACCGACCAACGGTTAACCTCCCTTTCGAGTAACGTTAACATTACTAACGTTATCTAGCTGCTGTTATAAAAATAAACCGATTACTATCATTAATGGTTTTAACTTCTTTCAATACTTTCCCCGCTGTCCTGGAAAAAATAAAATAAGATAACGTTAGGCCTAACGTTACATTATATTAAAGGGCACCTATTATGACCCTTTTCACAAGATGTAAAATAAGTCTCTGATGTCCCCAGAGTATGTATGTGAAGTTTTAGCTCAAAATACCCAACAGATATTTTTTTTACAGCATGTTTAATTTGTCATTTTTTGGGGCTCAGAAAAACGCGCTGTTTTAGTGTGTATCCCTTTAAATGCAAATTAACTGCTGCTGCCGGCCCAGGGGGCGGAGCCTCACGAGCTCGCGCTTCAGTCAGGACAATCTCATCTGATAATATCAAAACAGAAACTCTCAGTAGCGTGTTCATTTTGACTCGGAGTGGGACAATAATGCCCACAGCGCCAGAGAATATTGTATGGAGATTAAACAGGTATAGTTTAGCTTAATTATGGTTATAACTTATTTGTCATCTGCTTTTATCCACTATTAATACAAGCCTGCTGTAGCAGACCTCGTCCGAATGATGACCAAAAATATACTGATGAGTTCAATGAAGTTTATTGTACATCACACAAAAGATGAAGCATTAGTTTTACTCCAGAGAATCACTGTAAGAACAGCTAAATAAACACAGTATAAGATGTGAGCATTAAAGTCTTATCCATAAACTCTCTCTCTCTCCCTTTCATTATCATGGAACATACACAGCGAAGTACACAAAACACTCGTTACAACTAACAGCAAACAAATATATACACACCTTTTCAGTCTGTGCTTAATAAACTTGTACACTGTAAATCCGTAAAACTATTCGATGAGCCGTCATAAAGTGCGCGCTCTCACTTTCATTTCTGTCGTGGTCAGTAACGTTAGTCCTGTCGCTCCGGAGAGTGTAATCTGGATCACGAACAGTTGGTACAGATCCATCCTCGAGTAAGAACGAGAGTAAATGAAGACTGATATGTTCATTCTGACATCCAACAACAAAACACCTCAATCGCTTAGGAGACATTCTTGTCTACAGCTGCTCAAGCGTCGAACAATGGCGGACTGTGTCCAGCTCACTCAGGGTGGGTCTATGCTCAAACTGAAGTGTCACTCAACAGTCGTGGGAGGGGCCTGCGCAATTCTACGTCACATTGCGCTGAATCTGAGAACAGCTCCTTCTGAGACAGTGCTTATGATTTATTGAGATGGTAAAAAAAACACTGGGTGGATTTTTATCATTCTAGGGTGGTTTTGCTCACACACTGCCAACACACATTTACTGTATGTTCAAACACCATGTAAAAGTGAATTTTGCATAATAGGTGCCCTTTAATATTCAGGGCTGTGTGTGTGTGTAACTGATAACTGGGTAAGTTAAGTGACTCACTGATCAGCCATGGTCACCCCTAGTGTTGTGGAGCCATTTAAGCTTAATTTCTTTTCTATTTGTCTTCAGACAAGATAAGGTCTAACTAACCAAAATACACTGTACATTCATGTAATACACTTGTTACTTATTTTTTTTTTTTTTTTTCAGGGATTGATTTCAGAGCTGCAATCCTGCTGTTGCCGATCCTGTTCAGGGAGAAAAATGGCATTCTCGTCATACTTGGGGAGGTGTGTAATTTGCATATACTTATTTATTTTTTTTACAAAATATGGTGTTTTTTGAAAATTAAACCATGTAAACCTATTCTGGTACAACCTTAAAATACAGTTATGAATCTGAAAAGGAGCATAATATGGGCGCTTTAAGGTCTTTACTCACCGTAGACGTTTTTTTAGTGTGTGTATGTATGTATGTATGTATGTGTGTGTGTGTGTGTGTGTATATATATAGCCTATATATATGAACAGTTTTTTTTTTTTTTTTTTTTTTTTAATGAATGTTTGTGGTAGATTTCTGCATTTTAACTACTTTATGATCTCTTGCAGGATCAGCCACCATCGCCATATCCTACTGTACATCTCGACGCTGTCACTGACTGGAGGAGTGTGCTGACTCAAAGGGTCCCTGCAGTGGTCAAACTGGATGGGCAGTCAGTCTGCAGGGCGCTTGGTTTGGAGGAAGGTGTTATTGCTGCTTTTTGTGCTTACTTCATCTACAACGTAGTTTATCCATCTCGCCTGAAGAACACCCTGATTTTCAGACACGCGACAGCAATAAAGGAAAAACTCATCAATAAGCTGAAGCTTTCTGTTAGGGCTTGGTCCTGGAACCGTCTCTAGACCATGTCTCTGTGCCTTAGACCAGTACACAAGGTTCGATGCTGATGGTTCTATTGATGCCCAGAAAATCCTGAAAACCTTCTCTGAGGGAAAGCGTGTGTAAAATCGGAAGTCGTCATCCGAGAGACAAAATCGATTTATTTGAATGCGGGAGACAGACAAAGCTCGCACTTCTGCCTCCAACTCTCTAATTCTCTCTGCTGCAGCATCCAATAGATCTGGACACGGAGGTGTTGAGTAGTCATGGTCTGTGAGTGGGACGGGTCCGTAATAGACAACAGGCTGTTCATCACTGATCTCAGATTCACTGCAATGTTGGCGCTTTGACGTTATCTTATCCAGTACATTGGGTCGTTTTTGGCGAACACTCCCCCAGTTGTTCCATTCGAACCTGGACGGTATAACTCCACATTTCAAGCGTTTACGATCGGCTGTTGACGAGTAGTCAGATTCTGTGAAGTGTTGCCCGCATACGTACGTACTCCCTTTTAAAACTGCAAAACTTTTGCCTTCATCCCGCCGAATAGAATGAATCCACATTTTCTTCGCTTTTTCATCAGTTGGAAAAGAATGGAAACTGAGATACGGCTGTTTAGTAGAACTATTACAACATTTAGGAACGCAACAACAATTCCTCGCTGTGCTCGCCGCCATTGCTACAGACTAGAGCGGAAGTCGGTTTACGCTACTACTCGCCGTTGGAAGTGACGTCACGCGCACTGTGATAAAGGCCTATTGCCGTTGAGAAATCTCAGATTTTATTGTAGGTTTTGCAAGTTCAACATGGGTTATAGGTCGAAAGTTGAATGAATGAGTACTTATGTCCTTTCGATTTCTTACAGGTTGAGTTGTTGTTGCCCATAACACGCTAGCATTCTGCTAATGAACGCTGATTGGTCAGTGAAGGACTGATTACGACCAGAGATACCGCTTGATGGCATCCGAAGCGGGACCAGAAACAAACAAAACAAAAACTCTTCTAGCACGTGTATTTACCTGTGTCAGCTGTGTTGTCGATGCCTCGAGAGAAAAGAAAGTGCAGAGCGCGAAAGAACCAAAGTGACTGAAGGATTGCCGTAAAGCAGTATCTCTGGTCGTACGATGTGTATGACGTCATTGACATTTTAAAAGACTTTTTAAAGCAAATAATTGACTCTAAAAAATCTAACACCCAGCAATGTGTAATTTCTTTGCATCTCCTTTCGAATACAACATTCAAATTACTAGACAAAAAATTATATCCTGAGAAAAGTGGATTTTGATGGGTATAGCGCCATAGACCTCCATTCATTCTGCACTCGCCTGCGAGCGCCCCCGCATGGACAGAGACGTGTTACTGCAGCCAGTCCAGAAACCGGAAGTAACCAGAGAGTTCAGAGTTCAGAGTTCAGAGTTCAGAGTTCCTTTATTTGTACCCGTAGGTAAATTAAGTTCCAGAGAACAAGTTTAGGCAGTTTCTCAAACATATAAACGATAACCACCATACAAACAGAACAAGACACTAAAATCACACTAAAACAATTTACTCCATCTTAGTACTATTCATAAAATTAATCACTACTGGAACAAAGCTGTTTTTGTATCGTTTGGTTGTACACCGCAGTACTCTAAACCGTCGATTAGACGGCAGACACTGGAACTCATAATACAGCGGATGCAGCTGGCCACTCAGAATTGAAATACCCATACGCTGTACCTGCCTGGTATACAGCGAGGCTGGGTTCAGTAGTGTTTTGCCAGTCAACCTACTGGACCATTTCACGATCTGGTTGATAGAGTTCCGGCTCTTTAAAGTTAAGTTCCCGTACCAAGATACCAGAGAAAAAGAAAGTACGGATTCAATAAAAGCACGATAAAACATACTCAACATTGTTTTCTCAATTTGAAATTTACACAGTTTCCTTAAAAAGAACAGACTTTGATGCCCCTTTTTACACACTGTTTCACAGTTGGCTTCAAAACTCAACTTTGAATCAATGATTGTCCCAAGATATTTGTAAGACTGCACACACTCCACTGTTTCACCCTTAATGCACGTGACTTCATGCATATAGACATTCTTTCTGAAATCAATAACCATATCCTTGGTCTTCGGTATATTTAAATGAAGGTGAGACTCCTCACACCACTCAACAAAGTCATTAATAATAGGTCAATGACTATTCTCATTATTCTGAAGCAAACTGACAATTACAGTATCGTCTGCGTACTTCAAAACAACACGATTTTCCAATTGACTTTGGCACATATTTGTGTAAAGAATAAACAGTAGTGGAGAAAGTACACATCCTTGTGGTGAACCAGTGGAGGAAGTAACCTGTGCAGAAATTGTGTTATTTATTTTCACTCTTTGTGTTCACTCAGTTAAAAAATCTAAAATCCATCCGACTAAATTTTTACTCAGTTTGAACTGTTCTAAAAGTCTACTTACTAGGATGTGAGGTTGAATTGTATTAAACGCAGAGGAAAAATCTACAAATAGAAGCCTTGCATGAGACCCCTTCCCATCCAGATGTTTCAAAAGCAGATGTATCAAGGTGACCGTTGCATCCTCTACACCTCTTTTTGATCTATAAGCGAACTGCATTGGGTCTAATAAACACTCAGTCGTCTTTAATATTTCAGATCTCACAAATCTTTCAAAAATGTTCATTAAAATAGATGTAAGAGCCACTGGTCTTAAATCATTTAATGTCTTTGGACAACTAGCTTTCGGAACTGGGACAATCATTGCATCCTTCCACACCTTTGGAACATGCTGTACTCTCAAGGACTCATTACAAATATACTGAAATACAGGACTCAACTCTTTTGCACAAGACTTGAGTACCCGGCCACAGATATTATCAGGCCCATAACTCTTATTTACTCTAACTGAAGAAAAGGCCCTTTCCACCTCCTTTTGGTCTTTATAATTCTTTTTTGCCTTTAGGATTTCTACTTTCAACCCCCTAGTGGCTGCTTGTTTATGTAAATCAGTAAATCCATCTAATTTAAAGACCCGTCTCTTATATTCTATACTGGATTTAACAGACTTGGTCACCCATGGTTTGTTATTTGGGTAGATTTTGACTGTCTTACTAGGGATTATCATATCTCTACAAAAAGAAACATAGGAACAGGTCACATCAGTAAGTGCATCCAAGTCATCACCACAGCTTTCTCTAAACATATTCCAGTCCGTGCAATCGTAACACTCTTTTAAACAGAGCACGGAGTCCTCAGTCCACACCTTTACATCCTTAGTTTGCACCTTCTCTCTCCTTAAGACAGTCTTGTAGGTAGTGTTACGTCCAAGGACGTATTCATTGCGTGTTTGTAACATATCAAGAGAGTTATGTGCATATGTGTTTTTCTCTCTTTCTGTCTTTCCTTAATAGGATTAAGGGCTTCCACCTGTGCTCATCTACTCGTGAGCGCTGTCTGCGCACTGATTGGTGCATGTCCGCAGAAATCCAAAATAAAGCAGCAGAGTGAGAGCAGAGGAGGGAGAGCGACATCGCGGCGTTAGGGGTTGTTCTGCTCTCCAAGTCCAGACGAGCGGGTTGCGCTCTAGGGTGTATGTTCACAATGTGTGTGAGAACGTGCCTTTGTAGCTTTTGTTATTTATGATCGGTTAAGATTGTATGGGTAACGTAGGGTGGAGGATACCCATTACTTTTCTCCTGTTTATGGATTAGTTAGGGAGTGAGGGAAGTTATATGTTTTTTTTTTCTTTTTTCCTTTTTGGTTTAGGTAAGTTAATGTTACCCTTTTTTTTAGGTAGAGGTATTTTTTGTTTTCTTTTGAATTGGGCCCTCCTCCCGAGGTAATACTTTTGTTTGGATTTATTTGGAATATGTTTCTTTATATTATTATTTGATAACTCCTGCTGAGGTCAAACAAATAAAAGGCAGACATGCCATTTTAAATTGAAACTTTGTTTGGTTTATTCTGTGAGTCTGGAACTGGAGAGCTGGAGAACCTCAAGGTCTCTCCACTGTTTTGTTCGTCGTTCCCTTTTTACCCCTAGATTGAGGGGAAGACGTAACAGTAGGCAGTAAAAACACACAGTTGTGATCAGCCGAGCCCAAAGGAGGTAATGGAAGTGATTTGAAGGCGTCCTTTACTGTTCCATAACACAGATCAAGTGTTTTATTCCGTCTGGTTGGACAAGTGACGTATTGATAGTAATGTGGAAGTGCTTTTTTCAGTGACACATGGTTAAAATCACCCAATAACAAACTCGCCGCTTCCGGTGATATCGACTGTAATTTTTGTACCTCCTCAAAAATGGTACTAGCGGCAGAGACGGCATCTGCCTTCGGATGGATATAGACCACAGTCATAAAAATTTGTGGGAACTCACGAGGAAAGTAAAACGGGCGTAGTGATACTGTTAAGAGTAGTGGTGGGAGAAAAGCTCGATGCATCAATGCATCGCGATTCGTTATCTAACGATCCAGAATCGATTCTCAAAAATTCAGAATCGATTCTGTGTTCAATTCAAATGCGAGCGCTGTCAAGACTCACGTGACCAAACAAAAAAGACGTTGATGGACGACCGTTCATATGCTGGTGAATAAAGAGATAAAATTAAGATAAAAGATTAAGATAAAATGGACAAACTACGACCTGCACCATCTCATTTAAAATCGGATGTGTGGCAACATTTTGGATTTTCTGAAGACACCGAGGGTGTCGTTGATAAAAGCCATACTGTGTGCAAAGTCTGTAGCGCCAAATTCAAATATTTCGGCAACACGACTAACATGAAGAAACATATTACGCGGTTCCACTCAGAGCTGGAGAAACAGCATTCTCTTCCAATGACGAACACTCCCGGTTACATTCAAAGGACCCTGGATCAAGTAGCAAAGCTTCCACCGAATTCTGAAAAGGCAAAACGAATTACCCGATCAGTGGCGGGTTTTATTGCCAAAGATCTGCGCCCGTACTCCGTTGTGGAAAACCAAGGATTTCGCACGATGTTACAGGTACTTGAGCCACGATACACTTTGCCCTCGCGTCGTTATTTTAGTGAGACGGCTGTCCCCGCACTCTACAGTGAGTGTAAAGATCACATCTTAGAATCCCTAAGTAATACGGACAGAGTGGCAATAACATGCGATGCATGGACATCACTTACAACAGAATCGTATGTCACTATTACGGCACACTACATTACAGATGAGTGGAAGCTTGCAGCTTGTGTTCTGCAAACGCGTGCTATGAGCGAAAGTCACACAGGGGCGAATATTGCTGAACTACTGCACAATGTTTCAGACGAATGGAAAATTCGGAACAAAGACTTGGTTTTGGTGAGTGACAATGCCTCTAACATGGCTGTTGCAGCACAGCTCGGCAAGTTTTCACATGTGAGATGTTATGCGCACACACTGAATTTGGCTTCCCAACGAGCGCTGAAGTTGCCGTCTGTGTCAAGGTTGTTAGGGAGAGTGAGGCGGATCGCGACTTTTTTCCACCGCAGCGCAATTGCAAACCATCAGTTGAAGGAGAAGCAAAAACAACTAAATCTTCCATCTCACAAACTGAAATCAGACGTCATCACTAGATGGAACAGCGCATACGAGATGCTTGAAAGATTTCTTGAACAACAGCCGGCTGTCTGTGCTGCGTTACTATCACAGGAGGTGAGAAAAGGAGCGGCTGAAATCTTCACTCTCACGGAATCCGATATTTCATGCAGTGAGGATGTGATAACTGCTCTTAAGCAGAGGTGGGTAGAGTACCCAAAAACTGTACTCAAGTAAAAGTACAAGTACTTATAGAAATATTTACTCAAAGTAAAAGTAAAAGTAATAATCTTAATAGTTACTTGAGTAAGAGTAAAAAAGTATCCAATGAAAAAACTACTCAAGTAGCGAGTAACTTACTTCGGATCATATAGGCCTCTATTTTATATACTGTATATATATATTCATTTATATTTATACAATATATATATATATATATATATATATATATATATATATATATATATGAAGACTTCAGATGCAAAAGCCTCTGAGTGCCATCTGAAACTTTCTTCTAAAACAAGCATTTTTATCAAGCTTGTATATTTAAGTTCAGTAATTTCACTTTTAATGACAATTAATAGGTACTTTTCATTGCCATTTAAGTGAAATAACTGAACATACAAACTTGATAAAAATGCTCTTTTAGAAGAAAATTTCAGATGGTACTTAGAGGCTTTTGCATCTGAAGTCGTCATATATATATAAAATAATATTATTTAGATTTTTTTTTTTTTTTTTAAATGACTATTATTTTCATAAGTAGATTGGCTCTCTTTGCAACAAAAAACATTATTTCTGCCATCTGTAGCCCGAAAATCATTGCCTGTCCTTTGGTTTGTATAATAGTAACTTATACAACTACATTTGGATTATTAGACAATGTCGAAATGAAGTGAATCTGCAGAGTGTTGCATTCAAAGGCATGTAATTGACACAGAGAAGAAAGAGTTAAAACTCTTCACATGTGCTCGCGCTCATGACTGCTACTGAACATCTGAACACAAAAAAACAAACACAAGTACATCGACGGATCTTTTTCTGTCTGTTCTCCAAAATATAATCAAATGTATATTTCTGCAAGCATGTTTAAACTGGTTAACTGTGTGTACGGCAGGCAAAGGCATTCGTTTTCAAGTCGAGTTCGTAAGCCGCTGCGCAACAATACACACAAACTACCGCAGGATGGCGGGTGTTCATAAACTGTGGACAATGGTAGCTTATTTAATGTAGAAATGAATGTATTATGTCCAAAAAACGGGTAATGTCATCCTTTCTAGTAGTGCTATCATGGCATAATAATCTGTTTGGTTGTAAAATGTATTACCTGAGTTAAATGAAATCGAATGTATCGTCCTGTGGAATCATTCATTCACAGACAGCTTACGAAGATGTTCAACTAATAAAGATCTTCATCGCTGGCAAATATATGATGCATTTGAAGATTTGCTCTCACTTGACTGTACTGTAGGTCCACGGCCACTTCATCCAACGCTCTTGATGTCCTTAAATCTTCCTGTTACGACTCCGAGTCGAGTGTGAATTGAAATCGCTTCAGACGATTCAGTGCGTGCAGGAACTGAACAGAATCAGGAACTGAATCATTCAAACTGATTCGCGAACCGATTTAGACAGATCTGCCAACTTGTTTGATGAAGTCTTTGAACAGAATCGACTCAAAAGAGTGATTCATTTGTGAATTGAGCATCGCTCAAGCCCAGAAAAAAAGATACAGCGCGCTTGGAATAAACTACGCATTTAACAACACATATTGCATTAAAATAAAGTAACGAGAAGGACGTCGCCCAACGTAACGAAGTAAAAGTACAGTTTTTTCATTAGAAATGTACTCGAGTAAAAGTAATAAGTACCCACATTCAAATCTACTCTTAAAAGTAAAATTTTTCCAAAAAAATACTCAAGTAAATGTAACGAAGTAAATGTACTTCGTTACTACCCACCTCTGCTCTTAAGCCTATGAAAGATGCCACACTTCTGATGTCAGAGGAGAGCAGCCCCACTGCGTGTTTAATTGCCCCATTGCATGCTAAACTGATCCAGGACATGAAAGAAAACACTGAGGAAAAATCAGTGATGATCAGGGAGATAAAGAGGGTCATATGTGAGGACCTCAGCAAAAGGTACACCACTGACCAGGAGACTAGCCTTCTTAACAAATGTGCTTCTCTCGACCCACGCTTTAAGGCACTGCCTTTTCTTTCCAAAGAAAAGAGAGAGGAAACTTACAAAACAGTGATCACTGAAGCTTCATCATTACAAGAGGTAATTATTTTATCATCATTGACTAAATGTTTTAGCATGTGACATTAGAGTGCAATATTACGGTCTCAATATTATTAAGGCTTATTTGTGTGATGATTTCATGTCTTAAATTAATTAAATTAATCTCTAATTTATTTAAATATTTAAATATTTATCAGTGTGTAAATAATAATGTATACTGTGACTTACATTACCTCATTGAATTACTGGAAGAGTTATTTTTTTATCTACACTCTGTTTATTTTAATTTCTTTTAATTGCTTAAAAGCAGGAAGTGCATGACAATCTAGAAGACAGCACTGTGAAAGAAGCCAACATCTCAGTGAGCCCACAGCCTGAAGTCACAGAGTTGCAGGATGACTGTCCTACTACTTCAAAAGGAAGAGCTTCATCTCTGCTTCACAATCTGCTGGGGCAGACCTTCTCTGATGCTTCAGATACAACATATCATCAGTCACCCTCTGCCTTGGTTGAAGAGGAGATGACCAGGTATTGCAGTACCCCACCACTCCCTCTAACAGAGGACCCCCTCAACTGGTGGCATGTCAACAAGGTGTCATTTCCTGTGCTCTCCAAAATGGCAAAGAGATATTTATGCATTCCAGCAACCAGTGTGTCTGCAGAGAGGGTCTTCTCCACTGCAGGTGATATTGTGACAGCACAGCGAAGCACACTTACTTCTGAACATGTGGACCAACTGCTGTTCCTACACAAAAACTTAGTATTATAGTATTATGCAAGATAAACTATGGTAGGCCAGCCTAGATGTTGAATATTTAAGTTTGTATTTAATTTGTTCCCTGACATTTTTCTTCTGCATTAGCCTGTTTTAAAGATTTTTTTTGTGTGGCTCTAGACATTTTTTGTTAAAATGTTCAAAATAAACTGAAAAATTGTCACACTTTTGTTTTGTCACACAAATTGAGTGTGTTTGAGTGTGCAAATTGATTACACAGTGTGCGTATTGATCACACAAATTTGTTTTGTCACATAAATTGTCATACAAATTGAGAACTGTTTATTCTTAATGATTGTTCATTGCAATTGTATGGCTTACCATTCATTCAGAGTTTGTTAATCCTGAAAATAACTTTGTTAATAAAATAAAAGTATTGAAAAAGAAATATTCATAATCATTTTTAATTTGGCAATACTGTCAAACAGATATTCTAACTATATACAAAAAGCATAGTAACTCCAATTTTGGTTAAAATAAAAAGTTTAGAGTATTTTTTGCACAGCAGGATAATTAATTAAGAATCGTTTTGGGAATCGGATCGTTCCTCCCAGAATCGGAATCGGATCGAATCGTTAAGTGCCTTAAGATTCCCACCTCTAGTTAAGAGTTCGACATTCGAAGTGCAAATCCGTTCTCGAACAGTCACAGCACTGCAATATTGTTTGTTAACATACAAACATACCCCGCCGCCTTGTTTTTTCCCTGTCACCTCAGCATCCCGATCCAAACGAAACGGGGTGCCAAATCCATCGATGCACAGGTCTGTGTCTGGGTCCTGCTCATTGAGCCATGTCTCAGTAAAAGCCAGGATGCCACAGTTTTTAAAATCCTTCTGGAATCGGACATAACCCTGTAGTTCATCCGTTTTATTTCTAAGGACTGAACATTCCCCATAATCACCGAGGGCAGAGGAATCCGGGACAGACGCTGTTTCCTCAGGCGTAACTTTACACCACCCCGTTTCCTTGCTTCCTTCTCCTTCCCCTCGGTTTTTCCGAGAGTGCCAATTCTCTTCCTATTAAGCCCCTTTCACACAGAGATTCCGGAAAATACACGGATTAAGTGACCCGGGATTTGACCCGGGTTCGTTTGATTCACACTGCCAGTGATTTTCCGGAATCAGAGAGTGCGTTCACACACAACCCGTAAAAATGCCGTAAAGACACGTGACATCGATGGGGCTGTTTACACCTGGCCACTTCATGCGTTTTCTCAGATCGGATAGCTATCTGATTTATCAAAACGATTCCATTTACACCTGATCACATAAATGTGTTTTTGCGAAACGGATTTAAATCCGATCTTAAATTCCCGCACTATATGGAGATTTAATGGAGTGCACGTCACGAAAGCAACAGATAATGAGCTGCATTTTCTTGATCATCAGCTAAAATTTCAAAATCAAAGACAGCAATAAGAGAGAGCGGTTACAGCCCTGGTAAGATCATTTTGTTTCTTTACTTTTAATGATGATGATTGTGTGTTAAGCGTCTGCGACTTGCTTTCACTTTGATTTGCGATAGTTTGCACGTTGGCTTAATGAATAGATGCTCATCTTCTCATCTGAGGTGATGCGTGTTCCATAGCGTCATCATATCTGGCTATAACATTACATATAGCCTATAACACGCTCTCACACGTTTTTTTTGTTTGTTTTTTTGCATTTTTGGGAGGAGTACAATTTACATATGTGGTTTCAACAACCAGATGCATTTACACTTGTCTAGTTTCGTCTGGAATGCGGCCCAGACCTCCTCATGAAGTGGTTTGAGCGATTGGATTCAAATCCGTCTCGAATGCGTTTCGGAGGGCATTTACACCTGGTCTTTTCACGATCGGATAGCTATCCGATCTGAGAAAACGCATGAAGTGGCCAGGTATAAACAGCCGCGATGTGACTTGTAATCTCAGCAGCGTCTTAAGTTTGCTTATGACCACGCTTGTGCATTTTTTTTTCTCTGATTCGATCATAAATTTGCGATTTACGTACCGTTTCACAGCTGGAGAACGAGCCCGGCTTCAGCGTCATCACTACGACACGGCATTATTACGGCTTTTGTTCACACAGCGCTCGTTCCGGGACTGAACACGGCCATGTTACTAGGTCCCCAACACGGTATCGATCCCGGCATAAATCCCGGGTCGTGTTTGCGTTCACACAGAAGGCGCTCTGGCAATTTGCCGGCAATTTCCCGGGTTCAAAGCGCTGTGTGAAAGGGGCTTTAGACATTCTCTGGTGATACTAGCCGTTTCTCAATGTCAAGGAAGGATCATCGGAAGCCAGAATTTCGAGGATGCTACGTCATCGACATCCGTCGAAGGACTGTTCCAATGTCGAGGATCCTCGGAATTTCAACCAAGGACTGAGTCCTTTGTTCGAAAAATATCCCATATACAGGAAAGGATGCATACCCAGTCAGCAAATTTCCTTTGGCAAAGATGTGGGCCAGATAAACAGCTGAGCTGTGGCCCAGATTAGTTTGTGTTGG
This sequence comes from Leuciscus leuciscus, assembly GCF_965113295.1. Lineage (NCBI taxonomy): Eukaryota > Metazoa > Chordata > Actinopteri > Cypriniformes > Leuciscidae > Leuciscus > Leuciscus leuciscus. Next base: position 21,005,573 of record NC_138736.1, on the reverse strand, counting down.
CCGGCCCAGATATGGCCCACATCTCCTTTGCCAGAACTGAACCAAAGGACTGCCATAACTCCACCAAGCATGAGCCAAATACTACAATTTCATGTGGCCCATATGTGAGCCTGGTATGCAACTTTAGTATGGTTGAGTTCTGTTAAAATCTAACGGCCCTTATGTGGCCCACATGCAGCTGACAGTATTTAAAGTCTTATTAACTCACAGGTAAATTAAACACTCAACAACAAATGTACTCAAAACTATTTATTTTGACAAGCATTTAAATAATTACAGTTAAAGTGTTGTACTTAATTACAGTAGTATTCAGTTGAAAACATTTCATAAAAATAAATATAAATATAGCTGCGAGCAGTGATTGCGGGCCCAAGTCGGTGGCACCGCAACCCTGGTGCCTTTAGTTACCTAAAGGCACCGGGGTGGCGGTGCCGCCGGCTTTGGCCCTTCATCGCTGCTCGCAGCTATATTTTTATATATATATATATATATATATATATATATATACATACATACATACATAGGCTACATATATATATATATATATATATATATATATATATATATATATACACACACATACATATATACATATATATATATATATATATCGTCGCTGTCCGATGAAATGATATGTCCATTTTGCCGATTTTGAGATTTTTCGACGGATAGAATGTCCAGGTTCATTTCCGTACACAGTATGCTTCACATATCTAAATGACCAATGAAAAGTTGTGAAATCATGTCATCTGATTTTCACGTATATCCATTTGGTGTCAAAGCTGTCAATCACGCTGCGTATCTCCCGCCCTGTGGAGGCATCTCGCCGGTCTAAGCGTCTCTGGAAGCTCAGCATTGGATAGCCGAATAACTCTGTGAGGTAAAGTATCAGCAAACGTTTGTTTTTGACAACTGTTCAAGTTTATTATATATTCGCAATATATTCACAACTGTTATTTACCGGTAAATGGTCTAGACGAAGTAATTGTCACTTTTTATTGTGGAGATGTTCACGCACGGGTCTGTTAACTTAAGCAATACTTTTAAGGTAGTCTAATATTTTCCTGACTAATAAATTACTGACACAGTAAAGGGTAGATTTAAATAAAGAATAACGAATTTTAAATAAAGAAAAACTAAATTTAAATAAAGAAAAAAACGAAATTTAAAAAACGAAAAATGAAATTTAAATAAAGAAAAAACGAAATTTAAATAAAGAAAAATGACATTTAAATAAAGAAAAAACGAAAATTAAATAAAGAAAAACCCGAAATTGAAATAAAGAAAAACAAAATTTAAATAAAGAAAAACTAAATTAAGTTAAATTAAAAACGAGATTAATTTAGATTGATAATGGGTAAAAAGGCTAGCCTACATGTTGGGTCCGTGTACTTTTTCGTTCATTCATTATTCTATTTCGGAATGAAAGATGAAATGTAAAAAAAAGGGTGCAGCTTGTTTTTTTGTTTTAAAGAAAAAAACAGAAATGGCTGTATTTTTTTGTACATAGCATAGCCTACTTTGTTATGATTTTAGTATCATAATGATTAATAAATGCACGCACAATTATCCGTGAACTTGATTTGAAGCCTTTCAACTTGTGTGTGCAAAATGCAGAATTAAATGAATGTGCAGCAATTTGTACAAATAGAGTCTGTAGGTCTACTATACTGTTAAAAGTATGAAAAGTGAACAGCACGAGTAATAGGATGCACAATTTGAGACGGGTCAAACATGATTTTGACCACTTCATTAAGTTTGGTTTTGTAGAAAACCTTTCTTTAAAGTGAATTTCGTTTTGTATAAATTGTATCTTAATTTTAATAATTTTTTCATCAACCAATTGCCTGGAGTGGATTTAATAAATAAGAAGCAAATATATAGCAGACAATATAATCATGGAGGCGCCCGCGCGGTCACTTGCATTGCACGTTAACTGGAGCGCATCTCATCCTAACTTAACGAAACTCAGTGTATGCCTCACACAGACATGAGAAATACATCAAATACACAAAGCTTGAAAAGTCTTTAAACGAAATAATTCAAAACGAAAAGAAAAAGGCTCTCTGATTATGTATGATTATATGATCATATAGCCTAGCCTATTTTGTGAATTGTTCATTCCCGGTTGGCACACATTTTGCTGCCCTTACAAAAGTGCCGCTCTAGGCAATTGCCTAGTTCGCCTATATGGACGCGCCGGCCCAGCAATGAGTGTTGATTCATTGTCCCTTCATAGTTTGCAAGAGACATTTAATAAACTGAGACGTAGGCTATTTAATAAACTGAGCGTAGCCTATTCATCTGTCAATATGAAACGCGACTTGGCCATTCTAATTAATGATCGGAAGAACGCGTATCGACCACCGTTACTGTAAAATATGCACGTATGTCCATTTAAACTCGATTTTGGTCAAATGTGGATTATATCATTACACTGGCAAGAATATGGTTACATTTAAAGATGCCGTACCAAGTATGACAATGCTACGTTCAACTGCTTTTGAAATTACGGTGTTTTTTTCACTTCCTGAAAAGTAACCGTTTTGGACATACGTGAGTTTCATCGGGCAGCGACGATATATATATGTATATATGTATGTGTGTGTGTGTGTGTATATATATATATTAGTGGTGGGCCGTTATCGGCGTTAACGTGCTGCGTTAACGCGAGACTCTTATCGCGCGCTAAAAAAAATATCGCCGTTAATCTATTCTCCAAGTTGGGTTGGGAGATGGCTCTATATACTACACAAGCTATGATGACGCAATCTACCCGCGGCCGCGAGGTAAACCCGGCTGCAACGCATATTCGTCGTCATCTTAAGTAAACACGGCTGAAAGTGAAAGCTGGTGAAAAAGATCGGTGCAACATCCATTATTTGGACTTTGTTCGGGTTTAAGCCGTCAGACGAGCAGCAGCAAACTATATACAGAGTGTGTGGTAACAGTTCGGTAAGTTAACACACGACTAATCCGTTCGACCACCTCAAATTCAAAACGAAACATGATATCACTGAATACCAGCGCGCGCGTATTATTCCCATTCCAATATATCTTAGTGGTGTAGCACATAATCTCGATTTTAAGAATCGTTGTTGTGTTTCTTTTTAACTGAAAAGACATCAGTTAGACAATATTCTAATTTTAAATTTGGGGTTTCATAAACTCCAAGCCATAATAAACATTAGACCTACTTAAGTCTCTGCAGCTAGTGTACTTAAATTTTATTTATCTGCAAAATTATGTTGTATACTTACAGTTTTGCACAATATATGTTCTCAAAACTACATACACCCTTTAAAAAAAAATACATTTAGCAGTTGTTTAGCATGGGTCTGTGTAATCTGTTCTGAAATGGTTTTATTATAATATACTGTATATCGTTATCGCAAGAGGCTGCAATGTATATCACAATATAGATTTTAGGCCATATCGCCCATCCCTAATTGATAGCCTATAGTAGTTGATAATAACATAGGCCTACCTAATGTTGCCTACGGACGGTAACAGTACAGTAGTAACCTTTTACAGTCTATGAGTAGAACAGCTTTCTCAAGCAGTTTGTGATGCATTTTGGAAACAGGAGATGAGCCCCTGGTCTAATGCGCCACCTGGCTTGAGAAACCCGTTCTCAAAGACTTACTTTTATAGTCATTATTTGGGTATCACACATATTCTGAATGCCTTCGGCAGAATTCAAATGAGCCATTTTAATCTAGATTAATCTAGATTAATTTCAAAATTAATCTAGATTAATCTAGATTAAAAAAATTAATCTATGCCCACCTCTAATATATATATATATATATATATATATATATATATATATATATATATATATATATATATATATATATATATATATATATATATATATATATATATATATATATGTATATAAAAGACAGAAAATATTACTTGTCTTACCTTATTCTGATTTTATGATACACTCAAAATATTCCACAACAAATCCTTTAAATTTAATGTAAAAATAAAAACGAAAGTAAGTGTTGGGCTCACGTAACCCTATCATTAGAATCAAAACGTTTCAACAGTTGTGATGTATTTGGATGCTAAACTATTCTTTTTTATAGGCTTTGTACTTCACTCGGTTTCCAATATCGACGGAAAAAATCATCCTCTTCACACGCGCAAAAATGTGCTTGGAAAAATCACAGTGGAGCAGTGCTTACTGTTAATGTACGAATTGTACTACTGACTATTTAAACAGAGCAGTGTGTATATGTTAGGTTTACTATTTTATTATATTTTATTAAGGCTATAATGAACAGGCTGCGATGTCAAGTTTGCAATGCTGGAATGTGTGTTATACAGGATATCATTCAAACTGCAAAGTGTTTACTTATATTTATGTACACTCGCAATGAAACACAACATGGTGCTTTTGTAAAATAAATTCAAGCAATCCACCCCCCGAAATGGCGTTCATTTTAAAATTAAACTAAAAGCTCTTGGCTAAACAGGCATTCATAACTGTGAGCGCCCACGGTGAGGAACGAGCAGAACAGAGTGAACGTTTTTTAGTTAATTCCTACTTCCATAGGAATTCATTGAAAATGCTCACTCTACTCAGCACCATTATTCAAGTCTGTGCAGACATCTGTATTTTACTTTAAGTTAGCGATTTAAAAGCCCCCAGCGGTGTCACACGTCGATTAACCGACATCCCTAATATATTTATACAATAGGCCTACCTGAAAGAGAATTTAGCTTGCCCGACCAGAGTAGCCTGATTAGAACGTCAATGACAAAAAATAACTTAGGAATCACAAAAAAACGAGAGATTATTCTAATTGTATTACATTCATTTTAAGTTGCAATCAACAGTTGATAATAAATTGTATTACTGATCAATGGTAAAAAGGTTGCGCTGCTGAGGCTCGTGCAGCTTCTCCAGGAGAAACGTAAACAAATGAGCGTAGCACACAAAAAAGAAACCCAGTTAACAACATACTGACAATAAAAATTACAAATATGGAGTTTTTATATATTTTATAACCTATGATAGAGTTAAGCAACCTCACTTGACGAGTAGGCTACTGTTTCCTGAATACAATCACGATTGAAACTGTGACATTGATTTCATACAACAGGTTAATAAACAGTTATAATTAAGTCACTTACATTTTAGATGCAATATTGACTGTTTTTGTTCTGTTTCAGCAGCAAAAATAGTTAAACAAAGATCACAGCAGAACCGTCGCGCATCTCACAGCAACTTGTTTTCTCATTACTGAATGATTCAGCATTTAGAACGAATCGGTTGACTCAAAGATTCAATGATCAATCCATAAACATCTGTCTCAATCATGAATGACTCAGTCATTCGAACGAATCGTTTGATTCCTAATGGCGGTTTAGTGTTCAGTATCAAAGTATCATTCTTCCCAACGTGTGTGCACCATTATCAATGTCCGTGCGGACGTCCGAATTTTACTTTCACTTTTATATTAGCGATTTAAAAGCACCCGCTCGTGTCACACGTCGATTAACCGTTGGGAAAATATCCTCACAGTCATATACCTAATACATTTATATTTAAATACAATATAGGCCTACCTAGTAAAAAGTTTAATATACTATTTTTATATCCTTTTGGACACAAGAGGGCAGTATAGCCCTATATTTGCTTTTTTGTTGAACCAAATAGCACTAAATAGCCTGTTTTTAACTTTTTTTATACTTCTTGAATTGCAAAAACAGAATAAAATGGGTTTAGTTCTAATATTTGTATAATTTTATATAAAAATAAACGGTGTATAATTACATTTGTAGAAGATATGAGATGTTTTCTGATTCCTTTTTTGACATTATTTTAATCCCTCGCCATATCAAAACCGTTTGAGATATTCAACATCCGTTCACAATTTAGCATCTTTAATGTATTTTCATCATGTTGAAAAAGTTTGGTGGGAATAAAATAAATAGTTTAAGAGGAGTGGCTAAAAATTCAGAGGTTGATTTTGCAAAAAAATCCACATTCAGACCAAAATATCTGACTTCCTGATGGCCGGAGCTAATGAATGTAAATTAGAAAGTTGTCCGGCTAGATGAGTACAATATACAAACTATTTTTTTTTTTTTACTGTAGTTAAAACTAACCTGCCCACTTTTGTCAAAAGCATGTTGAAAGTGACACACTTCCTGCTGCCAGTTGGTGGCGCTATAACTTTGACTCACAATAGTTACATCCATCTGATCGGCCTCTTACCACGAACACACTGCTGAAGTTTCATCAAGATCAGTTAATGTATGCAGAAGTTATTCCACTTCGTGTTTCTCTTTTCTCGCCATAAATTCGTTTCCTCGCCACGGCCAAACCGTTCGAGATATCAAAAATCCGTCCGCAATTTAGAATCCTCAATGTCTTGACTTCATGCACTCCGAGTTTGGTGGGGATTGGATGAATTCTCTAGGAGGAGTACTTCGCATTCCACAGCAAGTGTTTTCCAAACAACCCATAATAGCCGACTTCCTGTTGGGCTGGCGTAAAACTTGACCGGGGAAAAGTTGTTCGGCCCGATGATATCTATATGTGTACCGAGTTTCAAATTAATTCATGCAAGCGTGTTTGATCTATGGACCAAGTTTTGGGACCCCGTTCAAGGGGGCGCTGTTGAGCCCCCCTGCCACGCCCGGGTACCAGCTTCAACCCGTCCCTGATGGCAGGGGGTTCCGACTTGTATGTAAAGTTTCAAGAGTTTTTGAGCACGTTAAGGACCCCAAAAGCCCCTGAAACCTTGATTAACAATATAAAAGCAATAGTCAAATCCCCCCTCCCCTCACACACACAGACACAGAGAGAGGGAGAGAAAATTCTTCAGAAAATCCACATTCAAACCAAAATATCTCTCTTCCTGTTGGTCGGAGATCGTTAATGTAAATTAGAAAGTTGTCCGTCTTGATGAGAACAATACACATACCAAGTTTTGTTGCTGTTGATAAAACTAACCCCCCCACTTATGACTAAAGGTGGCGCTACTGAGCCCCTCACCACGCCCGTTTCTGAAACTTTGCACATGTCTACGGGCTAATAAATGTGATGTGTCTGTCGAGTTTCATCCAATTTCAAGTATGTTAAGAATCTCAAAAGCATCAAAAAAGAATATTAAAGTTTGAAGCGTTGCCATGGCAACAGTATTAAAGATATCAAAAATCCTTTCACAGGTCTACATCTGCCGTGTGTTTACATTATACACATAAACTTTGAAGCAAATCGGGTAAAAATAAGAGGGTGATTTCAAAGCATTTTGAAAGGGACACACTTCCTGCTGCCAGTTGGTGGCGCTATAACTTTGACTCACAATAGTTACATCCATCTGATCGGCCTCCTACCACGAACACACTGCTGAAGTTTCATCAAGATCAGTTAATGTATGCAGAAGTTATAACACTTCGTTTTTCTCTTTTCTCGCCATAAATTTGTTTCCTCGCCACGGCCAAACCGTTCGAGATATCAAAAATCCGTCCGCAATTTAGCATCCTCAATGTCTTGACTTCATGCTGACCGAGTTTTGTGGGGATTGGACGAATTCTCTAGGAGGAGTATTTCACATTCCACAGCAAGCGTTTTCCAAACAACCCATAATAGCCGACTTCCTGTTGGGCTGGCGCAAAACTTAGAGCACGAAAGTTGTTCGGCCCGATGAGATCTATATGTGTGCTGAGTTTCATATTAATTCATGCAAGCTAGTTTGACCTATGGACCAAGTTTTCGGACCCCATTCCAGGGGGCGCTGTTGAGCCCCCCTGCCACGCCCGGGTACCAGCTTTAGCCAGGCCCTGATGGCCGCGGGTTCTGACCTGTGTGCAAAGTTTCATGAGTTTTCGAGCACGTTAAGGGCCCCAAAAGCCCCTGAAACCTTGAAAAACAATTATAAGAGCAGTCTCTCCTAACAGACAAATTCCCCACACCCCACACACAGACAGAGACAAAGAGAGAGAGAGAAAATTCTAAAAAAAATCACATTCAAACCAAAATATCTCACTTCCTGTTTGTCAGAGCTTATGACTATAAATTAGAAAGTTGTCCGGCTTGATGAGAACAATAAGCATAACGATTTTTGTGACTCTATTTAAAACTAAGTCCCCATTTTTGACTAAAGGTGGCGCTACTGAGCCCCTCACCACGCACGTTTCTGAATCTTTGCACATGTCTACTGGCTAATAAGTGTAATGTGTCTGTCGAGTTTCATCCAATTTCAAGCATGCTAAGAGTCTCAAAAGCATCCGAAAAGAATATTAAAGTTTGATGCGTTGCCACGGCAACAGTATCTAAGATATCAATAATCCTTTCACAGGTCTATATCTGTCATGTGTCTACATTATACACATAAAGTTTTAAGCAAATCGGGTAAAAAATAAGAGGGTGATTTCAAAGCATTTTGAAAGTGACACACTTCCTGCTGCCAGTTGGTGGCGCTATAACTTTGACTCACAATAGTCACATCCATGTGATCAGCCTCTTACAACGAACACACTGCGGAAGTTTCATCAAGATCAGTTAATGTATGCTGAAGTTATAATACACTTCCTGTGTCCCTTATTCGCCATAAATTCGTTTCCTCGCCACAACCAAACCGTTTGAGATATCAAAAATCCATCCGCAATTTAGCATCCTCAATGTCTTGACTTCATGCACACCGAGTTTGGAGGCGATTGGATCAATTCTGTAGGAGGAGTAGATCACATTCCACAGCATGCGTTATCAAACAACCCATAATAGCCAACTTCCTGTTGGGCTGGCGTAAAAAGTAAAAGTACGAAAGTTGTTCGGCCCGATGAGATCTATACTGCCCTACAAAGGCAAAACGCTGTAACATCATGTTTGGTCAAAAATGAGTTAGTGTCATTTTTGTGGTATTTGAGACCTCCTTTATCATGTGAATAAATATCGTGAGTCAATTTGATTGTTTTAACGAGAAAATAAAGGGCTATGACAACCGTAACTTCCAAAACCATACGAGAAACCACAGCAGAACACCGTAACAGTTGTTACGGCTCTTTGCCTTTGTTCCAGCACGCTGAAGTTGAGTTAAGGTGTTCTGACTTTGGCATCAAGAGCAGTCTCTCCTAACAGACAAATTCCCCACACCCCACACACAGACAGAGACAAAGAAGGGTTGTTTGATAACGCATGCTGTGGAATGTGATCTACTCCTCCTACAGAATTGATCCAATCGCCTCCAAACTCGGTGTGCATCAAGAGAGATGTTACGGTGCCGCTGTGATATTACTGTACTCTGGCTTTGTCATACTGTCAAAGTTCGCCGCTCTTTTATTGTCACCAAACCACGTAACATACACACGACACATATTTGGCCAGACAAACTGTTCCAAGTATGTAATCAGAAACAAAGCAAGGTGAACAAGCCATACTTAGATGGTATGCAAGCTAATAGGTTGTCATAAATGTTGTTATTTTTGTTTAGGGTGATGGTTCAGATCTTGATGTTAGTGACAGCCCGGAGCTAGCTAAATTTAATCTGTGTCACGTAACTTAAATTAGCGCTAAAGTTGACGCTGACACTCGCCTCACATCAGACGCCGAAAACCAATGATTAAATACACAGGTATCCTACCTTTCCATGCAATCCGATATAATCCATGGAAGATGCATAATCCATAATCCATAGCAATGCACGTCATCTGCTGTATCCACAACAATCCATACGTGTTTGAGCCATATGTCCTTCTTGCAGGTGTTCATGTCAGATCTTACACAAATCCATATAGCACTGCTAGTTATCGCTAACGTCCGTACAAAGTAGGCTAACCTAAATGGTAAAAGTAATTCCAATTTTAATTCCAATTTTTTTTTTCGGCTGACTCTGTCTATATTTATCTCAGAATTAAAAAGCAGTAATCCAAATCGAGTTCGTTCACTGTGCATCTTGAGCAGATTGGCCCTAACCCTTTAACTGTCACCGTCATATTAATTCAACCTCTAAAAACGCATAAAAAGAGCATATATGTGCGTAATAGCTGGCATCCGCATCACAAATTGAGAATCCATAATATTTTTGTTTATATATTTTTATAAAATCTGACTTTTTTTAAAAATAAAATTTAATTGGTGTTATTTTTTTAACTCTTCGTATAAAAACAAACTGAGCTTTCTACTAATCTTTCATTATTTTTCATGTTTATTGCTATTTCAAAATAAAGGCGCAAATACGCCTAATGAATATGAAATATTCTTGTTGCAAATTGATAAATTACTGCTCCTCTGTAATTTATTTTTTAAAACATTTGTGTTCAATTATAATTAAATTATCTTTATTGTGAAAATATTTCTTGCATTTATTCATACTGTACATACTGTACTGCAAAGTAACTTATCTGTTTAAGTTTTACTTATCTGTTTATCTGTAACTGTCATACTGTTTAACTTTGTTAGTGTTGCCGCACTATCCTGATCATTATAGCACTAAATAGGAACAACCAAAGGTCTTCTATATAATTTAAAACACATACCATGATGATTAGACCTTGGTTAGGTGTTCTTATAATGGATGTAAGTATGGGGGACAGCAAGCAAATATTGATTATATGTCAGTTACTGCCTTTTGCCTTTGCACGATTCCTTTTTTTTGGCATATGATACAAAGGCAGAGTACAGTAACAGCCAAACAAGGGTCAAAGGTCATTTTTTTTACATACAAACATTTCTTTATTATAGCAACTAGTTGTCAACTTTTGGGAGTCCTACCTATAATACTTTTGTCTGGACAGAACAGAAACTTTAAAGTCATTTTTCTCAGTTTCACACTCTAGCGAGTTAAGGTCTTTTGCCTTTGCAGGGCAGTATATATGTACCGAGTTTCATATTACTACATGCAAGCGTGTCTGATTTATGGACCATGTTTTCGGACCCCGTTCAAGGGGGCGCTGTTGAGCCCCCCTGCCACGCCCGGGTACCAGCTTCAGCCCGGCCCTGATGGCCGCGGGTTCTGACCTGTGTGCAAAGTTTCAAGAGTTTTCGAGTACGTTAAGGGTCTCAAAAGTGCCCGAAAGGTTGACAGAAAAATAATAATAATAATAATAATAATAATAAAATATAGCTGCGAGCAGCGATTGCGGGCCCAAGCCGGTGGCACCGCAACCCCGGTGCCTTTAGTTACCTAAAGGCACCGGGGTGGCGGTGCCGCCGGCTTTGGCCCTTCATCGCTGCTCGCAGCTATATATATATATATATATATATATATATATATATATATATATACACATACATACATAGGCTACATATATATATATATATATATATTTATGTGTATGTGTGTGTGTGTCTATATATATATATATATATATATATATATATATGTGTGTGTGTGTGTGTGTGTGTGTGTGTGTAACGGTCACCAGCTGGAGTGCCCTTGAGAGCCACCAGAGGGCACTCCACATAAGACTATTATCACTCACAAACTACATTTCCCATAACTCACTGCTCGGACTCATCATCACTTATCACTGATCACATTCACCTGTACCTCATTCACTGATTGCATTCACCTGTGTCACATCATCCTGTTAGTCTCAGTCTATTTATACCATGTTTATTCAGTCACTCACCGCGAAGTCTTGTTAAGTGTTACACTGCATTTCCTAGCGTTTCCCTGGTTTTCTTGTTTCTTGGTTTTTGATATCTTACCCTGTTCCCTGGATTACTCTCTTGCCTCTGGTCCCTGCCTGTTTGTTTGTTTTGTTTCTTTCTTTGTTTTGACTGCCTGCCTGCCTGTGTATGACCCTAGCCTGTACATTGGATTGCGCCTCTGGATTTCCCCAGCCAATAAAGCTGCATTTGGATCTAACCTTCGTGTCTTGGAGCAGTTCGTGACAGAAGACTTCGCCACACCCAGATCCAGCAGCTATGACCTCCAGAAATCCAGCAGTACGGATCTCGCCTGATCTTCCCAGCATGAGCCGGGAGTTCGCTGGACAGATCGCGGCCTTGGCCCTGGATAGCCTCGATCTGTTCCAGTACACCTGGGGGTTTGTTCCTCTCGCTACCTCTTGCTCTCTGGGTGACGAGGCTATTAAATTGTGTTACCGGCTGGGGGCTAAGGAGGTCGACCCGAGGGAGCTCCCTGATCTCTCCGGTCTGGATTGGAGAGAGGTACTCTCCAGATGTCTGGAGAGCTTCCTTCCGTGGCACGCCATGTCACCGTCTGCACTTCACGCCAGTCCAGCCGAGCCCGCACTTCATGCCAGTCCAGCCGAGCCCGCACTTCACGCCAGTCCAGCCGAGCCCGCACTTCACGCCAGTCCAGCCGAGCCCGCACTTCACGCCAAATCTGCCAAAGCCAAGGCAGTATGCGTCATGCCCGCCGCCCCTGAGACTGAGAGCGTCATGCCCGCCGCACCTGAGACAGCAAGCGACATGCCCGCCAAGCTAGAGCCCTCTTCACCGCTGGTCCTGTCCAGCACAGAGCCCTCTTCACCGCTGATCCTGCCCAGCTCAGAGCCCTCTTCGCCGCTGGTTCCGTCCAGTTCAGAGCCCTCTTCATCGCTGGTCCTGTCCAGCTCAAAGTCCTCTTCGCCGCTGGTCCTACCCAGCTCAAAGCCCTCGCTGATGCTGGTCCCGTCAAGCTCAGAGCGCGCCGAGCCAGAGCCAGAGCTTCACGTCAGTCCTGCCGAGCCAGAGCCAGAGCTTCACGTCAGTCCTGCCGAGCCAGAGCCAGAGCTTCACGTCAGTCCTGCCGAGCCAGAGCCAGAGCTTCACGTCAGTCCTGCCGAGCCAGAGCCAGAGCTTCACGTCAGTCCTGCCGAGCCAGAGCCAGAGCTTCACGACAGTCCTGCCGAGCCCGAGCCAGAGTTCCACGCAGTGCCGCTGCTAGCCATTTTGGTGCCCCAAGCATAATTCCTTTATGATGCCCCCCACCCCGACCCCGAGAAAAAAAAAGTTTGTTTTTGCCAGTTTAACTTTTTATTACAACATTTAACTCAATACCAATAATAACACAATAGCAGCATCACCGTATAAAACTTAAGAACACTAAAAAGAGAAAGTAAAATCTTCACAGCTTTGCTGACTTTGTAAACATATGTAGAATAGCCAACACACATTTGAAAGTGCAAACTTTTCTTCAGTAAACAGAATAGCAAAATAAAAAAAAATCTCAAAATAATCCAGACATGTTTTTCCCAAATTCAATTTCACTTTGAATAAATTAAATGTATTAGACAAAATATTCAAACAAAGAATCTTATACCGGAAAAAAATATAAACATTTTAAACTGAAAGCATGGCAGCCAAGGAGTTCAGCCCCCTTTATTCCTTATTTATCAACTATTTGATAAATATAATATAATATAATATAATATAATATAATATAATATAATATAATATAATATAATATAATATAAAAGCATAATAGAATGAGGTGCAATAATGCACACAATTCAACAGTAATATTTTGTAGCGTAAATGCCTCTGGGTTAATGCGAATTAGCTCAAGGATATAGGGAATTTTAGGAATATTAATATTTATGACTCATGGTCATAATTCATAAATCGCATATGCATTTACTTTATCAATTATCGAGATTACCTTGTTCTGTACTGTCTGATCATTACAGTTAAGAAGGGGGTATCTCTTTTCAAACTCCAAGAAAGTTTATCTTCTGGCCACGAAGACAAAACCTCTTTGGGTTTATAAATTAAAACTACTCAAAGTAGTTTTATAATATAGAGCCTGTAGCTTTATAGATCTTTTGTTTCATTGACTTTATAAAAAGTGGGTTTTCAAACAAAGAGACAGTTAAAAGTATAAATGGGCAGTGTTGGGCAAGTTACTTAAAAAAAGTAATTAGTTATAGTTACTAGTTACTTCTCACAAAAAGTAACTGCGTTAGTAACTGAATTACATCATTACAAAAGTAACTAATTACCAGGGAAAGTAACTATTGCGTTACTTAAAAAAAAAAAAAAGTTTAAATATAAGACATTTATTGGATACCCCCAATATCAAAATGAAATTGACACTAAATAGAACATCTTATTATTATAAAACATTGTACACCAATCTACACTATTTTAATGTTGCTGTGGGACAATGTGAGAGACACCTATTAACTTAAATATTAAAATATTATCATTACTATAGTGCAACAATAAAACAATAGATGGTTTAGAACTTTTAATATTTATTGCACAGACCACAACTGGCCAACAATTAAGTCTAAAAATAAATTATGCTTCTTAAGAAATGTACCAAAAATAAATAAATAGTAGCCTAATAAAAATATACATACACATACACTAGTGCATATAATTAAAATGATCAAACTCACACACCTTTACAACTGGTAGACATTCTGTATAGCCTACTTGAAGTATTTTCTTCCTCACAATAGTAAGTTTAACAAAAAGTGTTTTCAATATAATACTGAACAATGTATCAACATAAATAATAATAATACAATATAATCTTTTGGGGGTTTATTTTCATAATCTACAGAGAACGTCATCATCAGAGGTTATTTTAGCCAAATTCTAGTCGTGTTTGCCGCACGTGCTCACAACCGTCAAACAAATATGTTTGAACGTTCCCTGCAGGTTATTTTGGAGTTTATGTTATATAAACTAATTAAAACATTGCATATGATACCAATATGCTACAGAGATTATTCAAATGCTGATATGTATAATTTATTTATAAATAAAGTATTTATGCTCGGACACATTCGGTCTCTCTCGCGCACTGTCGAGCGCGTTCTCGGACACACTCGGTCTCTCTCGCGCACTGTCGAGCGCGTTCTCGGACACACTCGGTCTCTCTCGCGCACTGTCGAGCACGCTCGCGGCATTCGCCTCGCTTTTGTCGAGTCCCGCGCCTCATAAACACTCACACACCAGAGAAAAAAACATTGCAGCTCCTATGGCTGAGAGAGAGCCTACTCGGATGAAAACCGCTTCAGTGAGCTCAATTATAGTAACGCCGCATTTTTATTGACAGTAACGGTAACGGCGTTGTAATGGAGGAAACAGTAATTAGTTAGATTACTCGTTACTGAAAAAAATAACGCCGTTAGTAACGCCGTTTATTTATAACGCCGTTATTCCCATCACTGTAAATGGGTTTATTAATAAAATGGCACACGCTAGAGATTATAAGCTACAAATATAAACGTACGTAAAATGCAAACGATAAAGCAAACAAACATTTAAACAAACATGACGTGATCGGAATGAATGACATGAAAGAAAGAAAGAAAGAAAGAAAGAAAGAAAGAAAGAAAGAAAGAAAGAAATAAAGAGTTAAGAGATAGAGGGTAACTTAATTCGCAGACCTACAAGCTAAACACCAGGAATCAGCTGTTAGAGAGAAAGATACTTGCGAGATGTGGTACTCTTTCAGTGTGATGCTGAAAAGGGGACGCGCGCATGCGCGTGTCCGGCTGGTTTGCGTCTAGCTTCTTCTTCTGGGTCGTTTCGAAAAACGATGTAAAGGCTCACTTGAATTTAATGTTACCGGAAAATAAGGTTCATCTCCCGGGATGGGAGAGGTTTACAGTCTTTGTTGCAAAGGACGCAGCTACGACTCGAACATGTGCTCGCTCGATGGAGAAGGCCAGGGCCTCCTCCAGATGTTCCTTTGGAGAAGCGCTGCGCCGAGGAAGAGGGTCCAGAGAAGTTGGATGAGTTGAGTTGGAAGAGATGAGAGAGAGAGAAGAGAGAAGGTTTTGGACTTTTATCAGTGTCCCAGGTGCCGTCCCCTCCTTCGTGTAGGACGAATCAGCTGTCGAGATTTTTCGAGCGGGAAGATTCCTTTGTCCGGTTAGACACGCCCACTCGAATGAGTCATGATTGACTTTAACTGGAGAGGATTTTCTCCAGACATATGAACTTATAAAACAATGCGCATCACTGAATTCGGCTATCGGAATTCAACTCCGTTAGCTGGAGAGGATTACAGAGATATCAAAAATAGAATCTAGGCATTGTAGCCATGCAAAGATACATTATTATGCATTTGTATAGGCAATAGTGGTTCTATTAATGTTACAAATAGGACATATGCTTTCCTATGGTTTACACACACCTCTTAACACACAAATTTATATATTTAGTACCTTTAAGAGTGACTTTATGGGTAAAAGTCCTTTTCTGTAGGGGGTTTCTGTTTCACAGTCCAGAGTGTGTTTGTATGTGTGTGAGTTGGAATGTTGCGACCCTGTTATCTCATGCATAGGGCTGGATAGCTCTGTGGTCAAATTTTATGACCTGCCAATGAGCTCGGGTTACGGGATGCGATTCTACTGGGAGAACATTCTTCAAAAATACATTTCAGATCCAAACATTCGAAGATCATAACTATATGATCAAAACAACATTAATCACACATACATACAGGAAGTTCAGATACATGTCTGAGTTACCTACATTAAAGGATGTTTGTGTGTGTGTGTGTGTGTGTGTGTGTGTGTGTGTGTGTGTGTGTGTGTGTGTGTGTGTGTGTGTGTGTGTGTGTGTGTGTGTGTGTGTGTATGTGTGTGTGGAATGTCACGAGTCTGTGAAAAGTCACAGGGAGTCCATGCTGAAATGGGGGTTTTAGAGGGGATTCTAAGAAAACAGGGTTTCCTTATGTGACTCAAATGTCCCTCGGGGGAGCCACAAAGATGCAATTTTGACCGTTCAAGCAGACTTGGAGACGCCATGACACTCGTTGTCTGTTTGGAGATCAGGATTTACTAATTTGAACAGCATGTGACCGCATGTCATAGTCATTGTCGTTACAGTTTGCTTTATATCATTCATAATGACATTTTATATTTTTTATATATATTTAACAGGAATTGTTAGCCTAACTTACCATGCGCACTGCACTGACTGCTAACGTTAACTGTTACTGAGAAAGTATTAACCACCGTCACGTCAAAATTAACCATAAACTACTGCTCAATATCTAAAGAAAGAAAGTAACAGCTGGCGTCAGTTATTTGTAAAATAGGTAATGTTTAACAGTAAAATCTCAATTTAGCTTGCACCGAAGTTATAAGTTATAGGCCTAATAACATAGTTTGCTAACATTAACGTCACCAAGTTCGAGGCGCATTACGATTAGCAGCAGCACATTTCCCGTATTTAAGAATGATTAAATATGGACTTACCTGCAAGTGATGCACGGGCATCATCTCGCAGTTTCTTTTTCTTTCTTTTCTCAGATATATCTGCTGTCTTACATTTACATTTACATTTACATTTATTCATTTAGCTGACGCTTTTTATCCAAAGCGACTTACAATTGCTATATATGTCAGAGGTCGCACGCCTCTGGAGCAACTAGGGGTTAAGTGTCTTGCTCAGGGACACATTGGTGTCTCACAGTGGATTCGAACCCGGGTCTCTCACACCAAAGGCATGTGTCTTATCCATTGCGCCACTACCACCCCTCAATGTAAAGGCTCGAGGCCTAATGAAAAAAGGCCTCGAAAAGAACGCGTCTTTTCGGGGCCATTTCCAAAAAAGTTGCCTACTGTCTGTCTGTCAAACTTCGTCAGGCACCCGCGTGAACACGTCCTTCGCATTCGCAAAGGCGCCCGCGCGAACAACCGGCACGGACCATCCAACGGGGGGCGGGGGGTGGTACTTTCTAGACTAGAGCAATTCAATTATCTTGTTCCTCCTTTTTTGTTACATATACATGGCTAAAATGTGCCTAATAATATTTCTATAGGCTAATGAAATAATATCGGCATTATAATTATTATTTTTTTTCATTAGGCTATTTTTGGTGCCCCCTCAGCACTTGGTGCCCTACGCACAGCGCGTGATGCGCGTGGTGGGAGCGGCGGCGCTGGTTCCACGTCACGTCCGCCCGTCCAGAGTCTCGTCCCGCTGAGACCGAATCTGATCCTGATCCTGATCCTGAGCCTGAGCCTGAATCTGTTCCTCTTCCTCTTTCTACGCCTGTGTCTTCGGACAAGATGGCCGACTCCACGCCTGTGTCTTCGGACAAGATGGCCGACTCCACGCCTGTGTCTTCGGACAAGATGGCCGGCTCCACGCCTGTGTCTTCGGACAAGATGGCCAACTCCACGCCTGTGTCTTCGGACAAGATGGCCGACTCCACACCTGTGTCTCCGGACAAGATGGTCGCCGCCGATCCAGAGTCTGTTCAAGTCACGTATGCTGAACCAGTGTCTCCGGACAAGATGGCCGCCGCCAAACCAGTGTCTCCAGACAAGATGGCCGCCACCGAGCCAGTGTCTCTGGTCAAAATGGCCGCTGCCACGTCGACTGAGCCCTCTGCAGAGATAGCCGCTGACATGCCTGAACCTGAGCCCTCAACAGAGATGGCCGCTGTCACGCTGTCTGTTCCTGAGCCGGTGTCTGTTCCTGTACCTGAGCCGGTGTCTGTTCCTGTACCTGAGCCGGTGTCTGTTCCTGTCCTTGAGCCGGTGTCTGTTCCTGTCCCTGTTCCTGTTCCTGAGCCGGTGTCTGTTCCTGTGCCCTGGCCGCCTGAAGGGTCGTCTCCGCCCTGGCCGCCTGAAGGGCCGCCTGCACAGCCTGCTCCGCCCTGGCCGCCTGCACAGCCTGCTCTGCCCTGGTCGCCTGCACAGCCTGCTCCGCCCTGGTCGCCTGCACAGCCTGCTCCACCCTGGTCGCCTGCACAGCCTGCTCCGCCCTGGCCTTCCGCCCTGCCGGAGTCTTCAGGTCCTCTTCCGCTGCACGGGCCTGGCCCTCCATCCCGCCCCCGGGTCCGCCTCCGCTCCACCTCCCTCCTGGACAGTTTTAGGAGCGTCTGGAATCCGCTCCTTAAAGGGGGGGCTATGTAACGATCACCAGCTGGAGTGCCCTTGAGAGCCACCAGAGGGCACTCCACATAAGACTATTATCACTCACAAACTACATTTCCCATAACTCACTGCTCGGACTCATCATCACTTATCACTGATCACATTCACCTGTACCTCATTCACTGATTGCATTCACCTGTGTCACATCATCCTGTTAGTCTCAGTCTATTTATACCATGTTTATTCAGTCACTCACCGCGAAGTCTTGTTAAGTGTTACACTGCATTTCTGAGCGTTTCCCTGGTTTTCTTGTTTCTTGGTTTTTGATATCTTGCCCTGTTCCCTGGATTACTCTCTTGCCTCTGGTCCCTGCCTGTTTGTTTGTTTTGTTTCTTTCTTTGTTTTGACTGCCTGCCTGTGTATGACCCTAGCCTGTACATTGGATTGCGCCTCTGGATTTCCCCAGCCAATAAAGCTGCATTTGGATCTAACCTTCGTGTCTTGGAGCAGTTCGTGACAGTGTGTGTGTATATATATATATATATATATATATGTATATAAAAGACAGAAAATATTACTTGTCTTACCTTATTTTGATTTTATGATACACTCAAAATATTCCACAACAAATCCTTTAAATTTAATGTAAAAATAAAAACGAAAGTAAGTGTTGGGCTCACGTAACCCTATCATTAGAATCAAAACGTTTCAACAGTTGTGATGTATTTGGATGCTAAACTATTCTTTATTATAGGCTTTGTACTTCACTCGGTTTCCAATATCGACGGAAAAAATCATCCTCTTCACACGCGCAAAAATGTGCTTGGAAAAATCACAGTGGAGCAGTGCTTACTGTTAATGTACGAATTGTACTACTGACTATTTAAACAGAGCAGTGTGTATATGTTAGGTTTACTATTTTATTATATTTTATTAAGGCTATAATGAACAGGCTGCGATGTCAAGTTTGCAATGCTGGAATGTGTGTGTGATTTAACAGTAGACACATAAAAACATAATTGGCACATCATTTTGTTCATACAGGATATCATTCAAACTGCAAAGTGTTTACTTATATTTATGTACACTCGCAATGAAACACAACATGGTGCTTTTGTAAAATAAATTCAAGCAATCCACCCCCCGAAATGGCGTTCATTTTAAAATTTAACTAAAAGCTCTTGGCTAAACAGGCATTCATAACTGTGAGCGCCCACGGCGAGGAACGAGCAGAACAGAGTGAACGTTTTTTAGTTAATTCCTACTTCCATAGGAATTCATTGAAAATGCTCGCTCTACTCAGCACCATTATTCAAGTCTGTGCAGACATCTGTATTTTACTTTAAGTTAGCGATTTAAAAGCCCCCAGCGGTGTCACACGTCGATTAACCGACATCCCTAATATATTGATATATATACAATAGGCCTACCTGAAAGAGAATTTAGCTTGCCCGACCAGAGTAGCCTGATTAGAACGTCAATGACAAAAAATAATTTGGGAATTACAAAAAAACGAGAGATTATTCAAATTTTATTACATTCATTTTAAGTTGCAATCAACAGTTGATAATAAATGTATTACTGATCAATGGTAACAAGGTTGCGCTGCTGAGGCTCGTGCAGCTTCTCCAGGAGAAACGTAAACAAATGAGCGCAGCACACAAAAAAGAAACCCAGTTAACAACATACTGACTATAAAAATTACAAATATGGAGTTTTTATATATTTTATAACCTATGAAAGAGTTAAGCAACCTCACTTGACGAGTAGGCTACTGTTTCCTGAATACAATCACGATTGAAACTGTGACATTGATTTCATACAACAGGTTAATAAACAGTTATAATTAAGTCACTTACATTTTAGATGCAATATTGACTGTTTTTGTTCTGTTTCAGCAGCAAAAATAGTTAAACAAAGATCACAGCAGAACCGTCGCGCATCTCACAGCAACTTGTTTTCTCATTACTGAATGATTCAGCATTTAGAACGAATCGGTTGACTCAAAGATTCAATGATCAATCCATAAACATCTGTCTCAATCATGAATGACTCAGACATTCGAACGAATCGTTTGAACGAATGAATCAATGACTCGCTCATTAAGACGGTCGCCTGGCGACACCTAATGACGGTTTAGTGTTACGTTTAAAAGTATCATTCTTTCCAACGTGTGTGCACCATTATCAATGTCCGTGCGGACGTCCGAATTTTACTTTCACTTTTATATTAGCGATTTAAAAGCACCCGCTCGTGTCACACGTCGATTAACCGTTGGGAAAATATCCTTACAGTCATATACCTAATACATTTATATTTAAATACAATATAGGCCTACCTAGTAAAAAGTTTTATATACTATATTTATATCCTTTTGGACACAAGAGGGCAGTATAGCCCTATATTTGCTTTTTTGATGAACCAAATAGCACTAAATAGCCTGTTTTTAACTTTTTTTATACTTCTTGAATTGCAAAAACAGAATAAAATGGGTTTAGTTCTAATATTTGTATAATTTTATATAAAAATAAACGGTGTATAATTACATTTGTAGAAGATATGAGATGTTTTCTGATTCCCTTTTTGACATTACTTTAATCCCTCGCCATATCAAAACCGTTTGAGATATTCAATATCCGTTCACAATTTAGAATCTTTAATGTATTTTCATCATGTTGCAAAAAGTTTGGTGTGAATAAAATAAACCACTTAGCAGGAGTGGGTAAAAATGCAGAGGCTGAATTTGCAAATAAATCCACATTCAAACCAAAATATCTGACTTCCTGCTGGTCTGAGCTAATGACTGTAAATTAGAAAGTTGTCCGGCTTAATGAGAACAATATACGTACCAAGTTTTGTGATTCTAGGAAAAACTAACCCCCCATTTTTGACTAAAGGTGGCGCTACTGAGCCATTCCACCACGCCCGTTTCTGAAACTTTGCACATGTCTACTGGATAATAAATGTGATGTGTCTGTCGAGTTTCATGCATTTTCAAGCATGTGAAGAGTCTCAAAAGCATCCGAAAAGAATATTAAAGTTTGATGCGTTGCCACGGCAACAGTATCTAAGATATCAATAATCCTTCCGTTGGTGGATGGGTGGAATGGTGCAGAGCGGACGTGTTTAACACCATTTGATTTCAGAAAACATCCAAACTCCTCTGCAGTAAATTGTGGGCCATTGTCGCTAACTAGTGTTTCAGGTATACCGTAGCGACTGAATAGACCACGCAGCACTTGAATTGTCTTGGAGGAAGTTGTCGAATCATCACATGAACCTCTGGCCATTTTGAGTGTGCGTCCACAACTACCAGAAACATTCGCCCTTCAAATGGGCCGGCAAAATCGATGTGAATTCGCTGCCAAGGAGCTTCTGGCCATGCCCAGGGATGTAGAGGTGAGAGACACGGAGATTTTTGATTTTGTTGACAGGACATGCATGTCTTTGATTTCTCTTCAATTTGTGAGTCAATATTTGGCCACCAGATGTAGCTACGTGCTAGAGCTTTCATTTTTACTACACCTGGGTGTCCTGTGTGTAAATCCTCCAACACTCGTTGTCTCAGATTTGATGGAACGATAACTCGCTGTCCCCACATCAGACAGTCCTGCATCAGTGAGAGTTCCTCCTTTCTTGTGAGGTATGGCCTAAGTGCATTTTCTGAATCTTTTGTAGATGGAAATGATCCAGTGGATACCATCTCTTTCACCCGACAGAGGATCGGATCTGCTCTGGTTCCTTTACTGATGTCGCTGCTACACACTGGAAGTGCATCCATTTTATTTATGAGGTAAGTGTCCACTGCATCTTTCTTTTCTCTGTGCTGTACCGGCAGTGGCAATCCCGATAACCCATCAGCATTCCCATGGTCATTAGCACTTCTATATTGAATGGTGTAGTTGTGTGCAGCTAGCAGAAGAGCCCACCTCTGAAGTCTTGCAGCAGCCATGGGTGGAGTTGCTTTGTTCGGATGGAGTATGGTAGTAAGCGGACGATGGTCTGTTAATAATGTGAAGTGACGTCCATATAGGTAAGTATGAAACTTCCTTACTCCAAAGATGATTCCTAGTGCTTCACGTTCTAGCTGCGCATAGTTTTGCTCAGGTTTACTCAGAGTTCGGGACGCGAAGGCTATGGGCCTTTCCCGCCCATCCGGCATCATGTGGGAAAGTACGGCTCCCACCCCGTATGGTGAAGCATCACAGGCCAAACGAACTGGGAGTCTTGGATCATAATGTGTGAGTACACTGGGTGTTAACAGCTGATTTTTAGCATCTTGGAACGCTTTCTCCCACTCTGGCGACCACATCCATTTTACTTCCTTGTGTAACATTGCATTCAGGGGGTGAAGAACTGTGGCCATATTTGGCACAAATCTTGCATAATAATTAACCAGTCCCAAAAAAGATCGTAGTTGGTTAACATTAACAGGAGCTGGTGCTTCGGCGATGGCGCGCAGTTTGTCTGGAGACTTGTGAAGTCCTGATGTGTCGATCACGTGTACCAAATACTCCACTGAAGTTTTGAAAAACTCACTCTTCTCTCTTTTCACACGAAGTCCGCATTTCTCCAGCCGACTTAACACAGCTTCCAGGTTAGCTAAGTGATGAGCATTATCTTTTCCTGTGATCAGGATATCATCCAAAAAACAATGTACACCCGGTAGCCCTTGTAGCACTTGTTCCATGACTCGTTGAAATATCGATGGAGCTGAAGTGATACCGAAGGGTAATCTGTTGTACACAAACATCCCCTTGTGGGTCGTGATGGTGAGATATTTACGTGAATCTTCATGCACAGGAATCTGTAGGTAGGCATGTGAAAGGTCTAGTTTGCTAAATCTTTGTCCTCCAGCCAGTGAAGCGAACAGATCTTCAATCCGGGGTAATGGATAATGTTCTGCACACAGAGCTGGATTCACGGTTATCTTGAAATTACCACAGATCCTAACATTGCCACCTTTTTTTATTACAGGTACGATCGGGGTTGCCCATTCACTGAATCGCACAGGTGAAATGATTCCTTCCTTCAGTAAGCGATCAATTTCTTCTTCCACCTTGGGTCTGATGGCGTACGGTACCACCCGAGCTTGGAAGAATCTTGGTTGGGTTCCCGGTTTCAGACTCAAGGTCGCTGTATACTCATTGAATGTCCCTAAAACTTCTTTGAATACTTTGGCATACCTTTTTAGAAGACTTTCAAATGTTCCTTCATTAACTTGATGCACTGCTCTTACAGTTCTTATCTCACGCCAATCTAGACGAATTCTGCGAAGCCATTCTCGTCCCAACAGAGGAGCTGCATTTCCTGCAACAACATACAAAGGTAAACGTACGTTTTGTCTGTTTAGCTTGACACGCACTTTGATGACGCCTTCTGGTGGGATGACCTCGCCTGTATACGTCTTGAGGACAACGTTCGTCTGGCGTAATCGAACATGACTCAGTTTATCTCTGTACAGTTCACTTGAGATAATAGAGACCGCCGCTCCAGTATCCACTTCCATATCGACTGGCAATCCTTACATTTTTGGTTGCATTTTTATTACAGATGACACTAACTCAGTTTCACTTTTCATTTTGTTCACCTGTGGAGAATTGTGCAATGTTGCTGTTACTTTGTGTAAAGTCAGTTCGGTATCCGTGTCCGAATTTTTCTCTTCCTCACTCTTTTCCATATTAGCAATCCACTCTGTGAATTGGTCTTTTCTTTGTCTGTCCCTTCCATTTTGCACTTTTTCCCTTTACTGTAGCTTTAAATGTTTTCTCCTCTGTCTTATTACCTTTACACATTCGTGCAATGTGGCCTTTCTTCCCACACTTGTGACACACTTGATCTTTGTAAAAGCACTCATTTTGGATATGGTTGGGCTTTCCACATCTATAACATTTTTCCCTTGACGATTCTGACGACAGAGACATGGCATTTACCTTCAATGAGTTGCTCAAGTGCTGTGATTCTCTAGATACAGCCTCCATTGACATCGCTATATCCACAGCCTTTTTATACGTGAGCTCCGATTCAGTTAATAGCTTCCTTTGAACTGATTCGCTACACAGCCCACACACGAATCGGTCTCGCAGTGCGTCATTTAGATTGTCGGCAAACTCCCAGTGCTCCGCCAGTTTCTTTAACACCGCCACATATTGTGCGACACTTTCCCCTTCTGCTTGATTTCGTTTGTGAAATTTGAACCTCTCTGCAATCACAATGGGCCTGGGGGTAAAATGTGCTTGAAGTGTGTTCACAATCTCCTCATATTCCATCGTCCCGGGCTTAACTGGTGCAATTAGACTACGCAACAGTCCATAAGTCGATGCCCCCATTACACTGAGAAAAACTGACACTCGTTTCTCTTCACTAATGTCATTTGCCTCCACAAAGTGTTCAAAACGTTCAACATACGTAGGCCATTGTTCTCTTGCCTCGTCGAATGCCTCAATCTGTCCGATGATCGTAGTAGCCATCCTTTTTTTTTACTCGGCCGATGACTCGATATTTGCAGTGGGAACTTTATTCTCGTCGCCAATTTATGTTATGTATGCATCAATATGCTATAATAACATATATTATTCTGTTTGTGTTTCAGAATACACACGAGGGAAACCGGAGATCTGACTGCACTGTTTCGACTGATTTATTCGGCACACTGCAACAACAACAAACAACAGCACGGGGGTGCCCTCTAGTGGCCCTCAGGTATTGTAACAACTCAAATACATTAGTCATTACTACCAAACTGTGCTGAAATATTTAATTCTGTAACGGACACCAGCTGGAGTGCCCTTGAGAGCCACCAGAGGGCACTCCACATCAAACTACTGTCATTCTCTCATAAAACTACAAAGGACTACAAAACATGGCACAGAACAGGAAATAACATCAAAGTCCACACAAGACAGGAATCATGACAAATTCAGGTGATGTCTGTTTATTTGTTTATCTAGCCACTGTTCTAAATAAAAACCTTGGATTGTTTCGGTTATTTTCTATGAGTTTGCGGAGATACTCGGCCCTGGCTGCTTTTAGAGCATTTTTATAATGGGAAGAGCTGTCTTTCCACGCGATTTTAAAGACCTGTAAAAGCACGTAAAAGTCCTGGCAGAAAGCGATGCATAAGGATGTAGTGTAACGACGAATTATAATTTTTTCCGAAGTGTTAACAACTTAGAGTTAACTAATAATTGTTGCAAAATGGTACTACCAACAAAATATTAGTGCTTTCCTGGAACTGGGCGTCGAACCGACGCTGGGGTACTCCGAAACCATCCCTTTAATATGCTTTCATCATATCGTGCCCTCTTTCTTTCTTTCTTTCTTTCTTTCTTTCTTTCTTTCTTAAGGAAATATTTTCAATAGCTTAATTAGGCTACTTTTAGATAGTTTCTCTTGTTAACTGTTATGTCATAACATGTTATGTCAAAGACTGTATGTTGTTTGGATGTTATTTTATCCTTTGTTAAATTTGCAATAAAAAAAATAAAAAAAAAGTTAATGCATTAGGTCAGTAGGCAGAGTATAGGTGGCCTTTTGTGGCTGTTCGAATACATTCGACCATGTGAGTGTCTCTGTCTATGACAGGGCTATGACAGAACTTCCAAATATGATAGGACTTAATAAGGGAGCATCTTAAGAGTAAAAAGTCTATTTTTGAAAACGCTGAATTGAAAGTTTAAATGAATAACATGATTGAAGTGTTTAGTAGGCTATGGCCCGGTTTCACTTACAGGGCTTAGATTAAGCCAGGATTAGGCCTTAGTTCAATTAGGACATTTAAGTAGCTTTTATAAATGTGCCTTAAAAAAAAACTAAAAACCAATACTGGTGTGCATCTTGAGACAAAACAATGGCAACTGACTTTTTTTAAGATAAGTCAGTGCAAGTTGTTTTCAGTTAAAACAGCTCAATAATGGATTTTAGTCTGGGACTAGTCTTAAACCTTGTCTGTAAAACCGGGGGTAAATGTTTTGGGCTACAGCAGAACAAAACGTGGCAATCATGTTATTCAGCATGATTTGAGAATGTTACAAGAGCATGTGCTTCAATGGAATGACACACAGCCGTTCAAAAGTTTTTATTTATTTATTTTTTACAAAATGAATACATTTATTCAGCAAAGACGCATTCAATTTGTGACATTAGATACTTAATGGCTCCTGAAAATTCAGCTTTGCCATCACAGGAATTAAATTACATTTTATTATATTAAAAAGTTATTTTATACTGTTAAGTCCTACTTTTTTAAGTAAAAATAAAATAAAATACTGTGTTGCTTTTTGGTTGCTTTTTTACATTTTTGTTTTAAGTTGATAGATTGCTGTCAATGTCATTTTTATATATTTTGTAAATTATTGTAAATATATTTTCCACTCTTGGAAGCTGTAGGGGATGAGTGCCCTTTATTTTGTAAATACTTTTTTCCATTAGATAGGGAGATAGGGAGGTATTTTTATTTTATTTTATTTTGATAGGGAATTTAGTTGTTCTTGCTAATAGTTTGTTTGTTGTTTTGGCCTTTCCTCACCCCTGAAGTTGTTCTTTCACTTTTGGTCCTGTAAATAAAAGTGTACAAAGGATATTTGATTGCCAATTCCAGTTTATGTTGTGGCTTCACCCAAGGCGGGGTCGAAACATAATTTGTAATAATATTTTACAGTATTTCTGTATTTAGGATCTAATAAATGCAACCTTGGTGAGTGTTAGAGACTTCTTGCAAAAACATTTTACAAAAAATCTTTTGAACAGTAGTGTATGTCTATCCATTAAGCTTAAATTGGTTTGACTTTACATTTGTGTCTACACATTTTTGTGTCTTTAGCTTTCGATACAGTGGATCATGGGATTCTCCTTCTCCTGTTTGAGTCAGCATTAGGGGGATTGTTTTAAAGTGGTTTTCATCATATTTTCAGGGGAGAACCATTGTGGTGGAAATATAGGGAGCTCTATTTCCTCCGCTCGTCCCATTGTTTCTGGGGTCCCTCAAGGTTTGTGTCTCGGCCCTGTCTTGTTTTCCTTATATATGCTTCCTCTGGGATTAATATTTCAAAAGTATGGTGTAGCATACCATTGTTATGCAGATGATACCCTGTTGTATTTTCCTTTGAAATCTAAAGACAACTCGAAATGGTCAGTTTTGCTTGACTGTCTGGACGAAATGAAGCTGTGGATGGCATCAAGCTTCAGCACCAAATACGGAGTGGTGATTTTTGGTCCATCAAAGCTAGCCTATCAGCTTTCACATCATTTGGGCCCTTTAGCCTCTAATGTTAATACTCAGGTGAGGAGCATTGGTGTGATTTTCGATTCCGAATTGAAATTCGATAAACAAATAAATGTTGTGGTAAAGGGCAGCTTTTTTCAATTGAGGGGTATTGCCAAATTGAAAGGCTTCCTGTCTTTTAAAGATATGGAAATTGTGATCCATGCATTCAATTCATCTAGATTGGATTACTGTAATTATCTTTATTGGGGTTGTATAAGAAGTTGCTTTCACGGCTGCAGCTGGTGCAGAATTGTGCGGACAGATTGTTGACGGGCACCAGGAAATGTCCCAGTATCTCTCCGGTGCTGGTTTCTCTGCACTGGCTCCCTGTTGAGTATAGGGTGCAATACAAGGTCCTTTTAATGGTTTACATGGGCTTGCCCCTATATATCTCATGTGTTACAGCATCATTTTGCTGCTAGACCCCTAAGATCCTCTCAGTTTTCTTTTAAACAAACCAAAATCTTGAATGAAAACATAGGGAGATCATGCCTTTGCGGTAGCAGCACCGCATCTTTGGAATAGTCTCCTTTTACACATTAAATCCTGTGATTCCATTGAGTGTTTTAAATCTAGGTTGAAGACCCATCTTATCTCTGCTGCTTTTTGCTGTTCTTAGTTACATGTGGTTTATTTAGTGCTTTGTTGTGATTTATGGTGTGTTTGTGTAAATGTTTTGTAAGGTTGGGTCTTTCAAGCATTTTGGTCAACTCATGTTTATTTTAAACATGCTTTATAAATAAAATGATTGATTGAGGGGTGCAAAAAAAAAACCTAAATAAATGGGGAGAAAGAGATCAGCATTTATCTGTTTATTTTCTTAATTTATATTTATTTAATTGTGTGTGTGTGTGTGTGTGTATATATATATATATATATATATATATATATATAGCTTACATTGCTTTCACAGAGGAAAACGGACAGACTGGATTATGGCAACACAATGCTGACATTGATTGAGCCACAGGCTGAACAATGAGATGGGAAAACCAACACCAAACATAACTGAAGATACTTTAATTAACTATTCATCTACAGCAGCTTTGATATCAGATCCGACCCGAGAAGAGTTGATGCCTAGAGTTGACGGGGTAAGAGGCATTGCAGGTGTTCCTTTGTAGAGTTTTGAGCCATTTCCTGTTTCCCTTTCCTGTCTGGTCTAACAGTATGTGCTAAACATTATGTAGAGTATCTACTTATTGCAGCTGATCACAGACACAATAATAAATCTACAAGAACTTTCACTGAAAAGACTTGCCCAAAAGAAAGAAAAAAACATTCATATAAGAGAAATGAACAGAATTACAAATATATGAAGTGGACCTCCCAAATCATCATTCAAAAAAATCCATTATAAACATTCAGCCTGAACATATCGCCCATAAAGATGCGTCAAATCGGCAGGTGTCAGTTAGGATGTGGCCTCAGCTATAATCTGACATTATGACATCACTGTGGATGGCTTTGTGTCCCATCAGTACCGAGAAGAGCATGCATTCTTATAGTGATAACACGCATATGTTCTACTCCTTTTGTCATTCAGCATCATTAAACATTGTGTCATTACTAAAAGCCCTACGAATCAAAACATTTACACATTATGCAGATCTAAATTCAGAAACATACTCTATGCAGGAACGCAAATGGTTGGCCAAGCCTGTGGTCTGGTTGAATATTGGAGATCAGAAAGAGTCACCTTCAAATGTCTGTGCCAATAAACCAGATGTGTTATTATTCAGGTAGCTATCTATAAACTTGTCAACAGTTGAACTAACTTTAACTTGCTCAGCAAGATTCTCTCCAAACTGTTGCTCCGCCATGGCTGACCTGAAAGCGAAAACTGACAGTAAAAGATA
This sequence comes from Leuciscus leuciscus, assembly GCF_965113295.1. Lineage (NCBI taxonomy): Eukaryota > Metazoa > Chordata > Actinopteri > Cypriniformes > Leuciscidae > Leuciscus > Leuciscus leuciscus. Next base: position 20,975,684 of record NC_138736.1, on the reverse strand, counting down.
GTCTGTTATTGTCCGCTACAGCGTTGGCAAGCCACACATAGTTGGAACTTACGGTCTTTTACCATCCATAAAATTGAGCTTGCATAGCAATACTTGCTTCACATACTTGAGTAATTCAGGTCTAGTGATAGAGTGGCTTTCTTTGCACTTAACTACAATTTTTAAGACAGAAACAAACTACAAAAATAGATCTTTCCATTAAACATTCTTGTGTCTTTCTGCCAGAAAGCTCTTATTTGCATCTTGTTCCACATTCTTCCATTTCATAGTTGGTGCTTTTTGTCTTTTCTTCACTTCAAATTATTGAAAGGGCATCAAACTGTACTGTGTACTAGTTTCTCGTTTGTTTTAAACTTATGTGTTGGACTATCCCTTCATTACCCTTCCCCTTATTAACACACAGCTTTCATACGGCCACGAGATACCTTACTTCCTCTTTTCTGAAAGTATTAATAGACCAACAAGGAACAATCCAAAAACAGTGAATGTGTCACTTATTGCACAGGCAGTGTAAATCTAAGAACAAATTCAAGATGCCTCTGCGTCCACACAACCCCGTAATCATACAAACTCTTGTAAGCATCTACAACGAAACCCATCCAGTTTGTGTCTGTGGGTCGTGTGCATTAGCACAAACAGAGGCGTTTTACAGTATAATGACTTCTTAAGTATCTGCTCCCCACTCCCTCCATATTTAACCAGCAGTCCTCATGGGGAGCATGAAATGTCAGCTAAGTGGCTTTGAGTGAGAACAGGCCCCCCAATTGGCTTAGTGGGCCACAGAAATGGGCCTGGAGTCTCTAAAAGTGGATGGGAGGGGGCGTGGTCCACAGTTATGGGGATTGGTGGGTGGTCAGGTTTGGACCTTGAAGGCCAAGAGCTGCTCAGAGTGCATGTTGTTGAGGGAGCGCAGATCCGGAAGTTTGAGAAGCAGTTTAGTAAAGATGGCAATCTCGTTGGGGTGGTTCTTGGTGATCAAGGTGCGCAGAGCTCGTATCAGAGTTTCCTGAAGTGCCTCAACTGAGTTGACGTTCTCGAGGCCAGAACGGTCTATGGGGAACACAGCAGGGGAATTCATTTTACAAGTTTTTGTTGGAACGTTTATTCTTGTACTGTATAATCACCATGACCTTCCTGATATCACTTCTTGTTACTATGTGGTCCAAGTTTTGAGCTCAGTCAAGTTTCTTAATTTACAATTAAATGTATGTGTGATCTAATTGTAACTTTATCTTGAAATCGTGATCCTTAATTGCAAATATTTAATTTAAACCTTAAACTCCCATTTCAATTTGTCATTTCAACATCTTAGATACAAAACTATAAAGTATATGGTCTGAAAACGGTAACACAACAAGAAGTGATAAATACCTGCAGACACCAGCACTACGGCCGTGAAGAGGCTCATTTCCTCCTCGCTGAGGTTAAGAGCTTGCAGCTTCTCTGTGAAGTCAAACATTGAGTTGAGGTGATCTCCAGCCCCCAAAGACCGCAGAGCATCCACGCTATACTTCCTGCCACTCAGAAATGTAACAGTCCGCTCCTTCACATCGAACAGGGATGTAAAGCGTACCACCAGCACCTACAGACCAAACAGGAAACCTCAGGTCTTTTTACAGTTCAAATGAAACTTGCTATAGGACTCTGTTATGTCACAATTATTATTTTTATCAGATTAATTCAGCGCAGAGATTGTGTTGTGTTTTGTTCATACCTCAAAGGTGCCAGCCTTGAGCAGGCTGACCTGGTCATGTTGGGATAGATCTTTGAACCCTGGGATACGCTTTGCAAATTCCACCACCTCTCTGACAGCCGGGGTGAAGCTCATGGAGAACTCCTCCCAAATACTGTGACCCGACTTCTGAGGATCCACATAGGGTGATGTATTCATGGGGCAAACCTGTGAAATAGGATCATGAAATATATTTCATGAAAGAGTGTATATGAAAGAGTATTTGTATGGACTACAGAAATCTCGGTATTGTTATTTTGGTATTGGTACCCTGTGTAACTCACCAGGTGCATCCTGTTAACCCTTCCGAATGTTTGGACACCATAGCTGCCATTGGCATGAGTTTCATTGTCATTATGAGCTCTCGGAGAGAGGTTCTGCAGAGATGTTCCATCGGGGATGCTGTTAGGAAGTCTGACAGGACAGCTGCTCAGAGTACTGTAATGTCGGCTGGAGTCTTCAGTCCTCTGTGGAGCACAGCTCGACTGTGGCTTCTGTTCGCTCAATGAGGATGTATCGTTCTGGCGGTTCCAGACATCCTGGGTTTTCCCTGTGAAATAACTGTAATTGTTAGGGGCTTCAGAAGGCACACTGCCCTGCTCCTGATTGTACATGAAAGTCTCCTGCTGTGCCCTAGTAACAGTGCCGATGGCCTCCTCCTCCCCACTGTCAGTAGCACTGAAGGAGTCTGAGCTCTGGCTCGTATCCATGGTGATGAGCAGCTTGGGGTCAGGGCTGGTTTTGGATCGGTTGCTCCTGGGGGAGGTGGAGGAGGAACGAGAGGAATGGCCAGTGCTGTCCTCGGAATCTCCATCAGTGGCTGAAATCTGGTTGCTAAGAGGCAGGGGCTGATTGCCGTGGCTGTTGCTCATCATGTTGTTCATTGCGTTCTGCATCTCGAGCAGCATGCGCTGCTTCTCTCGTTTGGGAATCCGGCCAAAACGCACAGCTGAAGAGCAGACAGTGTCAGTTCATAGACTTTAACATACTGACACTTATACTTAGAGATAGACAGAGAGATAGATTATTGTTATTGATTATTATTGTTTCTAGCATGTTATATGTTTAGCAACAGTTCTTCTGACCCCTAACTGATGAAGTGTGTAGCTTTTAATTTCTTAAACAACATGTAGGAAGACATAGCATGGCCATATTCCAGGTTGACAAAGTCAAGATTAACATGAAGAATCATTTTCACACATGAATTGGTACCTCTGAGTACAGACCTTAAAATCATTCAAAGTCTTTGGGATGTGCTGGAGTAGACTTTACATTGTCAATACAAGATCTTGACCAAAAATGAATCCGCCTCTTGATGGAAATAACATCACAACATTTATTTCCATCAAGAGGTGCATCATTTTTTGGTTAAGATCTTGTATTGACATTGCAGGAGTCCAGCACTCTGTAAAGTCTCCTCCAGGACATCCCAAAGACTTTCAATGAATTTAAGGTCTGGACTAAGAGGTGCCAATTCATGAGTGAAAATGATTCTTCATGCTCCCTTCCTAACTATTCTTTCACAATTTGAGACTGATGAATCTTGGCTTTGTCATCCTAAAATATGGACATGATACATAGTCCTACATGGTTGTTTAAAAAATGTAAAGCTACACACTCCATCAGTCAGGGGTCAGAAGACCTGTTGCCAAACATATAACATGCTAGAAACATAATAATCACTGCAATAATGATACAATCATAGACTCTTAAGCATTTGCCTATTTAAATCCAAACAGCAATTTTTTTTTTTTTTGGCAGGGCAGTGTATCATCTAGCTACGTGCAAATAACATTTACTTTATCTATTTAACTTATTTATTCATTTGTCCTTTAAGGTTTAAACCCTGAGGTCACATATGTCGGCCAGTAACAGATTTTGTTGATTGGATCTAGGACACAATGTCAGCTGGAGCTCACCATCTCTGGACATGCCCACGAGCAAACATTTCTTAAAACGGCACTGCTGGCACCGGTTCCTGTTGATGCGCATAATGGGACAGCTTTCGTTCTTAAGGCACTTCTTATACTGAATGTTCTGCTGAATGCTCCTCCTGAAGAAACCCTACAGGTGGTAAAATGAAAGAGATAGAGAGAAATGTAAGGGTCACTGTGCCCACAGAGAGTAACAGGTGTCGAGCCTTGGAGTTGGTATGGAAAGCAGGTGTCCCTGTCAGGACTGATGACACTGTTCTGTCACAGAGCTTTGCTCTGATAGTTAAACAGGCTGCTGAGTAGCAGGCTTTCTGGTTATAAATAAAGCAAAGTGATATCTCCTTCAGGGAGATGCACAGGTAGATGTGACCCAGATAAGGCATGACAGCCATGCCACATCAACCCTATCTAAATCAACCACAGCGACACCAGGGACAATTTAACATGAAAACAGACAGTATAAAACCGCCTTCAATGAGAAGTATGCAAAACCGAACACACATGAGAGTGAAAAATACAGATTTCCACACCCCTTCTGAGCTTTTGACTTAAAAATACTCTGTACTTCAGAAATAACAAATGAAACCTCTAATGCTTATACGTTTACACTGAAATGTGGCTGTAGACTCACACTAACATTTTCTCACCTTACATCCCTCACAAGCATGAACGCCGTAGTGAAATCCTGACGCCACATCTCCACACACTTTACATAGCAGCACCAGACCGTTAATCTCTGCAGGAGCAGAAATACAGAGAGTCAAATGAAAAAGGCTCTGTGCTCAGTTTGGCTTTCTCCTTAGAACAACTGCTTTCAGTTTCCTCAAACAGCTAGAAGACCATTACTTCACGATGAAGCAAACAAGGGCAAATATAATGAATCGTGCAATGTTAAGTGACAAATATCAGATCATTACTGTCAATTATATAATTATTCTAGGTTTCACTTTATTTTGATGGTCCCTTTAACACAATCTGTTGACTATAAGTAACGTTGCCCCTTCATGTCTACTAACTCTCACTAGAGGGTTAGGGTTAAAATGTAGTTGCAAAGTTACTTATGGTCAGTAGAATGTCGGTTGTGGAGCATCACAATAAAGAGTCAGCATATATTAAGCAGTCAGTCTACTAATACTCTAATGAGAGTTTTGACATGTAGTTGCAAAGCTACTTATAGTCAACAGAATGTTCAAAAGGGAACATCAAAATAAAGTGTTACCTTATTCTATTCTAACAATAACAATACTTTTTTTCTTTTTCAATTCCATTTTGATAACAGATAACAACTCTGAGAAAGCAAAGCATGTTAATTAATTAATTAATAGTTCCTTAACTTTAAGACGACATATGTTGAATTCAATTTGTAGAAGATCATAATTATGGTAACACTTAAGTTTAGGGTCCAATTCTCACTATTAACTAATTGCTTATTGGCATGTATATTACTAGAATATTGGCTGTTGATTAGTACTTATAAAGCACATATTAATGCCTTATACTGCATGACCATATTCTACATTCCTTAATCCAACCCAATCCCTAAATTTAACAACTACCTTACTAACTATTAATAAGCAGTAATTAGGAGTTTATTGAGGTGAAAGTCGTAGTTAATAGTGAGAATTTGACCCTAATCTAAAGTGTGACTGATCATATTTAAATTAGTCAGTAAGAACATGTGATTGCAGCATAAAAACATTTCTGGTTCTCTTTAACTTAATTTTTATTTAGATCAGTCTCTCACTTGTAATGCCACTTTTGGTGGTGGAGGGTGATCGTGCCTTCCCTCCGCCGTGCCTCGGTGGGCGGGACTGAGAGGCCACAGGAAGGGCCTCGCCCTGTTGACCCTGCCCTGCGTGAGGCGGAGAGCAGGACTGATAGCTGCTGTTGGAGGAGTCACTGAGGCATGACTCTGGACTGGAGGCAGAGCTCGAGGAGCTAATGTAAGCTATTACCCCACCTGGTGGATGACACACAGAAGAGCAACAAAAGACAACTTCAGTTAGGAAAACTCAAATTATTTTTCTAGCTTCATTTAAAAAAATAAAATGTGGATCCTAATATGTGCATATATATTACGAAGCATATGAGTATGAGACATGGCTTAATGGTTGATTCTAGCTTTTACATCTATCTGTTGACAACTGTCTCTAAAAATATAAACATAGAGAGAGTATATGCAATCCATATATGTGGCTATTTACTAATGAAGATACAGATATTTTCTTTGTTCTTGTGTTTTATTTTGAGCTGCAAGTGTTCCTTTTGTCAGAAAGCGGACCAGGCTTTGTGTGCTCTTTCTGTATGGGTTGACCTGATTTCTGCTGTCCCACTCTCAATGGTTAGGTAACACCATTACATAATACCTTTTAGGGTGTAGGCTTTACCGACAAACAACTCAACTCAAATGTAATACTTAGCACAAACAAACATAGTCTGTTTTCAAATTCTAATATGGTCAATATGTCAATACTTACATGTACATACTAATTGCATGCTGGTGAGTCAAATTGTTTACATTATATTCAATATAAATAATTACATGCTAATAACCTCATCTCAGTATACTCTAATCTGAAATATATATTAATATATATATATATATATATATATATATATATATATATATAATAGTATATATTTATACTATATATGGATAAATAAATAGTATAAATGTATACTATAAATGGATAAATAAATACTATGTTTTTGTATACTAATATACACACACACACATATATATATATATATATATATATATATATATATATATATATATATATATATATATATATATATAATAGTATATATTTATACTATATATGGATAAATAAATAGTATAAATGTATACTATAAATGGATAAATAAATACTATGTTTTTGTATACTAATATACACACACACACACACACATATATATATATATATATATATATATATATATATATATATAAAGAGCAAAATGAACGGACGTCATCAGTATTGCAGTTTGAGCTTTTGGTCGACATGTTCTTAGCACCGCCCCCACGTGTACTCGGCATGTCTTGTTGGGAGTGTAAAAGCCAAAAAAGTGGGTCAGACCGCAGCCGCCTCACGTGTATCTGCAGCTGCAGACGCATCCATCCTGCCATGCAAATTATGCAACACTGTACGTCATGACTTCTCTCGACCAATCAGAGCAGACGCAAAGGACGCGTAAACACAGATGCACATGGATAGGCAGAGCGGTCCATGTGAGTTGGGAGACAGCAGTTCAATAGTAACCCACAATCTATGTCATAACAACACAAGCCTGACGCTTTTAACCTACTTAGAGTTTTCATGCTGCAAATAAAGTAATAAAAGCCCAATCAACACCTTAATGCACAATGCACATTCACAGCATCACGTGCAACTACATGCTTCGGTGTCATTTATTAAAATAAGAATGCACTGAAGGTATCACAGATTATTAAAGTCATATTCAAAAAGTAAAAACATACTGATCTTACCAGCCTTTGTGGATTCCATTTCCTCCGACAGCTTTGAGCCCGAGTCACCTGTGTGGTAGTGCCGTTTTTACACGGTTTACAGCAACTATCTAGTCGCTGGGAGATTCTGTAAACCGAGTTTCTCTCAAACGTTACCTATAGCATACACTACCTGAGAAACATTTCTAAATAAATAAACAAGATAATCTGGATATATCAGCTCCGTGTTGCTTTGGGGACGAAAATATCAGGTAACGTTACCTCCTAGAAAACTATAACTAAATACATGTATTAAGTTAGTAAATAATAACTGGACTCTTCTAGACCGGACAGCCAAGATACCAAATCCACACGATTTACGTCTAATAAAGAGAGACTATAATAGCTCGCTATGTCGACTCGAGTAGCTGTAGTTAAGAGTTGTGAATAAATCAAGGTTTAACGCAGAAAAGGACGCATGTAGAATGATCGAGCAAAACTGTGCTCTGTGCTCAGTGCTGCTGGCGCGTCTGCTGTCTTCACATCATGTGACCCACTTCACCGGCTCCTCCTCCTGCTGCATGAGTGTCATTATAACCCACTGACACACTTTCACTGCTCCTGCAGGGGCCTCCTGCGCACTCTCACCCCACACCCAAAGTGCCCTGATGACCTCAGCAAACACAAAACATCAAACTGACATTTTGACAGTTAGTAGCCTTGTGCTGTGCACCCCAAAGCTGAGATCTACGCCCCTGAGGAAGCCGAAAACGTAATGAGGATTATATGCAGTCAGGGCATTCAGTATGATAAGGCATTTGGTAGCCTATAATCCACACACACACTTGCTTGTGCACAATGAGAATAGTAAGTCAAAGTGGCAAAAAAACTTTAACAGTTATTTTTAGAAGATGTTTTTACATTAAATGTTCTCTCCAATTCTCATTACTACAAAATGGCATTTAAAGGTAGGGTAGGCAATGTCAGAGAGGCAAGCAATAGCAAGCTAGCTTTAATAGCATAAGATCCTACTCTCCCTTCACAGCGCTTGCCAAAGCCACTCCTCCTCCAAACAACATGAACGCTACACAGCAGATCTGCCGAGAGACGGCGTTAACACTAGAACTACTGGAATTCTATAACTACTATAATGGCCATAGTCATTCTGACAGCTCATACATTATTTGCATATAATTTCAATAAGCTATATCAAATCTAAGAATAAATGGATCTGTAATGTTAGGATAGGTAATAATAAACATCAGAACACTACATTTTAATTCTAATGTAGGCCCTATGTGAAAATGTATTAGTTAATCGACAACCACAGAACAGCTATTGTAATTACATACAAAGTCAAAAGTGATACATTTTCTATTATTTTCTTTGTAAAATGAAAATAAATGTATTCATCCTTGGATATTAGAATACAATAACTTACAAAAACATCACCAATATGCATTACATTTTTTTAAAACAGTCAAAATGACTGCCTTCGTAGTTCTAGTGTTAAATTACCTCATGTCTCAAAGCACATAACATTACAATAATAATGAACGTAAACAACTTACAGAGCTATGACTTATACCACCTGACTGCTGCAGATTCATTTCGGCATTGTTAGTGTTGACATAGAAATGTATCCGAGTCTGTGGACATGAACATCTCAGGGTAGAACGGGTTGCCATCTTGTAATCACAGTTACAACATGGCATGAACATAAGCTTGTTGCTTTGGTTCTGGAGGAACTGTAAAAGGTGGGTGCTGTTTGTTTTTTGGCACTTGACTGTCTGTCTACAACTCTGCATAGCCTTAAGGAACGTGCTGATGACGTGTGATGTCTGTGCGAGCAGGGTGCGCTGAGGTATGGAAATACAATTGACAGGACATCGTATCATTGCATTCAGACCGAATGCAATGATTGGACAAAGAAGATATACATGTACATGTTTTCATATTTAGACCACTTCTATTATTTATTGCTGAGTATGTGAAGAGAGTTTCAACCAGTATAACAAAAAGTGTTTATAATTGCCTACCCTGCCTTTAAATTGTGGAACTTTTAATACTTTGTGGTAGTATTTGTTGTAATGTTTTTAATAAATGTAAAGGGTGCAGTGCAGTAGATGCATGAAGCAGAATGATCAATGAATCCAGAGACTTTAATAAATGGAGAAAGTAATCGAACATAACACATAGCCTACAGTCCAAAACCTCTAACGACAAACCCTGAACTAAGGAAACTGAGGGCTTAAATACACTTAGAATGATAATCAAAGAAGCAGGGAACAGGTGTGCACTAATCAGAATCCATAACAAATGAGAACTCTGGCAAAGACTGGTTATGTTCACACTGTCAGTCCAAATCCGAGTATTTGTGTATCCGATTGGAATCTGATCTAAATTATTGACTGTCTTTCGCAACTGGTTGGATCTATTTGTGTGTCCCGTGGTGTCAGAATGTCTGCATTGGTTTCTATTGCTTTAGTAGGCATATGCAAAAAACAACAACAGCAACATGTAGGGGTTTGCAATGCAGATGTTTTCTTATTTACAACATGAAAATAGCTGCCGCGACTACTAGGCTGATGCAGCTGCAGAAAGGTATGAGGCTGGTATGAATTCTGTGCTGTCGTCTCCGCCGGTCTCAAAATGTAAGGTCTCCATTATTATATTGTAATGTTCTGCTTGACCCGCAACAACACAACCTTGTTTCTAAAGTGACTTTCAGCATGTTTCCTATAGCAACATATGATTTACATTTTAAGTGGCGTGAGAAAGTGAAATCCAAATACTGTGGTCAGACTGAAATGGATTTCCATAACATTGTAAAAATGTCACTTTAGCTGGGTCCCAATGTGAAGGCTGCATCCTTCGAAGGACTGAAGACTTCAAGGATGCAGCCTATGCGTTCTCCGAAGGACGTACCATAGCCTCCGTGGGATTTCCTAATTGCGCAGCCAGGTGTTCTATGCTATGGAGCCAGAATTGGCTATTGTCATTTTTATGTTTTATATTTTACTGGAGGACATGGTATTAAGGATGTTTCAGGTCATACTTTCGGCTTAGCCGAAGATTCGAATGTTCATCTTACCTTGATGCGATTTTGTAGTGTATTCTTTTTATTATGCACATAAATGGACCATGGTAAATATATTTACACAGGTTTTTAACCCCATTTGAATATAAAACCCAGTTGAATATAAAAAGTCCATTGCGAATGTTACTCCCGCTCGTCATCGGCAGCTGTCAGTTACTGTTGCTAGGCGACAAGAACAATCCTCCGTAGGCTAGACCGGTCCGAGCGCTTCAGATGCGCCCTTTGAAATGGGACGGAGCTGTAGTTAGCAACAATTTGTTAATATTGTGACAATAGGCCTACATTTTGTTACTTTAATTTTCAAAATAACCAGTGGTGGTATGTAAGGAACTACATACTTCGTTAATACTCGAAGTAATTTTCCCACACGGGACAGCAGCACTACAAAATTGTTATTTTACAATATGCATTGTTTTACATTAAACTACACAAAAGTATATAGTTTAAATGCATCAACCTTGAAAATATTCAGAAGTAAAATGCAACATGCAGTAATATAAATGCAAAACATCATAAAAACCCTGACAAGGTTTTTTTTTTTTTCCTGCAGAATTCCTTTACTTTTACTCTTGATACCTTAAGTACATTGGAGTATGCAAGATAATGAAATAAATAAATAAATAGCTTAACTAAGGTTTAAAATATATGACTAGTAGTTTTTCGCCAATGCGGTATTAGTGGTTATTAAAAGTACTTTAGTGTAATAAAGTATCTCAATATTTATTCCATGAGTCAGCCCTGCAAACCTGTTGGTAGACAACTTTGTGGATAGTGGAAATATGCAGTCAAACACTCTGGAGACCATCCCAGATGATGTCCCACCAGCAGGAGGCCTTATCAGGGTCTCTATTGTGGAGCCCATCCCGGTCCCACACCAGGGTCTCCCACTCAGCTGAATAAAAGTCTACATCATTTTTCTTATTTTATGTACTGTAAATTTAAATGTTTATGTTGATTTTGATATGTTTAACCTATGTTGTAAATAGTTGGGGGAAAAAAAGGTATAGAAGAATTTGTTTCATGTAGAAATTATGACTGTCATTACAAAAATAAACAATGTCCAGAGCAATAAATTATCTTTTATTTACACATTTAAAGTTGCATAAAAATAAATAAATAAATGTACAGATTTTTTTCCTTTTAAAAAATATAGGTGAAAAAAAGTTAAACAAGATTATATATATATATATTTCTCAATAATTCTTTCAAGAAGAGAAAACAGCCTGTCTATCCTCTCCCTACTCTCCAGTGCTCTCCTCGCCTCTGCAGTCCCATGTCTTCTCTAATCAAGTCCAAAAACTCGTCCTCTCTGTCTCGCCTTCTTCGTGGTGATGGTGCTGCTCCTGGTTCCTCCGCTTCTTGGTCACACACTGCTGAACTCGGCCCTGGTCTGTCCTCGGGGATTGAGGCAATGAGGACAGGGGTTTGGTGCAATGCCTCTGTCCCAACACCTCATCCATGAGGACAAAACCAGGGCTGGGCAAGTTTCAGCAGTGGGTTTCCCACTCACACCCTCTCCTGTCCCAGGACACATGCAATCCTAAGGCAGAGCAAATTAACCATGGCTTGTTAACAACAATCTTAAGTGCATTGTTAACACTGCAAAATATGACACATCAAGACATGCAAAATATACTTAATATTTCTGTATACTCAAATTTGGTTAAAAACATATAGCTTGAATGACAGCACTACAAAAACACATAAAAGTGAAACCCCATTGCCTTATCTACTGCTTTTCTTATTGTTTTAGGCTTTATAGGGTGAGTGATATTTCTTATAATACACAAGTGAGATAGACTAGTGCAAATATTACAAATAGGTTGTTAAACTAATAACGTTATTACCACAAGTTTTGCCTAAAACTACCTGACAAATGAAGCCATGCAATGGTGACGAAGGAGTTAAGATGAAGTTTATAATAAACTTTAACTCTGGTTTCGCTAGCTATTTGAGTAAATGAAACCATAATACTTACATTTAAATGTGAATTTGCTGTCCACCACCGATCTCTAGTCTCGGCCGCCTTTAAAAATAAATAAATAAATGCTGTCGTCAACGGCGCGCAATGACTTATAGAATAGGGTAGGATCAGGGTAGGATAGGCCTCTAAAAGTGTCCATTTATGTATCCTTCCTTTCACGGGGAAACGAAGAGCGCATTTGTCGTTGCTTTTGAATCAGGGTAGCCTTCGTCGCGGCGCGATGACGCAACCGTCCTTCGAATACGGCCTTCGGAGGATGCAGAATTGAATTGGGACAGCCTTCATCGCGCCATGGTGACGCAATCGACCTTCAAATGCGACCTTCCAAGGATGCAGCCTTTGAATTGGGACGTCCTTCGTCGCGCAGCTGTGACGCAATCGGCCTTCAAATGCGGCCAATCGGCTTTCAAATACGACCTTCGGAGGATGCAGCCTTCACATTGGAACACAGCTTATGAGTGATTTTTTGCTATTCACACTTACACTCACCTAAAGGATTATTAGGAACACCTGTTCAATTTCTCATTAATGCAATTATCTAATCAACCAATCACATGGCAGTTGCTTCAATGCATTTAGGGGTTCGGTCCTGGTCAAGACAATCTCCTGAACTCCAAACTGAATGCCAGAATGGGAAAGAAAGGTGATTTAAGCAATTTTGAGCGTGGCATGGTTGTTGGTGCCAGACGGGCCGGTCTGAGTATGCCATTGAACGCTTAAATAGAGTCCTGAAGAGACGGTTTGTGTGTCTTAACTACTTGCGAGTACAACCTAAGGTGGCATGCAACATAATCCTTACCTGTATTGTTTTGCATAACATCGCCACCAGGCGTCATGTCCCTCTTGATGACAATTTTGATGAACCTGAGCCTGATGTAGAACCAGAACAGCCGTATTACAATGTTCTCACCTAATGAAGGACACACTGGACATGCAATTAGAGATGCAATTGTGAGAAATTACTTTTAACTAGGCTACTGAATGACTGAGTATATTTGTTGTTTTCATTGCCATTAAAATACTGTGGAATTACAGAGCTGTGAGCAACAGTGACATTTATTTGACAGCTGATAGCTTTGAGAATGTTTTTTTTTTTTTTTTTTTTACCAAATCTCATTAGATGTGACATGCTTCATAAATGCTTCAAATATGAAGAAATGTATATCATCAGTAAACATTGATTTTGTGATCATTCACTTAAAAAAAAAAAAACTCAAATTTTGGTTCGAAAAATCACAACTGAAACCACCTTTCTGATGCGATCAGGATAATCCTGTTTTTTTGGATCAAATAGATTCCAAACCGAGTTCAAAATTTTGAAAAACCAAAAGGGCAGGTTTGATCCAGATCAAATGTAAGATCGGATTACATGCTCTGATCTTAGTTCGGAATCCCTCTTTTGCTTTTGAAAAACCCAGTTCCAAGATTTGATCCAATTTTGATTATCGGATTGGATCAAATCTTGAAAATGGGTTGTTCAAAAGGGAAAGAAGGAATCTGAAATCAGATTAGATCATGGAATCCAATCCTAGTTTTAATCTGGATCAAACCTTCAGTTTGTGTTGTTCAAAACTTGTCAGTAGGATTTGGATAACTTTGATCCAAAAAAACAGGATTATCCTGATCCCAACAGGAGGTAGGATTTCAAGGTGGATTCCAGGAAGAAAATGTAGTAAAACTTTAAAATTGGTCAAAAATACAACATTTGTTTCATGTAATATACACACACACTCATATTTTTATTTTGCTTTTGATTAGCTTAACTGTTAAAGTAATACATTAGAAGTAGACATTAGGCTATATTAAGCCTTTCGGTAGCCTACTGTAAAGTAAAAAAGAGATTTTGTTGCCATTAAATAATCCCCAAACAGCTGTAAAAATCAAAAATATTATATTTAATTCAAAGTGTTTTATCACTGTTTCTAAACTACATTGGCACAATCATGAGATGAACCAGTCAAAAGATCTTTGCAAGCGAACACAAAGTTTTTTTGTTTTTTTTGGCTAAAACTTTTCTGAGACAACGCAAAAGCATTTACATTTTTTTTCTATCTCATATTTTTTACATGACCATGTCCCTTTGGGGGTTCCGTAGAGCACCAGTAATCCAGATTTGGTAATCGGAAAAAGTTTACGTCCAGATCAGGGTGATCCAATCCAATTTTGCTTCGAAAAACCGGCACAAAAGTAAGATGGATTACCTTATCCTGGATAGCAAAACATGGGATTTCCAAATCCAGATCATTCTGATCCAGATTAAACTTTTTGAACAACTGGCCCCTGGATATATATACCCTGATCCAAATATACATGCACACTTTTTTAGATTTCCAAATCCATATTACTAGAGCTCTAAAATGGACCATATATCTCCAATGTAGGCTACTAGCTTGTGTCATTTTTTTTTTTTTTTCAGGATTCTTTGATGAATAGAAAGTTCAAAAGAACAGCATTTATTTGAAATATAAACTTCGTGTTTGCTCACAAATAACTTTTGACTTTGTTCATCTCTTATGATTGTGCCAATGTAGTGTACAAACAGTGATTATATATACATATATATTTAAGTTAAATATATTTTTGTTGGATATTTACAGCTGTTTGAGGATTATTTTATGGTGCCAAACTCTTTTTTATTGTAGGCTGCCGAAAGGCTTAATAGGTAGCCTAATGTCTCCTAATTTATTACTATTAGAACAGTTAAACTAATCAAAACAAAACATATATATAAAAAATATAGCCTACGTGTATCATTACATGACCCGTTTGAAAGTTTTATTAAAAAAAATTTCCCCTGAAATCCACCCTTTTGCTGGGATCAGTATAATCCCAATCTTATTAAAACGTTTTGAACACAACCTAATGATTTGATCCACATCCAAACCAAGACTGGACTTTGTGATCTAATCTGATTTCAGGACCATTTTATTTATTTGAACAACCAATTTTCAAGATTTGATCCAATCCAAAATCTGTCAGAATACTTTTGAACAGCTGGGCCCCATGTCCTTTTATTGCCTCCATAAGGGTGCACAAAGCACAAAGAAAGCTGCATTACCTGATCCTGGATAGAAAAATGGTGGATCTACAAATCTGGATCATTCTGGATCATTACAAATATTACGTTCTATTACGTTCGACACTCATCTTTGGAATTTACACTCGTGCAAAATCCTCTTTAGAAAGACCTGCAATGCAAACTAATAGCGCAAATAACCAAAAACACATTCTATCATCTTGATAACTCGCAAATTACAGATTCTGTTGGTCTAAAACCACAAAATAAAGACATCACATGACCATAGAAAGGTACTTTTATTTGGATAAATGTACAGTTGTAGCACACGTGGTTTAGCGGTAACGGTGCAGCTGCAGGGTGTTGCGTCTCTTCCAGGCTGCACGACGAGAGCCGCCGATGGTGAGGTGGAACTTGTGGCCCTTGCCCAGACCACGGCTCTTCTTGCCAGCCGATGTGAGCCCACGCATTTCCCTGTGCTTGTGCACAGCCTTGGTGATCCATTGCGTGTCAGGGTTGCGCCTGATGGCTTTGTGGAAGGTGTCAATGAGGATCACTTCAAAGAACTTGTATGTGGAATCTTCACCAACCCAGTAAGAGTTTAGCACCCGCAGACCTCCGCAATGACGACCAGCGCGCTCCTGAAAAAAAGAAAAGGGGTTAGAACAGCAGCACAATACTACCAGGACACAGGTGAGAAACTGACATCAACTTGTGTAAATTAAAGCCATAAAAAAAGCATATAAAAACATAAGACATTGACATTTCAAACCACAACAGAGATGTGTATTGAAGACAGCAGAGGAAACAGAGTGAGCTGCAGCAGGTAATAATCCAATTTGTCTAAAATATGAGACATGCTTTATATTAAGGGCTTCAAAATAACTTGAGATATAGTTAATGCTATATGCATCAGATGCTCTGACAGATACTTGTGCGGTTTAATGCATTTAACTTGTATTTCACAGGAATTTTCCCCATCTGTTTATGTTAGAAAGTCATGCAAATATTTCCGTTTTGCTGTCAGAAGGGGACAAGCCTTATACAAGCGAGTGTCTGCTAAAATTCACAGACTTCAGTGAATGAGCGACGAAGTGCAACAGATATATAGCACATTTAATGTCCAACAAATATTTTAGATAAATGTATATGTAGAATTTTAAACCTGAATTTAAAGGTGGGGTATGTAATTCTCTTTTTTGGCCATTTTTCAAAATCACTTAAAATCCTATTCCTAACCCACTTACAGCCACTTCAGTTAGAAGCACTGAAATAAAAATTAAGCAATTTAATCATCTGTGGAACGGGCAGGACTCGAAAAACTCCAGCCAATCATTTCCAAGACCACCTAGAATCATTGGACAGTAAGTGCGTCAATCAAACGGTCGTACCATCCCCCCCTCCCCCATCCATGTTCTTTGAATGGGTGGAGTAAAAGGAAAGGTAGGACCATTTGAGTTGTGTATTTTCAAAATCTGCCGGCCGTTTTGCAAATCACATACCCCACCTATAACTTGTGCTTAAAAAAGCAGCATTATTTTCATTCTTAGATGGTCACCTTCATTTATATAGATGGTAATGTTGTTGCTAATACAGCATAGCCTACATGGTTACATTTATTTGTTTTCATAGCCTTCAATATGAACATTGTAGGACACTATTGGGCAGGGTGTATTCAAGTGTATACAGATCTATGGGGACTAAACAAAATACTTTAGATGGAGCAAGCATGAAGGCGGCCTTCTAAACAGTAGTCAATTACCTCTGTCTAGTGACCTAGACTGGTGAGTTTGTGATCGTGGGCCCGCATAAAAATTAATGGCCGGTGTGAGGACCCAATGAACGAGTACAATAAGAGTAAAGAGTTAAATAAAATAATCAAAACGTGTTGTGTTGGAGATTTTCCTTTGCCTCATGTAAAAGTCTGTATTGCTGTGTCTCAGTCAGAACCCAGGTTCAATCAGGATAAATCAGGTTAAATTAGGTCAAGGGGTCTGTGAGGATGGAAAAGTACCTAACAAGCTCAGAGAGAAGATGTGTATAGGTAGTTGATAAGATGGTACTAAAAACGTTAATTAAAAATGATGGATGGCATTAGAACACTGCAGGTGCAGAGAATCATGTGACCAAAGATATTCTTTAAAAATAGGTATGGCTAGGGGTGTGCGATTTGCCGAATTTTGATCGTGGACCATTAAAATGTCTCCACGATCTGCTTTTGAAGAAATATCGTAGTATCGTGCATTCTATCAGTTGCTGTTCTGGCACCTCTGTCCCAACATACTGAACAACGCAACGTATATTCACATAAAATGTTAACGCAGCGGAACGGGACACTGCCGTTCACAAAAGTTCATAATTTGCATGTGCTTTAATGCCTTGTCGGTTAAACATTTAATTTGTGTGCGGATGCGCTGTTCTAACGTGTGCGTTTCTCAGCGCGTACATGTGAAGCTCACATGCACTAAAAGCCTGTCTACCAGCACCTGGATACTGGACTAAGTTATCTTTCAAGTCTTATTGTGCTAATACTGTCAAATACACACAAGGTTTACATAAAGTCGGTTATAAAGTGAAAGCAAACTTGAGAAAATAGAGAAAAAATCTGCTTGTCAAATGAGTGTATATTAGACGCATCGCGCGCAGCTCTTAAAGAGACAGTAGTAATAGTAAACACGCTGCCGCTTGTCCTTAAAGGGATAGTTCACCCAAAAATAAAAATGATCTCATTATTTACGCACTCTAATGTTGTTCCAAACCTGTATTAATTTCCTTCTAATATTTGTCCAATATTAATATTTTGAAGAATGTGGCTATCTAAACAGTAGCTGGAAAAATATACTATGGAAGTCACTGGGGTACATCAACTGTTTGGTTACCCACATTCTTCCAAATAACTTTTATTTTCAACAGAAGAAAGAAACTTATTCGAGTTTAAAACAACTTGAGAGAGTAAATTATGACAATTTGAATTTTTAGGAGAACTATCCCTTTAAATGTTAATTTTCATATTTGTTCATTTAATTACTTTCTTCAATGCTAATGTTAAATACACCTACTGTAGCTGAAAACATAAAGCACTGTTTATTTAATTTGTATATATTAAGTTGTGTATGTGTAATGTGTATCTTTGATCTTAATATTTAATAAAGAAAATAATGACAAATATTTTTATCTTTGCCCCCTGTCTGCCATTCATTTTTATTTTATATTTTGTTACCTAAGGCTTTGTTTTTAAAATATGGACATTAGTTTGGCTGTAATGCTCAGTCACAAAATAGTAAAACCAACATAAAAAAGAATCGTGATAAAATCGTGAATAGTGATTTTCCTGAAAAAAATCGTGATATATTTTTGCCATATCGCCCACCCCTAGGTATGGCCAAAGATTTTTCCACCAATAGAATAATGTCTCCGGGAAAGATGATGCTAACGGTAGCGAAATCTTGAGGTGGAGCAAGAAGAGAAAGATAGCTGATTGGCTACCTAGTGATAAGAAAAGGTATAAGACCTGAGGTTCCGACCATTGATGAACAGCTGCATCTCACTTTGTTGCTTGTCAATAAAGTTACTTCTTCTGAAACCTGGAACTTCGGCTCTTGAGAGATTTCTTCGAGACCTGATTTGAGGACTTAGAATTTGCCACAACAGTAGCTAAACTATTATATAAATTACCTATTACTAATTGGCATTCCAATTTGAGGTTGTGATAAAATGGAGTCAGATAAAAGTTTAATTGGAATTAAATTACTTTGCCACACTGAAAAGAAAACCTTCACCCGCTTATCGGAAACCATCGTTGGGTCGATTGGGCAGGCCTTACCATTATGTTTAAAGTAAACAACAGTTTAAAACAGATTAAAGTGCACATCATTTACAGTGAGCCTCTTTCATGCAGCAAACAGACATTGTTGATAAACAGAACCGATTGATGGAAACGATGTCACTCAGAGCATTCCACACTCGTGTGTGTGTGAGAGAGATTGTCAAAGCAATGGCCCAAACAGAAATGTATTGATCGATTCAAGTTCAACGCACGTAGCCTACTTCCAAGTGGTAGGCTTAGTGTACCTTGTGATGATATCAAACGATGCGTCTAGGCCCAAAATCTGCGGCAATTTAGAAAAATTGCAAGCTCCTCCAAATTTTGTGGAGTTTGCTTTATTTTGCACTAAATTCTGCAGAATCCTGGAGGGACTGTTTAACAAAGACTTCAAATCCCACTTAATTGTTTAGTTTTTTTATTGGAAAATACTTCCAGAACCAAGTCACTATAGTGGAGCGGCTAAGTGATATAATCGTTCAGTTTATGATACAAGCGTGAAAATTGGCATGAGCAGTCTCCATGGGTCACTTGACAAGAAAACTGTCCGAGCCACTTGAAATTTCAAGATTTTTCTTTTTTCAAGATGGCCAACACCTTAGTGGAGCAGTTAAGTGATATAGTGGTTTATTTGGTGATACAAGCATGAAAATTGGCATGAGCAGTCTCTGATGGTCACTAGACAATAAGCCACCCACAGCTACTTGAAATTTCAAGATGGCGGCCATTTTTCAAGATGGCCACCACCTTAGTGGAGCAATTAGGCTCATGGCAATTTTCATGCTTGTATCACCAACTAAATAATTTCTTAAGCCTAATTGCTCCACTAAGGTAGTGGCCATCTTGAAAAATGGCTGCCATCTTGAAATTTCAAGTAGCTGTAGGGGGCTTATTGTCAAGTGACCCACAGAGACTGCTCATGCCAATTTTCATGCTTGTATCACCAAATAAACCACTATATCACTTAACTGCTCCACTAAGGTGTCGGCCATCTTGAAAAATGGCCACCATCTTGAAATTTCAAGTGGCTCGGACAATTTTCTTGTCAAGTGACCCATGGAGACTGCTCATGCCAATTTTCACGCTTGTATCATAAACTGAACGATTCTGCCAAACATAAGCACTTAGCCGCTCCACTACTAGGGGTGTTTATATACGGAGAGAGTTGTGGCTTGATAGTAGAGATCACAAAAGTATCTGTACTTTGGTACCAATTCAACAAGAAACTATACCAGTCTCACTATAGTACCAACTAACTCAGTAACCACACTGTCTAACGCGCAGCAGTTTTCTGTGCACACGCGCTCTGAAGAACATCTTAAGAACATTTACACTGGAACTGATCCTAGCGGGCATTATTGACATGAACTACAGGTCATAAAATTCATAGCATCTAAGCATTAAACCTTTAACACCCATTATTCTACACTTGTGCCTGATTGTGTACATGAGCACTTTTAAGACAGTTGTGAAGCGTGTACGGCGTGTAGATTTAAGCAAATACAATCTGTCTGAACAAAACGTGTCAAGGTTTTGTGTCCAACTGTGGACCACCTCATAGGTTGAGATGCTGCTCACATACCTCAGCTACTGACTGCAGGCTGCGTGCGAACTTGATCTGGTTGACGCCATGGTGCACGGGTTTGCCGTAGGTAGCACCTTTAGGCACGGGGCGCTTGCGACCTCCACGGCGCACACGTATACGGTAGATGACGTAGCCTGGTTGGTCAAGAGTACATGAGTTCAGATACACACAAAAAACATGGAGGCAGAAATTAGTTACAGGACATTCAATTGAGTAGTTAAATAACTGATCGACAAAAATCAATGATAAATCAGATGAATATGATTATAAGACATCACTAAGTCATGTTTGACACACCTCTAGCATGTAGAGTCACTGTTGCTGATAAGAGTACAGTGGATAAAAATATATATGATTGAGATTTCACTATAGCTGTTAGAACAATATTGCTATTCTAGAATTTTTCATTTTTACTATGCAGTGAATCTAATTGCTTAAACATTTGATTGTGAATCATAATAAAATCAAATTCATAGGCACAGGCTACATTTCCCATTATTAATGGGAACATTACAAATATTTAAACAAAGTAACGGGAAATATAAAGGAATAATCAAAAAAACAATATGGGTAATGCTAAACAGCGTGGTTAATTCAGTTGCACCTCAACATCACTCTAAAAAAATGTCTGAAAAATAGGGGTGTAACGGTGCATAAAACTGACGGTTCGGTATGTACCTCAGGGTTTGACGTCACAGTTCGGTACAGCGGGGGGAGAACTAAACATGAAATTGCTTTTTTCTTTTCTATTTAACAGTGGTTTAATACA
Organism: Leuciscus leuciscus; assembly: GCF_965113295.1. Taxonomy (NCBI): domain Eukaryota; kingdom Metazoa; phylum Chordata; class Actinopteri; order Cypriniformes; family Leuciscidae; genus Leuciscus; species Leuciscus leuciscus. The sequence continues at coordinate 20,954,293 of NC_138736.1, read as the reverse complement.
CTAATTGAGTCTCTGTCTTTAAATAATTCATTTATTAGTTAAAAGTTTAAGGATAAAAAGTTATCTCTGCTAATGCTGTAGACTATATAGGGAGCCCTTACTTGCACATTATAATAATAATAAAGGTTAACAGAGCACAAACTATTAGCCTAAATTCAGTTGCTATTCATTTTTTGATATAATAAATCACCACTCAAATTGCATGCAAACATAGCTGCACATAAGGCAGTTTTTGCATTATGCGATTTTACTCCAATTCGTTGTTTACACACTGGCTGTCATTTTCATGACAGATTTTAATCATACATTAAATAATCAAGACATCGCCAACAGGTCAAGTAAAATATAATGAATATATAGGCTAATACAGAGCATATATTTAGCTAAATAGTTATTTCTCTAGCTGACTAACCAGCTCTGGACACTGAATAACTTGCCTGAGGTAAATGTAATGCTACATGGGATATTGTTTACAAGCGGTTTAATAACGTCTTTCCGCTGTTGAAACACTGATTGAGCGATTACATGAGATATAATACATTTCAGTAAGTAGTACTTTACCTTTCAACATACCCTCTGAACATTAAAGAGCGTTAAAATAGCATTAATTGTTTGAATTTCGTGATAAAATGGACATAAAAATAACTCTTAACAAAAGTAACAAAACACGGAGCTTATTGTGATTATTGGTGGTGGTTAATGGTGATTAGGCTACAACGCTGTATTAGTCTTTTACACAAGACACGAAAATTCACAGGACGAATACGTGTAGTTACACTCCTAATTACTTTATAATCAAATGTCAAGGAAGTACTTTTTTTTGACATAAGGTTAAGTGAGGTTAACCTCTCTTTACCTCAACAATGGGATTGTTTGTTGTGTATCGCGGTTTTTCGGTTCGGTTTGAAAATCATTACACCCCTACTGAAAAGTGCTGTGAGATATATAGCTCAGAAAAACCATACGCAACCAGTAAACCCTTAGACACCGAATTGGTCACATCACTCACCCTGTTTGGCCTTGTATCCCAGTCTGCGGGCTTTATCGGGTCTGGTGGGTCTCGGAGCCCGGTGAAGGGAGGACAGCTGACGGTACTGCCAGCACCGCACACGGAGCAGAAACCTCATCACATCCGACTGCTTCTTCCTCCATAGCTCCTGCATGTACTTGTACGCTCCCATGATGCCTCACCTGTGACACCAAAAATTAGACTAATGTCAAGAAAACTCTTAATTAATGAAAAATACATCTACCAATTTACATATGCAGATAGCTTGGATATGTTGTTTTTTCATAAGTTGACAATGCTCCTAAAACTTTTACAAACACCATTTTACTCATGTGTACACATTGTTTATGAGCTCATTGAGACTACATGAGCACTTACATTTTTAATACTAGTGCTACATCACAAGCAGCCTTATACAGCCAGACACACTTTAACTTGAATGTTGTGTCTATATAGTTTGGCATTTTCAACCATAATATGACGGGTCAGATATCTATTGAGCAGGTCACATGACAACTTATCAGGATTAACAGTTAAATGATCGTTTATTTCATATCCAAAGCAGTTGCTTTAAGGGACAATTATGTAATAACCCATTGTAAAATATACCCATTAGCAGTGTCTGTTGTGGACAGCTTTGGCATGGCGACTGATACATGCAGTCATATGAAAACATTCAACTTTCAAGTCATAGACAATGATTTCAGTAATCTTTTAAAATGCAATGCAAGAAAATTACATTTGACATAATATAATGTTTAATTCAGTTCTGACTGAAAATGAAAGAAACGTGCAAACTCCGGCATGACATTAGCTACCCTACACTTCACAATATAGCGTTAAAATGATGTACATCATCATTATGGGAGAAAAATAATGGTTAGATAGCACAGCTAAGATATTCCGCATTAAATACACTAATTGTGTGATTTGGATGTCATTAAATACATTGAGATATTTGATGGATTCTGAGTGCAGAAAAATGAGAAAGTCTCGCTTACTTGATGGCGTACTAACCGGAAAGAGAGAGAAAAGTTACCCATAATGCTTTATTAGACTTTATCTTGCGAATTTCCGGTTCCGTTGCTAAATAGTTCTGGGAAATGTAGTCTGTGTTTAAGAATTATATTTTTTAAATCACAACCAAATGTATTTAACCGATTAGATACACTGCGCTGAAACATTGTTATAACATATTTATTCTTCATTTCAAGTAATATTTTTTTTGTTGCCACCGTTCTCTTATCAGCAATGGTGAAGGTTCCATAGACTGTTAAAAAAAAGGTTCAGACCCAGAGCAAAAAGAGGCAAACGACTCCCGGAAGTAACGTAGTGATGGTATTAAAAGTCATATTCACATTCATCTGATTTAACACTGATCGATTTCTTCGATCATATGTTTATTGTCAAGCAATCCGCGTAAGGTGAGTTATTGTTTATCGGTCTAGTAACTGTCATGAATGAATGCATGTCTGGTCTCAAGTTAAGACAACTGGTTAATGCCTTTCCTTTGACAATCATTATATAACAAACACTAAACTGAGCATTATGTTTATATTATGTTTATTTTATTTAAGCTACGGAATATTTAATTTAAGTTTAAATACATATTATTGTCATATAATTTTTGCATTTAAATCTAAAAAAAAAAATCATTTTGTAACATGTAAAATAAAGAAACGATTGCATCGAGGTCACTAATCAGGTGTAAAAGTACATGTGTTCCTTAGAACCTAATGCGAATTTCTTGCTTCCATTGCTCAAACATGCTAGGGAACATGAGCATCAGGATTTGTTCGTTAATTATTTGCATATGCTTATATATATATATATATATATATATATATATATATATATATATATATATATATATATATATATATATGTATGTATATATGTATTCTTTTTTTGTATATGTATTTTTTTTTTCAGTTTAAATTGTCAAATTGTTATTCATATACAAAGATTTGTAATGTGGAATTAATAAAAAATTATAATAAATGAAGAAAAAAAACAACTATCAATCAGCTTTATTTAAAAGAACTAAAAACTAGAAGCATTTTTGCCTATTTTCACGTTCACCTGTCATGCTTTTTACACTGCTGCCCTGCTGGTGGTTCTGGATGTGTTGTTTGTTTGTGTGTTTCAGGCTAGGTAACTATGGGTAAGGGATGTAAGGTTGTGGTTTGTGGTATGGCATCAGTGGGGAAAACAGCCATCCTGGAGCAGTTACTGTATGGCTCTCACACTGCAGGTATGTGTGATCCGTCCATTCAAAAGTCATATAAAAAACGCCTCCTTTCGTAGTTCCCATGACTCCAAAATTCACAGTGTCCATGGCAGCTGCTGCTCATCAGCTTGATGGGAAAACAGACACTCTAGCAAAAGGTATCGGTAACGTACATGAATGTGACTTGAATCAGATAAAAATTGGATTCCAAATGGATATTTACAGTAAAGACATCATAATTAACAGTAACTTAAATATATAAAAATCAACATGCTCTTTGTGAAGTCTGAACGCAGAGCAGAAGCTATTTTAAATTGATCTCTGTGGCAGTATCTTACTAATTTATAGACAGAACCAAGCTAACGGAGTATTTTAGACAGTTACAAAAAAAACATGGGTAATAAAATATTGTCCGCCTTTGGCTTGCTCAGTTGGGACTTAATAAAAGAGAACACACATTCCCAAATATTATCGATTTGACTCCAACGATACTTGGTAGAGAACGATCTTGGTAGAGAACTGAATTAAGCTGATTAATGACACTATTGTCTTTACAGCTGAAATTGAAGTAATTTCATTATTGATGAATTTTACAACATTAACACTGTAATTTAGTGAATAATTCATTTATTTGTTTGTTTGTTTTTGGTTAGTAATAAATTCTTTAATTTACACTTCATAAATAGACCAACTGCATATCTTAAACTAATAGCCTACATTGCATTTTTAACATACTGTATGCATGGGTTGCAGTGGAATTGGGTTTAAAAAAAATTTTTTTTATAGTTTGTAATTTTTGTTTAAAAATAACAATTTATATAAAACATTTGTTTTTCTGCAGGATACTAGTGCGTAAGGGTGGAGGGGTTACTATAACAGTTTGAAGTAAACAAAGAGATTCATTCCTATATGCTGTCATTTTAATTAAAGGGATAGTTCACCCAAAATTTAAATACTGTGATCATTTACTCACCCTCAAGTTGTTCCAAACCTGTATGATTTTTTTTTCTTCTGTTGAACACAAAAGAAGATATTTTGAAGAATGTCAGTAACTAAACAGTTGATGGGCAACATTGACTTCCATAGTATGGGCAAAAAAATTATAATAATAAAAAAATACTATGGAAGTCCATCAACTGTTTGGTTACCCATATTCTTCAAATTATGTTCTTTTGTGTTCAGCAGAAGAACTAAATTCATATAGGTTTGGAACAACTTGAGGGTGAGTAAATTATGACAATATTTTCATTTTGGGGTGAACTATCCCTTTAACATTATAAGTGAACCTCAAGGAACATATTTAAATAAAAAATCATGTCATGACCTCTTTGAATTGTCTGAAATGTATGAATCACGCACCAATGATCCTGGGTTGTGAGTCATTCATGATGAAAGAATGAATAGTGTATGAAGATACATATAAGTAGACAATTAAATGAAACATGACTGTCCTGTTTCAGGTGCAGAAACAAACGACACTCAGGAGGATATATATGTGGCGTCTGTCGAGACGGACCGTGGTGTGAGAGAGCAGTTACGTCTCTATGACACAAGAGGGCTCCGTGAGGGTCTGGATTTACCCAAACACTTCTTTTCAGTGGCCGACGGCTTCGTGCTGGTCTACAGTGTGGACAGTCTGGAGTCCTTCAAAAAAGTCGAGCTCTTGAAGAAGGAGATAGACAAGTCCAGAGACAAAAAAGAGGCATGAAAATCCACAAATATTAAAGATTTAAAAATGTCTTATTGACATTAAAAATTTCTTCTTTTATATTATATAAATATATAATATATACAGTATGTGTGTGTAACCTATAGGCCTACAACAACATCTAAGTTTGTGATTGGTTTATTTGATAAAAAATACAGTAAAAACAATAATATTGTAAACTATTATTACAATTTAAATGAACTGTTTTATATTTGAATATATTACAAAATGTCATGTATTCCATTGATGGCAAAGCTGAATTTCAGTCTTCAGTGTCATGATCTTTTAGAAATCATTATAATTATGCTGATTTAGTGTTCAATTATTAATCCAAAAATGTTGTCATCATTTACTTACCCTCAAGTTGTTCCAAACTTGTATGAGTTTCTTTCTTCTTTCTCTCTTTCAACTTGACAGTTGACGGTAGCCATTGACTTCCATGGTATTTCTTCCCTACTACTTTAAATTATCTTCTTTTGTGTTCAACAGAAGAAAGAAACTCATACAGGTTTGGAACAACTTGAGGGTAAATGATGACAAAATTATCATTTTGGGTGAACTAACCTTTTTACATTATAAATGGCTTTACTGTCAGTTTTGATCAATCACTGAATAAATATATTAAATCATATATATATATATATATATATATATATATATATATATATATATATATATATATATATATATATATATATACACATACATATATATATACATACATACATATATAATATATACACATACATATATATATACATATATATATATATATATATATGTATATGTATATATATATATATATGTATATATATGTATATGTATATATATATATATGTATGTATATATATATATATATATATATGTGTATATATATATGTATATATATATATATGTATATATATATATATATATACACACACATATATATATATATATATATACACACACATATATATATATATATATATACACTCACCTAAAGGATTATTAGGAACACCATACTAATACTGTGTTTGACCCCCTTTCGCCTTCAGAACTGCCTTAATTCTACGTGGCATTGATTCAACAAGGTGCTGAAAGCATTCTTTAGAAATGTTGGCCCATATTGATAGGATAGCATCTTGCAGTTGATGGAGATTTGTGGGATGCACATCCAGGGCACGAAGCTCCCGTTCCACCACATCCCAAAGATGCTCTATTGGGTTGAGATCTGGTGACTGTGGGGCCAATTTTAGTACAGTGAACTCATTGTCATGTTCAAGAAACCAATTTGAAATGATTCGAGCTTTGTGACATGGTGCATTATCCTGCTGGAAGTAGCCATCAGAGGATGGGTACATGGTGGTCATAAAGGGATGGACATGGTCAGAAACAATGCTCAGGTAGGCCGTGGCATTTAAACAATGCCCAATTGGCACTAAGGGGCCTAAAGTGGTACCCAGTGGGGTCTTCTGCTGTTGTAGCCCACCCGCCTCAAGGTTGTGCATGTTGTGGCTTCACAAATGCTTTGCTGCATACCTCGGTTGTAACGAGTGGTTATTTCAGTCAAAGTTGCTCTTCTATCAGCTTGAATCAGTCAGCCCATTCTCCTCTGACCTCTTGCATCAACAAGGTATTTTCGCCCACAGGACTGCAGCATACTGGATGTTTTTCCCTTTTCAGACCATTCTTTGTAAACCCTAGAAATGGTTGTGCGTGAAAATCCCAGTAACTGAGCATATTGTGAAATACTCAGACCGGCCCGTCTGGCACCAACAACCATGCCACACTCAAAATTGCTTAAATCACCTTTCTTTCCCATTCTGACATTCAGTTTGGAGTTCAGGAGATTGTCTTGACCAGGACCACACCCCTAAATGCATTGAAGCAACTGCCATGTGATTGGTTGATTAGATAATTGCATTAATGAGAAATTGAACAGGTGTTCCTAATAATCCTTTAGGTGAGTGTATATACAAAAAGTACTGTGCAAAAGACTTACGCACATTAGTATTTTCACAAGAAAAAATGGGTTTAAGCCAGTTATTTATATATTTTGCTGTAGTGTGTCAGTAGGAAATGTCAAATATCAGTTTACATTTCCAAACATTCCTTTAGCCATAATTGTAATAATCCAGTGAGATTTTTGTATGCACAAGGAGTCTTCCAACAGCCAATATCCTCAACATGGAGATCTGATCTCGCCATCATCGAGTCTGTCTGGGAAAAAATAAAAATTGTATTACTAATTACTAATATTTTATTAGACTATCCAGAAGAACTGTGGCCACATCTCCAAGATGCTTGAAGAAACCTACCTGAAAAACTATGTGCAAGTGTACCTGGACAAAAGCTTATTTAAAGCAAAGGGTGGTCACATCAAATATTGATTTGATTTAGTTAATAGAAGTTAATTGATAAATTCATCCTCACTTTACAGCATGTTTACACAAGTGCCTTAAACCTTTCACAGCTTTTCAGGTAGGTTCTTCAAGCGTCTTGGAGATGTTGCTGCAGTTCTTCTGGATTTCTTCTGTTTCTTCATGTAATCACAGACAGACTCGATGATGGTGAGATCAGATCTCCATGTGGAGCATACCGGCTGTTGTCAGACTCCTTGGGCATACAAAAATATCACTGGATTATTACAATTAATGGCTAAAGGAATGTTTGGAAATGTAAAGTGATATTTTCTACTGACACACTACAGCAAAAAATATAAATAACCGGCTTAACCATTTTTGGGGGTGAAAATACTAAATACGTGCCTAAGACTTTTACATATCTAATTTGTTTACACATCATTATTTTATTTACTTCAAGCTGATTTAAATTGTATTACAGTAATGAAAATCTAAGAAAACATTTGAAAAACTTGAGAATTACAAAAATACTCCAGTAATAAGAAAGATATATTTCTTTTAGTATGGTAATGATTTCCATGAAAATTATGTCCCAAAACAATTCTTTTGATTTTGGAGTAAAATAGGACCCGGGACTAAAATAGGACTATTTCATTTCATCCCATCCTACACCCATGATAATGTTCTCTGGTGTAAGCTGTGAAGATGTTCTCACATTGACTGTATTTGCTTGTGCAGGTGATGGTGATCGTGTTGGGGAACAAGTCTGACCTGCGTGAGCGTCGACAGGTGGATCAGGATGCTGCCCAGCAGTGGGCACGTGGGGAGAAGGTCAAACTTTGGGAGGTGACCGTGACAGAGAGAAGCTCATTAATCGAACCCTTCACCAGTCTCACCAGCCGCCTCACACAGCCACAGAGCAAGTCTGCCTTCCCTCTGCCCGGACGCAAGAGCAAGGGAACCCCCTCCAACGACATCTGAACACCGCACACTAGCACAGTTTCAACACTATATTTGGTTGTCTATTCTTCGTTCAGGGTACTTAAGATGTTTAAGGGCTTCTAGAGAAAGAGCTTAGCTTGGACTAGATCTATTTACACATACATAAATGCACAATTTTTTTTAGGTTATATTTGTGCTCAGTGATGGGAAAAAGGTAGAACATAGATGCAGTGCACTCCATAGCGAACTGCTGCGTTAGTGTGCTTGGCTTTCTATAATCAATCACGAAAGCTGATTTTTTTTATTTATTTTTTTTATCAATTTTGTGAAGTTTTTTTTGGACCAGTAAGATTTTTTTTGGTTACACTTTACAATAAGGTTTGTTAAGAGTTAACTACATCAGTTATGAAATAACCATGAAAATTATTTCTAAAGCATTTATTAACCTTAGTTAATGTTAATCTCAATATTTATGATTAAAATCAAAAGTTGCATCTGTTAACATTAAAGAACCTGAGCTAACATGAACTAACAATAAACATGGTAACAAAGATTAATAAGTACTGTAACAAATGTATTGCTTATTGTTAGTTAATATTAAAGCATTAACTTACCTTAACTAATGGAACCTTATTGTGAAGTGTTAATGATTTAAAAAAAAAGATTATTAGGAACTAAAACTGTAAAGCTAAAGATTTCATTCTCGTTAACGCAACTTCTCCAAATTTTTTGAGACATTGAGGTTTTGTAATTATTCTCAATAATTCTCATTAACTCATTAGCAATAAAACACTGTAATGCTTTTTGTTGTTGTTGAATCTGGCAGTACAGCAAATCCTACTATGATGATTATTTTTCATAAATTATGGGGCAGAATCTAACCTGGACATGAGAATCACCAGTTGCATTTATGCAAAATGGAATAATGGCATGGTATAAAGAAAATGGACCGTTTCACTGCTCCGTCCATGTCCTTCAGATGTGAACTTGAACTTCATTCAGCCATCAAGTGCTTTAAAATTAGTTAAAAATATGTAACATTAGGTTGTATATTTAAGTCATATAGTATGATATCTTCCAGTTTTATTTCCAAATCGAACTATAATCTTAGCTTTAAAATCCCAAAGCGATGCATCTTATGTCGCTAGTGGGATGAAGTTGTGTAGGCTGTTTGTGTAGTCTATCAATTTAAAAAGCAAAAATAACGTGCTATGAAGTTCCCTGCTATAGCAGGTAGTGGAAATTTCCAGTGTTTATAACTCAAAAATTGTGAAATCCTTGTCTTAGCACATGTTCTAATTTATATAACAGATATTTTAAAAATACTTCAACTATGCACTATGTAATGTTGTGATTCAACAAAATAAATATTTATTGACTGGCTTTTTTTCTGCCTGCCGCTGCATTTCAGTTAATTAAAAAAATGTGCACATCAATAAAGTTGCTTTAACAGCAACCTGTAAGCTCTTGTAATACTGTAATAAAATGCAGTTGAGTCTTTATATATATATATATATATATACACACCTTTGATTTTGGAGTGAAACATGCTCTAGAGATGCTCTTGGCAGGCTTTGTGACATTCCCCCTGTACTAGAAATCTAAAATCAGTGTTTCCACCTGAATTATTGCATTGTTGTTGGCATGAAAGATACTGCACGACAGTGTACACCAACTTCAACTTTAATATTGGTGGGGAAAATACATACATGGAACAATCTTGCTAAAGGCTCATGCCATGACTTCATTTGACAAGAATGACAAAGCTCCAAAAAAAGATCAATTTACAACAAGGCGGCAAAGAAAACACACATTAAGATCCATTTTTGTCAAATCATGATGCTACTTGAGCCGAGGGAAACAAACACACAAAAAAGGAAAGACAAAATAATTGAAATGGGAATTTAAATTTCATCATAAAATCCACCCTGTATCTCTACCCTATGGATCCCCATTCCTCCCCCATCCCCCCCACAGATGTCTGACAGGCCAATGCTCTGCAGTCAGAGGAAATTATGTGGCGTAGCGTTTGGTCCACTGTTTGGCTATCCTGTCGTGCTCTGGTCTGTTGGTTGTGTACTGCGTGGCAATGCTTCCTACCAGAGGATCAGCTGTAGAAGAACAGTCACATGTTTCTTCAGGTTAAAATTCATTGGCTTAGTTTCAAAACCTAGTGAGCTAGATCTACAATCTATATAGGCAGATTTCTAAGGTAGTATTTAAATCAAAAGGGAACCTTAAGCAACTGAACTGAAGTCCTTTGAACACCTCATTAGTGGTCAAAAGTGATGTCAGGTGGGGATTTAGTTTTTTATGACCCTACATGTTCGATTAAACCATCAAAATACGAGGAAAATATTTGTAGTTTTTAAATATTTTAAATATGAGGGAAGAACAAAACACTAAACTTGGTTAAGATATTTATCGGACAATTATTTGGCAAAAAAGGCAAAAAACTGATACAAGTTTTATTTACTATGAAAAAAATAAATAAAATAAAATGCATAGAAAAACAAAAAGCTTACAGGAAAAAAACATGCATTGAATACAACTATTATATATTAAAATGTAGTTGATTCTCTCGTTTTTGCATGTGTTCATTTCTTTGTATGAGTAACAGTTCCCTTTAGAGATACATTTATATAAACCCCCACTACAATATTTATATTTTTCTTCCAATATTTCAGTAATTGAGAATAGGGATGCACCGAAATTTTGGCTGCCGAAAATTATTGCTAAATGGCATTTTCGGTTTCTGGCTGAAAGAGAAAAACGGCCAAAAATGTATGCCGCCCTACCCTGCCCCACAGCGTTCAGCACTCTGGTTTCACTCTCGCTTTAGCAATTATCATGGCGTGGTGTGAAGATCTGTTCAATATTCCCCTCTATGCACGTGCAGAGCTCAGTTGCTCATTCATTATTTGAATAATTGGTCAAAAAACTAAATCTGTTAAATCTGATTCTGTTGCACAGAACTGAATAAAGAACAATATATTGATTTTTTATATTAATATATTTCAGTAAATTTTTTGTGTTACTTTAAATAAAAGTAAGGTTATTTTATTGGCTTGTATTTTTTTTATTCAGCATTATTAAAATTATTGAATTTTAAAAAGTCTAAAATTATTATTTTTTAAAAGAAGGAAAAAAAGAAAGCAAATTTAAGATAATAAATACATTTTAAAAAGCATTTTCGTTTTTGTACGCAGTTTTATACATGAGCATTAAGCAACTGCATATATGCCCACACCTGTAACTGCCTTTTCTGTAGTCTAGGTCAAACAGGTGGAGCTCCAACATACTGACAAACACTGGAGCTTCAGCCCATGACCAGCAAATCAGCTCTTTTCAACCACTTCTTGTTAGACAAGTTAGAAGTGTTTCACATGGTTGTGTATCTTACCAGGGTTACAGTCTGTGAGTAGAGAGCAGATGGACAGCAGCACTTTGGAGATGGTGAGTGCTGGGCTCCAGTTGTCCTTCAGGATGTCCAGACAGATCACACCCTGACTGTTGATGTTGCAGTGGTAGATTCTCGTGCGAAACGTCACCTGAGAGATCAGAACAGGACAAGATTTGTTAAGACTCAAATAACTTAAATTGCTTGATTCATTTAGATTTATCTTATGATCTCTTTATGAACTTTCTATAGTGTCAAAGTTTATTATATCCTAATTTTTGTTTAAATGATGAATGAGAATCTTATGGGTTTGGAATGATAAGAGTCTTTTATGACAAAATACAATTATTTTTATTTTTGAGAGAACCATTCATTAATGTATAGATACTAAGATAGTATTTGCAGTGAAATGTACAGGGGTTGGGTTACAGCAAAGTCTCTTTCAAGGAAAGTCGGTTCACTATTGTCTGGCCATATTTCCAACGCTTTCGGACAGCTATTTCGGGCATCCAACACCAAGTCCTCTATCTGAATGGGGGAATCCTGAAATCTCAAAAACTGCTTGTCGAACTCGCATTTAAATAACAGATTTAAAAATCGGCAACAAAATCTGACATGAACTGTCCCATAAATGTTGTTTCTTATGCTCAAATAGCGTTAAAAGCTTAATTTTCAGGCTAGACCAGCCAATGCACATGTGCAGTCCTAAGCTCGAGTGTCAGGTTTCTATGGGAACCGGAGCTTCTAATGGCAACTCCAGTGACGCAAAGACATTACCTATCAGCGATTGGCTCTTGTACTTTTGTATTACGCCATATTGCGCGTTGCAGTTTCTCCCATTCATTAGTAATAGGAGTGAACAGTCTTTCTAAATCTATAGTCATTGGTTATGGTGTAAAGAGGCTTAATAGTGAAGCACGGTAATGGTTTGGGCTGAAATATCATGGCATTCTCTACTGTGCTTGATGCACTGCCAAGGACTACCAAACCATTCTGGAGGACCATGTGCACCTAATGGTTCTAACATTGTAGCCTGAAGGGGGTGCCAAGTATCAGCATGATAATGCACAAATACACACAGAAAGACTTGTGACAGAATGTTTTGATGAACATGAAAGTGAAGTTTAACATCTCCCATGGCCTGCACAGTCATCAGATCTAAATATGTTTGAGAGTATTTTGGAGGAGCAAGTCAGAAAACATTTTCCTCCACCAGCATCACATAGTGACCTGGCAACTGTTCTGGAAGAGGAATGGCTTAAATTCCCTCTGGCCACTGTGAAGGACTTTTGTGTTTTTGTCGTAGTTATTCACTATTAACTTTGTTTATTGACAAACTGATAGCTCATTTAATCCTAAACCAGAGGCTTTTCTTAAAAAAAAAAATAATAATTTGCACACCCCCTCACTTCCTTCCTCTTTACGGCCCCAGTTCCTGTCTGATATGTAAATATGCTCTATAATCTATTTCACAATATCACAAACAATGAAATCAGGTGAACACTAAAAGCAAGTAACTGCATGTTTTTTTTTGTGTGTTTTTTTGCTTTCAACATTCTTGCCAGCTCTTTTTAGTTGAATATGTCTGTCAGCCCTGTTTGAATTTCTAAATATGGTTCTGTTCATGCACAATTTGATAATGAAAGGTTATGTTGAATGCATTAAGTGTCAGTTTGTGTTGTCTGTCACATCATTAAAATATGGCATTAGGCATGTGCCTCATAAGTTATTCTTTGCTGTCAAACTAATATAAGTGTTTTTCACCTCTCTCAGGTTATGAATAATGTCAGAAAACAGCAGTATGATGCAGTCAGAAAGTTAGACAATCCTCCTATAAAATGTTAATACGAAAAGAAAAAAAAATCCAGGGAAAAAGTGGTGTTTTTAGGTTTTTTTGGACAAAATATCATAACGCTACTGCCCTGGAATGTCAAACAGTTTCTGAGACTCGTTCAATAGGAATTTAGTCAAAACTATCCGCCTAATAGTAACAATTCAATTCTTAAAAGACATGGGGGCAGGGGTGAGGGGCCTGATGATCAAACTCTACAAACGCCGCTGAAATAAACTACCATTCAAAAGTTTGGGTCAGTAAGATTTTTTTAAAACATAAAAAAACATTTTAAAAAATCATTTTATTCCTGTGATGGAAAAGCTGAATTTTAATTTTGAGGAATCGAAAGTTCAAAAGAACACATTTACTTGAAATAGATTTTTTGAAGAGTGTAAATAAATAATACATTGTTGCTAAATAAATGTATTAATTGATTTTTAAAAATGTTACTGATCCCAAACACTAACTGTGTGAACAAAGTCATTATGTTGTCAGATGTATGTGTGCATTATTAATATTGATTTAATTGATGGTAACAAGGAGCTGGAGGAAGGCTCTGACCTTGGGTGGTTTGAAGGGGTAGTCTGGTGTGAAAGCGATGTCCAGGAAGAACACTCCTCCCTCATACACTGAACCTGGAGGACCCAGGATAGTGGACCTCCACTCATAAATGTTGTCTCCTTTAGGGCCGGCACTGAGAACAGAAGCAGAAAGGTTAATTTTCTCAAACAATAGCACAAAAGTGTGTTATATATGTAGAATTTTAAGCAGCTTTGTCTAGAAATACATCAAAATAGTGCATGTAATAATTTATTTTTAACCACATGCAAGCTGTTTTCTGTGAATGTGCGAGAAGAACAGTGCAGCAAATGGAAAAACGATTTGTGCTACAAACCAGTGTGTTTAAAATTAAGACAATACATTGAACTACTATGGTAAGAAATACCAGTTTGCAATATCAAGCAGTATAACAAGCGGTTTAGCACAGCTAAAAATATTTGGAAGCGGATGACACCGAAAGCCAGACACACCGAATTTACAAATATCTGCGCCCGCCATTACGTTAAAAATAAGGAGGATTCTTTGATCTGCGGTAGGCGTGGTAGTTCAAATACAAACAAAAACAAGTCAAAATGCCAGACTTGGCAAGTATTCACAAAAACACACTGTTGGTAAGTCTTAAAGGGGTCATGAACTGGATTGTTTTATTATTTTATAATGTTGCCTGGGGTGCACTTATAATGTTAGTATGATTTTTACATAAAAAATTGTCATAATTTATAAATAAAAGCCATTTTTCCAAGCCTGATTTCAGCCTCAGATTTGAACGCTCTGTTTTAAGGGGCGTGTCTGCTGTGAGACTGCAGTGCAAACGCCCACTGCTGTGATTGGCTGACATGCTTGCATATGAAATAGTTAGTATTATGAACTCTCTCGAAAACTTTTACTACGTTTTTACTATTACAGCTATCGAGATTAACAAATCGTGAAAAGTATCGTTTAAAGCATTATATTTAAATCTATTCCATCACATGAAAGGTTGCAGCATGATGAGCACTGACTGAGCAGATGACAGACAGTCTGTTGATCGCGTGAATAAAGATCTTATCATTGCAACACAATTTTTGCACTCTCACAAATGCTTACACCAAATCACAATGCAAACACGATGTGAATACACAGTAAGAGCTTCGTTGTGTAGTGTAACAGTGTCATTATTTCATCACGAGTTTGGTAAGTGTCCAGATAAGCTCTCGCGGCTCGCACTGTGCTGTTTGATTGACAGCTTGGGCGATTGGAAAGGGATCGTTCTTTGATCGCTTTCAGTTTAAAAAATATTATTTTCATAATTCTACGAGAAATTATGTGAAGTTGATCGTTTAGTCACTGATGCATAAACAGTATTGAACGATTTTAAGAGAAATATCTGAAGTTGAATAATTACACAGAAATCACTGATCGCAGATCAGGCATTAGAATACACATGGTTACTTACATGTTGCTGGCAGATCCGTGTCGGGAAATTGTGATTGACTGATTTAATAAAGTTTAACCGTGCTGGAATCCGAAGGAAGCTTATGCAGACTGTCTTCTTCCACAAACAGGCACTGCACAATATTTAGTAAACAGCATGTTTATTGCTTGGAAGTAGCTCGATCCGGTTTAGCAATTATCATGTCGTCCTATGTTATTTAGCATGTTTGGGCGAATCGGCGGGCAGGGCTAAACAGGCCGTGTTGAAGTAGGCGTTGATCTTCTTTTGTGGAGGCGGTGTTTTATCCTCTTTGACGTCATAGTTCCCCACTTTGAAAAACGAGTCGTTTGCTGAGCCTGATGTCTATAAAAGTTTGTATTGGACTAACAAGGTAGTTTTCAGTTCTGAAACTTACAGGATATTATTATAGTATGATGATCTCTTATATGTCAAAAGCTCAAGGAAATTTTGATTTTGATTTCTCAGTTCATCACCCATTTAAAGAAATAGTTCATCCTTAAATGTTGTGTTTTTCTTAGTCTTGATTTCTCATAACTTGTGTGCTTTTCTCTGGGCATGTCGGAGTGAACTGCGGCGCTAATGGCGTCGAGTAGCCATGCACAGAAGACTGATTTTCGATAAATACATTACATTTCAGTTGCTTAATTACCAAACCCTATTGTATATTTTTTAAAAGCTTGATTCTGGTCGCTGTTCACTGCCATAGCGCCATAAACGATTGCGAGTGGGACTTTTTTTTATTAGCCTTTTCTGGTCCGAAAAAGGAAGAATGGCATACTGCATTATAAGGCTGCACAATTAAGAAATTAAACCGCTCACAATTTGTCAAAGGCTGCGATTATTTTATGCGCAGCTTGTCAGTCAGGCACGGCTCTGTCTGTGATCAGTAGTAAATGCTGATCCATCTGAAAGTCAGAGGGCGCTCTCACGCAGAAACTCCAAATATGCCCTGCAGAAGCAAGATAATGCACGTCATTCCAGGAAACCCCTATGGGCATCATACCATGTAGCTGAATAAATAGACGATTGAAACGATTTGATCGATTAAACATGACTAATAAACAAACGACTGCCTTATTCTGTGTAAATCATCTGACAGAAGGATGCTCAACTGTCGTTATGAAGTGAGTTTGGAGTAAGAACATATTATTAAATGTCTTTTGTTGGACAAGAGGTTCATAAATGATGAAAGATGTTTGACACGTTGCTTTTCAAATGCACGTTATAAGCGACTCAAACTCACAGTGGTTTCAGATGGAGCAGCATTTGACGAGAGTCGTTCTCCATTAACAAACTGTGATTGCAGTCATTTCAATTTCATAATCGCACTAAGGCAAATCGGTTTAAGCACGATTTCATGTTATTTGCAAATTTGCATGTGTATCAGTAGGGCTGGCCGATAAACCAGTATCAGGTAGGCTATTTATCGACGGTACACCATTGTCGGTAACGATGTAAAAAATGTATGATATTTTCATTAAAATGCGCATCGCTGGAGCGACTACCACAACGTTGCCCTACATCAAATGGCAAACATAATGAGAGTGGAACGAAACTGCACTACTCATTATTTTGTGCTTCACGGACCGTTTATCAGTTTGGACCAATGCCAGTGCAGCGCGAGCCGATCTTAATCAAGCGACACGGTTACTACACAACGCTAATTGATCCAGTAAAGAAAGCATTTGAGCATTAATAACATCGCTACGAGATCTAGTAAGAAGCATTCAAATTTCTCCGTTATTAACGGATCAAACAGCACTGGCATGGAAACCAGGAGAAATATTGTGCCATGAATGAACTAGTTATAGGCTTTAAGTCCACAGATCAGCAACATTCACCATGGATTTAATGTAGTAACACTAACAATATCCTAGTTTGGCAGGAATAGTAAAATGCTTTCAAGTACGTCACACATCTTTTCCAGCACTTCAAAACTCAAATATTATCATATTTAAAATGTTATTTTTAATGTGATGACAAAAACATTATTTGTTCATCCTTCAAATATTACCCCCTTTTATAAAACTAAAAGTTTCAAGATGTAGGAAAACACTTAAATAATTGTATTTTTTTAAATCAAGGAAATTTCTCTGGCATTTCTTTCTTTTTGCTGTATCGAAAACGTACCTAACCGTGACACCACTGTGTCGTATCGAACCATGAATTTAGTGAACCGTTTCAACCCTACTTATTACAGATGTTGATCTACCTCAAAGTTTGCTTTGATTGTTCTACTTTTACACTGCACACATTTTGTAACATTTTATTAAGTTCAAGAGTTTCTTTAACACTTACTTTATTATCTTAATATAAGACATTAAGAAGATATTTGTGACTGCTAAAACTAATATAATTTGTTGTTGGCCTTAATAATGTGGATAAAAACAAAAAACAGTGGTTTAAATACAAACATTTCTACTTGTCTTAAAAAAAAAAAGGGTTATAAAGAAATTTCAATAATTATCGATACCTAACGATATGAAACATATTGTGATCATTTTTTTGCTATATCGCACAGCCCTATGTATCAGTATATTGCACCCATGCATTAGGTATTAAGTTAAAGCAGCCTAATATACCTGCTGCTGTCTGCCTGTGCCATTGATAATCAATAGTAATCTTATTTCATCATAGTAAGCTTATTTCCAGCCAAATATACACTTCATATATACTGTGAAAATAATTGCTCATAAGATTTTGGTCATATCGCCCACACCTATTCATGTTAAATAATCATGATTACAAAATGACCTATTTTGGGAAATTTTGGTCAACATAATGTGTGACCATAATGTGATTAAATTTTTTTCCATAACCCAGCAGCCCTACTTTAATATGGTGTTCATCTGCATTGGATGAGGAATGCAGATGGTTTTTCGGTTCCCGTACAAAGGCCATATTTGATGTAAACGTGCAAAGGCAATATATTTGTTTACAGGAATGAAGGAATTCCTTTATTAGCCATGCCAAGTGGTGTGGTTTCAGATCAAAGCCGTTACATAATATAGAATAAACGTGCTTAGGCTATTATCTTAAAGACAATCAAGCACAGAACCAGAGGAAGCTCCACTGACCATTTTACTTATAGCAACAGAAGGTGAATATTAACACAGGTGCAAGACAAGCTGAAAGAATATTTTTAATGTTAAATTACAGATCTGAAACTTCATAGCAGGAACTTCATTTACAGCTTGTATAAAAGTTGGCTAAACACACCTGCCCCTCTGTGTTTTCAGAGCAGTGCAAATAATCTGACCAACATATATATCCTAAAAATAATCTGCAAGGCAAATTTAGGCTCAAGTTTACCCAGCAACAAAACTTGACTCAAAACTAAAAAAAAAAAATGAATGAATTAATACATTTAGCAAGAATGTATTAAACTGATCAAAACTGAATGTAAAACCATTTGTTACAAAAGATTCCAATATGAAATTTTAAACTTTCTATTCATTAAAGAATCCTGAAAAAATGTATCACGGTTTCCACAAAAATACAAAGCAGCACAACGGTTTTCAACATTGATAATAAGAAATGTTTGAGCATCAAATCAGCATATTAGAATGATTTCTAAAGGATCGTGTGATAATATTTCACAATATTACTGTTTGTACAGCCTTGGTGAGCATAACAGACTTTAAAACAAATCTCTCTCTCTATATATAAAATGTTTGAATGGTTGTGTATATTTTAGTGTTATACTGACCATCAACCACCTTCATCTGTAGATATGGGTACAAAACACATTGTTTGATCACTTGCTTATTGTTATTTTAATTACAAATTTGTAATTATCTATTTAATATTGGTGTCATATATTAAATTGCCTCATCACATACTACAAGCAAAAATCCTCAGAATTTCACTTTACTTCATTTTAAATCGTCTGTTGTAAAAAACATAAGTTTGTTTTAGACTGCATGCAGTGCAAATTGCCCCAGGTGACCATATTAGCAGGTTACAGCATTCACAGTGTGAGCAGTGCGGTTCTGTGTAGCAGGAGTGTAGGTGCAAACAGAGTTTTGCACTGAACCTATTTTTGCTCGTAATAAATAACATCGAACAATAGCTGCACCATAAACATATTTATCAATATGGTTTGTAAAAAACAAACAAAAAAAGGTGTGGATAAAGAAAGACATCTACTACTTATGTGTGATTCGAAACAGACCAACCGCACAGT
This sequence comes from Leuciscus leuciscus, assembly GCF_965113295.1. Lineage (NCBI taxonomy): Eukaryota > Metazoa > Chordata > Actinopteri > Cypriniformes > Leuciscidae > Leuciscus > Leuciscus leuciscus. The sequence continues at coordinate 20,934,643 of NC_138736.1, read as the reverse complement.
CTCATGTCCTACTGCTGTATCAAACACCCAAGCAGTCACATGAGCAATAATAACAGCAGCATTGACTATAATTATGGAGACAGGCTATTTCATTATCTTTTTCATTTCACATTCAACTGCAAACCCATGCAAAGTTAAAGTGTTCACCTCTTCACCAAAAGTCCCACTACAAAGAGCAGCTTAACTTCGCTATAGAGAATCACTTCACAAGTCTGTCAGATACTACAGTAGTGAGACCAGAAACAACTGCAAGGCCTTATATCTGTTCACAAGTAACACTGAGCTATTAGAATTCCTCAATGTCTTCAGATGCAAAGCGACTGTTCTCTTTAATGTAGTTGAAAGTTTGCATGGCATAACAGGCACAAGCCCCTGAGAACAGCCGCTCTAAAACAGGTTCTGTTTGTCCTACAACAATTTCTGAGCTGACATCTATAAACACACACACTTGTGTGACAACATCAAAGGTCACAGGATCCTCTGGAGAATTTACAATGCCAACTTCTGCTTTGAAACACAACACACACACACACACACACACACACACACACACGTGAGAAAGCCAGAGGTCTGATGTCTTAGAAAAAAAAGAAAAAAAAAGAACAATACAATAAAACACATAAACAGAGGAAGAATATAGGTTAGCGCTTCCTGCAAAGGCAAACACTATTACTAGGCTATTGCTCATTCAAGAGTTAGTGATCTGATGAACTACAGACATGAATGAAACCTCAAATCACATGGTTTGTTCACCTCTGTAAAGTTAGCACCCCATAAAACAAAAAAAAATAGGCCTAATCCCCAAATCTATGCTATTCGTTTGTGCCGCAAACGTGTGGGCTGGCGTAGTGTTTGAGATATTAAACACTATTGTTTTAGTTGTGTACCATCACTCATTGTTCAAATCACTCCAAATAGTTATGGTGGTTTGCGCTGTTAAAACAAACACTGTACTGTTTTCCTTTCACAGATATAACATTTCATTCGTGAGCTGTAATGTCACTCTCCACCCCATTTCATTTAAATCACACAAAACTGGTATCAGATGTTTGTGCGATTAGTGCCTGTTTGTGCTGTTAAAATGAACATTGTATTTATTTGAAATAACAAATATAATTCGGGGCAGGGACATCACTCTCCACCCCATGCAGTCCAAATTGCTCCAAAACAGTGCTGTTGGTTTGAGCTCAATTTGTGACATTAAAGAAACCCTGTAAGCGATGACCTTTTCTTAAATAATAAAAAATTTAATAAAAAACTCTCCACCCCATGTCATCCAAATCGTTCCAAACTGGTGCCATTTATTTGTACTTTTTTTTCTTCATATGACACCCTAAACTGAAAAAACTTTCGCAAAGGCAAAAGTCTAAACCTACAGGTTTTCCTAAATGCTGAATAAAAATAAATAAAAAAGTTTACAGCAAAAAAAAAAAAGAAAGAAATTATTCAAGAGTTTTGCTTGAGGCATTGAATTTAAAATAAATGTGTTCACATGTACGCATGGGATACAGGAAAAGTGCTATTTTCTGAGCTAGGCCGACCCTTTGGATTCCTGAGTGATTTTATTTTGTTGTTTGTCATCTCACATTAGGCTTGCTGCAACAGTCAATGCATCACTTGCCAACATTGCCGTTTTGATTTTTATTGTAAAACAAATAATTTCGTCAGACACTGCTCAATTCAGCATGAACCGAACAAGAGTCAAAGCACAGATCAGCAGCAGGAGATAGATTTCACCTCACTTCGCCTCCCTCTTGAGTGACAAGACAATGGCAGAAGATTTCGTTTCAAAGCGAAATGTAAAAGCGACTATTTAAGCAAGTTTGTCATTGTACTGGTTTGTGTTTTTCCATTAAGCATAATAATGAACCCACCATTTCAAGCAATTGCCACCCCTGAATTGCAAAAAGCAAAAGTATAATGCACATTAAGGCCGCATGGACATTCATAATGTACTGGCACCAAGTGAGGAATGAGCTGAAAATGCTCACTCTGCTCTGCTCCAGTGGACACGCAATGCAAGCGATTTAAAAAGTGAGGAGGAAAAAGAGGTAAAAACTCCAACGGGAAACCTGGGGTCAGTCTGTTATAGCATGCAGGCCTGTTATTGTAACAACATTTACCTGCCCCAAAAATCACGGTAAAAGGAAACAAAACTGTGATTTGTCACTGTATATGTCAGTGACATGGCCTCCTGACTAACTGGGTGGTTCTTGGCCAATTGCAGAAGCTATGGAGCCTAGACCTTGTGTCGTCAGGCAAAGGCCAGGCTTTGTGAGACACCCAAGCAAAAATCTAGCAACAGCCAACCAAACAGTCTATTGGATTTTATGGCCATTTATTAAAAATCTATTTGAAATCTGTTGCATCTCACAAGTGCACTAACTAGACTTGTCTATATTGTCTATATAGACTAGTCATCATTGGCTAGAGCTGTCAGTTGGCTATGATCTGATCCCTTTGTAGCAGACTCAAAACATGAGAGCAGCAAGCTTCAATAATGTAGCGTGTGTTTGGCTTTAGCAAACACTGATAATAAATCGGGGCAATAAAAAATATATATATTTAGGCACATTTTTTTTTTGCCTAAATATAAAAGAGCGAGCAAGTAAAATCAGCTAATAAGTATGGACACATGAAATAAAAGAGATGAAGAGTCGTTTAAAGACGAGGTGTGTCAGCTGTGCAGTTCTGAGTAACCTTCAGATACAGTCACAAAATAATTCATATTGGAACATTTCTGTGGAGTTACAGACATGAGCCTAAAAAAAGCAGTATTTGCCCACATCTAACACCATATTTTTCACTCATCAAATCACATCTCACTAAAGCCCCTTTCACACAGAGATTCCGGAAAATACACGGATCAAGTGACCCGGGATTTGACCCGGGTTCGTTTGATTTTGGTTCATTCACACTGCCAGTGATTTTCCGGAATCAGAATCAGGTTCACACACAACCCGTAAAAATCCCGTAAAGACACGTGACATCGATGTGACTTGTAATCTCAGCAGCGTCTTAAGTTTGCTTATGAGCTGTGATCTCTCTCACGAGAAACCACGCTTGTGCATTTTTTTCTCTGATTCGATCATAAACTTGCGCATTACGTACCGTTTCACAGCTGGCGACCGATCCCGGCTTCAGCGTCATCACTACGACACGGCATTATTACGGCTTTTGTTCACACAGTGCGCGTTCCGGGACTGAACACGGCAATGTTACTAGGTCCCCAACCCGGCATCGATCCCGGCATCAATCCCGGGTCGTGTTTGCGTTCACACAGAAGGCGCTCAGGCAATTTGCCGGCAATTTCCCGGGTTCAAAGCGCTGTGTGAAAGGGGCTTAAGCGACAAAGTATGATACTTCCTCAGAATGACACTGATCAATAACCGTATGTAAGATCAGCGAGGTTTACCACAATCTTCAACTACAGAATACCAACAAAAGGAAACATTTCAAACAACAGACAAACAAACCCACCCAAACAATTATTTGGTCTCATCTACGACTTAAAAGGTTTTCCATAGAGCATCTTTCTAACCATGGAAACAATTACATTAAGTTGTTTATTGTTGTCTATACTTCTGCACCTGAAATGGATTATCTGATGATGGGGAAGACATTATGGGAGAAATTTTTTAATCTTAGAATTTGTTTTTATTGCAAAGTGGTCAAGTAAAAATCTGAACTATTTGCCTATCTGGACCAGCAAATTTTTTTTACAAAATCCTTGTTTTTTGAATACAAATCAACACTACAACAGGGGTGTCATTAGACAGTTTTTACTGGGGCATCCCCCGTGAAAAAACTGTGTCCCAGTACCGCATTAAAGCCGTGACACACCAAGCTGGGGCTCGTTCTTCGTACGTCGCTAACTCAGTTAGCTGGATTTGATTGTTGGCGATTTGGCATGATCTTGGATTGTTTGGTTCTTCGACGCTCATCCTGGACTTGCTGTCATAGCAACAGGTGCGCAAACTTGAACCTGCTCGGGAGCAGGCTTATTTCATGTAAACAGGATTAGATCCCGGCTTCATAAGCGGAGCTGATACGGGAAGTCCAGCGCAGCGCGATAGTGCACTTTCTGAGATTGAAATTTTTTTCTCGTGACTCGTGAGATTGTCGTTTACATTATTAATTTGTTGGAAACGCACATTATTTTCGACTTGTCGGAGTCGGGCTTTAACTACAGCACAAACTGTTTGCATTGCCCTATGATTATTTGCGAGTGGCTCTTTCCTTTACACTATTGGAGATGCGGAGAACTTGATGGAAAGTGCTGTCTGTCGTGTCATTCGGAGTTTACCTGGCGCTTTTAGGTTTAAAAAACAGTTTTAGGTTTTTAAGACCCAATGTTGTAAAGCAGTTTTTTTAAAGCAGTTTTTTTTTTTTTTTTTTTTTTTTTGCCTATCATTTTTTATGAAGATCATGCAATCATGACCATGCCGATTACAGTATGTCACTCAGGCTTCACTAACGTGATTGGTACCATAGACTATAGGCTTCCATAGACTGCCATCAAGGCCTCAATGAAGGGGATTATGTGAACAGAAAGGGGGTTCACAATGTAAATGTGCAGCCCAGTTACTATTGGGAGTCTTAATATTCCAGATTAATAAATATCAAATAAAAAAAGTCAGTTGACTAAAATCTTCCATATCACAAATGTGAAAGCAAAATGGCCAGGATCTGTGCATGACTTAAGAATTTTCAGAGATTCACATTTATGCACATTATTTGAAAGTGTTAAGGAAAGTTCCACAATTAAATATCAAGCTCACTGTATTACATACACTTATGCTGATCCTAACAGAACTGCATTTCTTCATAGGTGATTATGACATGTTCCTGCCTGCAGACAGGTGTTTATGACCCCATTCCCTGACCCAAACCAGTTACAATGCAGTAGCCAGGAGTCAGGACAAGGGCACACAATGAAATGAACTTTGGCTAACTAAAGTGAAGATTTCAGTGTATGATAAGTCTGAGGTTTGCACACCTGACAGGGCCTGTGACATTGCTGCATGTGCCATATTACACAACATTGCCCAAAAAAAAACTAAAAAAAACTTTTCATTATAATATAATGAAAAGTTTAATAAAAGACCAATATACTTAGTTCCTTGAGTTTTATTTCAATTGTTCTTTGTAAAGAAAAGCCAGTGTTCAAGTGCCTGCAACAAGAGATATTAGACACATGCCTCATGCAACAAATAAAAAGGAAAAGTTGTCTATCCACTGCCCACCTGTAGGCCTATGTCTCCTCTGTCTGTGCTGACTCTTCTGTAGGCCTTTCTGTAGATGTGGAATCCTGACACTTATATTGCTGCCATAAAGCATACAAGTATAAATGAAGTAAAGTTATTTATGCACTTGCAGGTAGGCTAGTTCCTCCATATGACAGTTATCTGAGAGGGTTTATTCACTGTCCAGTGCAATGGAAACAAATGGACATTACAAAGTCTTATACTTTCTTTCCTTTGGAAAGTTATAAAAAAAATGTCCACTTACTGCACATATTTCAGCCACCACTTTCTTGGGAACAGATACAAGTGTTGGTGTATTATGTAAAAGTGCACAAAAGAGGAAAACACAATGTCATTATGAACTACACTCTGGAAAAATATTTTTACATTAATATAAGTTTATTAGTTTTGTCAAAGCAATTCATCATTACTCAAGATTTAACAGTTGAAATGACTATACAGCCTTAATTTAATGCAGCAAAAATTATTTTACAGTGTTCTTTTTTTTTTTTTTGCTCAGCCTTTTTCTTGGTTGCTTTTATAAACAGCCAACCATTTATTTAACAGTGTCTTTTATAAAAGAGACTATAATATAACAAAAAAATTACCATTATGTAGAATATTTTTGTACTTCACTTTTGTTTGTTCCCATGTTCTAGTGTGGTGACTCTGACATTACAATGAACAAAGTAATTATGCAATTATTCAAATACAAAAATATAGGCTAATAAGTGATAAAAAAACATCTAACATGGCCACTTCTAACGGATTTAAATTGTCTGCTACTTTTTGCCAGCCCTCTCTCCTGGCTTTTGCAGACTTTGAGGTGTTCCCTGGCGTTTTGCATTAAAACATTAAAATTCCGAATAAACTTCGACTATTAGTTCTTGCTCTGCTGCGGAGAAAAACTGTGCGCGCTCTTTGGCCATGCTGAACAGCCAATAGCAGCGTTGCTGATCAATGTTTCTACTATCGATACATGTCCCCTTTTAACCCAGCGCATGAACGCGCAATTATCTCAGATAACTCAATCCAGCGATACTAATCCTATCCGGCAAGTGTGTTCGAAGAACCGAGTTAGCCAGATCATGATTAGCACGATGATATTATCTTGGATGTGTCATTTGATCTCGGATGTAATAAGCAACGTACGAAGAACGAGCCCCTGATGTCAAAGAACCAGCAGCGATTAAACACAACAAAAGGAGTGCAGCTGACAGCTAACTAGCATGCGAGTTGTACACCTGCGTGTAAGGAGACTACTATCTTTATCAGCAGTTATCAATAATCTATACGTGTCATTCAGAAAGGGAAAACCAAAACTAGGACTGTAGATATACAAACTGTAAACAAAGTGGCACTTGCTTACCATTTTGAATATCAATCATATTGATCACTTTCTTCATTCCAGGCAGATCATATTGTTATGGAAATATCTGCATATTGGAATGATCATGTAAGATGACAAAATTAGAAGAACAGCCTTCTGTTTGTGCTGTCTTGGCTTCTTTGCTCACTTTCGCTTTTATTCCTGTGCTCTGAATTGCTCGCTAAACTGAATAGCCAATCAGAGCGATATCTCTATCGCCGATGGCCCTGACGCTGATTCAACATGCTGAATCGGCCGAACTCCCGCCAACGTGTGGAACACACCGCAAAAACTAGCCTGACAAACACTCACCGACAGCCAACCATCGGCTTAGTGCGCCATGGCCCTTAGTGATAAATCCTTGTCTGACGATTGAGATTACCACAAAACTGACCTGAGAGAATCACTGTCCTTAATAATATTTCCGCAATCATGTCATGTGTTTTCTATCAGCTGTTAAGAATCAATCTATGCCAGATTCATGAATAAATCACTCTTCTGATCTAATCAGTTAAATGGGTTTAGCAAAAGATTGGAAACTGTTAGCGGTTCAGTTTGATTCATTCGGACAGTTCACTCACGCACTGAATCGTTTGCAGCAGTTCCGCACAGCGAAATTGTAACAGGATAATTTATAGCAGTTTTTCTCAATTCCAGTCCTGGGGAGCAACCTACCAGAATGTTTTAGATGCATTTTTTTTTTGTGATTCTACAAGTATTACGTTTTGTTGTTGTTTTTTTAACACTAGACCGTGGGGAAAAGCTAAATCATACACTTATACAGACCATACATGATGTACAAGATGAGTCATATTAACAAAAACAATTCATCACATCTTCCTGAGTTTTATTTCAGAAGCATCACACAGTACTACATTCTCTTGCATAAATGATTCAATAACAAATAAATTAAACAGTCACTTGTCGCCACCTAGTGGCAAAACAATGTAATCGATAAATGCGTTATTTTAAACGCCACGTTTCTATCAAAAGATGATTTACTCTATTTTGATCGCTACCATAGACGTCAGTGTTTATATCTGAACTTTAAACTTTTGTATCACAGAAATAAAGATACTATGAGGTTGAAAATACTTTGTTAGGCTGTTTCATGACAACGTTTCTGCGCCAACACAGATTTGAATGTTGCGATATGATTTTGTCAAAGGTTTAATAGACAGACGAATTGGAAGATCGCGCAGGGGTTTGAATCAAGATCACAGTCTTTTAAAGATGAATCGTGCAGCTCTATTGTCTTATCTCTCTCTCAGCATATGAGTAGCGCGAGGGCTTTTCAGTGCATTCAGTCTCACGTCGCTTTCACGCGTCCACTTGGGACATTACGTCACTCAGCACTCGTCTCATAGATAACGACATTTCATCCTCTGTTGGAACAAAAGTGGCTAACTTCTGTCAACCTCGTCTATAAGCAAGGACAAAAATAAAGCAATTTAATTTGAATTATTATCGATTCTGGAATTAAAAAAATCTATTTTAAATCCTAAGAAAAAAAATTGCGAGATTTAGGTGAAACGATTTTTTCTCCCAGCCCTACTTCTTAGTGTATTGAATAGGGAGACATCTAAAACATTCTGGGAGGTGGGTTCCGAGGACTGGAGTTGAGAAACACTCCTTTATAGGGTCGAGAACACAAAAGAACGCTAGATGAGGTAGATCTTAATCTACAGTCCATTGTAGGAAACAAAACTCGCAAAGATTTTAAAACCATTTGACACCAGTGAAGCAGCTCTTTACCGTACATGCAGATTGGGAACGACTTCACATAAATTGCAATTAGTTGCAGTATGAAGTTCACAATGTAATTTTGGGAGAAGTGAACATCTAATCTTTCAATTAACTGCTGGGGCATATAAGCAGCCACTCACCTTGCTCTGGCATCAGCTGTTTTGGCATCCCTCCACCTCCCCAACTCCACCAACATAATTTAGGCATCTTGCTACTACAGTATAACTCATCATCCAAACATTAGTAGTCCCACTGGGGGTATATCTAAGCTCGAGCTGAAGCTGCTTCCTTGAGCCCCTCCATTGCGGACAGCAAGCCAAATACGCTTAACCTTATTAGCTTAAAGATTATATGGTAAAACAAACTCGTGAAATATTATCAAAAAAAGGATTGAAATATGGGGACACTTTTTTTTAAAGGAGAGCCTGTGACCCAGTACTAATGAAAGGCTAAAATCCCCCTGCATTACCCAACATCAAAATTATAATAGCACATGCATTTCCTCTTAACAATATTGCCAACACCATATCAATATCACCATACAACAGAGATTTACATTTGCATTTAGCAGATGCTGTTCCAAAGCGACTTACAAAATTGGAACAAAAGCAACTTGTCAAGAGCCAACAAGATAATCAAAGATAATATAATGATTCCACACTCTCTGTTATACTGTGTTTTCTGGAAAAGTCACATAAATTAGACACATTTTTTACATTTATTACCAACTTGACCCCACAAACACATCAGATCCTGCTGTTCTGGTGAGCATATCGTGCTCAGGGGGTTAGACTGGAGCTCTCTGGGTCAAATATATAACACACTTTACTGATATTCTACTCTTAGACAAAACAAAATAAAAGTTAAGTATTTTATTCAATAAGTAGCTTATCCCTCACTCCTGAGACAACAACTGCTGGGAAAGGTTTACGGGTTATCTAGAACATGACACTGCTACAGCATCAACCACACTTTGACCTCTATGAATCAGTTGCATGAATGTATTTAGACAGGCAACTGATGCCAACCACACAATTAAAGAGCTAGAGGATACACTGCAACAACTACAAACAAGACCAGAGTTAAAGAGTGGTCACATTACCACTGCTTGCCGAAATTTCAATAGGAATCTGTGCAATTAGGAGTCTAATGGACAAAGTACCCTGAGCAGATTTTGCTCGTGTTCAAGTTGGTGACACAAATTCGCCATCTTCACCAACAAAAAGATTTTTTGTTTGAAAGTGACTTCTGTGCAAGCTGTGCTTCATACATAGCTACTCTATTGACAATAGACAATGGACCTTTTTTGGCCAACAAAATCTTGCTTATGTGGCCGCACCTCTATTTGCTGTAAGAAGTCTGTTTGTTGCATCTGGTTCTTTAATCAAGCATGAACCAAACATTGATACCCACTAATGCAAGTGGAGAATTTCAAATAAAGCCGAAGCATTTCCTCACCTGCAGTTTGGTGGGGGGTCCAACATGATGTCAGCTAGCTCTTTCTGAATCCTGAAAGAAGACATGAAAGCTGTGAATCCAGTTGTCAAAAAAAAAAAAAAAAAAAAACCCTGCCTAAGACGACGTGACGGCGCCTTCAAATCCTTCATCTGGTCGGCTTTTGAAGGCAGCATAATTGTATCATTGGCTGCCTCTGCTATCCCAAAATCCTGTGTGTGCGGTTCCATGGTTGATGAAAGGATAAAAATGGCATCTGATGACAGGCCTGTAACAACCTTTGACAATAATAAGATATGGCCAAATTATCCCCCCCTCAATATTTAATATTCTTCATGCCGCTCTGCTGCACACATTTATGCACCACTCCACTCGATGACAAAAAAAGTTTTACAAGTTAATTTTTTAGGATGCTTATAAAACATGAAAGATGTCATTTTGACATTGATGGTCTAATAACACCAGTCAGTGTCAAAATAATTGAGGTTAATCAAATCAAAGGCTGCAAAGCCAAAAATGAGTTCCAGCACAATGCTTGTTTTAATGGACAACTGTTTAATAAAACCCGGTATTAAACGGGCCCCGGTGCTGAATTTTGAAAGACCGCTGGATCGTTAAGCTCGGACGTTATCGGTTCTGCTGTCGGTACTGGAGAAATTATGAAAGTACACGTGCTATTTATTATTGCTATTAAGAAATTATTATCTTGCGAATTTAATCTCGCCAGCCACTTCTATATATAATAATATTGAACCATTTGTCTGTGATGCATTTTTGCTAAAGAGAGAGAGAGAGTGTGTGTGTGTGTGTGTGTGTGTGTGTGTGTGTGTGTGTGTGTGTGTGTGTGTGTGTGTGTGTGTGTGTGTGTGTGTGAGAGAGAGAGAGAGAGAGATCTTTCACGCAAAGCCACGGCGCGCACAACACAACAGCCCTGCTTAATGAGTGACGATGAGAACAGAACATTCAAAAGGTTACACTTTAGATCTTTGATATTAAACTAATTTTATTTTAGATTTAGATTTTGGCTTCCAATGATTATAAAAAAGAAGATATTTGAGGTGTAACCATTAAAAACTAAAGCCACATTCTCTCCAGCGCAACTTCCTTCCCTTCACAGAGCGATGCGCTGTCATTTCTCCCTAAAACCCAAACGTAACGTCAGAATCTGCACGATCGGTGATTGTTGTAAAATGTAGTCTATAGCCTACTGTTGCTAAACTGCGGGACGCGTTTGATAATAAAAGGCTATTAAAAGTACCAAAATTGAAGCAATAGATAATGCGGCGCACGCTCCGAAACACACCGCAACGAGACAAGCAACGTATATTTTGGGCTTCGTGTGCGCATCTAAACGATCAAATACACAAATATGTCAAAATGGCCATCTTGGAGATTCACTTAAACAGTTTATTCACTTAAATACAGTTTATGTCTTAAATCGGCGTAAATAGTTGGGAGAAAATATGAGGCTTAATAATGATTAGATCTGCATTTGGTCTTAAAGAGGCAGCAGTCTAATAATCCTGCTGTCGATTGCTCCATTAATGTGAATCAAACAACAAAAGGCAAAGAGAAAATCAGTCACAGCTCTTGAATGATATAAGCTTTAATCTATCTATGATAAACTATGCAGTGTTATTTTACATCTGACTTTATTAGATGTCTTTTTAACCCATATTACTCCTGAACAGTAATGTCAGTGGACATTACTGAAATTAAAGCACTGGGTATATAATTTGTATATTTGTTTTATTGTATTCTTTTTCTTTGGCGTCCTGTCTGTCTATATAAAACACAAAAGCCTGCACCCTTCTGCATAACATACATGTTTTATTTGTTTTGTTAAAGCATTGCTTTTTCTTTTGCTATAGATATTTATTTTACATTTCAAAATATAAAGTAATATTAATTATGTTCTAAATTATTTTTCCCCTTTTTTAATATAACAAAAAGAACCGATAAGAATACCGTTAAAGTACCAGATCGATAAGGAGTATCGGTAAGAGTAGTAATACCGTTAAAACCTTAACGATACCCATCCCTAGTGGCCCTCTAGGAGCAGTATTGGACACCCCCGTTTTAAGCGATTTATGTAGTTCATAACTAAGGGTACGTTTACACGACAACGATATGCTTAAAACAAAGACGTTTTTCCTTTGCGTTTTCGCGTACATGCGTGTCGATTGTCAAAACAATTCCTATTCACATAGATTCGCGAAAACGACTTAAAACCCTGTGACCAGTGTCGGCCAATAATGAGCCTACGTTCTGACCTACAACCCAGAAGCGCTGCGCTGTTACACTACGTGAACTCACTCAGAGGCCCACACAGAAGAAAATGAATAGTTGAATAAAGTTGTTATTTTTGTTTGTTTTTCGCACAAAAAGTATTCTCGTCGCTTGATAAACTTATGGTTGAGCCACTGTAGTCACTTGGACTATACCACCAAACACTTAATTTTTCAACTTATGTTTTCATTTCTATTTTGAAACAATCTCTGTAGTTATTAAATATTTGCTTATCTTTAAGGCTCACTTAAATTCGATTGAAATAATTTGACACAATGCTCATCTGAATCCACCTTTCACAACTGTCTTGATAACTTCGGGTTTGTAAAATCTTGAGTCGTAGGAATTTGACTGTTCAGACTGAGATCACATTGCAAAACATCTAGCCTGTATCAGATTTAGTACCACACATGGAAGTGGCACAAATCGGAATTGAAAAGATCAGATACCATGTGGTTTGAGCTGTTCACACTGTCATGAGAAAAACAGATTTGAATTAGACTGGGTAAACCCAGCCTGACCTCCCGGCGATTTGATTTCGTCCTGCAGCTCAGGCTGGAAACCTGTACATTTATCTCTGCTGCTTCCTTTACAAATTTGCGGGAACCAGTCAAAAACGGCCTTATCTACCTGCCGTGTTTAATCCAATCTGTTATGGCTCAGTCCAATTCCTTTTAACCTCTCGACGATGCTCAATGGCTTCTTTTTAGCAAACAAATCGCTCGATTGGGTGTAAATACCACTAACTTTCAAGGGTTTTTTTGGCATAACCTGCTAATGCCAAACATCGCTAATGAACACGTTTGGTTACACATTTCCTGCCTGGAGTTTTCGCGTCGCTCTGTAAAGTACTTCACCCGGATCGTTGGTCTGATTGGTTGAAGGACTATCCAACTGCGTACAGAGTCATTTGAACTATGCCCGTTGATCATGCCTCTTGTGCAGTAGAGAATACATAGCAGACTCCCCAGACCAATGTTCAATCTTAAAAGATTGAGCTTGGTCTGGTGATAGCCAGACTAGATTTGAGTCACATAAAAATAAAAAATAAAAAATCAGCTTTGGGCCACATTTGCCCACAGTCTGAATGTAGTCTAGGAGTGGGGACTCATGGGGTCTGCTCACCTCTTGGCGCTGGTGGAGAGGAGTTTAGAGGTCTTGCTCATGTTGGCTTTGTTGTCTCTCTTTTTCCCAGGTGTGTCTTTCTCCTGCTGCTGATGGGTGGAGGAGGATGAAGAGGAGGATGAACTAGAGCTGGCTCGCGAGTCCTCATCCGACATCCCGATCTATGAGAGAGAAACAAACATACACTTCATTGAGAAAAATTTGGTAAAAAAACTGTGAGAATAGAACAGCGTATCTACGCAAAGATTTAACAATGTGTAACGATGCAATGGGGGTGTAACAATGTATGAATGTAACCATGTATCAAGTGTTTCGACGCTGGTTTGACCTTTAACTCCAGATCAACAACACGACGCGATCCTGCGCGATTAGCCTAACGTTACTCCTTGTTTCATCTCAGAATAACAGTAAAACCACCTCTAAACGGTCAGACGTTAACGTTAATCCGTCGTTTGTGTTTGTCCCAACGCTGAATCTGATCGAACCGAGTCCGTAGGCTACACACGCGATCAATGACACGAGATTAAACCGAAGGAAGTCAAGCACAAACACGCATTAATGTCGAGTTCACCAAACTCCAACTTTACCCCGTCCCACAAATCCGGTGAATAGATACGGTAAAAACACAGTAATTGTGTCGTCATAACTATAGGATCGTAGTTGCCTGAGCTCAATCTTCATTTAACATCGATGGGTAATTGTTTCTGACCCTTACAATACAGACGAGAATAAAGGCATCCTAACGCACCACCGACGTAAACATGATAGAAATGTGAAGTATATTGTAAGGTTTGAAGGGTTGTGTACCTCTCTTTGTGTCGGTGTGTGTCCGTGGACGCGCGTGTCTCTCAGAGCGGAAGTGCTGCGAGAGAGAGAGAGAGAGAGAGAGAGAGAGAGAGAGAGAGACAGACTCTCAAACACGTAATATCAGCACAAAATGGTCCTTGAAGAGTTGGAGTGTCAACGGACAGTTAAAAGGCAATTAACAATCTTTTCATATGAATCCACTCCAACCTATTTTATTTTATTTTATTTATATTTTATTATTAATGTTTTTTTTTTACACGTTTACATGCATGTGTGTGTTCTCTGTAAAGTAGGCCTACGTTGTATTTTTTTTAATTGTGCTATAATAGCACAAAAAAAAAAAAAAAATACAACGCACAGAGAACACACACATAAATATCTTTATTGATTATGAATTAGCTTAATTATTGTGTGGTACTTATTATTAGGCCTGTTGATCACATTGGTTGTTTTATTTATTAGGTAATAGGCTATTACTCGTTTATTTGCTCTTTTGTTACTTTATAAAACTTAATTTACACAATACTTCTACTGTACACTCGGGTGCAATAAATACTACCACACAATAATTAAGCTAATAAATAATAAAGATATAATGATACAAATAATTTAACGTGGAAATACATGAAAAGAGTTAGACTAACTAGTTTACTGACACAAAGGCAAAGCCTATCTCTATGGTCTGCACACAGACTCAAAACAATTTATGTATGCCACAATCTTATACAAACTCTTGCATTATCAATGCCCAGTCTAAGTTGATAAAAGACTATTAAAAACTAAACCAAAAATATTAAAGTTACAGATGCTGTATAAAGGACATTGTAAAGTCATTTAGTAGAACATCTATCCAGTTTGGAGAGATTAAACTAATGTTTATTTGAGTCAAGTCATTTATACAGAACATATTAATAATTTCACAAGTAGGCTATGTGAAATGCCTGTCACAATCACAATCACATGAACACATACAGTATAAGTTGCACACAAGCATGGGATCTTAGAGACACGGGAAGTTTTTATTTGTGAAACTTTCTTTTTCCATAAAGTAAATAAAGTTATGTTTTCCAGTTTACTTTATTAGAAGTAATAGGATATCGGTAGTGGATTGCATTTTCGAACATTTCCCCAAAACAGGTCACATCAGAAGTTCTCAACTGTTTCTGCTTTAGAATCCAAATTTTGTATTACATCAAGTGACTGTTCAACATGTACAGTACCGCACTTGTTTATCATTCAACATAAACAATTTTTTTTATTAAAATCAGTGTGGGCTATTCATATTACCAATAATGGCATAGGCCCAATGATTTGTTCATTTTATTTACAAAATATATAGGAAGTGAATTACTTCCCTTTTAAAAGATGATGAGCCTATTTATGTTATATGGTTATGTTGTTTTATTTGCTTTTGCCGCTGTTGACGACCATCAGAACAGACTTGCAATCCACTTTTGGTCTTTTAAGAATAGCTTATTTAGGGCCTTGTAACTGTGTTATAAGATCTGAGGGTCACACTTGTGATGTAATACTGGTAGAGTAAAATGTGCGGTCAAGTTCCTTCCTTCTTCCAGGCAATGATCGCTGTGGCATGATCTCACCCACATCATGTGCTTTTGTTTTATAGGAAACCCCCTATTATTCCATCTTAGATATTTGAAGAAACAAACACCCTCCACACATTTGGAAAGGGGAAGGTGAGCCGATCTACTTCCTGTCTGTCTGCTTTGCAGACTCTCGATGTGGTGTTGCACACTGGATGCAGTGCAGGCTGAGTGCAATGAAAAATCTTTCTTGATGTCTTTTATTGATGTGGGCAGATAGTCTGACTACTGCAGACAATCATTATGAGTTACACTCAACAACCGATGCCACATACACACTTAAAGTCAATAAGAGATTATTTTCTTGCCATTTTGGCAAAGAGGGAATTACTTCATACATTGCTTAGATGTTCTAAAATCACTGGTTATGTTCACAATTGAATATTAGGTCTTACTGCAAACAGTGTAGTATACTATAGACTTAATATTTCATGTTTACATTGTTGTCATGTTTAATGTAATGTGTATTTATAATGGCTTTTTTAAATTATGTATTAAAGTGTACACTGCACTATTTTCTAATTTGTTTTCAAATAGTCACCATAGTTCCTGCAAATGACAGGGAAATGTACAGTACAGATTTGGGAATGGCTGTGCAAAGAGAATAAATCTGAATTTCTCAGTTCTGAGAGTTACGTTTTTTTCTGCTTTCTTTTTTTCATTATTTACTTTCAGAGGCAGTTTGGCAGAAATGCCAGTGAGTGGAAAAAGATGGGCCTTGGTGTCAGGATGTCAATGTTACTGTCAGTAATAATTTTTTCTCTTCAAAACCACAGTACCAGGAGCCTTCAATCCTGCCACTGAAATTATATTTATAATTTGAACAGATCAAAATTCATACCACACCAAATTTTTAACAGTCAATATTTTTGTACCAAATAAAAGAAAACAGTTTTTTCTCCAGTAACATTTGAAATATTCATCTTGACAAGGCAAGAGTAAACATAATAAATATAAAACTACACTAAATGAGGCGTGACTTTATTCCAACAAAAGCAAAATTATGTAGAATGTGATATTTTTGTTCTATAATAACCTACTGAAATGGTGATAAAGGAGAGATGCAAATTTTCTGTATATGATATCTGCAAATGAACAACAGGTTCCTTAAGAAAACTGAATATTGTGCACATTAAGAGTTGTGATTTTCCAAGCAATGGTGAGATTATGGACTATATTGTTTGACTACCATTGTTGTTTTGCAACTGCATTTGTGGTAATGTGTATGATGGTTGTGTCATGAACATTCATAAAGCTACTCATAACAATAGGTTTGTGGTTTTGATGCCTGTCATATTGAAAGGTGGATGGAAAATATTAACAAGCCACAGAGCACTACTGACAAGACTATTAGTCTGGTTAAACATGTGGTAAGCCATTCATTTATTGAAAGAAATCTTAGCCGTTGTAATAAACAGCAAATGTGAACAGGCTGACCAATACTAACAACAGTCAAACAGTAATTAACTTTGTAATTCGTTTGCTTATTAGAATATGAACAATGTAGTCTCACAATGTGTGTTTTACAATAAACCGCATTTCATGAGATGAACAATTGGTTACATTTTCTCTTAAATATTTTAAAAGAAAAACAGTAACAATTATATCAAATGAAAAACAAAATGAGCTTGTTTCATGAAAAAGGTCACAAAATACAGCCATCTCACATTTCACATTTTTGCACAGGCACATCATTTTAAGTCACAATTTAGCACAACTCAAATACAAATACACTAATTCTCATTACACTAATTAGAACTGTGGTCAGAGTCTGTGGCGTAGTGTTTGGGCCACTGTTTGGCTATCCTGTCGGGTTCTAGTCTGTTGGTCAGGTGTGTGGCGATGCTTCCTACCAGCTGTAAGGACAAGGAATAGTGAGAGGAGTTCGTAGCAGTTTGGCCCCCCTTCACACTGTTGTCTGATCTGGTCTATCATGTTTTCCTACTTTAGAAACTCTCCTAAAGTGAAGAAAACATTAATACTGATATTCTGAACTCTGCCGAAAACACTAACACTGATATTCTGAACTTTGCCGCTGCATTTATTAACACGTGCATACAATGAGCCTCAATGTGAAAGTACAACAGTTTCCAAAATGTACCTATGAATAATTCATAAAAAGTTTCTCTTTAAGTTTTAGTAATATGGCACTCAATATGGAAGCGAAATAAACCTAAAATTCTCGGGACAGCAGCATGTGTCCAAATTTTAATCTTAACTGTTCTATTTCATCAGATACGATCTGTAAACAGGGCTTTAAGTATAAAATACCGAACTTGTCCTTTAAGGTTCAAATACGACCGTGCATGCGTTTTATAAGAGGATCCTAGAAATTGCATAAAAAACACAAAAAAACAGATTGAGAAAGCTCTTGCCATTTGTCTATGGGCATCCTTTATGAGAATGAAACTACACCCTTATGATTCCAGCATATTGTATTATTTAATGTGGTAAAGGAAAGTGTCAGGACTTAAGAGGGGTTAAAAGGTTGTTACCCGAGACACATGGAGGATCTTGTAATTGGGATGAAAGCACATAAGAGGTTAAAGAACTGTCATTGGCCCTTGCCCCACAATAATGAGCTGAATCTCATATAGATGTCACAGAGACTGGAGGGGAAGGGCACATGACATGGGGGAGGGTTGGATATCCTGATTCCGTCCCAAAGCCTGAGCTCAACAGCAGGGAAACCGGGGGATGGGTGTGTGAGAAACACTGAAAAGGGTAAAAGCCATGAGATATATATATATATATATATATATATATATATATATATATATATATATATATATATATATATATATATATATATGTATATATATACACACACACACATCCAAGCAACTGTATAAAGTAAGAGTGCTGCATGCCATTCTCCCAATAACAAACATACAAATGACAGCAGTGAGAGAAGATCAGTTAATAGCAATAAAGGGAATGCAGATGTTCAAACCAGCTCTTCAAATTAAACTCTAGTGTCTTCACATTTTTACTTTACCACAGTGTGAGAAGCAGGATGCCACATTTCCCCAAAACATATTGAATACTATTGTGCCCGACAGAGAGCGGGCAGACAAAAAGACAACCCTTTCTTAAAAAGGTTCTCAGGCCATATTTTGTACCTTAGCTGTCGAAAGCATCTGAAACGCGTATGAAAATAAGATGTCAAAAATGTACATTTACCAGCAGTGAGAGCAGCAATGATGGTGAATCTGTTATGCAATTAGACCAGAATATGCTAAATAATGCATGATTGCTTGTTTCCCCTGCAGCTCAATGACCTTGCTCATTTTAATGGAGTGAATATGAGCACTGAGCTTATGTACAGAGATGTCTGATATAACATGTAATGTCACTATGAGATGCTTAACTGCTTCACTATCAGCACATGCTCTGAAAAATCATTACATCTACTGAATATTGAGTTGTGAGGCTTGAACTAATCAACAGCATTGTAAACTAATGCTCACATGAACTATTGAGTATGGGACAATAGCCTTGATGAGCATTTAGAACATTCTATTCGTTTTAAGTTCATGAAACTGACAATTCAATGGAACCTGCGACCATTGCTGGTGAATGATGCGTTTGGGAAACGCATCCAATATGGTTGAGTTTGAACTTTAAATTTACATGGACATAAATGGTTAAGTTCACAAAGCACAATGACTGTGACAGTAGGCAGGTCACAATATTACAAAAATTCTCTAAATAAACAACTCAAGGGACAGAGGCAACACCACCACTGCAATAAAGCAAATTAAAAAAAGATCCATTTCAGTCACAGTGCATGATAGTAAATACCTTACCCTCAAGATCATGTGCAATACAACCAAAAGTAACTGCACTTAACTTGAAATATTGAGAAAGCTGGCATGCTTTAGTAGAACACAAAAATAAGTCTAAAAAGTTGTTGAAAAGTGAACTGATTACCTTAAACTTAAGTTCTGCTAAGAGTTTACAGTTAGGCTGTAACTATCAGACATATTAGGCAAGTAACATAGCTATACTGACATGAATTCACTTAAGATTATCAGCTGGTTTTTATACTAATAAAAAAGACCACTGCATTAATTTCTACTCTTAAAAAAGAAAGAAAAAAGTATGTCTGACAGATACAAGCTAATTAAATGGAGGTGCAATGAACTTCACAGATCACCAGTTGTCAATTTTGCACTTGACCTGAGTCATGAGTGAGAGACCACCAGAAAGAATTGAAATGGATGGTTCAGACAAGGCTTAAGCTAGTCCCAGATTAAACGTATGTTTGAGTTGTCTGAACTGAAATCAGCATGTACTGACACCTCTTAAAACATATCAGTGCCGTTGTTTTGTCTCAAGATACACACCATAATGTTCTTCAAAGGCACGTTTATAAAAGCTACTTAAATGCCAAAGGCCTAATCATGTCATAATCTTAGCCTTGTCTGTTAAACCAGGCCTTAATGTCTCAGATTTAAACCTCAGCAAAGATGTCTCATTGAATAAGTTTAAAACGCTGACTCAATCCTTTGTTCATCACTTAATGTAAACCAAACTCCTAAAACTTGCCAACTGTGGTTGTTTTGTTAAGAAAACTGACTGAATAAAATTTCTCCAAAATATTGATTGAATATTCAAATGGTGAAAAATTAGATAAGTCAAGCGTACATTTATTCAACAAGACCACATTTGCTGCCTTAATGCAATTTAAGGCGGGCACTTAACGACTATAAGGACGATTATGAATGTAACTTGATTACTTACGACTGATCATGCCCAAACGAGCTGAGTCAGAGACAGTCGGTGTTCAACATCTGCTCCAGTTGTTGGAAACAGTCTGTAAGTGTGTTCAGTGTTAGAATTTACAGTATTCACTAAATCTACAGAAAAGCAGCATTTATTCAGAACATCACTGCAGCTCAAATATGAGAGCAAAAAAATTAAAATAAAAAAAAATGTATAATAATGTACGCAGTTTTATACATGAGCATTAAGCAACTGCATATATGCCCACACCTGTAACTGCCTTTTCTGTAGTCTAGGTCAAACAGGTGGAGCTCCAACATACTGACAAACACTGGAGCTTCAGCCCATGACCAGCAAATCAGCTCTTTACAACCACTTGTTAGACAAGTTAGAAGTGTTTCACATGGTTGTGTATCTTACCAGGGTTACAGTCTGTGAGTAGAGAGCAGATGGACAGCAGCACTTTGGAGATGGTGAGTGCTGGGCTCCAGTTGTCCTTATGTCCAGACAGATCACACCCTGACTGTTGATTTTGCAGTGGTAGATTCTCGTGCAAAACGTCACCTGAGAGATCAGAACAGGACAACAGTTGATGTGAACAAAAATTAGACACTTTGAAAGAAAGGAGAAGAAAACAAAAACAAAGCACAAATTCCAGGGCACAGAACTGAAAATACCAACAAAACACACCATAGAAGAACAAAA
Organism: Leuciscus leuciscus; assembly: GCF_965113295.1. Taxonomy (NCBI): domain Eukaryota; kingdom Metazoa; phylum Chordata; class Actinopteri; order Cypriniformes; family Leuciscidae; genus Leuciscus; species Leuciscus leuciscus. The sequence goes on along the minus strand of NC_138736.1, from coordinate 20,913,569 downwards.
CCTGACAAATAAATACACATACACTAACAAGGGTAACGAGACAGAGGTGAAAACAATCAAGGAGCCATAAGGTAATCACAGGAAACAGGAACTGAACTAGACTACAAACTAAAAGTGCAACAAGGAACACAATGTCAAGTCAAGTGAAGTCACCTTTATTTATATAGCGCTTTTTACAATACAGATTGTATCAAAGCAGCTTCACAGTGATAACATGAAAATAATACAACAAAGTTTGTTTCTAGAAGAAAATTGTGTCATCGTCAGTAAGGCAGATCAATAATACAGTTGAATATTAAATGTCCCCAACTAAGCAAGCCAAAAGCCAAGGCAACAGTGGCAAGGACTCAAAACTCCATCAGGTGACAGAATGGATGAACAGTGTATGATTATGATTCAGGCAGCATTACAGGTCAGAAGTCAGATTGGATCAGAACTTTCAAAATATTTATCCAGTTCCATCTGGTTGGAAGTCGGAGTCATCACGCCGGTATGGAGACGAGTTTGTTGAAGATCAGTGCCGATGGCTGTCGTGTCGATGAGGCCTTCACAGGGCTGATGAGGCTGGCTCTTCAGGGATCCGGCTGACTTCAGTAAACCTCGGAATAAACAGAAAGACTAACATTAGCGTAGATGCCATTCTTCTTATGATGTAACGAGTAGGGGAGCGCAGGGCACAACGTAACACGGGGCTAGTTGTAACACGCTTGTTTTAAATACTTCCGCACACGCTTGGATGACGAAACTTTGTGTATTTACTAGTTGCCATCTCAACACTATATAGGAAAAAAAATTCCGCCAAATTTTTTTGGGGGGGGGAAGATATCCATAGACATTTATTAAACCATAGCAAAAGTAAATTTCTTACTTAAGTTAATTTTTCATCTCTATTTTTTTGTGTTTATTTAAAATAAGACAAATCTGATATTATTTTAATCTCCAAGATGTGATTTAACAGTTGAGATAGTTATTTAATGCTTCGCTAACTAGCAGAAGACACTAGCAGGGTTTAAATCCCAGTTGTGCAGGCGGGGGCATGTTGTAACACTGCGTTACAATGTGCCCCTATTAGAAATATGCTATTATATTCTATACTTTTATTAATTTTATTGAGAAAACGTGAGAAAAAGGTGAATAAAGACTGAGAGTCAATGTTCAGAAATTACTTATTTATTTGTTTTGAACTATGTTGTATAGCTGTGTTTTCATGTGTTCGTAGTCAAAACTCAAAAATGATTTTATATTTAATTATTAAAAATTGCCATTATTTTATATGAAAAAGTTTTTTAATTGTATTTTATTTAGAAAATATTTTAGTTTGTTTTGTATATATTTTTTATTAGATCAGATAACATTTTAAGCTGTCATATGTTATGTTACAATGTGCCCCACACATGTTATAATGTACCCCACCTATGGGGCATGTTGTCACATTTCACTTCCATTCTTTGTATATCAAGAAAAAAGTATATACTGTATTAATAAAACAAAAACACATAATTGTACTAGACATGTGGGAAATTAATGTGGGAAAAAATAAATACTCTGAACCATAAGTAGATTTAGACAAACTGAGAAAGTCAAAAAGCGTTACTTTGTGCCCCGCTCTCCCCTCCATCAGGTGTTATAGGAAGTGTCCCCAGTTCTGGCTGACCTAATCTATGCAGCCTAATAATCATTTAACTGATTTGAATAATAGAAATGTATAATGTTCTATATGAATGCAAGGTAAAAGAGATGCATTTTTAGTGTGTCTACAGACAAAACCGTAGCCAATGCGACATCTAGTGTATATATCTATACCCGCCCGCGCTCACAGATCACTTGGACGCAGCTGTGTTCAAGAGGTAAAAACGATATAAATACTGTTCGTTTTCTCACACAAACCGCTCGTTTCGTGTCTTGTGCCATCAATGTGTACTTACGATGGGGAATTGTTTAATTTGGACGATGGGGAATTGTTTTAATTTGGACTCTGTGCATGCTCTTTGAGACAGTGACCATCGACCTGCATTATATGACTGACAGACAAGAACGGTTTGACCTAAAAATATCAAAATTGAAACTACTGCGGGAAAAAAGACACCTACATCTTGGATGCCCTTGAGGTAAGCTAAAACATACCAAAATTTTATTTCAAAGTGAACTATCCCTTTAAATGCAAATGAGCTGCTGCTCCCCGCACCCTTTCAGAAGACGGCTGGTCCTTTACATGAGCTTCAGATACTCCGTCAATAACAAAACATGCGAATAATCTCACTCATCCAAAATCTCAGAAATAACCAGTAGCGGAGTGCAGCCATTCGGAGAGACTCAGGAAGAGGTTGCAACTTTTAGACTGCACCTGGACGTTTCTGAATGGTTAGTGGATGTTTAGTAATCTGTTTCTGGGGAATTTTCGTTGAAAATTAATCCACTGCTCTCTTGTTTCATCTGAGGCTGGGACTCTAAACAGTGTTCTGTGTTCGTCTGTGCAGCCAACAACAGAAAAGTTTGCATGCTTTGCTCGAACTTTTGCCATTGCGTTAGAACTGGTTACACTGTTGTCGCTTGCGAAAACCAAATGGCGGCGCCGTGGGTGAAAACATGCAGATTAAGGGGCGGTAATATTATAATAAAATCCCCTTCCTTTGTCAGAAGGGGAGCGAAATCTGATCGGCTTATTTTTTGACATGCTTGCAGAGAAAGGCTTACCAAAACAAAGTTACTGGGTTGTCACTTTTCACGTTTTCTGGGTTGGTAGATGCACTGGGGACCCGATTATAGCACTTAAATCAAGCATCGCGTTAGTTCAGGCAGGCCACGTCAGCCAAGCTCGCATCAGCTGATAGCCAGCTGTTCCAAATGTGTACCAATCCAGTGTCGACATCTATCACAGCGGCCTATTTAAATTCCCATTCCTTCAGCACTTCCTCCATAGCATAGCTGCTCGCAATCAAACTCCCTCCTTCAGCCCCAACTCCACCCAACCGAACCTTTAATCAATCTGACTTGTTATTTAGTTTTTCCGTACAGGTCACTACATTGCAAGCATTTTCTATCATGGATTTGTATTTCCACAACTCGTGTAATTGAGAATTGTAATTATGTATGCATATACTGGTTCTGTTCTGTACCCCAGGGGGGTTTGACTTGCTGCTCTCCCTGCTCTGTCCAGGCAGCTGCATGGACAGGCATGGGAGTTTTGCCCAGAACAGAACCATACCGCCAACACTAACTGAATGCTATAATTGTAATAAATTTGTATACTTGACGAAGTGGTCCTGACTGAAACACCGAAAAAGTCAGATGACTTTTTTTTTTTGTGAACAGAAAGAAGAACTCTTATGATTTAAAATTAAGATTACCACCACTCAAAAGGCATTCTTTGTTGTTTCTAAAGGTTTTGATAAAGCCCAGAGAAATATGTTTATTTAATTTTTTGATTCTCAAGCAAAATGTATCTTGTTCTATGGATGATTAGATATTTTACTTGAAAAAATACTGTTAGATTTAATATTTTTTCAGAGATAACTTAAAATATCACAGGTTATTCAGGTTAATAACTAGGGCTCATTAGGGCTCAACTTACAAAAATGTATCAGAACTTATGTGATATCATATAATGAATTGCAAAATGTATTACTTGAATGCATTCTAATTTGCTTTGGATACAAGTGGTCAAGCACTGTAAATGTACATTGCACATGTTGGATTGGCAACAAGGTGAGTGATAAATTCATATACATTTTCTGCCCATTTACTGAGCAAGTATTTAGATTCTGAATATTTTAGTATTTTTGTTGAAGCAAATCATTTTTGAAATGTTTTTGAATCCGCCCTGAGGGTCACTCACAACACATTCTGTATCGTGTCATCGTCTCTTCATTATCTGATCATTATCTCTCATTAAATCACAAATCTTCCCCCACCCTCTTCTCATATCCTCACTTCAATGTGTTCTATACGGCCACACAAGATGTTAACAGCTAACTAGCAGTGAGTAGAGTGAAAGTGAAAGCTGTGCTGATGTGGGTGACGGCCCATCTTTCTACAGAAGGCTGACGGGGAAAATTAAGTCTGGGAAGTTTATTGATCTAAGATCAAGCTCTCTTATGGACTATAATCAGTCTCGACAAGGTTTTAATGAACAAATGAACTTTTTTTCTGAAGTGACAGACACTAAACCCTGGTTTCTTGAGTAGTTTAACTGTCTTTTATGTAAAAAAATAAATATATATTTCTGTCTTCAGTTAGAGATTTCAGAAATCGTTCAGCAGGACTGCTATCACATCAGTATGAAATACAGCAGTGAGAGCAGGTGAAACCTCAGGACACCAGAGATTCCTTCTCATCATCCAAAGACAAGGGACACAGAGAGAGAGAGAGAGAGAGAGAGAGAGAGAGAGAGAGAGAGAGAGAGAGAGAGAGAGAGAGAGAGAGAGAGAGAGAGAGAGAGAGAGAGAGAGAGAGAGAGAGAGAGAGACTCTCAAACACGTAATATCAGCACAAAATGGTCCTTGAAGAGTTGGAGTGTCAACGGACAGTTAAAGGGCAATTAACAATCTTTTCATATGAATCCACTCCAACCTATTGAGAGAAATGAATGCACAAAATAATCTTAGTGGGGGGAAAAATGAACTCACAGCTCACATTCAAACAGAGAGAGCTGAGACAAAATCATCACTATATTACTATATACACTATATACGACACACTATATTAAAAGCACAGCTAAATGTGAAGTTTATTATGTGTCTATGTGAAGTTTGTTTTAAATTCACTTGCATTAAATGTTGTTAAAATATTTTAAGACTATTAGATGGTTAAAATTATAGCTTTAATACTCGTTTCATTCTAGAAATTGAGAAAAAGACATCAGTAGTATTGGTATAAGCCATTAAACAAATATTTCAAATATTTCAAATTAAAATATTATACATATAAAAATATGTATTACAATTATAAAAATATATTACGAATTTTAATGATCATGATAGATCACAGAAAATGTGTGATTAATTGTTTGTTTTTTAATCGATTGATAGAAATAATATGCAACATCCCAAAAAATTAAGATATATTGATTACATGAAAAGAACTGTAATCATTTACTCACTCTCAGGTCATTTTAAACATCTAAACATGACTTTCTTTAGTGACTCATGCACTACACTTTAGGGAAGGGAAGAGTTTGTGTGAATTTCCTCAAAATAAATGTTGGTCTGTTCCTCACAAAAAAAAAAAAAAAAAAAAATATAGTATAGCTTTTATACTGCATCATATTATATGATACATGGCATCTTTAGTCCTTTTCTTGTGATCTCTGTATGCTTTCGTTTGAAAGAGATTTAAAATTCAAAGAAAAATACAAATTAAATGGACTCAAACTGACATGAACGAGTGAACGATGACAGAATTTACTGTCTGGGAGAAGGCTCTGACCTTGGGTGGTTTGAAGGGGTAGTCTGGTGTGAAAATGATGTCCAGGAAGAACACTCCTCCCTCATACACTGAGGACCCAGGATAGTGGACCTCCACTCATAAATGTTGTCTCCTTTTGGGCCGGCACTGAAAATAAAGCACAACCAGTTCAATGCAGAAAAGTGGAGCTGCACTTAAACATTAGACTGATTCAAAAATATGCAGATTATGCAATCCTCTTTAGTGTGACATAGTCTTTGAATATGAACTAAAAATGTGTGTTTGTGGTGCAAACTGCCAGGCACTGTGTGGTAATGAGCAATTATGTGATAGCATTACTGTGCCAGAATATTTGGCTACCAAGTGATTGCTGGAACTAAGGGACAGCTATTTAGGCTCATATCTGAATTTGGTTCTTGTCAAAAAGCCTGAAGGAAAGCTAATAGAATTTCTATCATAATTTGATAATTGGAATCAATCCCAATGGGACTTTTCAGGATTTTTAACTGCAGTGCATGTATACGAGTCTGTGCATATGTGAGCAAGACAATCTGGGTTTACACATTGTTTCTTGTTAATGTAGCTGATATGAAGATACAAGGTGGAACAACTTTGAGGTCTCATTAAAGCAAAAATGTACACATAAAACTCAAAGTGTAAATGCATTTACGAACAGATTTATTTAATGCTAGCGTGTGCCTCAGCAACCACCATGCTCACAAAACAAGGTATTTCCTAGATCTGTATAAATGCCAATAACACAACACGCAACAAACAAGAGATCGACTGGGAGTCTGTTCACAAGAAATCTCGTCTCCAGAGATATTTCTCTCCACAGACACAGATGGAGAGAAAAAAGAATAAAAATAGAGAGAAAAAAACAGGAACCATTAGCAGCAGCCACTGTGTTCAGAGGCTGTCTTTGGCTTCCTCTGCTTCAGTGTGCAGACAGGAAGTGTGAGAGAGGATTTCCTTGTCATCATGAGTTGCCCTATTTCAGTGCTTAAATACTTTTTCTCCCAAAAATTTTTTTGATGTTTTTTCCTCCTCCAAATGTTAGTTTTTGTTTTACATTTGCATCATTTTCACAATTTTTATTGAAGAAAATAAATAAATAAAAACAGACTCACTGACAACCCTGCTATGAAATTCTCACAGTATTTGACTTTGCAGCTCAAGATACACTTCAAAGAAATTACCAGATTTGTACAACAAGGCAGCATAAGTCTGGAAATTACCCACAACCCCTGGCAGAACAAAATTATCTTTTCAATTTTTTGGGGCTTTGCCAAAAGACTCTTTTGTTCTTTCTCTTCTATGAGCAAAAGTTTTACCAGTGAGCAGAAATGAGGCTAGGAGCTCCATGACCCTGGTGTACATCACACGTCCTCTGACCTTTCCATAAGCTCAAACTAATTGTAACAAGTCCCCATTGGTTCAGGCAATGTTGCCTAGCAACCTCTCCCAAGGGGATGAAAAATATCTGTTTTACTGCAGGGGAGGATTTCCATGGTAACAACACCAATCCCGTCATGACAGGATGGGAATTCTGGTGCTGTTTGGAATGACAGAGGGTGAATGGACCAGCAGTACTCGGCACAACTCTTCTTTGCACATATTAAAATTAATTAAACTCAAATTAATGTTTCATATATTTATTTAATTAACTTATTTAAGGAGCTATGCAATCTCTGCAAGTGCTGTGTGAAAGCAACAAAATTATTAAAATTAAAATTAATTATTGTAATTTTACAGTTTTTTTATTTAATAATAATAATAATAATAATAATAAACTAAATGTTTAATAATGTTTTAACTAAAATTGCTCATGTGTAATGGATTAGGGGTATAATAATTATATAAATAATATATAAATCATATAAAATGTTTATAATAAATAATAGCTAAAAACTGATCAATTTTGCATTTTGCAAAACTGCAGGGGAGAGCTGTGTTATTGCATCCGAGATGTGTCACTTTGCTCACAACTGATTGGTCCAATTTCGGTTTGAGATCTCTTACCTAGAACATAACCTGCCCTGGAAAAGGTTAGCCATGGAGTATAAGTTACTATGGTGATGAACACCGCTAAAAGCTGAGCCACTTTCATGGTCCCTAAAAACCAGGGTTGGCACAAATTAAATTGAAACATACCTGGCTATCCACCTAAACTGTCTTCATGGTATAAGCCCCAGAAAAAAACGATTTAAATCAATAATTTAATTAATTTAATTGAAAACTTTCTGCATTTTTAGATTTTCAAAAAAATATCACTTGATTTGATGATTTATAAGCTGTTTTAAAATGTATTTTCATTGTATTTTGTTTTGGTTTTCAAGGACACCGAGGCCCCGTTTACACGAAGGGAAGACGCAGATATTTCCCTGCGGTTTGGCCTCTCATTTACACGAAAACCCAGTTTTTATCACAGAAAACGATTATTTATAAAAACTCCGGCCAAAGTGGAGATTTCTGATAACTCCGGTTATGTGTTGCCGTGTCAACTGGGAGAAACAGGTTTTAGGTTCTCAAACGTCACATTATGTGCCAAAAATGCTTAACGTCATGTGAGCGCCCTAGGAAGTCGCTTGTGTTATTCGTTGTTGTTGATTCTGAGGATTCTGATTGGCTTGCATGGCTTTATCCTTCTCCCTACACTGCCGCCCATAGGTTTGGCATAGTTATGATGGTGCTTGATGGCGTATTTATGCGGGTTGATGTAAATGACAACTTTTTTGAAGTTGAACTTCAAGTTTTGAACTTTTTCGTCCCGCCCGGCGATCTGGATGCTCCGGTCCCATCTAGAAATCTTCCTCCTTCAATGTTCCCGCCCAGCTGCCTGGTCTCATCCCCTCTTCTGGTTATGTCCAGTCCCCTGGACCCGTCGGCACCGCTGGTGTTGTCCAACTCCTCGGCTCTGCCCCCACGTTAGCTCCATGCGTCTCGTCAGCTCCGCCTCGGACTCTCCCTCCACCAGCTCGGTGTGACACTGTGTCCCTGGCTGCAACTCGGGCCTCCATGACCATGTCTCCACCTTGGCCTGTCAGCTTGTCGGCTCTGCCCCGGCTCTGCGTTCCCTCATCTCCACTGTGGTCCGTCTGCCCTAGTCCGTTAGCCCTCCTTCAGGCTTCCTCGTCCCTCCAGATCAGCCTTAGTCACCGGGCTCCACCGGGCTTATCCTTCCTTACGGCTTCCCTGTCGTCCTCACTCCCTCCGACGTCGCCCCAGTCTACCGAGCCCCTGTCTTCGCCTCAGTCCTGGGAGCCAGCAGCTCCACCCTGGGCTTCTGGGCCATATGGATGTCACCCTGGTCTGTCAGCCTCTCTGCTTCGCTGGATACTCCATGCACCCTGGTTCCGCCTCTGTTAGTCAGCCCCCTGATTCTGCCCGGCCCTTCAGCCAAAGGTCCACAGCTCCACTGCCACCACCAAAGCCCCCTCCCTCCCTTCACAGCTGGATTATTAGTTACGGCGCAAGGTTGCACCTTCTGGGAGGGGGGACTACTGAAGTATCTACCTGACTCCACCTCAGTCTTCACTTCCACCCACCGTGAAGGTCCACGGCGTAGCCCTCCAAAATGTGGACCAACAGCTTGTCAGGAAGTGATAGTCTGCTGATTGCGCCGTAGCCTCCTCTGCCAGCTCCCCCATGGTCTCTGCCTCCATTGGTCTCCCATGGACTCTTCCATCCAGGCCCTCCTTTCCTCCCCCTTTTATCTCCCTATCAGTCTTCAGTCAGGGTTTTTGGTCTGCCAATAGCTTGGTCCAAAGTGGGCCAACTGGGGCTTGATGGGGCTATGAGTCAGGAGAGGGTCAACACCGATGCTCATTTCCCATATAAGGCTACCAGCTCAACATTTAAGACAGTTTTTTTAATATCAGAACTCACTTTCACTTTGTAATACTCCTTGGTTCCGGGGGGCACCACAATGCGACCGAAAGGGCACTTTACTATTAGCGATTAAAGGGGGAGGTGCTCAAGGCACCCCGCAAACCCCCTCTCATGCATGCCATTGCAATGAATGTCTAATATTGTACTGCCTCTGGTGATTAACTGATTGAATTAGTTCTAGCTCAAACAAATAACCGGTAAAAAAAACAAAAAAAAAACAAAAAAAAAACCTGTCCTTAAGAGTGAAGCTAAACATATTCAAACACACTGTGTGTTCACATATCTGATGGCCATCACACACAGATTAGCTTTAAAATAAAGGTCAAGAGTGTTTGTAACATGTCAGGAAACACTAATATGCCTTTTTAATAACTGTCTGAAAGTAATTTGGCCAGGGTTCCCACACGTTTTTTTTTTTTTTTTAACCAATGAATTTCATTTAGCTTTCCAGTTGTTTCAATTGGGATTACTTGATAATGATTTAAAAATATAGATTTTATAGAGATTGTCAACTGCTGTAATCAGAGCAAATCAGTGTGATTTAGACTTCTTTGATTCAGATACTGTGTACAGTTCTGTCATTATATGTCTTATTCACTAGCATGATCACTAGCATGACTTTGATCTAGAAATCTAAGTGTGATTTGACAGTCACCAATTCAGAGGCTGATATCCATTCTTTGTTGGGAAAATGGCCAGAGTCAGTTTGGTTCAGCTCAACCCATGCCAGATCAGCAATGGAATCCCTGAATAGCCAGTTCTCGCTTTGTGTCCTGACACATGCAGACCTTCAACCAGATGCCCTCCAAAATGCCTCATGGGAATCCAACAACAGCCGCCCTCATGCTCATTTACACACAGTCATTAACTTCTTTTAAAACCACATTCATATTTTGCCGTTCATAAAGCGAGTGAGAGATGAAAGGAGAGAATATGCCATTAACAACCAGGTTTAAAGGCAATGATTTAGATATACACAAAAGGGCACATTAACAATTCAAGAGCACTGGAAGCACATCTCACATGAGAGGCCTGGGAAACCTGGATGTCCACTGAGACAATTACAGAGAGATTTTCAGTCTGTTATAGAGAAGTGGCGTTGTTCTCTATTGCTGTTTTGAAACACCTGAATTTTCTGATTGTATTATACGCCATGGAGACACATGCTGCAGGAGACACAAGACTCAGCTTCCAATTTGCAGGGTCCTTATGCAGTGTTCACTGTCTGCTATCTACACACTAAGGAAGGAATATTTGTGCCAGGTTCACTTCACTTGACAAAATTTGTCCATTCAAAAGCCCTGCAATGTCATCAACGGAAAACACACACACACTTACCCAGAGTTTCTTCTCAGCCACCCACAGCAATCTGTGAAGCACGTTAGTGCTGATGCACCTGTTATTTACTAGCTTAGTGACACCTCTGCTTATCTACACACACGCACACAAAACAGGTTGACCTAGTGAGTCAGATAAAGTGTGTGTGTGTGGACACTACAGGTAGTTTATTAGGCTGCTCATTATATGTACTCATTGTAAATGTGCGTGTGTGTGAATACATACTCTCCTCCCACCTTTTTTTGTCCACATTAAAATAAGTAACTAAAATAAATAGTCAAGTCAAGTCAAGTTTATTTGTATAGCGCTTTTCACAATACAGATTGCATCAAAGCAGCTTCACAGTATTAAATTAAAATAATACAACAAAGTTTGTTTCAAGAGGAATTTATTGATTGATAAAATTAAATTAAATATCCCCAAAATATCCCCAAAATAGGCCTATAACATGAAAACAGTTACATTTTAGAATTCCAGGTTTAGGAAAAAAACATCTCACATGAATTCACGCAAGACTTTAGAGAGTCGCTGGCTCATGCTCGCTGCCCAAGTCATATGCACATAAAAAGATGAGACAAAACAAAGAAAATTGGGCAGAAATACACGTGGGCTGGCAGTCCATGTCTGTTCAGCAAAAATGTATGGCAAATAAAATATCATAATGTTAAGTATAGAGCAAAGACCACTTATTTACATTTAAAAAGTATATTTCTTGTTAGTTTATTAGTATAAAACAATTATGATTACATTTTCACCTTGCATTCATATACATTAAGGTACATGAGCAGTTCACCATGTTGTTTCATTGCTCACACTATCACGTGGCGATTATATCAAAAAGGTTTGAAAATATCGCTGCATCAGTGACCGCAATGAGCACCGATTTGGCCATGATCCGAGGGTTTTGTCGCAGACCTTGGAAATCTGTCTGCAACAGCAAAATCCAGCCAAAAGTCATGTACTGTCGTATGTGCCTGCATTTACAGGGAGTTGGAGAACTGGAGACTGGAAGCATTGGAGGCAAGGAAATTAACATTAAAGTAGGTATCTCTGGTAAGGAATATCCACAACTTGGGTGAGTCCTAGGCTGCGTTCCACTCCGCTTTTAGACACGCACTCACAAACTTCCCTAAGCACTTCCCCTTGGGGGAATCCCCACCGCCATTTTGAAGTGCGCTCCACTTTGTGAAGTGTGGATGAGTGAAGTTTGACAGAGGGAGCGAGTCTACTTCATATGTACACTTCAGGCAGCTCCATATACCACAATGCAACACGATTATGACGTCACCTCACCTCATATCATGGTTAATTTACCACCACCACCACCAACTCTATAATATATATATATATATATATATTTAAATATATATATATATATATATATATATATATATATATATATATATATATATATATATATATATATATTTATATTTATATATATAACAACCTAAACACACCTATATACATATAGAATGCTGCATTAAACAAATTCTTAAGGGAAAAATAATAAATCAACTCCATAGCAGATTCCAAGTGATCAAGGGCTTAGGATGTTCCAATTCAGCCCATTGCAAGGGTTCCACCAGTAGTGGGCACTTGTGCAACATAAGCAATGACGTACATCCGAGTGAAAGAGACTGAGGGAAGTAAGCGAGGGAAGTAAGCGAGGGAAGGGCATAAAAAAAAAAACACCAGACAACAATGGGTGTGTGGTGAAGGCTTTTGCAGTGTGAAGCAGATGAGGGTGATTGCTAGCAGGTGCTGGTGATTGGTGATGGAGTGTATGCAGGTGGGAGCCAAGGAGGATGATGGGAACTGTAGTGCAGAGATGACAGGTGAATCGTGACAGGGGGTGAGTTACAGTTAACAATTTCTTAATCTTAAGTTGTTTTTACTTATTTCAAATGTAGTTTTATCTTATTTTTAAACCATTTTAAGTAATCTTAAGGCCCCTCTGGAAGTGTGTGGAGTCCCCATAGTGGGCCCCGACCCCCTGGTTGAGAACAACTGCCCTAAAAGTCAAATAATAGACCTTATTCAGGACAGATGCAATACTGAATTACGTAGATAACGCTATGATGGCATGCACTGTATAATCACATGTAATTTTCATGTCAACTGTTTTATGGAGTTTTTATCTATTAAAAAATGTCTTTTGAAAAAATATTTCATCAAATGAACAATTGGCATGTTGTTAAACAACAGTACAATCCACCAAACACACTGTACTACCCCCCACAGCCTCGTTTTCATTCCTGTCAAATAAATATGCTACTCTACCCACTGTCTATTCTGACAAAAACATTTAATTGGAAAAATCTGTAAATAAATAAAGCTATTTTTTATTAATTAAATATGCTTGTATATACCTGCCATTGGTCATGTGTGTGTTTATGTGTCGGCTTTGATTTTTGAGCTGCTGTGAAAAAGTGCATACCACGGCTTGGCTGAAAAATAGAGCTGTGTGTGTGTATGAGAGTGAGAGGCATAAATAGAAAGTTGTGGTTAAACTGAAACACACTTTCATGACCCACTATCATAGAAAAGGCGCCACTGAAAATAAATGTGTGTGTGTTTATGTGCAGATTTATAACACAGGGAAAGTAAGAGAGACAGAAAAACCATGATGTAGCCACAGCTCTGAGCCTTGACTTCATGCCCTCTTTCTGTATAAATTCAACAGAAGCCCCATTTATTCCACGTATGTCATCTACAACACCTCCAGACACACAGGCACCAGGTCTTTGCTCACAGTATTTGTGCTGCTTTTAAATGGTTAACTCATCCAAAAATGTATAATTATAATCGAACATAGCACTGTGAAATTGTTTATGATAAACAAAGGCATAAGGGAACATTGACTTCAAAGCATGACTTGCATGCCATATTTGAATGTACATGGGCAGTGGGCACGAATGAGATTAGAGAGCTTTAGCAGACAAAATGATTTTCAAAGAATAATGACTTAAATTTCGTCTGTTGTCATAATGTAGTGCACTGCATAATATAGTCTTTTTTTTCTTTCAATTAAAAGCATGACAGACCCACCCTAACGAAAAAGAAGTTTATTCAAGGGTTCTATACTTCTTTTAAACAAAAAAATATATATATATGAAAATATACTTCTCAGAAATATACTTAAACTTGCACTTAAGTATACTTGACTTATACTGACTGACAGAAAAGTAAGTACATTTGGACTATACATGTACTAAATCTTTTGACCAAGATATACTTAAAAGTATACAGTATTTTAAGTATACTTGGCTTGTTGTTGTGTTTACTCTTTTGATTGAGTAGCCTATTAAATACTTTTTTCACATATTTTTTCCGCACATTTTCACATAGCTACTGTCTTATAAACGTACATTGTTTGATTTATAAAGAGAACATCTGCTTTATTTGTAAATAATCTGTTTTACTTTATAAATCACAATGTTCCTAATTCTGAGTATATTAATGTTTGTGTAGGCTAGTCTGCTGGTAGTGTAATTTACTTAAATTTACTACTCTTTCCCCTCCATTGACTGAATTTTCCGGCTAGCCACGTTTTTACTGTTATACAGTAGGGGGCGCTATTACACATCTTCTGAAATAGAACAGATTCTGCGGATCAAAACACAGCTGAAGATAAAAGTTAAAACAAGTGATAGACCCTGTCCCAAATGGCACACTTCATATGCACTTTCGGTCTTGTGAATTACAATGGCTGCCGTGTGCGTGTTCGTTAAGTCCATGGGTGCTTCTCAATATCCCTCCTCGTTTCCTCGCTCCTCCGTCCTCCATCCTATGACCTATGAAACCTACAACCTATGAAACCGATCGAGCTCAGCCATCTTGTAGGACATCTCAATTCTCTAATTGCACCGCGAGGAGGTGAGGATCGAGGAGTGAGGAGGCTTCATGAGGAGTTATGAGCGAGGATACACTGGTGTATCCTTTGCGGAAGAGTTTTTTTGACTAAATGTGAATAAAAAACGAATTCTTGACACACGTATCAATCTCCTTCTCATTGGTCAAAATAATTTAAATTTATACATTACCTTTGCAGTTTATATAAACCACACATCTCACATATTTCAACAGGGTATCTTGCTTTATTATTATTTATTTGAAGGCCGGTTGGCTGCATTTGAAGGCTGATTGCGTCACAGTGGCGCGACGAAACGTCACAGCGGCGCGTCGAAGGATGTCCCAATTCAAAGACTGCATCCTTCGAAGGTCGCATTTGAAGGCCGATTGCATCACCGCGGCGCGATGAAGGCTGTCCCAATTCAATTCTGCATCCTTCGAAGGCTGGTTGCGTCATCGCGCCGCGACGAAGGCTACCCTGATTCAAAAGCGATGCCAAATACACCCTTCTTTTCCTCGTGAAAGGGAGGATACATACAAGGGGGTAATCTTTCAGAAAAAACTGAAGCTTCCCCGGGGGCCGCCATTGATTAGCAGACCATCACCTGCTGTAAGCATTCCATTGACTCCCATTCATTTTGGCGTCACTTTGACAGCGTATAACTTTACATCTGAGGCGTTTAAAGACTCCATTAGTCCATTATTTATTTCTAAAGACACACGAAAATGTATAAAAGGCTCCATTACCTTGTATCTTACGTTATGGCCCCGTAGAAGAAGTTTTTGTAAAAATAGGCTAACGATTGCGTCATAACCATAACTCTATAGTCATAACTCTCTGTCGCACAGTAGAGAAATTACCGTAATCGGGGGGACGTGGAGGCAAAATGACAAAATAATTCATCAGAATACTTAGCAAAAGTTTCTCCTGCTCCTAGCTCATGGACACCTCCTACTCATACTCTCCATCTCTGCAAGTTTCGGAAAGGAATGATTCATATTTATCTTGGCACAGCTACTAGAAGACAGACAGGTTGCTCACGTCACATCTACGTCGTCAAGCTCAGTTTGAGTCTGCTCAGCCATCAGGAAGTGAGTGCTTCTAATTGACTTCACTTTTCTCCGTTGAATCCAATGGGGTCGCTGTGTCCATTTCTTTTACTGTCTATGGATACATAAAAGGATCCTTAGCGGCCTATCCTACCCCATAAGTCATTGCGCGCCGATGACAGCATTTTTATTTTGAAAAAAAACAAGGCGGCCGAGAGTTCGGTGGTGGATGGCAAATTCACATTTAAATGTAAGTATTATGTTTTCATTTACTCAAATAGCTAGCGAAACCAGAGTTAAAAACCACAAGTTTTTCTTTCTTATAAACTTCATCTGAACTCCTTCATCACCATTGCATGGTTTCATTTGTCAGGTGGTTTGAGGCAAAACTTGTGCTAATATTTGTCTTTAATTTGTTCAAATTCTTAAAAAAAAAATGTAATTGGTAAATGAAAATCATTTGTTTTATAAGCTACATAAAAGTACTTTTGATCAAAATCAACATAAACATTTAAATTTACAGTACATAAAATAAGAAAAAATGATGTAGACTTTTATTGAGCTGAGCAGGGAGACCCTGGTGGTGCCGCTGGACCGGGATGGGGTGCCACAATGAGGACCCTGGTAAAGCCTCTCTGCTGGCGGGACATCATCTGGGATGGTCTCCAGAGTGTTTGAGTGCATTTTTACACTATCCACTAAGTTGTCTACCAACAGGTTTGCAAGGCTGACTCAATTGACGGCTGCCATGTCACTGAGATTTTTTTCAGAAAGAGTAGGCCTATATTTCTGAAAAAAGTACTTTTCATAATGACTTTTTCATGGCTACTACTGCATTACTGTGTATGTGGCATTTTACTTCTGAATATTTTCAAGGTTGTTACATTTAAACTATATACTTTTTGTGTAGTGTAATGTAAAACAATGCATCATATTGTATGCAATTTGATTGTTGCTGTCCTGTGAGGGAAAAAAAGTACTTCAGTAGGTTACTTCACATTTGTACATGAATACTTAACGAAGTATGTAGTTCCGAAAATTAAAGTAACAAAATGTAGGCCTATTGTCACAATATTAAAGCTGCCGTCGGCAAGTCTGGCAGATTGGGTCGATTAGCCAAAATTTTGAATGTTTACAACTCTCATGCCCCTCCCCACTACCAGCGAGCACCCTCCCATCGAGGTCGTGCTCGTCAGTGCGTCACTGTGCGTGTGTGTACCTGATTTTCTGTGAACGCGTCCGTCTCTTCAGCATCTATCAACACCATGGACTCGGAGGTAGGCTGCCCTGGCTAATCTATCCATAGATAGCAATAACCGAGGAATTGGAAGCTTGTTAGTAGATTTTCTCTCCGCCATCACGCTTCATGCAATCTCCAGGCGAACTTCAGGCGTGGCGTGTGCATGTGATATTAACGTGCGCGAGTGAGGGGGGATCTGTGGCGTGTGCACGACCTGTGATTGACAGTCAGATCTCACCCCCCCCTGCGCTGATTGGACCTGATGAAGCGGGAGCGCTGGATTTTTGCAAAACAAATAACACGCTCCAGGTGGAGTTAGAAGCTCGGGTTTTTTTCTAAAACCACCTTATTTATGTTGTTCTGTCGGATTATAGTGTCGATTACACTGAATATGATCAAAAAAATGTTGCCGACGGCAGCTTTAACAAATTGTTGCTAACTACAGCTGCGTCCCATATCAAAGGGCGCATCTGAAGCGCTCGGATAGCCTACGAGGATTGTTCTTGTCGCCTGGCAACTGTGACAGCTGCGATGACGAGCGGGAGTAACGTTTGCACTGGACTTTTTTATATTCAACTGGCTTTTATATTGAAACAGGGTTGAAAACCTGTGTAAATATGTTCACCATGGTCCATTTGTGTACATAATAAAAAGAATACACCAGCCTACAAAATCGCATCACGGTAAGATATAACTGAACATTGGAACCTTTGAATATATAGAGGCCTATTTAAGTTTTCTTTTCATATATCATTACATTATTTACGTAAGTTAAGACCCAATACTTGAACAATTTAAAATGTAATCCGGCAATTCAGGACGCAGCCTCTTAATTTAGCTGGCCATGGTCTTGGCTAAGCCGAAAATACATGACCCGGTAGCGCCAGGGCTGAAACATCCTCACCATGTCCTCCAGTAAAATGTAACACATAAATATGACAATATCCAATTCTGGCTCCATAGCTGTTTACTCAATTATATCAAATTAATTATCAGGATGGCAGCTGTCCTCTCGCACCGTTGCTTGGCGCCAGGAGCGGTAATCGGGAACACCTGGTTGCGCAATAAGGAATTCCTACGAAGGCTACATGGTGTGTCCTTCTAAGGACGCAAAGGCTGCATCCTTCGAGATCTGCGGCCTTGGAAGGATGCAGCCTTCACATTGGGACACAGCTTGTGAGTGCTTAGGGTGCTATTTTGGACAGGGCCATAGAAGATTGCTAATGCAAATGTAAAACAACGCGATCATCAAACATCAAACAGCGTATAAATAATAACTGTGTAATGTTACCGGTTGAAATGTCGAACCCATGAGAGGAAACAACTGTGAAGCTCTGGCTGTTGATGGAGGCAATCTAGCTACTCCCGATCTGTGTTTTGATCATTCTGAATCAGATCTGGACGCGATTTCCTCAGCTTTTTGTTTAAAATGTTGTTGCTTTTTAAATTAAACTTACCCACATTCAAGTGTTGAATAAAAAGGATGCATGTAAAGTGCATGTAAAGAATAAAGTGTTTTTAAAAATGGAAAGAGTTAAAGTGCAGTTATTTCAAGTATAAAAAATGAATACCTAAATAGGAACATAGTAGTATAATTAAAGTGCAAAAATAATACATAAATAGTAAACTATAAGTATAATGTTATGTTCACTTAAAGAAAACTTTTAAGTATATTTATAAAACTATGCAGTTTAAAAATACTAAACTAGTAGTTTACTGAGAGTAAACTTCAAAGTGTATTAAAATAGTAAACTACTAGTATACTTAAGTTCATTTGTAGTACAGATGCAGTACAAATGAGAAATGTAGTTGTGCACTACACTTAAAAGAGTACTTTATATACTAAAAAGTGGGCCAGTTTAGTCCCAAGCAGTATTGAAATAGTACACTTACAAGTTTACTGCTAGTACATTGATATTAGTTTACTTACTACATAAAGTATACTTAAACATACACTTGAGCTTTACTTAAGTATACTTCATAAAATTAACTTAAAGTATACTTATTTTTCGTAAGGGCAGCCCACATTTACTGCAGGACATACTTTAAAATCCTCTCTTTTTGTGTTCCATGGAAAAAAAAGAAAGTCATACAGGTCTGGAACAATGTCAGACTGAATAAATGACAGAACTGTCTTTTTTGGGCAAAACGCAATGGCTGGGTTCAGATCACGAAACACGTAGATGGATTGGTGTCTATTTTTAAGTAATCCATTTAAACTCATGAATAAATGTAATGAATGCTTGCAGATATTCCTCATGTATAATCTGAATGGATTTGAGGATAGGCTCTGGGATAAGAAGCAGTACAAGACATTTGGGTCAACAGACAAGGAAGTAATTATGTTTTGAGAATGTACAGCTGCACACTACGTCTTAGTATGCTATGTTAATTGTTTGGTTTATTAATTATTAATTAATCTGATTCTGTGGACTATTGGCCAGTATGGATCATGTTTGGCGATGCAATCTCCCACTGCAAGTGGAAGTTTGAGTATGGCTAAAATCACTGTTAATACAGTGAAAAGACTCTGCATGAGCCAAATTCCAAGATGTCTCAAGAGAGGATAACAAGCCACGTCAAAAACTTCTTGTTGGAGAGCATCCCACATAGCAAGTAGTCGGCCCGAATGTGTCCTCAGCCTGGCACTGCTGGCCTCCTGTTGGCAATGACATGTCTCCTGTCAGCCAGAGCTGGGCCATGTGTGGCAATGATGGCACAGCATGATCACACCAAAACACATGAGGGCCGAATGTTGGTGGGAGGAGTGTGGCCCAGATCAGTCCATTGATTATCTGGCCCAAATCAGGCTTGTGACCATGGGCCATATAAATGCACTTTCCCTCATAGGAAATTTGATCTGGCCCAGCTCTGTTCCACAAAACCCCTTTTCGCTCAGCCCACATACCGCAAAGAATGACAGCCCTGTAGTGGCCCAGATCTAGATTTAAGACTAGGACCACAAATGGGCTATTACTGGTTCGATTCTCAGCCATTTAATGACCCATAACTTGCCCTACACTGAATTTAGTATTGGTACAGATTCTCCTGAAGATTTGAATTAATACTTTTATGATCATTTTATTTTGTTTGTGGTGTATTTTACACCTCATGATAATGGTAAAATTATCACAGAAATGAAAGTTCTTTTCAATCTGTTATTACTTGTCAATTCAAAGATTAGTTTTAAACAATGCTACACTTTAAAATTTTTAACTGATTATAATCTCTGTGATAATTTCTCCATTATGAGAGTTATTTTGTGAGTTATTTTATTTTATTTATTTTGTTCACCATTAAGTAGGCTACATCATTTTATTATGTACCAATACTAAAACCTATTCAGGCCCAGTGCAGGGCCAGTTACTGGTGATTAATTGGCTGGTACTCAGGCCAGTTATACCCCATTTGTGGTCCTAGTCTGTAATCCAGATCTGGGCCATTACAGGCCTGTCACTCTTTGTGGTATGTGGGCCGAGGGAAATTGGGTGTTGTGTGGACCGGAACTGGGCCAGAAAAAAATAGCTATGTGGGATTTAAAAGTGAACTGCTGAATATGAATATTAAAGACCTGTAGGGGGCAGCAGTCTAATGTAGTTCAAGTTAGTTTAAAAAGCAGCAAAGAAGAACCTGTTGTTTGTGCATTTGTAGTCCACCTGTGAAGCATTTGATTGTACTTGTTATTGCTGAACTCAAACGATCGATCTTTAATTCTCAGGCCCTGTTTCCACCTGACATTAAGATGCGTTTTATCTGATCACAAGTAGATGGAGGAGATGCATTTCCGTTTACACCTGGTCTCTTTTGCTCACTTTCAACCACTTCTGTCCTGATTTCTTTGACGGGAGGAATTTTCAGCAATAAAAACCTTAAGAAGCTTTATGCCAAGTTTTACGACAGTGATATCAAATGCTCATTGCTGCTGTGTTTCAGGTAAGCTGCTTATGAATGAGAAATGCCTTCAAAGAATGGATCTCACAAAACTACTGTATACCACCAGAGAGGAAATCAGATGCTACATATCATTATTTGGACTACTTTGCTACTGCTTTTTGACATTTTCTGCAAAAAAATAAAAATAAAAATAATTATTGTGATTACCCTGTCTGTTTGGTACATTTGTCTTATAGATTGTAAGTTTGTGTGTGATTTTTATTTATTTATTCAATTTAATGTAGTTTATTGAAATGATTGTGTTTCCATACAATATTACCGAAATATTTAACAAAACAAATAATGGCAAGTACTGTAAAAAAAAAAAATATATATATATATATATAATAATGTAAAGAAGTGTACAATGTATAAAAGATAACAATTCTGTTTTGAGACTTGGCTAGATAAGGCTCAGGGGTGTGGCTCTGTTTTGGTTTACTTAAGGTTGAGAATCGGTACCAAGAAAAAAAACTATTCTGTCTCAGTGTAGGGCCAGTTGTGGGTTATTAAATGGATGAGGGTCTGGTTAAAAGCTGGTGTTGATATGCTTTATCAATGGCTGAGAATTGGCACCACTATTAAAACCAGTTCTGGCCCTGTTACGGTTATTAAATGGCTGAGACTTGGACTAGTGTTGGCCCATGTGTGGTCCATGTCTTCAGTCCGGATCTGAGACACTACAGGGCCCTCATTCTTTGCGGTATGTGAGCCGAGGGAAATGGGGTTCTGTGGAACGGAGCTGGGCCAGATATAATTTGCTATGTGGGATGAGCTGATTAGAACAAAACAAAAGAAATAAAGGAGGATAACTGGCATTCAGGACTGTCTACATCGGATATTTAATCGGCCACACTTGCCATCCATTGTCTTCAGTAACCTCCATTCATTGAATAACAAAGTGGATGCGATAAGATTGTACACAAGGTACTGTAATGAATTCCGCAAAGCATCCTTGTTATGCTTTACGGAAAGCTGGCAACAATTTACAAAGCCTAATTCTCTCTTTGAGGTCCCTGGATTTACCTTAGTATGAGCAGCAACAGACAGGGATAAAGATTCTGGGAAAAGTAAGGGGCCGGTAGATTTGCGTTTAATAAAAGGTGCAAGTGCACTCAGTAAAATGCAGGATCTTGTGATCCCAATGTGGAAATTCTGGCATGATTTTTAAGGCCTTTATCTGCCAAGAGAATTTGGATGTATTTTGCTGTTTGTGATAGGCTATATGTTTTGCCCAGCGGAAAAAAATTGCAGGTGGCCATCGTGATAGCTGACCATGTCCACAAGTTGCAGCTCAGCTACACTGAGCTGTCAGGTTACTGGAAGGAAGGACACAAAAGCAGATAAATGCTCAATTCAACTCAAACTGGAGGTTAGCCATCTGGCACTGGCCCAACCTAAGAAGGGGCAATCCGAAGCAGGGTCAGACAGGCCAGAAGGTTATAACCAGACGAACAGCGGCATAGACAGTGCAAATCAGTAGCAAGGTCAGCAGTGGGTAGAAATCACACGGGCAGACAGTCCAGCACAGACTTCAGAGCCAAGGTGTAATCCAATAACCAGTACCTTACCTTATTGCATATGCATTTGTAGGAGTTTCCTTTTCAGATGCAAAATTTATGGGGGGAGAGTATTTAAATGAATCATGTAAGGTGATTTACTAAGGTTTGCGCAAGTCAATTTACTGGTATAGCCTATGCGCTATTATTTAACACCCCAAAACGGAATGTTTTAAACCAGATGCTAATTTGCGCTGCTCTTGGTAGATTGCGTTGGTCATTATGGAAATGATCCGGCTGCGTCTGTGTTCTTTAATGTGCGCATTGTCAGTAAATCACCCGCAGAACTTTCCACTCCCATCTGTGCTTTTATGGGATAGGGCTCTCACGCTAATTTGCCCCGTTTAGTAAATTTGGCCCTTAAAGGAACATGCCTACTTTTTGGGACTTTAGCTTATTCACCGTATCCCCCAGAGTTAGATAAATCCATACATACATTTGGATAAAAGCGTCTGTGAAAATGCATGTTAACATACCCTTCTCATCTCCGTGCGTGCCGTAACTCTGTCTGACGCACCCACCGCTAGCCTGGCTTAGCCCAAAGACTGGAGGTAAACGGCTCCAGCTAGCATACTGTTCCCAATAAGTGACAAAATAACGCCAACATTTTCCTATTTACATGTTGTGATTTGTATAGTCACAGTGTGTACAAATAACAAGGTCACATGAGACACAGCCATCTTCTAACCGTATCCATACTGGGAACTATATTCTCAGAAGGCGAAGCACTGCTACTTGGGCCGAGTGATCTGGCACTTCTTTTCTTTCTCTCTCTCTCTCTCTCTCTCTCTCTCTCTCTCTCTCTCTAATCAGTCAGAATATCCATCTACTTCCTAAAGTGTTTGCTTGTTCTGTTTAAAGGCATTACCTTGCAGAATCCAGGCCTGAACTCAGTCCAAGTCTAAAGGTTAGGCAGCATTTCCTCAGTGCCAGGACAAAATGGGTTTAAATAAGAGTGTGTGACACACTTTGTCCCTGTCCAGCTCTCCTGGCATGGCCAAAAACAACTCACCATTAACCAGCTATTCAGAGTGTCTAATAAACTACAGACAGATGTACACAGTAAACATCACAAACTGTGAATAGCAGTGAAAGACTTCTACTCTTAATTCTACTCTTCTACAGTCGTTTACAGAGCTGCCTTTATTACTGATGTTCAGTCACAGCAGAATTGAATTCAATGACCAATTCACGCAGAAATTACACACACACACAACTTTTACATGAGAGATGCCCAGTCAGCTGGTCATGATCCCAAAAAAATATCAGTCTCAAAGTTTTATTTAGCAATAATAGCTGACTGTACATTATCCGACTTATTACATGGCTTTGAGCTTCTTAACGCTTCCGAAAATATAGAAGACACTTGCAACAAGTTTATTATAATATTAATTTATAGATTATTTTCATTCTGCAACCAAAGTGACTTTATTCCGACACATTCAACATTTCTCAAATTATCACAGTTTATTCGCTATAGTTTAGAAAATGGTAATAAAATATGACTCAGATCTGTAAAGAACTCAGCTTTATCAAATCAGTTGATATTTCACTGGTTTGGTTAGACTTGTCTCACAAATGAATTAGGTTGAATAGCTGTCAGCTGTTAAATTTAAGTACACATCTAGATAATACCAATTTAGGTCAACCAATTACCAAGCAATGCTTAATTTTGTGTAGTCTGTGGTGTAAAAAGATCGCATTAGCAATAAAAAAAAACACTTAAGCAAAACATGGTCAGGTCAAAGTGGTCCCAAATTTTTATACATTTTACTGGTAATCCACTGTATGAAGAACTTTTGGCCATAATATGTCACAGTTTGCTTTATTTTGCAATCCTTACTTGCATAAATTAACTATAGTATCCTGAACCCACTAGTAAAAAATAAATATATCTTGTGTCTGAATAATTTTTGGTTACTATTCTATTTGAATCAGAATCTATTTTAAGTTTTTTTTACTCTCTCTCATTCTTTGTGACGTTTCATTGTCTTTAATTTCCTTGCTTTCACTAGACATCAAAATTTCATGCTCAACATATTTATTAAAATTATTACTGAAAATAAAATAAAATAAAATCATCCAAGGCCATTTTTACAACAGTCATTTTCAGTCATAAAATGCCATATCTCACTGCTATTCTAACACTAGTGCAAAATCAGAGAGACCACAGCATGATACGAGAGACATGGACAATGGTCAAATATAGTTTAGCAATCATTACACAGAAATATTTGACTGCTCAGTGCAGATACTGATCAATAGGGATCAAATATTACAGACAGCCATGCAATAATGAGAAGAAAATAAAGGAGACTGACAAAGAGAAAAAGTGCTTGGCCAACCATGTCCCCTTGGGGTCCAACATTGTTTTCCATTGGCAGCTTGGGGATTTGTATCAAAATGGGATCTGGATTGTTATGAAAGGATATGGTAATTAAATAAAATTAGAGTGCAAAGGAAAGCAGCCTTATACTGCATCTGTTGTGTGTCTCTTCCAGCACCACTGTCACATTTAATCAATTACACTCCATCAGGGTGACAAAAATCATTACAACTAGAGGAAGATCATCACAAAAGGATGCTGTGTTTTCGACAGAGGAAAAACATTTCCAAATAATCACTTCATTTAAGCTTATGCTAAAAACATTTTCCAACATGGCGAGCTAGAAATTTCATCTTCTCATCTTACCCAGGAATTCAATTTAAGGATGACAGTGTTTGTTCACTAACACACATATGTCAGAGAGACTAGTGACCCGTATGACTCCATACATAAAGACAGCTATAACATTACTTAAATCAGCTATATGAATTAATTACTGACAAGCTGAAAAATGACCCAAGGGATTTATATTTAATAAAAGTGAAATTTACATTTTTTTTTTTTTTTTAAATAAAAAAAAATGTCAATGTGCAACACACTTTAAATAAAGATTTTCTGCGCATTTTCACTATTCAACAACCTTAATATATATTTAGATCTATCATTAATAATTCAGTCCTCCTGTAAAGTGCAAAATGACAATTTCAACAATTTGCACAGCACTGATTACATTGATCAAATATTTTCATTCAGAAAACTTCATAATGGTTCCACACCTGCAGGAATAGTTCACACAAAAATGAAAAATCATACATATGTCAATACAAATCTGTACTTTCTTTTTTTCCTGGCCTTTGGTATTCTCTGCTGCTATTATTTTGGTCTTTTCCTCACAATGCTACAGTATCATATGGCTTGGAATGCATCACTCAAGCAGCATTAACTTATTTTATACTTTTAATATTTAACTTTTGTCTTTTATGCCTGTATACTTTCATTGTATGGACAAAAACAGCATGAACATTGTGCTAAACCTCTCTTTTTGCACTATACAGCAAAAAAAGTAAAGAGGGGTTGGAACAACATGAGGGTGAAATCAATGACAACCGAATTTCATTGAATGAACTATTCCTTTAACTACACTTTCTCCAAAATCTGTTTGTCTCAGAGACAGATAACAGTTTCACTTTGAGTTCCGCTTTCAACTTGATTCAACGTCATCAGGTGATAAAGAAACTATACAGAGTCAGCACGTTCCATCATCTCTAATATATTGGATCCATAATTTTCTTTCTAATAGGAAGAAACCTTTGTTTTATTAACCATTGTTACTGGCGCCCCCCAGGGGTGCGTACTTAGCCCATTCCTTTATATTCTATACACAAATGACTGTCAGAGTCCATTTACCACTACTCAGTAATTTAAATATGCAGATGATACAGCCATTCTTGCTTTGCTAAATAAGGACAATGACTATTTTTTGAACTATCAATGTTCTATAGCACATTTTAGTACGTGGTGAGAGGATAACTTTCTGCACCTCAATATTTCAAAGACAAAGAAACTGGTCTTTAGCTCCCCAAAAACACAGATCCATGCTTCTAGCATTACCATTAACGGAGAGATATTTGAAAGGTAGAGTATTTCAAATATCTCGGCATTACTTTGGATCAAAATCTCAACTTCAACCAGCACACACTAGGGGTTTACAAGTGCTGTCAACAACAAAGACTGATAGCTATTCGTAAACTTAGACACTTGTCTGTTCAGCCACGTCTTCTTCTTTTGTATCGCAGTATTATTGAGCCAGTCCTTACTTATGGTGCCATTTGTTTTTTTCATGCTAACAGTTACCAACAAGAACAAATTCTTAAAGATAACTTATTTAGCAAGTAAAATTATTGGTATTCCTACCCCTAATTTATCGGATAGTGTCTCGACATTCACGTTATGAAAGGCACAAAAAACGACTCAGACCACCCACTTTACAAATATTTGATCCCCCTGCCTTCTGGTCGTAGGAATAGGTTACAGATGTGTAGAAAGGCCAGGTATAGTAAGAGTTTTGTTCCTATCTGTACAAGCTCTAAATACATAGGAAATCGGCCATTAATGCGTCATGTATGCTCTCTTGTTGTTGTGTGTTTTTTGTAATGTTTTTTTTATGATGTCAGCAACTATTTTTGATGGTATTATGAAATGTTGATAATTTTACATGTCATGTGTGTTTGGGTTATGTACGCATTTACGGTGGAAACTAATTTCCTCTCGAGGACAAATAAAAAATCTATCTATCTACCTTTGACACATTCTTACAATCTCACGCATCACAATACTGTCTGGCAGTGTTAAGCTGAAATCTGAGTAAAAGTTTAAAATGGTAAATTTATGGGCTGTGAAATTGGCAGCCAATCATGTGTCCCTTTTCAAATCAAATGCGTATAGTGGAAAGCTTTTCCTGCACACTGGGCTGGAAGCTGTTGGATTACACACACACACACACACACACACACACACACACACACACACACACACACACACACACACACACACACACACACACACACACACACACACACACACACACACACACACACACACACACACACACACACACACACACACACACACACACACACACACACACACACACACACACACACACACACACACACACACACACACACACACACACACACACACACACACACAATTAATGTGAGCAGAGAGGCGCAGATACATGTTGACACTTGCGTGACCACTCCCAAACTCAGCCAACATTAGTCAAGGAGATTTTCTATCAGTTCAATGTTCCACCAGCCTCTCAAGAACCTGCAAACATTTTTTTTTTTTCTCTATCCCTTTGTTAAACAGACATAGATTAAAAAGAACATTCTGGGTAAAATGCAAGTTAAGCACTATTGCCGTTGAAAATAAATTTCATGCTTCAGTTCAAACAACTGAAAAACATTTAGTATAATTTAAATTTGTAGTGCATGTGAAGTGGAGGAGAATATGTGGCAAGAGAACATTGAAGTTTGTATTTTTGTAATTAATTCATTGTAAAATATTTACATGAATTAAGTACAGACACATTTCCTTTCAGTAATGCCTTGAATTTCCTTGAAACAAAGTTAGCATGTCACTTGTTTTATAGCCAAAAATCTTACGTTCATGTTGATGATTAGTTACTTGCCATTGTTAATCAGGGGCAACTGGTCCAGGGCCCACTAACTAGGGGGCTTCAGCAAACTTCCAAATGGGCCTCATGATGAATAAAAATCATTTAAAATAAGATGATAGAGGAATTAAAGTAAGCCCAAACAACTAAGAATAAAGATATTTCTTATTTTAATTCACTGACTCCTTCAACAAAAGTTTTTTTTTTTTTTTTTTGTTAATCATGTAAATTAATAAATCTTAAAACTTCATGGGAATTTTTATAAAGAATATACATTTTAGTTATGACAGGCTCTAAAATATTTTGTCAGGTAATAATTTTGAGTACAAAATATTAAAAAGAATATATATATATATATATTATTTTTATTATTCAGTAAATTATGAAAGACTGTAAAAGTCATGTAAAATCATTGGTTAACAATATTGGTATCCCTGAAAAAAATGTAGCTCTTAAAAATAAAAACTTCAATCTTAATTATTTTATTTATAATTAATTTAATCTATGGACACTTCTAGCTACTGTAAATTTTATTTAAAAAAATAACAAGTTTCGAATGTTATTGTGTACAATGGGAGGCCTTGGAGTAAAAAACTATACTGTGAGTCATTATCATCCAAAAGAGCATTTTATTGTGTGTGTGTGTCCCTGTGCTTGATACATTATTTTAGTATGTTTAAATGTGCTTATGTGCTTACTAATTTTGTGAACTGAGATTTTAAAAGCACACTTGGACACGGATCTCAAAGCTGACAGACATGGACACAAAGCCAAACTCCAATAGTTATGCAATAGCCATCCCTTTCTAGTATACTTGATAATAATAATAATAATAATAATAATAATATTAATCGGTTGAAAGAATAAAAAGCAGTTTTACCCTGTAGCCCAAGACTGGTTGCTTACTGAAGCTAAGCAGGGTTGAGCCTGGTCAGTACCTGGATGGGAGACCTGGGAAAACACCTGGGAAGAGGTGTGAGTGAGGCCAGCAGGGGGCACTCACCACTGAGGTCCTGACTCTCTGTGGTCACAAAAAAATCTGTGGATGTCTTTCGAAAGAGTAGGGGTGTAACCATAGACAGTATAAGAAATGGACAGAGTCATCTCATTGGAACTCAATTGAGGCAAGTGAAGCCCATTTTCAGCGATTTTTTAGGACTTCCGTTCCTGACGCGCAGACTCAAACCGAGCTTGACGACGTAGATGTGACGTGAGCAACCCGTCTGTCTTCTAGTGGCTGTGGCATGAGAAATCTGAATCATTCCCTTCCGAATCTTGCAGAGACGGAGAGCGTGAGTAGGAGCTGTCCATGAGCTACGAGCAGGAGAAACTTTTGCTAGGTATTCTGATTAATTATTTTGTCATTTTGCCTCCACGTCTCCCCGATTGTCCGCGAGCTTCTCCTCCCGTCAATACGGTAATCTCTCTACTGTGCGACAGAGAGTCGTGTGGTTATGACGCAATCGTTAGCCTACTTTTACAAAAACTGTTTTTACTGGGCCATAACGTAAGCTACAAGGTAATGGAGCATTTTATACATTGTCGTGTTTCTTTAGAAATAAATAATGGACAAATGGAGTCTTCAAACGCCTCAGATGTAAAGTTATTCGCTGTCAAAGTGACGCCAAAATGAATGGGAGTCAATGGGATGCTAACAGCAGGTGAAGTTCTGCTACAAGATGGTGGCACGCGGCCGGCTTCAACTTCCGGTCGACTTCCTTCCCGCTTGGGTGTAACCCTGGCATCCAAATTTGCCCATTGGCCTCTGTCCATCATGGCCTCCTAATCATCCACACAGACATACATATATACATACATACATACATATATATATATATATATATATATATATATTGTAACGACTATGGCTCGATGGGTAAAAAATTGACTTTTAATTTATATACTAATTAAAAGTGAAAACACTTTCTAAGTCCCACAGACTTGGCAAACTCTGTAACTGAACCCCCGTTTACGACTCGCTTCCCCCCTCTCGACAGTGTGAGCTTCAAAGACATTACTGACATTCCGATCTCAACAGAAAACCCGCTCTGAATCACACACACACCAAACCACTCTGAAACTCCTAAAATACAAGTTACACACACGCATGAAATGTTTTTATGTAGTTTTCTTGTCTATGGGTTGTGATGGGATAAACTGAGATATTTATGCACCTCTGCAGATGTAATGGACACGTGTTGATACATTTGAGATGTATCTGTTTCATTTACTGATATTAATGTCGGGTATGATATCCTACGGATCGTACTGAGCTTCTTTATACAGAAATATAAACTATATTCCGCACAAATGTTTATATTTCTATACATAATGTGGTATTAAAGTTTTAATGCATTTTTCTGGGTACGATCAGAAGAGGCGTTCCTTCACAAACAATGAAACGCTCCCGCCTCAGAACCGAAAGATTCCATTGGGTCCCGTCATCAAACAGGGCGTTACCCCGCGCTGCTTTAAAACCAAAACACAAGCAGACGCTCGCTCTCTTCTCTTCTCTTCCTCTCAACTCATCCAACTTCTCTGGACCCTCCTCCCCGGCGCAGCGCTTCTCCAAGGAACATCTGAAGGAGGCCCTGGCCTTCTCCATCGAACGAACCCATGTTCGAGTCGTAACAGCCGGTCTTTGCAACTAAGATTTCCAGCCTCTCCCATCCCGGGAGACGAATCTGAACTTTCTCGGTAACGTTAAATTCAAGTGAGCCTTTACATCGTTTTTCGAAACGACCCAGAAGAAGAAGCTAGACGCAAACCAGCCGGACACGCGCACGCGCGTCCCCTTTTCAGCATCACACTGAAAGAGTACCACATCTCGCAAGTATATTGATTCCTATAAAAGCTGTTCCAGGTGTCTAGGTCTTAGGTCTGTGATTTAAGTTACCCTCTATCTTCCCTCTATATCTTTCTTTCTTTCATTCCATTTTCATTCTGATCACGCTATGTTTATGTTTTTGTTCGGTTAAATGTTTATTGGTTTGTTTGCATTTTTACGTACGTTTATGTTTGTAGTTTATATAATCTCTAGTGTGTGCCATTTTATTAATAAACCCATTTATACTTTTAATTGTCTCTGTGTTTGAAAACCCACTTTATAAAGTCAATGAAATTAAAGATCTAAGCTACAAGCTCGATATTGACTACCTTGAGTAGTTTTAATTCATAAACTCAGAAAGTTTGATATTCGTGGCCAGAAGACAAAGCTTTCTTGGAGTTTAAAAAGGGATACTCCCTTCTTAACTGTCATGATCAGACAGTACAGAACAAGGTAATCTCGATAATTGATAAAATAAATGTACATGCGACTTATGAATTATGACTATGAGTCATAAATATTAATATTCCCTATATTCTTGAGCTAATTCACATTTACCCCGAGTCGTTTACGCTACAATATACATACATATATATACTAATTGGCTTCATCACTCTCTCTCATCTCCATCAATAAGCTGGTGTATGGTGCTTCTGGTGCAATATGGCTGCCATCGCATCATCCAGGTGGATGCTGCACATTGGTGGTGGTTGAGGAGAGTCCCCCTTCTATGAAAAGTTCTAGATAAAAATGTAATGAATTATTATTATAACCCAGAATGTTCTTTTCAACTCTCAGTGACTCCTTCAACAACCGACTCCTTCAACTGACTCCTTCAGTGTGAAACAACAGCAGAAAGCTCTGCTCTAGCTTGTCCATTAGAACAGCAAAATAAAATAAACATTATATGCAATCTTGAACACAACAGGCCCTTTTATCTGACAGTGTTCAACCAGAGGGCATTCTCATTATTCACACCGACCACTCTCAAACCTATTTTAGGCTACCATACAGAAATAAACACCAAGTCCCCTTGATTATCACAGTGATCTGTTATTGACAATATAACCACCTTCTTTCAGAGACATCATAAGCAGACCTCTGCCAAAGGATACAGCATTATTAGCACATGGAAAACTCTCAGACCTATACCTGCGGTTTGGAGGGGGATCAAGGGATACCTCTGCTAGCTCCTTCTGAATCCTGGAAAACAAGAGCGAAGTTTCAATACACTCATTGCCATGCTCAGAAAAAAAAAAAATCAATCATCTCCTGCACTGCATTTAATAATGAACAACACATTGATTCCCGTACGTTTTCACAAACTCAAGAGGACTAGAAAAATACAAAAGGTCAGAATAACACTATGAGCAAACATTTGACTTTTTATCATCTTATTAACATTAGTGTCATAGATTACAGCCCTAATTCTTGCATGCAAACAGGATACATGTGGGAACAGTATAAAGAGTAGAAATTACATTTGTAGCTGCTGATTTGCTATATGATAAAACATGTCTGTGTCTCAGGGGTGTCTAAAGCCCTTTTCGGAAAGGACTAGTTTTTTAAATACCGATTTGGACGGGGCCATGTTTATTACAGAGGTGTGAGTGTGTGTTTTCTAGATATGGGTGTTACAAAATGTATCGTATATGTCTTTTAATTATTTATTGATTATCATTTTAATTTATTATAAAAACTCTTCACATGAGTTTAAAGTGGCTGTTTATAATAAACTTGCATAGTGAGCAGAGAAATCTAGATCAAGTATCTTTCTCTGACCTGGCACTGATATTAAAATGGGTATCTTAGCAGTTTCTGCGATTTGGCTCTATAATGTTATAATTTTTTAATACAGTGGGTGCTTTTTAATCGGGAGGCTGCGTCCTAGTAAGGCTGCATATCTCAGCAGCCACGTCATCAAGCTCCGTCGAAGGACGTCTCAATTTGATGGATCCTTTGAAGGCAGCATTTGTTCCACGTCCTTCATTCAGCTTATTTTGAAGGATGCATCAAGTGTATTCTTCGTGTCCTTCAATTGCCCACAATCCATTGCACACATTCCAATTTACAAAAAAAGCAGAAAATGAATCAACACTGAGCTCATCCAATTTCACGACGTAATGCAAGACAAGATGAAGTCAATATGTTTTTTTGGGTTTTTTTGTAAATTAATTAATTAATTAAACTGTAAAATAAATTTAAACCACTGGAAGACCACAAACGATTGTAATTACCTGTACTGCATCAATAGAAAGTCAGTTAATATAAAGATTTTTTAATATGAAGGATTTTTCAAAAGTATAATTTAAGTATTTTCGCGCCATGACCACGGGGGCGGAAACATTTATGACGTAGCCATGCACACTTACTAGACCATCTCATTCTAGAGTTTAATGCTGAGGAAGACTCTAGCCTATACAAACCTCAGAAGGACTGGACTAAGGATGCAGTCTCACTAGGATGCAGCCTTTCGTTTGCATCAGCAATCACAGACATTCACATTCGAACAGGATTAGATTTCTTAGAAGACCACTGGGTTGACCATTGAGAAGTAATTTTCACATTGCAGATGACAAAATACATTAAAAAAAATTTTTTAAGAAAAGGCTGTTCACTTTATTTAAACAATTCATTTTGATTTAAAGGGGTCATATAATGCCATTTTTGTACAAGCTAATATGATTCTTTAGGGTCTAAATTAAAAGTTTGTAATATACTTTAATTAAAAATTCTCATTAGTATTAAAACTCATTTTACCTGGTCAAAAACAGCTCTGTTTTCAGCACGCCGTTTAAGTGCATGTGTCTTTAAATGATAATGAGCTTTGCTCACCCCGCCCCTCTGTTCTGTGGGGCGTTTTTGACACAACCGGACACAACACACGTGGAGTGTTGCCTTGACAACAGTTGAGGGTATATTTTGAAGAATGGCAGCGGGAGTCTCTGAGGACACTGTGCAACCGTATCAATTTGAACCGGAGTCGGACCCGGAAACAAAATGACGGCCCAAAGAAGTTCGACAATTAAGGCTCGAATAGGACATTTCTGAATGGTTGGTTAACGTAATGTCACTTTGATCTATCTTTTTATGTACTGGCAGGGTAGAGTAGTGAGATACGAACGCTATGTGTTTACTGATGTATACGTTAGTTCATTGACAGATTGATGTTACAGCTAATGGTCATGAAAAATTTTTTCCGGTAAATGTAGGCTTGTCAGTGATGCGTAACGTTATCTATGCAGTGTTACGTACAACTGTCAGGGCTGAAGCACTGACATGAGGTCACGGCAGGAATGTTTCTAACAGTAGTTGAAGGACACCTAAGAATTTTGTATTACCATTCATCTTCATGCAGTTATAACTGTTTTTTTGACATTACTTAATCATTTACAGACACCGTTATAAACCATCAACAAAAGTAAGCTTAGTGTAGTATTACCACGTTAACTTTAACACCTGCGTACACAGTTTGTAATAACACAATAACCATATTGTGTTCATTATAAACTTGGGATTATGAATTATATTGAGAACGTCGTACATAGAAAACATGCCGTATGTGTAAACCTTAGCCGCATTCATTGTGAAGCGTGCAAGCAATTTGCAAAGATTAATATAAAGATTAATATAACGGTTAATAAGACGTTAAACTCACTTATTCTGGAGGTGCAGCAGGAACACGAATAGTTGGTACCGATCCTTTTTTCAGGAGCAGCTTCTTAGCAAAACCAGCTTTATACTGACCCTCGTTTGTAAAGCAGTCTGGTGTGTGAAATGATTCGCGCAAACATGAAAGCATTGCTGTTGATCGTGGGTTATTCCCTTCGAAAAACAAAACTCAGCCACTGTGTCTTCAACGGTTCGGATTTAGGAACATCAAAATGACTGCTGTGTTCCTTATTACACCAAAGAACAGAACACCACAATCGCTTTTATGCCATTCTGCTCATAGACAAGTGCTCCAGCGTATCAACAATGGTGGACTATGATGACAGCTCCGTTCTTGTCTGTCAGTCATATAATGCAGGTCGATGGTCACTGTCTCAAAGAGCATGCACAGAGTCCAAATTAAAACAATTCCCCATCGTCCAAATTAAACAATTCCCCATCGTAAGTACACATTGATGGCACAAGACACGAAACGAGCGGTTTGTGTGAGAAAACGAACAGTATTTATATCGTTTTTACCTCTTGAACACAGCTGCGTCCAAATGATCTGAGAGCGCGGGCGGGTATAGATATATACACTAGATGTCGCATTGGCTACTGCGAAACCGTAGCCAATGCGACATCTAGTGTATTGTTGGTACAGCTTGATAGTATGGAAAATTGTCCAAATAACTTAACTGAATCTTGTGAATCATAAAAATAACTTGATTCAATTAAGTTATTTGGATGTCTACTGTATGTTTAGTTAAGTTTATCCTACATGATGATATAACATGTTTCCATCATATGGAACCCCTCTCCATGATTTAATCAAATTCAATCAAAGAGTTCTTTTTTGGGCAAAAACAAAACAAAACAAAAAACATTCCCACTGATTCATATCTAGGGACCATAATGTCAAAGAGACTTGGGGTGGGCTGTTTTGACTTGGGCTAGTAATCAACCACTTAGAATTAAGAAACCACTTAGAAACACCCTGGCAACCACACCCAACACCCCAGCACCCCAGAGTTTTGAATAGAACAATGTAAAAATCAAATTACTTTTGCAATAACTCTGGTGCTACACAAGGGGGAGAAATTTCACACTTCCTGTAAGCAGGAAAAGTTGTGTGAATAAAGCACATTCATTTTGACTGTTGTGATCATTTCACAGATGCAATGTCTCTCAGCATTCATGGCTCATGAGAAGAAATGTCTGACCTCTGAGCACACAGCTGAGAAGAGCAGTGTCCAGCATCTAGGGCTGTACTGTCCCAGTCGATTAGTCGATTAATTGGTCGATACGTTCTGGTTCGACCAAAATTCTGATTGGTCGATTTTTTGCCGCGTTCATTTCATCAGTTTTGCCGCGTTTATTTCATCAGTTTTGCCGCGCTGAGGCGCTCATTTCATCAGGTGGAAAGCACTAACTGCTAATGGGGGTGTTTTCAGAGTACCCTTGTTTCACTGTAACAGTCTGTCTTCAGAACACCCCCCTTGTTTTCACCTTTTTTGGATTAGCCCAACCCAAAAGAGAGCTAACTATAGAAGGTTTGATGCTGAATATTATTAATTGTGAGATCGTTTAATAGTCAGTCCTCTTCTAACATGTCAACAACAAAGAAATCGACAGTGTGGCAGCATTTTGTTAAAATTGATATCGAATGCAAAGTTTGCAAGCAACAGTTTTCCACAGCTCGACGACAAACATGACATATCATCTAAAAGTGGTAAGCTCACTTGTCTGCATTAGCTTGCCCTGTCTGTTTTGAGTAGGCTATATGAACATATCATAATTTGCATATTTCAATGTTTTAGTGTGATAACCTAACTTTTTTATTTTTTATTTGGAGCCTAATGCAAAATTGCGCTGTGCTGTTGGTTGTGTTAGTTTTGAGCCTAGGATGCTTTATTTTTCAGTTATGCACTTTATTTCGTTTCTGCTCTTGATCTGGTTTGTTTAATAAATATTCTTTTTTTTATTAAAGTGGACGTGCCTTTTGTGTTTATTAAGAGTAAAAGCTTTAAGTTAATAGTCTATTCGTGTCTCAGCTGTGAAGCTGAGCTCATGTTCAGACTCGCTCGGTGCGAGGACATGCACGGTGAAATGATAGTGTCTGACAGTTATAACTTATTATTATAACATATGACAAAAATAATTGTCTAAATTATGTTGCATATTCCTCAACAGTTCTTGTGATGATATCACTAGTTGACAACATAGTACTATTTTCGGAAATCATAAGCTATGATATTGCAGGTGCACGTGATGCAACGCTGTCAGAGCCGACAGACTCGAGTGTCAGACTCATTTCAGTGCAAAATAATTAGGTCAAAAACGATTTAATATACTGCAAATAGCCTACTAGTTTTTTATGTTTATTTATAATTCATTTAGGCGGACAACAGCTACCAAGTACTGCGCACAGTGCGCATCTAATTCATTTAACGTTTTTTTTTTTTCTACCGTCATTTTTAGTCGATTTTAGTCGATTTTTAGTCGAAAATTTCAGGACTTCAGTCGACCAAGATTTTCTTTGGTTGAGTACAGCCCTACCAGCATCTACACCTGCGTTCATCATGAACACTTAGATCTAGAAGAAAATAAACAGTTAGGCCTACTACTAAGAGAGTGATATCAGCAGAAAAATTATAACTTTTCCGCAGGGTCAGTACGGAACCAGCAGCAGTTATGGAGTCCTCAAGAGGCTGATGTGTAATTTGATAAGAAGTGTTTTTCCTGAGGTGGCACATTTATATGGCTGAACTTGAGAAATGAAACGCTGAACATGAGCTTGAGGATCCTGTAGCCTGAAGGGAACAGATTCCCTCCATATCTGAAACATTTCTGCCATTGTTGCTACCACACATATCCCTTCCCTCCCTCAGACTCAAAAGCTCCCAGTGGTGAAGTCAACAAATCACTTGATGTGACACGTCACCAATGTGATTAGATGAGATGTACCGTTTTAATAGCAATGACTCTTTACTTAAGTGTTAATGTAGGGCTGGGCGATAAAACGATAACGATATGTATCGCGATAGACACGTAATCAATATCAATAAAAAATGCGTTCGATAAAACGTTCGATAATTATTTATTTATTTTTTTCGTTGGAAGAAACCAGCAAAGCAAGTTTGATTGCATGAACAAAGGCACTCACTCTCTAGTAACTAGATAAAACAGAAAAAGTCAGCTCGCCTGACTTAAAGTCTGACCGTAGTCAGACCAATGTCGTCTGCAGATTATGCAAGACCGTCGTCAGTTTTTCTGTTATTCGCGTGCTTATGCGCTGTTCTAGCTAGTTTCTCAGCGCATACATGTGAAGCTCACATGCACTAAAAGCCTGTCTACCAGCGCCTGAATACTAAGTTATCTTTCGAGTCTTATTTTGCTAATACTGTTATACACACAAGGTTTACATAAACTAGTCGGATATGTCTAAAGTGAAAGCAAACTTGAGAAAATTGAGAGAAAATCTGCTTGTCAAATGCGTGTATAATAGACGCGTCGCGCGCAGCTCTTAAAGAGACAGTAGTAATAGTAAACACGCTGCCGCTTGTCCTTAAAGGGATAGTTCACCCAAAAATAAAAATTATCTCATTATTTACGCACTCTAATGTTGTTCCAAACCTGTATTAATTGCCTTCTAATATTTTCTAATATTAATATTTTGAAGAATGTGGGTATCCAAACAGTAGCTGGTCCCCATTGACTTCCATAGGAGGAAAAATATACTATGGAAGTCACTGGGGTACATCAACTGTTTGGTTACCCACATTCTTCCAAATAACTTTTATTTTCAACAGAAGAAAGAAACTTATTCGAGTTTAAAACAACGTGAGAGAGTAAATTATGAAAATTAGAATTTTTAGGAGAACTATCCCTTTAATGTTAATAAAACAACAAAATGTAAAGAGAAAATCACTCACTGCTCTTGACTAATAACTTTATTAATAGCTTTAATAAGTATCAATGTATAATTTATAGAAAATAGAAAGAAATAGATTTATATAATTTATAGAAAGAAATCGTAATATTATATTTTTGCCATATCGCCCACCCCTTTATAAAGCATTTCTTACGTATTCTTTAATTTTGCACCTTAATGTTAAGAGATAATTGTTAAGTGTTCATTGTGATTTTAGACTTTTGAGTTTTCCATGGTCGTGTTGACATTTCTGCCTTTTTAACTGATGGGATTATAATCAGAGGTAGGTTAAGTTTAAAATAAAAAATCTTTAAATGTAATATATTTGTCTCCTGGACTGGTCCTTATTTTAAATATGTTATAAAAAAATTCAATAATTATCGATATCGACCGATATGAAACACTTATATCGTGATACAGTTTTCAGCCATATCGCCCAGCCCTATGTTAATGTCAGTTTTCTGAAGCACGGCTGTCGGACTTCCCGGGAAAGCAACTTAGCATCAAGCTAAGCTTGACCTGGACAGAGGATACTGGCCCAAAAATGTCTGGGAACATATAATTGTACGTGTAATTGTGAATGTATAATACATTGTGGAATACAATAAAATATACTGGAAACAATTTGGGATGCAAGTCAAACCTGGTGCAAGAAAATGGAAAAGAACAAGAGACACATCTCTCCAGCCTCACATCCTCCAACCCTGGACCAGTCTAGGAATGCACATCCTGTCTGATTGCCCACAGATGTTTAGCATACCTCTTGTCACTAGTGGAGAGTTTAGCCATGGTTTTGCTAGGGATCTTGGCCTCTTTCTTTCAGAGTTGATTCTGATTTCTGTCCTGGGACTGTTCTGATGGGAGAATCTCTCTCTGCTCTGTATCTGAACTGGATCTGCTTATGTTGGGACTCTTGTCCAGTCTCTGCTGTACATCTCTGAATACACACAC
Organism: Leuciscus leuciscus; assembly: GCF_965113295.1. NCBI lineage: Eukaryota > Metazoa > Chordata > Actinopteri > Cypriniformes > Leuciscidae > Leuciscus > Leuciscus leuciscus. The sequence goes on along the minus strand of NC_138736.1, from coordinate 20,874,430 downwards.
AGTTAACAACAATAAAAATGCAGAGGACACATTATTAGTTGTTATTAGTGAAGGGATGAAATAACAGTCAGATAATTTTTTGCAGTATATTTAACATTTAAAAAAATAAAAACTTGTCTCTAAATGGTGGTCTCCATCACTCATTTTGTTTGCATTACTTTATGAAACGACTTGTAGCAGGGATGTATCTCAGTTATTTATTTCAGTACTGTGAATTATATTTTAATGTTGTATATTTGTTGCAGTCTTTATCCAATGTAATAATCTAAATAATATTTATGAGAAAACCCTTTGCGTTTTTTGCGATTTTGTGAAACAGTTGATGGGCTCCATTGACTTGATAATAATAACTGATTCTTGAGCATCAAAACAGCATATTTGTCAGGGTGCGGGTAAAGGGATGAGGAGAGGACTCAATTGTGCAGAGTTTATGTTTTTTTTTTTTTTTTAATAAAACTAAAACAAACAACAAAAACTACCCCATGGGGGAAAAATTAGACTGGACTGCACTCGACTGGACTGGACTGGGCAGGACAGGAACAGGCAAGGCACATTGGCAACACACAACGGGAAACATTAGACAACGAACCTGCATGACTGAAAACACAAGGAGAATAAACCGAAAGCAACTAAGGCAGGTAATGAGGGAGGACAGGTGGGGCAAATTAACCAATAATCAGATAACAAAATGGGTGGGGTTACACAATAGACAGGAGAGCACAAACAAACATGACAAGCCATGTGCTCAAACAAAAGACACAAACTCGCAGCTAATGAGAACACTCATAAGCTGTGTGTTAACAAAACATAACATGAAACACACGGCCGATGTAAACACGAACCACGTGCTACACTGAAAACAACAATACGCGAACAGAAGAGCATACAGCCCGAGCTAACTCAAATTTCCATGCTCACACAACAAGACAGAGTGCGCTCACAACAGAAGATAAACACAAAGAGCATGAATGTCCGTATCCTGACACAGAACCGAAACCAAAGTGTTGGGATCCGAGCACCACACTCTGCAAACAAAACAACTTCGGACAGAAGGCCGAGCTCAGAACCACACGCTCACCATGAAAGACAAGACGATTGCAGAATCAGAGCTCTGTCACCAACCCAAGAATAAACAGACCGGATGGAAACTTGGTGGCTACATTCGGGGGACGACCAATGGAGAGGGAGCCATTGTCAGGTGAGCCCCAGGTGCAGGGCCAATGTCAGTACATGTAGAGAGACAGAGACATCGTTGGCACTGGAGACGTAGGCGAAGTCGCGGTGACGAGCGTCGGAGGTGGAGCCAGATTACCAGAGGGCTGAGGCGGAGCCAGTGTGACGGAGGACAAAGACGCCGCCGAAGGGAAGGAGGAACCCGCTGCAGCCGCAGAACAGAACGCAGCGGACAGCCTGTAAGTCTGTGGTAGAATCAGAGTGACGACTGACCAAGGGTGAGTCTGTGGGACGAGGGAACCCGGTGAAGCTGCAAGCCAGATGGTATCTGGTGGAGCCGAAGGTGGGAGGAGCCAAAGCGTAGCTGATAGGTCGAAGGGCCTAGATGGAGCGAAGGGATCAGAGGCCAGAGGCGAAGCCACATGATCCATTCACTCAGGCACTGATGGCGGTTGCACAACCTGATGCTCTACGTCACAGCCGGGCGTTTCCAGGGAAGACGAAGTGCTGCAAGCATCCAGCAGAGGAGGGGCTGGAGGACGGGCTAAGCATTGCGGTGAATGTGACAGAGGTAAGTTTGATGAGATCAATAATGGTAATTCCAATTCCCAACAGGTTGACGAAACAGTCTAAATACTGTCTATTAACAGCGATGATGAAGAACAGACAAATGATTCAGGGTGGGAAGCAGTACCTCTGTGTCCAAATCAATCAGCCAGTCCCCAGTTTCCAAATCCACCAGAACTCCCTTAAGCCACAGATGTCACTGGCTCACACCCCTGGTCAAACTCACTCTGGGGCTTCAGGGCAATGGTTCATTTATCTTCGTCTGCGGGACGCTCAAGTGGTTGAGGGTGGTGGTGGACTGGGCTCTGGCTGTGTCCTGAATCGGGGACAGACGCTCTCCAGACACCTGATGATGGCCTACCTCCAGTTTAATCCAGAGGTGTCTGGGAGGTCAACGGGATGGTGATAGTTGGCCCCTATCCAGAACAGAGATTTGAGGGTCTCGTCGTCGAAGGGTGATGGCGCGACGACATAACTGCTCAGTGAATGAAAGTTGTCATCTGAGCCACCGCAGCAAATTTCGCAGCGTAATCCATTTTCTGGTCCAATCATCTGTCACGGGTGATTGCTGGCAGACAGAAGAAGGAGGAAGAACATGTTCCAACATGAAGTTTAATGAGAATACTAATACAATAAACAGGCAGGGCAACACACACTAAATGGCAATGTAACTGTGATCGGACAAACACTGAGTAACAAGAGGAACTAAATATACATGGTGATTAACTAAATGACAAACAGCAGTGATGATGATTAGTGTCCAGGAAAACGGATGAGTGGCGGGAAATTCAAACAAAATAAAGGGGCAGTTTACACAACACCGGTTTCAACTAAAAACGTAAAACTGTTTATGCATTTTGGCCATTCGTTTACAAGGTAAACTGACTCTCTGAAGACGATGGCGTCATGCACATGCATATTACGTGTTCAGTCTATAGTTTTTCCATCACCTTCTAATGGCCTGGCAGCAGAATACAGGGGTTTTTATTTGTTTTCTCGGATCGTGTGAATGGGGGTTGTTTTGACAATGGTGTCGTCTATACGCGGAAAAAGAAAATCTTCTCCGTTTTAAGCATATCGTTGTCATGTAAACGCACCCTAGAATGAGTATCTGTGACAGTGACAAGAAGCTCAGATGACTCTCAGGAGAGTCTGCTATACATAGACTGCACAATGATCAAGGCCTTCCTAGACTGAGGGGGGAAAAGTAAAATTTCCTATCAGTATCACAAAACCTCAAGGAAATCAGAGACATGACATGCAGGCAGATAGTTTGTGATGCACCTGCTCGTGTATATGTTAAGGGAGTTAAGTCTCATACAGGTTATATATGCAAAAGCGCATGACTTTCCCTGAGACCAATGCTGCCCTAAGAACAAATGAAACGTTCAGAAGCATGTGTGATGAAGACCACCACAAAACTAGATCTGCACTTACTGAACTTGATATAAACATGACATCTTGTTTCCCTCATGATTATATGCATTTAGATCTATGGACAAGTGGTCCTCTAAAGACTGCCATCACAGAAAGTAATCAAATTATCTCAGAAGTTACTCTCCATTAAAAATTATGTCCCATCAGAATTTGCTCGTAAACCAAGGTCAATTGAAGAAAAAAAACAGGTGGAAGGCAACTGAACTAAGACAGTTTTTACTCTACACAGGATCAGTAGTTCTTTTTGATGTTGTATGCACTTACAATAACTGTATGCTTCTCTCAGTTGGAATTTCAATTCTTATTGATCCAACCATGTGTTCTGTAATGTGTGAATATGCAAAGGCATTAGTGGCTTTTGTGGAGCACTTTGGGAAGCTCTATGGCAAGGAATTTGTGGTCTATAATGTGCATAGCCTTGTTTACTTAGCTGATGATGGGAAATGCCATGGTCCACTTGACAACACTTCTGGATTTCCATTCGAGAATTATTTAGGGCAGTTAAAAAGATTGGTCAGACGACCTGTCCTGTTGCACAGATTGTATGCAGGATATCTGAAATAGTGGTAGTTCTAAGATTGACCCTTCCAAAAGCTATGTGCGCGAAAAGAGCAATGTGATGGTCCTATTTTGCCTCTCCCTAATCTTTTGTCTAAAAGTTTCAAAAAGGAGATAAATGTGTCAGGATTTGTAACAATATTGGGTTGGTACAGAACATCTATCTACATAATATATGCTGAGTTTGAGTCGTCAGTAGATTTTATGACTATCCAATTAATTATTGCAGGCTTGGAGCTTATCTCGTATATCTTTCTCAAGAATTTAAATGTGCCAAAATTGAGGAGTAGCCTAACTTAAAAAATATGTCATACTTCCTTTTCAAAACAAGTTTGCCTGTCTACCTTTACTGCATTTAAATTGACATCAACAGCAATTCAAGTGTGTGGACTTAGGATGTTAGTGTAGTGTAGATTTATTTAAACATAATACACACCTAAATCCCACATTCAGGTACAGGCTTGTATTCCCACTGGGGGGAAAACACAAACGCGGAGGACCTCTGCTGGCCAAATGAGTGTACCGAAAACACAAGCGGCCATATTAACTCAGAGCTTTAAATGACAGTTTGCAAAATGCCTTTTAGTTCCCTGAACGTTTTGGCAACGTTAACATTTGGTTCCCAGAACGTTTCCAGGAAGGACATGGTTCTCTGTTGGTTAGTCAGGAAAGTCGTCTTTTTGGAAATGTAGGCTATTGAGAATGAGGACATACGTCACGGTAGCTTGCTGTCATGTGACAAATTGAGCCCGTCCACCATTTTGGGATCCTACGCTATCGGTTGCCAGGGGCAACAGTGTAAGAGCGATACAGAGACGGGACAGGAAAGACGACTCGAGGAATTATAATAGAAATTACGAGAAAATTAAGAAAAGAAAATGAAAAAGAAATGGAGAAGAATGCGGCAAAAGAAAAGGGTCCTTACAATGAGAAACTTACTACCAATGCCAAACAGAGGTATTTAGAGAAGCTGGCTGATATTAAAAACGTCGACCCATATGAGCTGCCTGCAGCTGAATGGAACAGAGACCTAGACTCTTTACCACCTTGCACTTATATGGTAATAGTTAATTACTTGGTTTTGGGCATCAGTTATTACACTATACTAGAATTCAAAAGCCTGAAATCCTTGGAAAGCTACGAGACATTCTGCTGCGGCTGGGTGCACGACTTGGTCATCTACAAGCCCCCAAACTGTGAAAAAAATGTTGTACTGGCAAAGGTAAGTTGCTTCACCTTTTGTCAAGTCAAGTCACTTTTATTTATATAGTGCTTTTTACAATACAGATTGTATCAAAGCAGCTTAACAGTAATAACAGGAAAATAACAAAGTTTGTTACTGCTGTACAGCAGCTCTGGATCGAACAGTGAAGTCATCGTCCAGCTCAGTTCAGTTCAAATGAAATAGTGTCAATGCAGGCAGATCAAAAAATATTATTGAATATTAGGTGAATATTATTTTGTATGTTAATGAGTTTTAATGTGGGGGGTGTAATGTTGTAGGTTTGTGTGTTGGGGACTTGAGTGCATTAAGGGCGAGAGTGCAAGGCGTATATGTGATCCAGGCAAGGCTACAGACAAATGGAAATGTGAAGTGTATAACTTCAAAAAAAAAGTGACCTTTGTAATATATACATATTACCTCTTGTATTTAACAGGTCATGCATTCATGGCGGCTCAGCGAGCCTCCTCTCACACCGCAACATGACATCATGACTTTGCGTAAACATACACGCCACTTTCAAGTCAAAAGTGGCGTGTTATCTATACGCATTTTGAGCTATCCGCGTGTTTGTTCACGCCGAAACGAACCGTCATCTTCCGCGTGTATGTCTACGCCGTTAAATGTCCGAGCGAAACGGAGCAAAATGTACGTGAAATAATCATGTTGGTCCCCTTTGGAAAACGTGTAGATGTCACAGTTTAACAGCCTCAGACGTGAATCTTACACGTACCATTATCCCCGGACGTTTGCTAATCCTACCCCTAAATCTAATCATAACCATTTCTTAAAACTATAGGCTACAATTATAAAGAAAAACAACAGACAGACAAGTATAATCACAATAATTTATTTAATGAGAAAATGTCAAAATCGCTACCAAAAGTTGTTCACGTGACGATGTGTCGCAGTCCTCTCTGGCAGTGGTTTTGTATGAGGTAACAGACAGCAGAATTTAAGTTATTAATTCAAATCCATGAAAACGTTAATCCGTCTTCGGTTCGGTTCGCTCCCTCTGAGGGCTGCGCCTGCGCAGCAGTGCGCGCTTCATTTCAAATGTGAATGTGCATGACGCAATCTGTGACGAAGCAGGCGAGAGCCAATGAGCGTTTGATATTACTGCCGTAACCATAGTAACCTGTCGCTTCTTGAGGGCGCAATTTTTTAATTTGAATTCATAACAAGCGCGGGGTTTGACGTTTACGGTCAAGGTGACGATTACTGGATAAAGGGCTGAGTTTGGATCTTTTTCTTGCAAATAATATATGGATTCTGAAGGTTTGGATTACATCAAGCTAATAAAATTGGTGTATTTTGTGAATCGATGTTGTGTTGTAAGGTTAGTATAAATAAATTATTGTGATTATACTTGTATGTCTGTTGTTTTTCTTTATAATTGTTGCCTAGGTAGTTTTAAGAAATGGTTATGGTTAGGTTTAGGGGTAGGATTCGTGGCTCAAACTATCTTTTAATGCCATATTGTTCATAAAAATGCCATTTTCCTACTTATCTGTCCATTACGTTTTATCATTTTAATATTGTCCATAAAATGGGTATGTTTAGGTGTGGGAGTAGAGTTAAGGGATCTTACATTTATAATCTATACAATGGTATAGGAAATTGTACAGATATCTTCAAGATATGGCAAACGTGTATGGGCGTTAAACTGTGACATCTACACGTTTTCCAAAGGGGACCAACGTGATTATTTCACGTCTTGTCGTGATACCGGGGAATCGATATTTTTTTTCCTAGGATGGTAGGAGAAGATTAACCCCAGTGACGGGTAGGTTTAGGGACTTTTAGGGAGTTGGGGTAGGTCATATCTATACAGTAATGTAACGTTAAGTCAACGGCGTTGATAAACACGCTGAAAAGCGATTATGCGTGTTGATAGCACGCCAAAAATGGAAATCGAATTGGCGTGTCATACATACGCCATTTCATGAGATCAGTCTGCACACCATGGGTCATCCTTACACCATCGGGACAAGTGTGTTAAGCCCACTGCACATGCATGGCTGGTGTAGCTGAGTCATGCACCCATGTTGGAGCCCTGTTCTTTATGGTTGATGCCTGTGTCCCGTTGAAGGAAAAGGCCACAGTCACCGATGAACCGGCCAACTTCACATCTGCTGCTGCCACACGCAGGTCTCTAAACAGACGCATTGATGGTGAGACCCACACCAGTCCTACGTTGAGAACACGTGCAGAATCATGGCCTCCTCAATGCACAGTGTCTATGCAACAGACATCAGCTCACCAGCTCTCTCCACCATAAAGAGGGTTTGTTACCCTACGCGCGGGCCAAGAACAGCAGCCACCAGTTGGGGTATCAAACAGGAGGAGACAGCGAGGCAGATATACACCACCCAAACAAAAGAACAGCACAGAAATCAACAAGTGCAAACTTGTGGGTTTTTTGTCAACCCGGCCTTCCCACAAGCAGGAGCATCACCAGATGCCATTGTGAGTTGCACCTGTTGTGGGAAGGGCTGCATTGAAATTAAATGCCCAGCTAAGTACAAGGACTACACAGTCCTTGATGCATGTTCATCAGATGACCGCAATTTCTGCCTGCATGTGGTTGATGGTCAGGTGCACCTCAAGAAGAACCACCAGTACTACAGCCAGGTCCAGACTCAACTTTTTGTAACAGACAGTGCATACTGTGACTTTGTAGTGTGGACACTGAAGGACTGTGTGATTCTACGCATAACTCCAGACACTTTATTTGGAAGGCACGGCTTCAGAAGGCACAGGAGTTCTTCCTGAAGGTGGCTCTCCCTGAACTCGTGGTGCAATATTTCACAGTACCACCTACCTCCCAAGCATCGTTTGGCCCCAGTGTGCTACGGCAACAACAGCCACTGGAAGTGCGTGTAAAGACGCCAAGAAAGCAGCCTGCCAAAAAAAGACAAAGCACCCAAGATAAATAAGTCAGTGTGGTGTCTCTGTGCTGGACCAGAGAAAGGTCAAATGGTGGCATGTGACAACGAGAACTGTACAGTACAGTGGTATCACTTTCATTGTGTGGGGCTTGTGGACACCCCTTCTGCTGACACTCCTTGGTTTTGCCCTTCTTGTGCAGATTAGTGTTTGATGCACATTACATTAATGCACTTTTCATTGTGATTTCTTTAGAGCATATTGTGAAAACATTAATACACTGTTCATTGTGAGTTCTCAATAAATACTGTTAAGTCATATAAAGGTGTTTAAATAATTTATTTCAAATTTACAGTAATTTCATAGTAGATTAGATTACACTTTATTTTACCAGCCACCATCGGGGGCACTTGCTCCTGTTGCTGTGCCGGGGATGGCGGCTGCTCCTGGTGCTGGGTCCTGCGATTTACTAGTCGCAGAAATCTCGCTTCATCTGTTTGCTTAACATCACTGTGGCCTAACCGCAAAGATGGTTTCCAGTCAGGGTGGTTCTCAAACATCTCATATGATGGTTTACCTAGAACAAAATAATTTGATTAAGAAAACTCATAAATGTATTGAATGCTTTAAGCTGGAAAACTCATTACATTAAAAGATCTTGCAGAAAAAAGGCTAAGGACATGTTTGTCCAATGCATCTTTGTAATGTCCTCCAAAGTGGGGAAAGTTAGTGTAGAGAACCACTGTGTGGGACAAACACATTACTGCGAGCACATTTCACCGACAAGCTAGCATCATGTCATGAACATAATCTCAACTAGTTTTGTTAAAAACAACATTGATGGTTGTCCATCAAGTATTCTCAAAGAAGCAACAGTTTGATACAGTACTAAGCATAAGTGAATAGACCCATGCTAAAGTTGACTAAAAAAAAAAAAAAAAAAAAATCATCTTTTTGAAATTGTTCTAAATGCCTTAATTAAAAAAATCCAACCTTTAAAGACACCAATTTTCTTTGTGAATTAATAATTTATCGTAAATAAATGAATGTTCTTAAGAGTGCATAAGTCAGGACACCCCTATGTTAAATTCCCATAGAGGCAGGGAGATTTTTAATTTTAAGGCCAGTTATTTTATGGATCCAGGATACTATGCATCCTGATAAAGTTCCCTTGGCTTTTGGAATTAAAATAGCCCCACATCATCACATACCCTTAGCCATACCTAGATATTGGCATGGTTTATTTCAGTTAGCCTAATAGCTGGTTTGATTTGCATTGAGAGATGCTCTTATGGAAACTACCCCATGCCAATCTCTAGGTATGGTGATTTTTCCTCATTTTTAAATAAGGCAATAAGATTAATTTACAAAATATGATTTTTTTATTCCTCTTTTTATTCAACTTTAGCATTGATGTATTCACTTATGCTTAGCACTGTAGTTAGATAGCAGGCTAGGCAACAACGTCAGGTGCACTTCTTAAGCTGACAACATAAACACATTTAAATAATTTTTTGAGAACTTACCCGAATGAAAATGCAGAGAACACACTCTCATCGACTCGGAGATGCGGTCGAAAGTAATGTCCTTTCTTCTAATTGCAGCCACCCAAGAAATCCGACGTCTCCTTGTCACATCGGAGACATGCTCTCCTTCATGCTTTTTCCATGTAGGGAAACGAAAAAACTGTAACACATTGTTCCTACGGTTTCCACGACAATCGTGTGAGACACTGGAGCAGTTTTTTACACAGCAGTGTTTTCCAGGCATTCTAAAATAGTGCGACAACCTCCTCTACTACCAATACAAACAATGAACGGTGCTGGCAGGTATCCTCCCAAAATGGCGGAAAGGGGAGGATGATGCGATCTCTGGGGGCGGGGCGCTGTGTCGTGACGACATCTCCTCATTCTACTACGGAGTAGAATCAATTAATTTGATTATAATATAGACCTATTTTGATTGGTAAGTGTAAATATATTTTGTAGTTGACTCTATAAATCATAGGGTGTTTTATATTACACGATTTATTAAAATAATTTACGTTGCCATCCTTTTTTTCTTAAGAATTAACAATGATTTAAAGATCAAACAGTTGAGATGTGATGAAATATTCTAAATGTTATTTGTTTTTAATTATCTAGAATGGTAATGTGTCTCTCAAATGACATTCTCAGAAAAGTTGTATTAAGTGGTATTATTATATGTCATTCAGTGTTGGTGTGATGTCGGAACCTTTATTCTCTCATTCATGTTTCCGGCCGACTGAAATAAGCTCGGGATCGATTTCCTTTTGTACGTTGCACGCGCGTACGCAGGCTAAACTAAACAACAATTGAATAAACCAGGTACTTTGAATTTAATAAATCACAATGGAAACGATTTTAGAGCAACAGCGTCGATACCATGAGGAGAAAGAGAGACTTATGGACGCAAAAACGAAGGAGATGCTGACGAAAAAAAACACGGTAATCTTACAGATCTGTGAATGAGTTTAAATTATGCTAATGCATGAAACAGTCTGCTTTTACTACTGTACCGTTTTATTTTTTAAACAATACTACCATGGTATCTGATTGGTTGAAGTCACTGGATAAATGTTCCTTTTTCTGTTCAACAGCTGAGAGACCAGATCAACTCTGATCATCGAGTGAGAGCTATGCTGGATGTAAGATTAATCTGTTCTTTTGTGCCATTACATTCTTTGGTTTCCTACAAATAATTCTCAATGTCACAGTCATTGAAACATTTTAAAGTCATATACCTGATATGTTTGTGTTATTTAATACACGCAGAGGTACATGGAAGTGAGCGCAAACCTCAGAGACTTGTATGAAGACAAAGATGGGTAAAACATTTTCGAGGACATTTTCATCTGTTCAGAAATATATCTTGCCTTATTTTCTTTGATCACATGGCTGTGTTGTGTGTCTGTTCTTCAGAATGAGGAAGGATGAGCTAAATGCAATATCAGGTCCAAATGAGTTTGCTGAATTCTACAACCGACTCAAACAGATCAAGGAATTCCACAGAAAACACCCTAATGAGGTAGACCTGAATTTGCTGTCTTTCACTCTCTCACCCTGTTCTGAATTGCATGATTTTGCAAAATATACACTCTACTTGTTTTTGTCATTTCCAGATCTGTGTGCCCATGTCAGTGGAGTTTGAAGAGCTTATGAAAGCCAAAGACAACCCTAGTGAGGAGGCACAAAGTAAGTCTTGAGTACTGTAAGTGGTGTTTGCTAAGGCAATCATCACTTATGTGATTGCATGTTATAGAACATTATAATATCTACAGTGATTAGGAATTAACCCTAAATATTATATAAGTATTATAATTTTTTTGTAGTTTGATTTAGTTTGTAGGGTCTAAACATTAAAGAGAAGTCCCACACCACAGTTGCAACAATAACAACACAAAGGAATGAGAAAGATGGAATCACTTTCAGAACTTTTTTTTTGGTTGATAAATTATAAAACATTGACAGCCAATAAAAATCCACCCGACATTAAAGAGCTTGGGCATTTAAAGTGGAAGACGACATAACTGCAGCGCTCCCTTAAAATAAACAGAAAATTATATCCTTTGGTGTGGACACTAATGTAGTTATAGTTAGTGGTCGACCGATATTGTTTTTTTGATGGCCGATGCCGATATCTTAGAGAGCAGGATGGCAGATATAAAGCCGATATTTTTATTATATACTTTATATTTATTTTAATCAATATTTTATACATTTTAAATAAATTAGAAAACAAATCTTTAAAATAAACATGCTTATACTTTAGATGGCAACTTCTTGAATCTGCAATCCTATTACAGTATTTTTCACAAATAAAGTAATTGTTTAAAAATATATGAATATGTGAATAAAAAGGAAGTAAACACTGTAACATTTCACTCAGTAATCTGGTAATATTGTGCGCACTGTTAATCATATTTTTTCAAATAAAGACAAGGTGACGCTAATTTTACATACAGCACACAGTGAAAACGATATGAATATGACACAGTGGGCAACTGGATATAGCACAGCATATTTTAAAATGAAGGATTTAAAGTTTTTCGATCGCGTGTCCTGAAGCTGATCTTCTGTTCGCATTCACTCACTTCGCACGGACTGACCGTCACTCGCAGTAACGCGTTTATCAGGCTACAAATGCACACTTCACAAGATATCACAGCTGGATTCCATTAAATCTGCAATGTTTGTGAAATGAAATGTTTATTAGATATTCAAAGATTTGTTTAAATGATGTAGATGCGCATTTGCTGAATGTTGACAGTAAATGAGAAAGTATTTTAGCCTGATTGTTTGCCTTTTCTGTAACAAATAATATAAAAGCAACACTTTACTTTTTCGCATACCATTTACTTTCTTTGTTTACCAGTTCTGTCTAACAAAGTATTAGATATGACTGACAGAGATCGTAAACTAATGAAGACGGAGAATGTGAGTGAGCGCTGTGTGAGCAGGCGCTGCCGTTCTCTTCTCAAGGCGCTGGTGTTCTCAGCGCCACCCGTCAAAATAAAAGTCCTGCTTCCAACACATCGGCCAATAAGAAAAACTTATCGGCCGATATATTGGCCTTGGCGATATATCGGTCAACCACTAGTAGGGCTGGGACAATGCATCGATGACGTCGACGCAAAAAATACTTCGACACAAAATATGCGCGTCGATTCGTCAGACCCAAAACAAAGATGGCGGCGCCGGAGAGTAGTAGCAACACGAGTGGCTCCTCAGACTTTAAGAAGTGCAAGGCGGCACAAACTCGTTCCTCTGAGAGTGACTGAGAGTACTTCTTGCAAGGCTCGAAATTGCGCATATGCTTTTGAAATTTAATCTGTGTAACCTAAAAATATATTTGGGAGCATTTGTGGAGTGCAAATAATGGTTGTGATGCGACCTGTTTTCATTTCTCTAAAAAAATGTTTGCAAATTACTTCACAGTGTTGTGTACCTTATGTGCGCTGATACGCGATGGCCGGACCATCATTCTGTCCAACGTTATATAACCAATCCAGGGGTTTTCCTGCATTGAATTTTTTTTGGCGGCCGCCAAAGCCTTATTTGATCGGTGAGTGATGTAGAATAGAATGACTGCTGCACTTTACAGGGCGCTAAGTACGAGAGAGAGCCCCGGCTGCGCGCGCGCAGTCACTGTCTTCAAACAACACGAGCGCTGTCTTGCTCTCTCTCCCTCGTGCATATTAATCAAAATCATTAGACACGATAGAAAACGGGCGGAAGACCAAAGTTTCACATGGAGCATTCTGAGATTTTTTTTCTCCTGAATTACCGCGGAGTGTGAATTGTGTTAAAAAATAAACTGCCGGGATAATCACACAACGCTTGCCGTAGGCTAACGTTACACGTCCACTAATTACACGTCCGATTCGCGAACTAATGACTCATTTGAACCGATTCACTTTAATGAATGGTTAAAACAACTGATCTGTCCAACACTGAACTCACGAGACGTCTGAATCGGTGTATAACAAATCGGTAACACTTTACAATAATGTTCCATTTATTAAATTCTAGTTAACTACATTAGTTTTTTTTTTTTTTAAGAAAAAGGTGAGTGGCAGAGTGTATTACTATACGTTGTTGTTTTTATGTGAATGAAGAATTAAAAGATGCACTTTTTTCAGTAAGCTAGGACTATGTGTTTTCAACAAATGTTCAATTCTGTCGGTTCCGGAAGGACGCCATGACAGGCTGCTGGCTCCCACTGTCGCTGTTACTTTTTATTTATTTTTTGTTGGAAAATCACTCTCTCTGTTAGCTTAAAGCCCTCAAGTTTACATTGGTTACTGTATTCTTTCAATTGCTCTAACAAAAGTATTTTGGGTGACCTTTTAATTTTTTTATTGAATGCTAGACATAAAGTTGTTATTTTCATCTGAAAGAAGAATTACAAGATGCACTTTTTTTCAGTAAGCTCGGCCTATGTGTTTAAGGCTTCAAGGTTTTATTGAATGCTACTCTGACTAAGAATGCATTACTTTGCACTTGTGTAGTCTTTTATTTTGGAATTTTAAGAGCAATAAACATATATTGCAATGTTAAGAAATTCATGTTTTTTTTCATTCAGATATGTAAATTGCTATTAGTCAATTAAACGTACACTATGGAATTTTTTCTCCACTAGGGGTCGCTAACATATTTACAATAACAAAGGCGTAGTTTGATGACGCAACATTTGCTAAGAATTATGGATCTTGTCGTCAACGTCAAGCCGACCGATCTAATAATGTTTATGGATGACTGAATACATCGATGCTTTTATCATGACTGATATGAAGCAGTTCGGGGTTGCTAAGAGACAGCTATCAGCTCCACACGCGACGCGAGTCCCGCAGATATAAAAGGAATATGGACATTTCATTCTACCGAACTACACGAGTGCAGAATTACAACTCACAGGTCAGTTTATTAGACAAATTAAACTTGTGAGGTAACGCAGCGCTGTTTCACTTGGTCTACCATTACACTATCACACTAAACTGCATTTGAATGTGTTGAAATGTATGTGTTAGTTCATCTGTATGAGACTAGCAGTAAGCTAACAGATCAACATTAGAATAACATACAGATCATATTCTGACATTTTATCATTGTTGAACTATATAACATTGATTAGTTTTATGTAAATGTGCTCACCTGTTTAATAAAGTACATGTAGGAGCGGTTGAAGTCTCGGACGTGGAGCTCTCGTTTATATAACGTTATTGTCTATGGGAGCTCTCTGCATCTCGAAACCACCGCGGTGATATTGATTCTCAGTTTAGTTCTCCTTTTTTATCCAAAGTCTGCTTGCCATGGTCCATAATGTTTGAACGAAATAACAACAGCGTGCAGATCGACATTGCGAACTACAGTGGTCCACGTCTGTCGTCTTGGTTACTATCAGAGGGCTCTGGTTCATAGCTCTGGTTACCATGGCAGTACAAGCAGAAACCAGGGACAACGCGGATATGACGCCATTGACTGCGACAAAACGGAAATAAAGAAATGTGCCGTGTCTTCGAATTGAATTAAAATTTCTCCTGGTTTGAAAGTTGTTGGAAACAGTCGGGATAATGTAAGTACACAACTAAAAAATATATATAACATAGATATAGTGATTTTTGCTATTTTTAAAGCAAAAAAATTACATATTGTGCCTTTAATGGGGAGATAATCGAATCGAAATCGAATCGGACTGGAAAAATGAATCGTTAGATTAATCGATGCATCGAAAAAATAATCGTTTATCCCAGCCCTAACCACTAGTTATAGTTACTGTTCTTGGTGTAAACGGGTCTTAACAGTCTTCTTGCTGATCACAGATCTGGTGGAGTTCACTGATGAAGAAGGTTATGGGCGTTACCTGGATCTCCATGACTGCTACTTAAAGTACACTAATCTTAAAGGAGTAGAGGTACTGTTTTATTTACTGGCTTATTTGAATTGCCTGCCTTCAAATAATTGAATAAAAGATTCTAATGCCTTTGTCTATTGATCTTTTCTAGAAACTGGAGTATGTCACTTATCTGTCAACATTCGATCAGCTCTTTGACATCTCTAAAGATAGGAAGAATGCTGAGTATAAGAAGTAGGTGAAAGCTGGTCATTTAAAATACCATAAACAGGACTAAACAACTGATCGAAAAAAATTTTCGTTAAGTTAAGAGATTATCAAAATATTTCAGAATGAAACACGGCACTGTGTTCATTTACACGTGCAGCTGAGCTCATGATAACGGTGGTGTCTCAGAGAGACTCAGTAAATGCTTATCCCTGGTTCTCGCACTTCTATATTTTAATCTTTAGCATACCTTCACCTTTTCTTGCATACCGCCACTTCTCGCAGGTTGCCTGTCAGGGTCTGGGTGATTAGTCATTGTAGAATTTTAGAATGTGATAATGATTTGCGTGTTCCAGCCGACAGTGTTGGATCCTGTCATAGGCAATATCGGCAGCCGCTGAGGGGTGGCATGCATATAGACTCTCTCTAACCTTGCCAGAAGTTATCAACCAATCAGAATAGATTTCCACGATTGACCAATCACCGATGAAATATCAGTGTATTTCATGAGGTAGTATTTTCAAACTGATTTTAGGCAGCCAGTTCTCTAGTTATTTATCTTATCATCAGTTTAGTGATTTTAAGTGTTTATTTAGTGATGTTTTTTTTTTTGTGTGTATACTTATGGGGGTGAGTTTAAAAAAATTGTTTTAATACTAATACTTTATTTTTATTTTTATTATATTCATAGGTTTTTGGGGTTATATGAATGCATTTTTGGTTTTCCATAAGTGCCACCTACTCTCAGAGAGTGAATTTGTATTTTCATCAGTCGATTTGCAATTTTTGTTCTGACCAAATATACATTATTATTTACAGTAGTGGCCAAAAGTGATGTCCAGATAAATATAAATATCTTAACCAAGTTTAGTTTTTTGTTTCTCCCTCATAGTTAAAGTATTAAAAACATGTTCTATTTTATATATGATCGTTTATAAGGCTGAAATGTGAGGTTTATCATTTAATAAAACTGGTTTTTGTCAAAAACATGTATTTGTTTATATAATTTTACAGCTTAGGATGTTACCGTAGATGTTGGTGCTGTTTCAAAAGCAGTGAGATGTCTCTGCTCTTGCAGGTATCTGGAGATGTTGTTGGAGTACCTGCAGGAATACACGGATCGTGTCAAGCCTCTCCTGGATCAGAATGACCTCTATGGAAAGATCTTGGTCGAGTTTGAGAAGAAGTGGGATAATGGAATGTTCCCAGGCTGGCCGGTGGGTTTGTTTAAGTGACAACAGTAATGAGCTCTACAGATCTTATTACATGTGTTTCAGCAGTGTCTGCATGTTTTCCAAACATAAGTTGCCATTTATTGAAGTTAATATTCATCACTGCTGAAATGATAACATTTGATGTTCCATTGGAAGTTATCAAAGAAGTATTGTATTGATAGTGAGATGCCTATCATCTACAACAGTACTTTTCTGAATAGTCTTTATTTTTCTGCTTTGTTGTTGTGGAGGTGTATAAAGCTATGGTTATACCACAACTGTATTACTACTGTCATGTGGCATATTCCATATCTTCATACCATATACCGCCCTAATCCTGGGGTAAATGACCAGTTTATGCAGCGGCAGGTGCCTCATTATGAATTTAAGGAAAGTAGTTCTGCTGTCCTTTATTAAATGAGTGCATAGGGAACTAATTAGGATGTTTTTCTGTTAATGTGTATGTTGCAGAAAGAGACGAGTAGTGCTCTGACCCACGCAGGAGCCCATCTGGATCTTTCTGCTTTCTCTTCCTGGGAGGTCAGTTTCTCTAGTCTTGTCTGTTATAAACATCACATTATTTTTTTACTTCGTTTCCCTCCTGTTTTCTAGTTAATAATGTTTTCATTTATGTTGTCTCACACACACAATAATTCTATTGAAATATCAGAACTGTTGTTTTATTCTTGTAGGAGCTGGCGTCTCTGGGTCTGGACAGATTGAAGTCTGCTCTCATGGCTTTAGGCCTCAAATGTGGAGGGTGAGTAGAGAGACAAAGTCCTGCTCACGTAGCACTCTATTTAATTCTAGTTTCACTTTTAACTGGATTTAAATAAAAGATTCATAGGGCTGACAGTCCCTGATTCTTGAGTCTGAATGTAATGTCTGGTAGAGAGTGTGTGATTTATTTATTTTGTATGTTTTCTTTGTAGTACACTAGAAGAGAGGGCACAGCGTCTGTTCAGCACTAAGGGCAAATCTCTGGAGTCATTAGACCCCTCACTGTTTGCCAAAAACCCAAAAGCCAAGGGACCAAAAAAGTAAGCCCATCTCTGTTCATTAAACAAGGGACTTATTTATAAAATATTTGTGTTCTTACTTGGATTCAGCCCTACTTTGTATATATTATTTGCCCGTTAAATGTAACTTTGATTTTTTGTTTTATTTCTGCAGAGACTCGGAGCGCAACAAGGAAATTGGTTTTCTTGAAGCTCAGATTTATGAAT
Source organism: Leuciscus leuciscus (assembly GCF_965113295.1). Classification (NCBI taxonomy): domain Eukaryota; kingdom Metazoa; phylum Chordata; class Actinopteri; order Cypriniformes; family Leuciscidae; genus Leuciscus; species Leuciscus leuciscus. Next base: position 20,856,563 of record NC_138736.1, on the reverse strand, counting down.
ATGTGGAGATCTTGGGGGTAAATAAATATTCCTGCTTTCATTTGAGTAGTTTTTTGTTTAGTCTCCTCTAATTTCACATGTACTACAATTTAGCAATATTTAATTTGCAAAAGAACAAATGGATTGCTTGAAAATGGAACGCTAGTGTGCTTATAATGCATATTAAAATACACAGTATATTATCTATATATAAATATACTTGCATATATATTTACAGGGCCTAAAATCTTTTTGCCACACCTGCCAATGGCCACGTGACTCAGGCCATAAATATTTTTTTTTTACCAGCCACAAAACATAGATTAATCCTTATTAAAGTTGCAAAAGTAATTCAGTTATTCATAAATATATTTTTTATCAGCCACAAAACATAGATTAATCCTTATTAAAGTCAGTCAAGAGCAATTAGTGATTGTTCTTTGTCTTTTGTTGTTTGATTAACAGTAAAAACAGACAGCAGTAAGAACTTTAGGCTGCTAATTCCCGGATTCAACTGAACGTAACCAGTTGAGAAATAAAACGCTTGTGTAGCAGTACACAAGCGTTTTATTTCTCAACTGGTTATGTTCAGTTAAGATATAGCTGACTGTTTACAAGGATACTTGCCAATTTTATTTGAATATGTCTGTTCAAGCATAAGAAGATGTGAAAGAGAGCTCATTTCAATATTTGTACACTGTCTGAGACGTGGATTTCTAGGCGCCTGCTTAGAATGTTAGCACACCGAAAACTTCCCACACAGCGAGTAACGAATTGATTTCCCTTTCATGTCTTCTTGAGCTTGAATATTTAAATTGGGATGCAACACTGCCCTGTCAACTGTCCCGAGCATCGTTCATGTTTTTTCATGTTCTCACAATTTTTGCATTGTAAGAATTCATACTTATTTTTATCGCCAACTGGTGACACCGTTTCATATACTCTGCAACACCGATTTGTACTTTCATTTATGCCAGCGCAGCTCCACTAAATCGCTCATGGCCCAGGCGAACGCTCCACTCTTATATCGCTCATCGGTAAAACGACTGTTTCTCTGTACTGTGCTATACGTGTTGTAGCCATTAAAGAAAACTTATTTAGTTTCATATTTATGTTTAAATATTATAATATTCACTTTTCATAATCAACATAAATGAAATTTAAAAACAGCCTGAGTAAGATAGGCTACATCAAAAGATGTGCAATATGTCGGGAGATATGGAGTGGGTCAGACATGATTTTGACTGCTTCATTAAGTGTTGTTTTTTAGAAAACTTTTCTTTCAAGTGAATTTCATTTTGTATAAATCGTATCTTAATTTCAATCAATTTCCTGTATTTAATAAATAAGTAAACCAAGAAGAACGGTCGGGTGTGGAATGGATTGAAGTGTGTAACAAACAAACCCACTGCCATGTTTCCACGGCCTTTGAGTAAGGCCAAAACAATACGTCTTTCTGTTTTTAATGAATTTCTAGAATAAATGTCTATATAATGTCTAATAAATTACAGTATGTCAATAGATAGTAAAGATATTTGTGGCTTTATGCAATAGCCTATGTTGTATAAGGTGGTATAAATAAACAACTTTATTAAAACAATATTTGAACTCCATAACCTTAGATCTATGGGTTATTTCACAGATTCTCGAACCAGCAAATCACAAAGGGCATTCTGGGTTGAGTGAGCGGCATCTTCAGAAAAGTGCTCTCCGAAATATTAGCAGTCCGCTCATGCTCTGATATAGATATAGATATTATACACACACGTATGTATGTAAAACTATATGTGTGTCTTTAATTTGGCATTAGGCATCATCTCTAAAAAAGAAAATTGTTGTCAGACATTTTTAGTTATAAATGTTAATGATTTCTGTTTATTTGTCACATTGGAAATGGAAGATGCAAGTACAATGAATTGTGGGATACAGTACTTAATGCAGATCTTTTTTATTATTATTTTTTATTAACTTCAGTATGCATATGCTAGTGTTCTGCTCTGGTTACCGCTTGGTTTTGGCAAGGTGAAATCTATTATGGACGTTGCTGGGAATTCTCTGGAGTGATAACTCGAAACTCATGTATTTTGTTGTAGGAACAAAGGCAGCTGACCCATGAGAATGTTCAGAGGAAGCAGGCGCGCACAGGAGAGGAGCGAGATGAGGAGGATGAAGAGCAGCCCAGTGAAAGTGAGAGTGAAGATGAAGATAATGAGATCATATACAACCCCAAAAACCTGCCACTCGGCTGGGATGGAAAGGTATGCTTGGTTTTGTTGTAGTGGTAAGGTTTGGCTAAAGGAAAGTTCATTCAAATTAGATATTGAGATGATTAATTGATTCCAAGTCTGTCCAAAAGGTAATGAGACTGTAGTGATCATTAAGGCTGGGCCTTAACCTTGCCTTTTGTCTGCTCTCTTCAGCCAATTCCATACTGGCTGTACAAGCTGCACGGTTTGAACATCAATTACAACTGTGAGATCTGTGGGAATTACACGTACAGAGGACCCAAAGCCTTCCAAAGACACTTTGCAGTAAGTTTCCAAGAAAAATTGCTCTATACCAGTGGATTTATAGAGCAGGATCTCATTTTAGTTAGTGATTTCTATGACTACATAGAAAACTATATAAACGTAAAGTCGTAAATGAACAAATAATGTAACTGTACTTTTACAATATGAGGGAGAGAATATGTGCTATTATAATTTGATAAAAGATAGATATAAGATAGAGAATGCAGACGATCTTGTGTAATAATTGTAGTAATAATAATAGTATGAGACTAAGTTTGTGAATGATAGCAAAGTGAAATCTGTTTTCTCCATTTCAGGAATGGCGTCATGCACATGGCATGCGCTGTTTGGGTATTCCTAATACAGCCCACTTTGCCAATGTCACCCAGATTGAGGATGCAGTATCCCGTGAGTACACTAATTCTTAAAAGATCTGTTCTTAATGGAGTGTACAATATGTTGTAGTGTTAATAATGATAAAAAAGCATATTTCTATCTCCAGCTGTGTTAAGGTGTAACTGCTAACATAGGTGACAACTGTACAGGTTTTAAAAAATTTTTTTTTTTACAATCACTAGGATACATTTCTCAAGTCATTTTTTCAAAACTCTTCAGACAGTTCTCCTACCAACTTTAAACTTGGCACCGCAGTTCATTTCACATTCAAAACTCACTAAAACTACTAAAACACTCCATACAGGTCTCAAATCAACACATTTTTCCATAACACTGGCAAAGGTTTCACCCAGTAAAAACACTTTGTCACTCATAAAACACAGACCTAAAAAACACTTACAGTGGGCAGCATTATACAATGTTTTCTTTTGTCAAATTTCTTTACAAAACAAGAATGACAGCTGTCTACTCTTTATAATTCACTGCCGTATGTTACTTGGTCAAAGTTTACATTACAGTACAAAATTATTTGTAAAAAGTTTCCCCTTTTGTATTACTGTAGAAATTTAGCAATTTGCTGAATTCTATTGTATTATGTTTACTTTAGTTGAACCGGTTTGAAGTGTATTTAAACATTCAAATTGGCTTGTAGGTACAGAGTTTTGGTGGTGGTTGTCTAAGTTAGAATAAAATGTATGTAATTTGAAAGCAGTAGTTCATTGAATACCTTTTGTGCAAAAGCACTGATAAATGATCCATAGTTTAGCTCACAAAGCCTGCTGTTGTGCTCACAAGTTACTCAAACTGGTCCTAGCTATTGTAAAAAAAAAAAAAAAGTTTGAAGGAGGCTCTCTTTTATGAAGTACACATTTTAATGAAGGAAAAATATGATGGCGATAGGGTTGACACAAGGAACCTTGTACTTTTTTTTTTCTGAAATAGTCTGGTCAAAGCTGAAGTCACAGAAAGCACTGGAGCGATGGCAGCCCGACACAGAGGTGAGTTGTTCTGAAGTACAATCAGACGTTATGATCATTGGAGCCACTTTTACCTGTACAGTTCTGCTCTGGCTCAAGCATCAGGTTTTAAGCTACATTCTGCTTTTGCTGTGTGATTTTTTTTTTTTTTTTTTTTTTTTTTTTTTTTTTAATTGTAAAATTTTTTGGAGGTTGAAAGATTTGTGAAGTTTTCAAATGACTGCAGTTTTGGATAAATTAATGATTTGTTTATTGCCTTGCAGGAGGAATATGAAGACTCCAGCGGAAATGTGGTCAACAAGAAGACTTATGAGGATCTGAAACGACAGGGGCTGCTGTAGGGCCCTATTGCAACACAAACAAGATCTCTGAACATACGAAATACTATGTAAATATTGAAACACAAATGTTTCTTTAAGTAATGGCGAGTTTATTCTTATTGTCTTTTCCAGTTTGTTAGAAATGTGACTTGACTTTTTTTTAAATAAGTTTGTACATTTGTATAACTTTTTGATTATTCACTATTTTCTCATTTGGTGTCTTAAACATGAGACATACTTTTCATTATTCAATAAATTTTTTAGTATGTTCTGTAAAAATTCATGACTTTATTAAGACTCAAAATAGTAAGGTGGCTTTACTCCATTTTTATTCAATAGGCATTTTTATTCAATAGGCATCTGTCAATATATTAAAGAATTCATACCCCCCTTACTTTTTTTTTCTTCTACATTTCTTTCTACATTGTTGCATCAATCCCCCATACCACATAACAAAGCAAAAATCAGATATCACATTGGCAAGTATTTAGACACTTGAAGTTAGCTCAGGCGCATCTCATTTTTCTGGATCATCTTTTAGATCAGGGTTCCTCAAATCCGGTCCTGGAGGGCCACTGCCCTGCAGAGTTTAGCTCAAACCCTAAACAAACTCACCTTCCTGTGATCTTATAGTGCTCAAGTTTGTTTGATCAGGGTTAGAGCAAAACTCTGCAGGGCATTGGCTCTCCAGGGCAAGATTTGAGGAACCCTGTTTTAGATGAACAAAATACTTCCTATGCAGATTTACATAATGTTCCAAAGATCATTTCACCCCATCAAAGGTCCTGTATGTGTGTAATGATAGCACATCTGTATCAAGTGATCTCCTTCGAACAATGGTATCTTGTCAAATCCCTGCCCAAAAGATTCTATAAATGTACAAACCCCTTCTGCATCTAAGAGCATTTTCTTTTTGCCAGTATTGTTTGATGTATCTTTGTCATACTTTGTGTTTGGGACTCAACTGGGACTCTTGATTATAGAATGAGATCCACAGCCAAAGAGTAGCTTAGAAATTTTACAATCATTATTAAATTAAAAAGTTGGAGTCTTTGAAAGTTGGAGTCTGGGATGTTCCATTTCTAGATGACCCCTTTCTGCATAGTTTTTTTTCTACCTAAACATTCTTTAAAAATACAGGCAGAACCCAAATTATGTTTTGTGTTGCTGAACTGCGAAAGCTCTTTGTCTATCCAATATAAAGACAATATGTCTTTGTCTAATCCAATATAAAAATTATTTACTGTTAATACAGAGCATAATACATGTAATTGTCAGTGACTGAAGTTTTGTTTCAATAATTAGAAAATAGAAGACCCCATAACATCTTACTGTTAATAAACGTATAATAAATGTAAATATGTTCTGATTTATCATACAGCTCAGATTTTGCATGTAACAGTACAATATGCAAACTTTCTATAATCTACATACAAAATATAAGCTACATTAAGTTTTGCTAATGATTAATGACAAACCCAGGATACAGAGATTGAATGAATGTGGTCTGGACGCATTGTGTCAGAGATGCTGTAGAAGGACAGAGTTTCTGCACTGTGATCAACATACACTCCTACAGGATCTGGAGGGTACAGGGAGTTCAGTCTGTTTGTTATTGTGTCAGAATGAGAAACTGGAGGAAGAGCAATACAAACAACAGGAATTATCATTAAATCCAAATACACACTCCTTCAATTCCCTTTCTTGATCCTCTCATGACACTGATATCACTCCACTCAACCTCCCAGTAACAGTGTCTGTACACACTCTTTACACAACACCTGAAAACATCTGTCTGGATGATCGGGATACTGCTGGAGCGTGCAAGTGAAAGTCACCACTCTGTTCCCTTCAGATAGACAGGTTTTTGTGCACTGTGTTTGGATTCAGAGTGAGTTGATGGGATTCTGATGGAGAAAAAACATTGGAATCAGCAGTTATAACATTTTATTTATTTCTAAAGATTGGCTTGATCTACCAGCGCTCTGGCATAATATTCACTTGATATGTCAACATTATTCTAATATGGAGTCTTTGAAAGTTGGAGTCTGGAATGTTCCATTGACCATTTCTAGATTACCCCTTTCTGCATAGTTTTGTTTCTACCTAAACATTCTTTAAAAATACAGGCAGAACCCAAATTATGTTTTGTGTTGCTGAACTGCGAAAGCTCTTTGTCTATAGTTTGAAGAAAAAAGTGCTTTTTTTTCATTCTATTTGGATATGCATTTAATTATTTTACATAAACACAAATACAAGCAGATTCACATATAGGCCTGTAATCCACACACAAACACAGAAACATATAGATATATAGACAGACTAGACAGAAATTAAGTAGCATTTTTCAGGAATCTACTGGATTTTTTTTTATGGCTTTTTATCATGCTGTATTAAAGTATGAATAAATTTTTGGCCACATGATTGTTAAACTAGTGTAAAGGACACAAGTATGTAATTGTTTCTGATGCAGTCTTGTTATGCAGCTTATCTGTATTGCTCAAACTAATTTCCCTCAAGAGGGAAAAATAAAGTATTATCAATTACACTTACAAGTATACTACTAGTACATTGATATTAGTATACTTACTACATAAGTATAGGCCTACTTAAAAACATATTTGAACTTTACTTAAGTGTACTTAATAAAATGAACTTTTTTGTAAGGGCAGACAACATTCCTGGCAACATTTATATCGGCAGAATGACTTGTTTTCATTTGTCATGTTTTTTCTTAACAACTTGGTTCGGAACAACAAGTCTGTTAGTGTGTGATCCTCAGTCATTTAGTACTTTTTTTCTTTAAGCTTTTAGGAAGTCTGCAAGTGTATGATACCTTGTTTCAAAATAAATTCAGATTATAACAGTATGTAATGTATTCCAGCTTTTACCTGGAGGAAATAGATGTGATCGAGATGTGAAAGCTGCTCCAGCTCAGTGTTTCTTCTCTTCAGATCATCAATCTCCTGCTGCAGTCTTTTCCTGATCTCTGATCCGCTGTGTCACCTCAGAGTGGCTTCTCTCAATGGAGCAGATCAGTTCAGTAAAGATCCTCTCACTGTGCAGAGCGCTGTTATAGGACACACATCAGAATCACACAGTCTGTGAGCCACGGTGGGATTCAGTGATACTGAAAGAGCTCCAGCACTGGAAGAGACTCCAAATTGAATTCTCAAACTTATCTTTTTCTCCAAACTCACCTCATGAGAATCCACAGCCTCTCTCAGCTGCTGAAGATCTTTCTGTCTCTGCTGGATTCTCTGTTGGATTTTCCTGTGTCTCCTTCAAGTGTTTCTGTAGAGAGAAAAAAAAAAAAAAAAAAAATTACGTAAAACTTTCACAAAATCGTAATTTAAAAAGTTGCTTGTTTCATTTAAAAATGTTAATGCAAGTCACTTTGTGTCGTTCTCCTGAGCTAAACTCTTGATGCTCAAAATGAGTTTGGCAGAAAGATTTCAGATAGGACTCTCTTCTGATCCTCTTGATCCCAGCAGTCTGTAATACAGCTCATACATATGTAACGTGTCCACAAGGAATGACCAGTGGATCTTTCACTAAATCTAGACACACTGGAACTGAACTGCTCCACTGAAACACTGGCTTCACCCATTTCACTGCATGTACACCAATAAAAACACACATACAACAACTCCACAACAGATTAGTTTCTGTTTCTTTTTCCTGGTTCTGTTTGAGAGACACTGTTTGAGTGTGTCTGCAAACTCATACTATGTCCACCAGGTGTCAGTATCATCTAGAAACTATAGCGAGAGAGAATACGAAGTTGCTGTGAGCCAGATAAAGAACTGAATGCATATTAAAGTCAGCATTAAAAAGTCACCTTATCTATTTTCTAAATGCATGTAATTGATTTTAACCAATACATTTTATTATTTTATTGTTAACCGTTAACTGTCAGTGTCCCACTAGCAGGACACTTGGATGCACTTTTTGTTAATTGCCTTTTTCACCTATCACATAGCAATCACCATAAATTAGGCCTATTATTTGAAAGCTTAAACACTATATTATTTCATCCTGAGAAAATCGTTTTGAAATGGGCTCTTTCCCTAGTGATCGGTGTCATGTTTTATATAAAAAAATGACTGCACTATTTTCTGATCAAATCTTTTTCTAATCTTGACACGTAGCAAAACTCAGTGGAATGTGTCACCCGGTAGCTATTTTTGGTTAACAAAATTTTATAGGATCCAAGTCAGAGTCACAATCTAAATTATTTTGTAAAATATATATTTTGTATACATTTTTTTGTTTGCTTTCACTTCAGAAAAAAAATCAACCTAGTGTCTTCTTTAAAAAGAGATCCGATGAAGGCATTCATCAATTACAATCATTTAAGTTAGGATTTTCATGAAATCTTCAAAAAGTTGTGTGTGTGTGTGTATATATATATATATATATATATATATATATATATATATATTTATATATATATATATATTTATATATATATATGAACACTTATGAACACACATATATATACTGTATATATATATACTAATGAATGATTTATAATCAAGGTATTAATCAATATTTATCCTTCTACATATTAAATGATTTGAATGACTTCTTCAAGCTTATGAGATTTACTTAGTAATATAATTATGTCTGTTTAATGGAATGTTCTCTCTCAATATTTTTGAGAGAGGCACACCACACATGTTAAAACATATATTTACTCTTACCAAGCTTTATTTAGCTGACCAAGACAGCCTAGGTCACTGGGGTCACTTCAGCCTAAGCATTTACTTTACTTTTCATCTTCAAACACTACTAGAGAATAATGATGAATATTGTCTGAACCTCTCACTGAGAGAAGGAGCATGTTATCAAGTCAAGTCACCTTTATGTTCAGTGATGGTTAATTTTTGTTGTAAAAAAGTTATTCATTTATTTAATTTATATATAGGCTATATACACACATATACACTGCAGGCAGATCAATAATATTGTTGAATATTATATATGTATTATGTATATGTATATATATATATATATATATATATATATATATATATATATATATATATATATATATATGAAAGTATATTATTCATATAGGCTATGTTTTGGGAAAGTTTCCTGTTTAGAGCCAGAGCTCAACCTACTTCAACCTTGTAGTTTTGTATCTGTGTGTGTGCACAAGTATTCTTTGTTACAGATCAGTATTGGTGAGGTGAACAACTGAACCCTGGGAAGATGGAATGACTTGTTTTCCCGACAAGCTGGAGCCTAGAAACACAGTTCTGTGACCTAGAAGGGTCACTTTGTGCCTAAAACTGGGTCTTGATGTCATCCAGATAATCAATGCAGATATGCTTCTGCCTATCAGTCCATATGTAGAGATTGTCTAAGTTTATCTATTTCTTAACCAATCAGAATCATTCAACTTGAAGTAATGACGTAGCTTAGTGACCTGGTTTTGTTAATGTATGCAGAGCGGCCTACGAACTCCTTGTGAGTGTTGAAGCTGACTTCTGCTGATGAAACTGCAAACAGTAAAATGTTCAATTGATTTAACCTCTGACTCTGGCTCATCATTCATCATATCTGGTCCTTGGGGCTTTAACTGTAAAATCTCAGAGTAGAAATTGCTTGTGAGTAAAAACAATTTTAAAATCACTGAAAATCAAAATAACTAGTCATGTAAATGTCATGCAAAATCATTGGTAATGTAGGGCTGAGCAAATATGGGCAGAATTCTTTACTGCCCTAGTACTTCATAAAGACTTTTAAAGGTATACATGTGAATTAAACATGGCACAATGGCCTTCATCATCCCAGTATGCTAATGCCGATCTAGTGCAGGGATTTCATCAATATGCTGATTGAGGACTGTTGAAGCAATAGTTGTGCCTCCAGGCACAGGATGGTTCTGTCGGGACAGACAGAGTCGTTTGCACCTCAATGACACGTTTGTACCATTTGCTTCAAAGGACATATGCTTTCAACTACATACTGTTTATTTGTTAGTGTGTTCTAATATGTAACTATGCCATGTTTGGTCTCATCTGACAGCTTATAAACTGAAATGAATGGTGGTGAACTTACTGTAAAACCGAACAGTACACATTTGATAAATAAAATGGGTTGTAATTACTCAAAAAAAGATGAAAAGTTAATTCACCTTTAATTTTCTGTGTAATTAGAACGAAAGTGAAATTTTAAGTATACAGCACTCAGTTGCTTTAATTAGTTTTTTTCAGAGCACTCAAATAGTTTTACTATAATCCCGTATGACGTCACGCACGTGCGTACATGCTCCTCCTCCTTCAACTAGCGTTGCAAGTTCGCGAAGACGCCATATTTTTGTTGCTCGCCTCGGATGAAAATAAGTTTGTAACGCGGGAATTTATATAAAAAGAGCGTAGGATGAGATATTTTTCGATCGGTAATTTGAATTCGATCTGAGTTGTCTGTGAGGAAACTGCTTTCTGAGCCTGCTGGTGACGAGCTTTTCTTCATTGTGGTACCCACCATTATATTTAGTGATGGCCAAATGAAGCGTTTCGAAGCATTATTGCTTTCTGATACAATTGTGTCGAAAATGGTTCATTACTCGAAGCTTCATTCAGATAGAAATTGCAGCACCATCTCCTGGTGAAGTAAATGTAATGCAACAAAGCTGACAACCATAAAATGCAAGTAGGCTTATATATTAACGCCCCTTTTTTTTTTACGTGTTTACCGAGGCGATCAAAGCTGAAACAGTGTTAGTGCTGTGAAACTCATTTATGTAGGTGAATTTTACATATACTGATGAATTTCATGTGTTCACCTTGATAATAAAACATTAAAGGGTAACTAAACCCCTGGTCAGAGCCTGACTCCACCCACTGGCAATATTTGAAAAATGCTGGAAAAGTAGGCAGAGCCCAGTGGAGAGGGGGCGTGCATCTGTGACATATCTCTCTGCAGGCAAGGGCGTGGTTAGCTGGTACTCTCTGACGTCAGAGGGTACCACAACTTCCAATAGGAAAATTCAACTGCAGTAGCCACTGTTCAACCTGAAGAGGGCAGCACTCAGACGTTTTTACACCATATTTTGTAAAATTAAAACACTTTAAACACAAATGTCAAAAAAATTACTTGAATCAATGAACAGCACTAATAAAGCCCCATTCTTACAGACCATTAACTAAAAAAAGTTGGTTTAGGGTTTAGTTACCCTTTAAGCATGATGTGTGTGTGTAATTATTTCTTTAGACAAGGACAGAAGATCAGACCAGCTTAAAAAAAAGTTGGAAACCATCACAGAAATTCTAATGGTTTCTATTAAAATACCAATAGGAACCATTGGCTTTTACTATTTAAACCACTACAGAATTCTTTTTTGTAGTGTGTTTGGGACATATTCCATTAGGATTTAATGCCCCCACCAATAGAACCCAACACATATCAGTAGAGACCCACAGAGACCACTATAATTCCCATTACAACCAATT